>NC_134236.1:153028297-153653297 GCF_965152275.1 Natator depressus
CCTGCCCCTGCTCCCTAGCATCACAAATCTGAAAAACTGACATAACCAGCTTCCTCAAGATTACGTACCTTCTCTTGTGACCCCTGTCCTGGAGCATCACTCTGCCCAGTAATTCAGGCTGCTGGAATGGCTCTTGCAGCTGGATGTAATTTAGAGCTGCCCTCAGCTGGCCTCAGGATTGGGAGGGATGTAAGAGTAGCTTAATGCCACCTTACCTTTTCACTCTCTAAGCTGTCAAGCACAGCACCAGAATAGCCTAGAATCTGGCTCAGTACATTCAATGACTTTAGCCCTTTATTTTTGTTTGCAAATTTTAGTGAGTTGTTTGTAGCAAGAATTCAGTTAATTATTCAGTCATCAGAATTCACCATTCAAGCTTTTCAACCGGTCACCTCAGTCACAGAGCATATATATTACCTCATTGGCTGACTTAACCTTTATTAACTTCTTCTGCCTCCAGTCAAAATAGATTTTGTTTCATCTCAAAACTAACCACATTTCTTGATTACACCTCATCTACAGGCCTGAAATTTACTTTCTCTGAAAATTTTCATGAACACAGTTTTGCTTGCCTGAGAAGTTAACAAAATAATACATACAAATGAAAATCTGATTCAGAGTTCACAGATAGGCTTGGAGATACATTCCCCAACTATTCACTCCACAGTAGAAATGTCTGTCCCTAAGGGTGTGGAAACAGAGCTGAACAGTTAAGACACTTGTCTAAGGTTTGCCTGTGACAGATGTAGGAACAGAATCTCGATCTTCTGTCTCCCTGCTTTCCTTCCATGCACAATTCAACAGAAAATCAAGGATGCAAAAGAAAAAAAGCAGTGATGAAAAACTATTGAAGATTTAGCAAAACACAACCTGTCTTGGGAGGTTGTGGAAGCTCCATCACTGGACACTTTCAAAAGGAGGCTGGATAGTCATCTGTCTTGGATGGTTTAGACATAACAAATCCTGCATCTTGGCAGGGAGTTAGAGTAGATGACCCTTGCGATCCCTTCTCACCCTAAGGTTCTATGATTCTATCCCCCTAAAAATACCAGGATTCAGTATTTGTATTACATTATTATGGTCTCACAATAGCGAGACCACAGTTAAAATTGCATCAGAAATTGTGTTTACAGAGTCTGTTCCTCAGGGCAGGCCTACACTAGAAGCGCTACATGGACACAGCTGTGCTGATGCAGCTGCGCTGCAGTAGTGCATCTGGTGAAGACGCTGTATGTCAATGGGAGCGCTCTCTCCATTCAGCATAATTACTCCACTTCTGTGAGAGGTAGAAGCTATGTCGACGGGAGAGCATCTCCCACTGACATAGCACCAGTGTGGACAGCGCTTAGGTTGCTGTAACTTGCATCGCTCAGGGCGGGGGGTGTGTATGTCTTTTTCACACACTTTTAGGGGGTGTGGCCTTTCTGTAGTTTGTATCCAAAGGGGGTGCCTGGAAGGATTTCACCTTCTGTGGATAATAACACTGAAATTCAGTCATCTTTGAGATGGAGGGCAGCAGCCAGGTGGATGGGAGGATTAGACATTTAGGTCAGGGACATTAAGGAAAAAACTACTCTTATAAGAGTTGTATCTCAGCGTACTGTACCTCTCTTATAAGAAAGTGCCATGAGTGGTATTCTTTCCCTCTTACCTTGTCCTACACATAGATGCTGTGATGGGGTGTACCAACCCCGTAGTAGTGAGGCAAGGGTTAAGGAGCTGCTCTGGGTCTAAGAGGCCACACCCCCTCACCTCTGCTGGGCATGCTCCCAATGGAAGGAGCATTTAAAAAGGAATGACTCAGCTTGTCTGGGTGGACCAGGGAGCAGAGCAGTTGAGTGCAGCAGACTCCTGCTGGGAAGCTGCCAGGCCTCCACACTGCTAGGACTGAGCCTCACTGCAAAGTCCCTGGGAGCCAGCCGACCACAAGAGTCAAGGGTGATGACTCACCAGGGCCAGTGGGAGAGAATGCGGAGACACACTGGAGGGAAACACAGGAGGGATCCCACGTTCAGCCCATGATGATGCTGGAGGGATTGGAACAAGTGTAGGGAGTGACCTAGAGAGTGGGCTTTGGGGTGTCAGGCCCTGAGCCCTCTATGAAGGCAACTGTTTTGAAGGGCTGTGGGTCAGAACCCGGTGGATTAGGGTAGGCCTTGGTTCCCCTATTCCTCCCCACTCTTGCTAAGAGGCAATGTTACCCCTGAACTGTAGCAGCTAGGCAGAACAGCCTTTGGACTCTTGCCAGCGGGCAGTGCTATCTTGGGTTGTAATAGCCAGATAAATCAACCCTAGAACTCTCACCATTAGGTGTACACAGAGTACACAGCCAACCCTTGACGGATGACTTATTGGTGTCATTATGAGTCGCATGCAAAGTCCTTTAAAAAGCAACGCATACGGCCATTTATAAAATAGTCCAAGGAAGGTTCCATACTTAATCTGAATGCTAGTTCTACAATGAATTTAAATTGTCAAGATTGACTTTAAAAATGTAGTAATTTATTTACTCTTTTCAACGTTAAAACCTCCTGTTCCTTCTCAGAGTTAGGATGTCATGGGGGCTTGCAGTTATTACCTTCTGTGCATGTGTTCTTGGTATTTTCCTAAACAAATCTAATTCCTGGAAATCAACATTTTATTCTTGCCTTGTCTGCTTTGACTACTCTGGCCTTCACTGACCTTTCCCCTGTGTGCACATCAATGTTTTCCTGAAAACCAATTGAATCAGCATCCCAAAACAGAACAGAGTAGAGAGGCATGCACAATTGCACATGATGCTAATGTTTGGAGTGATATAAGTGATCCCCCTTTTCTATAAACTAATGTGAGGTACTGTGAGTTAGTTAACATACTTCTGGTTTTCTAGTGACGTGCACAGAGAAAGGTATTTGCAGAGACTCTAGCTATTTTCTTTAGATTACTGAACGGTTTATACGATCAAGATGTTAATGAAGGCAAAGGAGAGTAACAAATGATTACTTGGTTGTTGTTGGCTTTGGCCCATTAGAAACAAACTGTCTGAAACCCTGTAAAATAGGGTAATTTGGAAACATGCACAGAGTGAGGAGACTTGCTATAAGTTTACTTTTTTAACTTCTCAACAGTATACATGTATTTTGTTAGTGATTTTGTAACATTTAGGCTTGGTTCAGAGAAGCAAAGCACCCCAAAGCTTAAGTATTAAGAGTAATTTACTGTCTTCTAGCACCTTCAATCTGTGGATATTAGAAAACTTTATCAACATTAATTAATTTATCCTCACAACACCCTTGTTGAGTAAGTTAGTGTTGTTATACCTATTTCGTACATGAAGAAACGGAGGCACAGAGAGGTTAAGTGGCCTGCCCAAGAAAACACAGTAACTCCATGGCAGAACTAATTTATCCTAATCCTGTGCTTTGACCACGGTACCAAATTCATCTCATCTGCTTGAACCTCCTAAATTCACAAAATTGGGCTGGAAAAATTGCAGGAACCAGCCTACCAAATCTCTGGATCTTCCTGTGTCTGGTTAGGCTAGAAATCTTCTAAGAACCCTGTTTCATAATATTTCAGCACTCCCCACTTCCCATCTCAGCAGGAAAAAGTGCAAGGAAATCAGGGAAGAGTTAACTAACCATATTTGACCCTGAGAAGATAGATGCATGATTGTAGTGAAAATGTTTGAGGTGAGTCTATATTTTACCTGACCAAGTTCACACATCCCTCAATTTTATAGGTGGCTCTGGTTCTGCTAGAAACTGCAACATTAGCACAAAAGAGACTGATTCATAAGCACAATGGAAAATATATTAGGGATTGATCTTAGGAAGTGATAAGTGCACCAATTCCTATTGACTTCAGCCTCTCTCAGTGGATGCTTAGGATCTCACAGGAGCAAAGCCCTAAGACCCAAGGGGCTCATCATGAGGCATAGGTTAATGAAATTGAATCATAATAAATACAATTTGTCAAAACATTTTTGAAACTTACAAGGACCCAGTCAAGTTTAAGGTATAGATTTGGATATGTTCTTTTTCAAACCAGTTTGAATAAGTGCATACATACACCCACACTCATTCTGGAATATGCCTCTTGCTCTTCCTGCTGCAGTCTGGTTTTAACACCTCTCTTGTTCCCTCTCTTTCAGTTCCTTAAGCACCAACTGCTGGCTAAAGAAACTTTGATCAGTGAGGCCAAATTCAGACCTGATGTAAATGGGTACCATTCTACTGAAGTCAATGGGCATTACTCCCACTTACTGATTCTGAATTTAACCCATGAACTTTTATGCTTTTTATCTTGGTGTCTCCAGGAAGGCTTGTAGCACATACTTGTGGCTACCTGTGATACATTTTTCAGTAGCTGTCTCACTCTTTCTTCAGGAGGCTATGAACACATGCTCCTTCTTGTCCCCCAGGAGGCTCAAATCTTGCAGCTGTGCAGTCCCAGTACAAAGTGGTAATAACAGTTCAATGATATAATTAGCCTCCCTGGGAGTCCTATCACAACCTGCTGTGCAGTGTCTTTTTTTTTCTTCTGTCTGCTAGGAAATAATCAGGGCTGGCCTTAAACATAAGAGACCTTACCCTATGAAGTACTGAGCATCCTCAAATATAACAGACATCAATAGGAGTTGAAGGTGCTCAGAACATCTGTGGTTTGAGCCTTAATGTACACTTTTAGATCTGTTATTCTTGTGTCTCCTCTCAAGTGGTCTGATGGTGCTGATCCCAGGTACTTGCTTCCCAGGGAGTCCAGTATCAGGGGTTATCATGTTAGTCTGTATCCAGGGAGTCCAGAATCCAAACTTGTATTCTGCAAGTTCTTACCCTACTGCCAAAGCCTCAACCCTTCATTTACCTTGTAGGCCTGGTTTTCATCCGCCTGAAGAGACAAATATCCCAGAGTTCAAAGGTTTTAAGGCTGATCCTTCAAACCATTACTCATGTAAGTAGATTATTGGGCAGATGGCAGATAAGGAGGTTAAAGGTACATGATTAGGGCCCTGTGTTTGTCACGGAGGTTGCGGAAGTCACAGATTCCATGACTTCCTGCGATCTCCATGACTTCTGCAGTGGCCAGTGTGGCTGACAGCCACACTGGCTGCTGCTGGAACAGCTCTGCGGCCAGCTGCTTGGGAGGCCCTCTGGCAGTCCCTGGCAGCTGGCCCCGGGGACCACCTGAGCAACGGTCGATGTGGCTGGCCCCGGGGACCATCTGAGCAGCGGTCCCAGGGAGCCAGGAGCAGCTGCAGCTCAGAGGCTCCTGGCAGTAGTCCCTAGGTGGCCAGAGCAGCTGCTGGCCCCTCGGGGTTCCTCGCCCCCATCGTCGGCCAGGGGAGCCGCTGGTCCCCCAGAACTCACCGCCCCCGGCAGCCACTGGAGCAACCGCCGGGCCCACCTGGGCTTCCCCCTCGCAGCTGGTGCCATGGGTCCCTCAAGGCTCCCCCTGGCACTCCGCCATAAGATTCAATCAGGGGTATTTATGGTATAAGTCATGGACAGGTCACTTTTTTGTTTCTTGCCCATGACCTGTCCATGACTTTTACTAAAAATAACCATGTTTAAATCATAGCCTTATACATGACAAATACATTTATGGATATCACTTCTTCACATGTGATGTGTAATAGGAGTGTTGGGCTGGGAGCTAGGAGGCCCTGATATCATATCTCACTTCTTCTATTGACTGGTGTTTGTAAATGTTGTGAAGTGCACATAATTAATATCGATCAAGGTCTCATGCTCCTGTCATAGGAGGCAGGCAAGTATAATTGCCCCACTTTGCAGGTGGAGTAACTAAGATTTCACAAATTCAGTGAATTTGGTAATTAAATTCCTGGTAATTAAACCTAAATCTCTAATATGCCAGAGTCAAGTCTCATTCAGTTAGTTGCAATGTCTTTCAGAATGGATATGCCAAATATATGTGATTGGCTATGCTGACTGTAACCACTAGACCACACTCTCCTGCACAGCCAGAAATCCTGATTCCCGATGTTCTTATGTTGTCTAACAAATAGTTCTAAAACTCATTGCCAAAGGGTATGTCACATCACCATGTAATGGCTGATCCACATAGAGCACAGCAGCCTCCTATTGTTAGCCATTGCTCCTTTTGCTCAAATGGTAAAAGTTTGTATGGTGACTCTAAAGGTCCTGGGGCTGATGACCAATAAGTGCAGTTTTTTTTATTGCACATGATAGAATTTTGATAGTGGGTCTGTTTTCTTTTTAAAAACCTAACAAGTTATATACAAAACACTATGGTAAAAGAACACTAAGGGTGCTAAGCCAAGCGCTCAAGAGTATGGAAATGCCAGAATTTTTAAAGTTGCCCACACAACTTTAAAGCTGGCCCCTCACATTACGGCACAGTCTCAGGTTGATCACATGTCATTTTTTCTACAGAAGTCCTGCCTCATTTAGTGCACAGAATGAATATCAAATGTGGCAAAAGGCTGCAAGAAGCGAAGGGGTGGGTTTGTGATTAAAGCCTTGGTCTGACACCAAGAGAGCTGGGTTCTATTCTTGAGTCTGCTACAGGCTTCCTACGTGGTGCTGGATAAAACTGTATCATAATGAGCCTGACATAAGTTTGCATGGGCAGCTATAAATCTGAGACCTAATTTTTCAATTGTTGACTTTGCAACCTTGATTTTTTTTATGTGGGTTTTGTGTGTATATAATATAACTAGTTATCAACAGATACTCCTTTCAGGTATGTTGATACAGCTTCACTAACTATCGATATACTCAGACCTACACCCACAGAAGAGGTTGTTTTAAAGTCGTATTAGACTATTGTAGGAAGTGACTCAGGATAATAGCTAGTCTAATAAGCTGTGTTGGCTTCCTGGAGTCTTTTGAAAATAAATCCTCTGCAAGAAGAAAGTCAAGAGAGAGAAAAAGACACTGTGCAGTTGAGAATAATTAAATCTGATATGGTCCAAAGGATTCAAATTATCCATCCAACCCTAGCTCCTCTGATATTGTGTAACATATAATGAATCATAGTTAACTTGGCATGTCAATGATGACACCTACATCTGCCTGGTTTTCCTTCATGATTTTTCTCAAGCCATTTCTCTGACATGTTTTTAACATCTTTGCTTTGAGAGCACTTAATTCAGTCTGTGTGCCATGGAAGCCAAGAGGCTGATGTCCCACAAAGCTCTCATAGGACTCTGGCCACTCTGAATGCACTCTCTAGTTTTCTGTGGAAAAGCACATGAAGCTCAGTTAATTTGGGGAATAACTGGATGAATTGGGATGTATTACAAAAATGCTGTTTAGTTCTGATATTATCTGTGCAGGATAATTTTAATTTGTAGTGGAACACAGGGATCCAGATTCTGTGAGCCACTTGGTTCCCTTTGCAATGCTCAAGTGAGGCAAATGAATCAGAGCCTAGCTACAATTCCCTTGCAGGGACAGAGCTGACAGCTGGCTGCTACACCACCTACCTGCCATGTAGGGGTAATGGCTGGAGTGTGCTGTACTCTGGCTTTCCTCAGGCTGCTTTTAAGGCAGTGGCTCTCAAACTGTGGGGCCGGCGTTAGACTTGCTGGGGCCCGGGGCCAAAGCCAAAGCCCAAGCCCCACAGCCCGAGGGCTTCAGCCCTGGGCAGCAGGGCTCAGGTTCCAGGCCCCCTGCCTGGGGCTGAAGTCACTGGTCTTCAACTTTGGCCTCCCCGCCCAGGACAGTGGGGCTCGGGCTTTGGTCCCACCACCTGGCACAGCAGGGCTTGAGCGGGCTCAGGCTTTGGTCCCCCCTAGTGGGGTCATGTAGTAATTTTTGTTGTCAGAAGGGGGCTGCAGTGCAATGAAGTTTGAGAACCCCTGGCCTTAAGTCAGCCAGAGCTGGGGATGGTATAAAATTGGCCTCACAATCAGGGAGCTGTAGCCAGTTACCTGACATTGCCGACCCCCGGGTGAGCCCAACTTCTTTTAGGTGCTGCAGAGACTTTGGCCTCACTTATACCAAGGATGTTAATCAGAAATAACTCCATTAAAGTCAATGGGTCTCTCCACTACCTTTCACCTTTTGCTGACATTTACACCTGAGCAAAGTGTGTATAAAACTCTACCATTCCGATTGCTTTTGCACCCATTTTGCCCAGGTATAAATGGTGGCACAAGGAGCAGGGCAGTGGAGAATCGGACTTTGGCTGTTGAATATGCAAGCGTGGAAGCCTTCTGTGCCTCTGGCTTGCAAAGCTAATAGCAAAGAACCTTGTGCATCAGAGACTGTTTACCCTGGAGCTGGAGGTGTAATTTGTAGCTCAGGTAGACATAGCTGCACTAGTTCAATCAGAAGAAGGGTAGCCACAGCAATACGAGTGGGGGGACATGCTAGCTGCCCTGAGTACAATCCCATCTGAGAAACTAGAGGTACTCAAGATGGCTAGCTCCTCCTGCTGCTCCTACCACCATGGGACACTTCTATTTTTAGCTCAATCAGAGCTAGCATGAGATGGAATTTCCACCTTCCGTCTCCAGTATATACATTTGACCATGGCCAACACCTTGTGCTTCCGAGAATAAATGGAAAGCTCTGTGCAGGCTTTTGAGTGCCCTATGCTCGCTACCATATGCCATAACTCTGCATTTCCTGACTTATGTGGATTTGAGTGAAACCTGGTAGGTTTCCAAACTGAATTATAAACAGAAATAACATCCACAGCTATGCCAGCTAGAGCAAGAAACCCAGCATCTCAAACCTCATGCTTCAGGGTGTAAACTGATCAACTGGGGGGGGGGGGAGAGGGGAGAGAAGAATTCTTCCCCCTTTTCTCTATATAATATTCCATCCCACAACTGCCAGGTTCACTGTGTTCTCTATTCTCCTTGCTCTGAATCACCAGGTATTTAACCACTGCTGGAGGCAGCATACCAGACAAGGGAGGCCAATGATGCTCCACAATGGCAGCACCGATACTATTTGAAAGTAGGCTTTGCGGTTTATTTTCCTTGGGTTCCCCCTCCCCCAGCCCCTTGTTCTGTACCACCAAAAGGCTGACACAATAAACCCCTGAAGCCAATCATGTGTATGCATATTGAGGCAGACTTTAAAATGCATAACACATGCCCCTGATGGAATTATTGTGGACTGTTTACTTGCCCATTTGCACAATTTTGTCTGCAAGGTAAATAAAAAGTTTTTTTACAGTCATGATGCTGTTGAAGAGAGACTATATTTACTCCTGGGGGAGCTGTCAGGATGTCACTGCAGAGGTGAGCCTTGTTTTGAAAGTTGCTGTGTAGGCCGAGTAGTCAATATTTCAATAGCAATATCTAGATATATGGTAGTTTTTATGTTTTAGTTTAAAAAAAAACCTGCTGTACATTATGGTCTGAGAGTCTGCAAAATAAACTGCAGAAGGGATGACATCATTTGTGAGTATTCACCAGTGGTGAAATTCACCCCTACGCAGAGTGCCAGCTTGAGGCCTGTGCACCAGCCAAACCTTGCTTAAGCTCTATTTTTGAGAGTATAAGTGATACAGCAGTGTTAGGGACTGAGACATGGGTGGTCTGGCCTAGTAGCCAGAGCAGGAAACAGAACCAAGGGTCAGAATGAGAGCCGGGGTCAAGCCAGAATCAGAATTAGGAATCTGAACCAAGGGTTAGAGGCAGGGAAGACAGGAGCAGGGTTGGGTCCAAAGCAGGAACTAGCATAGCCCCAGGCAAACGCTCTCAACAGCCAGTAGCCTGCTGCTGGTGTTAAGAGCAGGTCTACTGATCCCCGAATCACACAGCTAAATTGGGCCCAGCTGCACTCATTAGACTGTCTAGGGTGTTAAGGTAAGCAAGCTAGCTGTGAGCACTTACTCCTGGCAATGGGCCTTGTATTGGCCTTCTGCATAGGGATGAACTTCTCCTCAAAAGCTTGTGCACTCAGTACACTTCTGGGCAGGTTGTATTGTTATAATTTAGGTCTGTTTTAAAAAGGGGAAATTCCTGCTCCCTCCCCCCCCCCCACCCCGCCTCAGGCAGAGAGGACACCAGTTCCATTGTGTTAGGAACAAGACTATAGGAGGTCTCAAACAGGGTCTGTATCCTGTGGAATTGTACTCTGCAAAGCTTCCTCTGGGCCTCATGAAGGTGGGTTTGGTATGGCATAAAGCAAAAGGGGGTGGGGCCTGTGGATCTGCAACAATGTAGATCAACCAACCATTCTTCCCATGTTGTTCCCTCCGGCTGCCTATGAGCAGGAGTGCAGCAAATTCAGGCACTACTGCAGATGCTGTTGCCATAACACTTCAGCAATGGCAATAAAGTGGTACCACAGCCCGGGGGTGGGAGTCTGCCATGGGACACCTATGTACCAATTCCACTTTATCACACTTGACATAAGGAATAGGATTTGCCTGTTCATTTACATCTTAAGTATTTTAAGAGACTCTTAGCTATTTATTTTAAATGTAAAGTTTAATCTACATTTTTTTATACAATTTACTGCTGAAAATAGAATTTATAACTAACATGGCCTTAAATAAAAGACCTTAATATAGAGTTTTATAAGGATGGAAATCCATCAAACATTCATGCAGTTTTCCATAGTGAATATGGGTCACCTTCTCAGCTTGATAGGACAGATGCAATTTCTGAGGTGCAATGGATGGCCAAGGGTCATAGTAATGGTCTGAAAGCTGGAATCTTTTATTTTTAGGACACACGTTGAATCCAGCCTAGATTTATAGGATCTGATAGGCTTTACTTTCTAAGTGTGCGAACCTATGTGAACAGAGAGTCATATCAGTCCGGTTCCATGTGAGTAGGTGCCTATGTCATAACTAGCAAACTCAGCAAAGATAGACTGGGGATAGACTGGATCCCGGAGACCAAACTCGTACTCCTGGAGGTGGTCCTTTCAGGATGGAGTTGAGGTGCATTGGTGGTGCAGTGTGTTGCATCTATTGACACTGCCCTGGCCAATGCTTTTCCTTTTCTCTGGATACATAGAGGATTTTGGTCTCTAGGTCTTTCCATCCAGCATCAAAATTACTTTTAAAAAAAGGAAATGATATTTGCAACCAGATTATGTACAAATGGTTGCACTCATTAATGTATCATTTGCTCGTGATTTTCAAGATTTCCATCTTTCCCCCTGCTCCGGACTGGACCTTAGTGTGGTCTTAGAAATTAATCTGAGGGACAGCATGAGTCACTGTACACAGCTCTCTCATTTCCAGCCCACAACAGCAGCCTTCATTGAGTTTATATCATGGGGAATTTGTTCAGGGCAGGCCACTGGAAAGCAAGACTCCTCATAGGGATGTGCTTGTGAGATCTGACAGAGAATCCCTGAAATATGCAGTAGAACCCATAGTTCCCTGCAGAGAGGCGGTGCAGCAGGCTTCAGAGGCCCTGTCTGATTCCCAGGAGGCAGCAAATGAGCTCCAGGCTTAGCTCTCAGGCAGATGCACAAGCTGGAGTAAGGCAGCAGGGCTGGGGAGTGAAGAGCCAAACTGACACTTCCAGTAAACCTAGAGAACCCTACAAAACTGACATTCTGGGGGTCAGAGGGAGAGAGGCCTCTGAGGAAGTTCCAGTTGTTAGAGAGCTGGATTGTATAGTGTAAACTGAGCTCTTTCTATTCTTATGAAAACCTTTCTGGTTCTTTAGCCCAGTGGTTCTCAACCAGGGCTACACATACCCCTGGGGTTATGCAGATGCCTTCTAGGGCATACATGAACTCATCTAGATATTTGCCTAGTTCTACAACAGGCTACATAAAAAGCATTAGCAAAGTCAGTACAAACTAAAATTTTATACGCATAATGATGTGTTTATGCTGCTCTATATACTATACACTGAAATGTAAGTACAATATTCATATTCCAATTGAAATTTATTTTATAATTATATGGTAACAATGAGAAAGTAAGCAATTTTTCAGTAATAGTGGCATGGCATAGCTGTGCTGTGACACTTTTGTAATTTTATGTCTAATTTTATAAGCAGGTAGTTTTTAAGTGAGGTGAAACATGGGGGTATGAAAGACAAATCAGACTCCTGAAAGGGGTACAGTAGTCTGGAAAGGTTGAGAGCCACTGCTTTAGCTCTAAACAATAAAGTGTTGGGGAGAAAAGCTGTCTGGTGGAAAGCATTTTCTTTTTGCTGGAACTGCAGGATTCACAGAATCTTGTTGAAACAGATGGTAGAAGTCCCTTTCTGAGTGCCTAGCACTTGTCTTCTGGATTTTCTCTCAAGGCCTTTGGTTGTGAGGGTAACATTTCAGTGTATTCGGCTAATTCACATTATGAAATTATCAGAAAGGGCTTGATCCAAAATATACTGAAGTTAATTAAGTGATACTTATTGGCTTTGGCTCAGGCCCAAAATTTAATGATGGTAGCATAGCAGAGAGATAATAAGAAATTATGAAATATTTCCGCACATAGGACCAGACTGTAAATTTGCACCTTGAGCAACTTGCACTGGCAAAAACCTAGCTTCGTGCCTGCAAACAGCACTTGCACATCCAAAACTAGTAGTAAGACATCAGCCTCTTGGATTTGCCTGAGCAAGTGCTATTTACACATAAAGATTTGCAGGGATGTTCATACAAATAACTGTGCATGGAAAAATAACAGGCACTAATTTGTGAGCTCTTTGAACAACGTTCTGTATAGACGTAAAGTACATTGGGATCCTTTGAGATGAAAAGCACTATAAAAAGTAAGTATGGTATTTACACCCCTTCTGATACAGCACCCTTACCTCTTATATATTTTACCTCGTCTACCTGTGCTTTTATACTGTGCCCATAACTATATCTGGGGCATGAGGTAGATTAGTCTATAACTCATTGTAATATTTCTTTCTCAGTTAATAATCTCTGCATTGTTGCTCCTGAATTTACTGGCTATCCTTTTATTTTAAGAAGTGAACACCCCTACTTTACTGGTCATTGGGAAGTTTAGACTTGAAATTAGATGAAGGTTTCTAACCATCAGAGGAGTGAAGTTTTGGAATAGCCTTCCAAGGGAAGCAGTAGGGGCAAAAGACCTATCTGGCTTTAAGATTAAACTCGATAAGTTTATGGAGGAGATGGTATGATGGGATAACATGATTTTGGCAATTAATTGATCTTTAAATATTCATGGTAAATAGGCCCAATGGCCTGTGATGGGATGTTAGATGGGGTGGAATCTGAGTTACTACAGAGAATTCTTTCCTGGGTATCTGGCTGGTGAATCTTGCCCATATGCTCAGGGTTTAGCTGATCGCCATATTTGGGGTTGGGAAGGAATTTTCCTTCAGAGCAGATTGGAAGAGGCCCTGGAGGTTTTTCATCTTCCTCTGTAGCATGGGGCACGGGTCACTTGCTGGAGGATTCTCTGCTTCTTGAAGTCTTTAAACCACGACTTGAGGACTTCAATAGCTCAGACATAGGTGAGAGGTTTTTCGCAGGAGTGGGTGGGTGAGATTCTGTGGCCTGCGTTGTGCAGGAGGTCAGACTAGATGATCATAATGGTCCCTTCTGACCTTAATATCTATGAATCTATGAATTTAGTGGAATATCCTCTCTTTCCCCGCCACTCCCCCGGCACACTCACAGCCACCTCCCTCCCTGTGAACGCCACAAGGACAGGCTTTGTCCTGGGATTCTGAGTGCTTCCAGTTTTGTTCTGGTCTGAAATGGGGAAGGAAAACCTGCTTCACGGTTTGTTGATGCTTCTCATCCCACATGGAACTAGGAAGCACAGAGGGAGTTTGAAAATTTTGAACCTCTCAGTAGATATGGAAGCTCATTTCAGTTCTGGAGTCTTACACAGGCACACTTAGTGGGTTTGGACAAATTTGGGCCTCAGTTTCCTCATCTGTACAACAGGGCTAATGATACTTCCTGACCTAACAGCATGGATCTGAGGATTAATTAGTTAATGTCTGTATAGTGCTTTAAGGTTCTGGGGCCAAATTCATCCTTGGTGTAATTCCATTTACCTCAATAGGATTACATCAGGAGTAAATTTAGCTCTTCAAGTCCAATTGTATATTGATGCTACTTCTTAAGAGCGGATTGGTTCTAATTCTTTTGCTTCTTTATATAGCCTCAGAAGTATACACCCTGCACAGCAGGTAAATTGTGCCACACTGTGCAATATGTGAGCTGTGCTGAAGAAATACCAGGTCCCTGCTTCAGAAAGAGAGCTGTGTCTAGGTAGAATACAATACAGAGCAAACACAGAGTGAGGGATTGCCACTTGCACTAGAATGTTCCTTGGGATGGGGGGGTTAGCAGTATTCTGAAGGAAGACAAAGAGTGAGCTGGGCATACGTTTATGAGGAGGCTTTTCCAGACATAAGGGGCAGACAGTTGGAAGGGGTTGTGGGAAAGGCAAAAGGAACAGACTGGGAGAAGCTTGGGAAGGACTGATTCATTCATCCTAACTGAAGTCCTGTCACAGGCGTGAAGCAGCAGAGGGATAGTCCAGTGGCATAGGGTGTGGTATGCTAAAGAAGCCCTTTTTGCCAAATGCAACAGGCACAATATGAATAGCATCTGTGGATTGCACACTGCAATTGAGGCACCCTCAGAAAAACCGCTATTGCAAATGGGGCCCGGTATGGAAGATTTTTGCCTCCTGGACCTAGATGTATTTACAGAAGGCAGAAAGGAGCAAGAGTTTTCTTTTGCCAGATTCTGAAACAGTTGCCTTCATTGTCTGCCTCCTACTGTTCCACCCCCCCCCCCCGCATATATACCCCTCCCAGACTCCCACCCTCCCCTTTGGGAGGTTTTCCATCTAAGTGTGAAAACTAGAAATCCCAAAGAACTGCAATCCAACCTCTACCTAGGGAAACTTTAAACCATTCATGCCATAAATATCTCTTAGAGGCTGCCTGACGTCAGAGGCTTCGGAGCGGGAGGCTGGTCTGAAAGTGAAAACAGCAGCAGTTCCAATCCGAGTACAGTACTGTGCAGGGAGCTACAGGAGAAGGACAAGCACTGCTCTGTGTGGATTATAGGACTGCAGAAAGGGGGGAACTGCGCAGAGACATGGGGACTACAATGTAAGTGCGGCTGCTGCAGCACCTCTTCTCATTTCTTTATGAAAAAAGCTCAGGCAAGCCCTGCTTTCCTTTCTTTTCTAAAACAATCTGGAGACAGTTTGAGAGCTCGGATGATTCAGGTTTGGGTGTTTGTTTCTCTCAAGTGTACACACAGGGGCTGACAGAGCTTTCACGCTGCGTGTGTGTGTGTGTGCATGTGAGAGAGAGATTTTTGGAAAGCTACCAAATGAATAGGGGATTGAAATGTTCTGGTAGCAGGACAGTTAAACCCCAAATAAACCCCAGGCAAGATACAACTTTCTTCAACTTTTTCACATCGTGTAATTTATTTTTAACCCTTTCATTCCTAACACTCAGCAGTGAGAGATTCCTCTTTCAGTGTCAGAAGCAAAGCAGTTTCCGGGCTCTGTGACAGTGGACGGAGTAGTTCTGTCCAATCCTGTTTGTCAGGCTTCTTAGGGGAGCAGATACTTAAATGCTTATTAGATAATACTTATTAAATCCTGAATACCAAGCACCTCAGTGCTGTATAACCTTGTGCCATTGGCTCTCTGGGGGAGCTTGGTAATTATATAGAAGGAAGGAATTGAGAACTCTCAAGTCAGAAAACTAACTGTGCCCTTTTCTGGGGCATCCCTGAGGAAGGCAGCTACTGCAGCAAGGAAAGACTCACAGTAGAAAGTAGGGGAGCAGGTGTGTCCCCAGGGATAACAGATTAAGGGATTGACAGCATAGACCAGCATTCTGATCCCAATGAAAACAGTTTTTTTTTCTACCTTTATAACCCAAAGGATTCTCAAGCAATTTGTGAAGCCCTCTCTGTTAAAAAAAAGGCATATTCACTGTAGGACAAAGATTTTATGTACTTATTTTTTATGAAAATTGAATAACACGCTGTACTCAATGTTAGTGCAATTAAATTAGCCACCTCTGTACATACACAGATTCACTTGCACAATTCTCCATCTGCAGCATGAAATAGCTGTTCTGAACAGACCTGGACATTGCTGACTCCAGACTGAGTTGTTCAATGAGATCTCTGCTTAGATTCTGTTTTCTTTCTAACCAGAGCTTTGAAGTGAATAAAGATTTAGATTTCCTTGCCCGGACAGACAGGAGAGTTTGGTACATGTTTGGTGACACTGACCTAATTAACATGAGATTTGAAAAAGACAAACTCCTTTACAACTGCGGGGGAGTTTGATCAGTGCAGGTGTTGTAAGAAAAGGCAATGCTGTTTAATGAGTTAGGATGAGCAGCAGAATTGATGTGATTTGTATCATGTCAGTGATGTCAGAAATTGGCTTCAACAAACAAGCATCCACAAAAAAGGCTGTTTCAAGTCAGTGCTAACTGGGCTGCTGTTTCTGTAATGCAATAAGTCTACAAATACGTTTCTTCTTGTGAGTGGGTGGCGGGGGGATAGAATTGGATGAGGAGAAGCGAAATAAAATATCTTTTGGCTCTTTTAAGCTAAATCAGGTACATCCAAGTTTCTGTACGTAGAGTAGCTGCAGGAATCTCCCTCTGTGCTTGAGTGGGTGGTGTAATGCCTACACCAGCTAATGAAATGGGGCACTGTTTCAATGGACAGATGTTCAAGGGCTAATCCAACAGAGCTATGCCATGCCATGCAATACAAGCTTGCCTGAGCTGAAGGAAATTAAATTAAATTAAGTTAAAAAGAACATGATTGTGCGTGTGCTGAGGGCCAAATCCTGCTGTCATTTACCCTGGTGTAAATCTGGAGTTAAATCAAGTGACTTCTAAGGTATTAGCTCTGGGTTTATGCTGGCGTAGCACAGCAGCATTCAACCTTCCCTATTTATTTTTCATTGGGTTTTATTTCCAGTAACTAGGCAGCTGCTTTTCCAAGAAGCATTTCTTCACAACAGCCTAATTGCACTGGCTGGCTGGCAACATGAAGAAAAACCAGTTAAAAAGGGTTTTACAAGTTGTTAGGAGCTGAAAATGTTTTCTCCAGTAAACGCTGACACAATTAACGAGGGTAACAATGACTAGACAGACAATTTCAGGTGGCTCAGCAGTGACTCAGGCTGGCACTGAAGCACTTCTATACCATATTGGGCTGCTGGAGCTGGAGCTGGCAGGGGATAGAGGAGAAAACTTCACATTCAGGAGCTAGTGAGGAAGAGCTGATCATGTCTCTCTTCTTTCCATACACCCCCACCTGAGCAGCTGGCGAGTGAGCAACTCTCCCTGTAGAGGTTTGAAAGCTTGGAAGAGGCTAGAGGGAAAAGAGATCTTCCATAATGGTCCCCAGGGAGGCAGTGCTACATGTACAGCTGCTGGGGGGGAAATGGGAAGGGGAGCCACTGACATGATAGGAGACAAGTATGGTGCCCCAGAATGAATGGGTGAGCTGCATATAAATGTGATCCCCAATATGGATCAGATTACTTCAACAGAGAGAGCCTGCACTTGGTTGCTTCATTGATAGGCACTAACCGTAAAAGGGAGAGAGAATTTTGGAAGGCCGTAGAAAGCAAATGCTGTATCAAAAGGACAGTGTTGGTTTCTTTGTTGGGTTCTGGCTTCAGGGTGCAGCAGGATAATTTCTCAATAAAATCTTCATGCCAATCATTGTGTGACCCTGAAGTTTTAAAATATCTTCATTGTGTGTTGTAAATCCAATCATGTGATCTTACAAAGCTGAGTAAGCAGTTTAACATTTTAACATCTTGTTTCTCTGTAATGTTTTGCTTGCTGGTGCTATACCTGCAGTTTACCTTAGCTGCGTTTTCTGTATCTCTAGGATATGATCCTGCTTTCATTGAAATCAGTGGAAAATCTTTCCAGCCAGACTGGGCCTGTTGTCAAGGAACACTGACTGTAAACTTTCTAATCCACTCTTTTTCTTCAGGCAGAGACTGAGATCCTGCTAGAGTTGAGCAGTCTCATGTAGTCATCCTCCAGATGGAGCATTTCTGTTTCTGATCCTTCTCCCACAGCAATTGGAAGATTCCCATGGGTTTTTGTGGAATCTTAAGAGCATATCAAGCCATTTTAGGGCAGCCACATGTCCTAATTGTTGAGAAATGGGAGGACCCCATTTCCTGACACTAAGGGTAAAGCTGTGTGGGAGATTTGGCTTTCAGCTCTTTAATTAATGCGAATTTTCAAACTCAGGCCAGTCCTATGGAGATCTGACCCACCAAGGCAAAAGCAGCATGTTCCTAAACCAAACAAAAACTGACTGCTCTGTTTTTAATCAAATGAAACATATGTTTGTTTTCATGTTTTTTATCCAATTACAAATGGACAGAGGTATCTCTTTAGGCTTTTTCCTCTCTCCACTCTCCTTCCCCAAAATGTGGCTCCTTTGATGTGCTGCCATTCCAGTAGGTTGGTCATGGTAATACGCATTGTAATAACATGTATTGGATCTGATTCTTTTTTCATATACGTCAGTTTTATACCACTGTAACTCTATTGACTTCAATAGAATCACTCCTGATTTACACTTGTGTAAGTGATATCAGGATCAGGGTTGTTAACCTCTAAGTGCTGTACGGACATTAACTGTGTCTCAAAATGCTCCTGAAAGCCCAGTAAGTTAATATGATTGGGCCAGAACCTTAGCTGATGTAAACTGGCATAGCAGCAACTGAGTTCCAGTTTACACCAACTGAGTATCTGGCCCATTGTCTCCAGCTGAAAAAATGGGTGAACTGAGGCACAGACCTGCTCACCTTTACACCCAGTGAAAATCTTTAGTAACCCCAGAGACTTCAGTGAACTTACTTCACATTTCTATTGTAAAGTTCAAATAGCAGCAGAATTTGGCCAAAGAAATTGAGGACCACATTCTGGGTCTCTTTATTTTTGGGCCCCAGTTTAAGACACTTAGACACACAAACTGCGACACCCAAAATTGCAAGCTACTTTTGTACATGCTGGCTTAAGTGACAATGCCAAACCTACAAAGTGAGTTTGATTCTTGTTACACCAGTTTTAGACTGGCGTAACCCCACTGAAGTCAATGGAATTACTCCTGATTTACAGCAATGAAAGTAATAGAAGAATTGGGTCCAGTGAGTCAGTGTCCAAGCTTAGAGAAATCTCGAGAGCTTTTGGATGTCAGTTCTCCTCTCACATATTGATCTCTTGAATGGTCATGTAATAGCTTCTCACAGTGGTTTTTCTGGTAGAATTTGTAACTCCCATGTAGTGTTTGCTTTGTGGTTCATGTTAGAGTCCCTCTAATATGCAAAGTGTCTGTCACCTTGGTATCTAATCACTGAGGTCCTGGCATGTCTGGTGATCTCTGCTGTGTCAGATATTGCCTTCTGGTCTCATGAGTTTTGGAGTGTTGGAGGGAGGTGGGGCAGTGCATCTGACCCAGAGAAATCCAGAAGTTTGTGGGATTTGAATAGAGAAGCTACTCAGAGCCGTACAGACAGAAAGCGAGGAACAATGGATACGACTTGACTGGAAGGAGTAGAGAGGGAGAAAGAGAGGTAACCTCAAGAGGCTGGGAAAAGCTTTAGATAAACTTTCCAGGGCCCATCACACATTGCCACCAAAATGGAATGAACTCCTTCCCTAAATAGCAAAAGCTTGCTTACTTGCTGGCCTCAAAGCAATAATCTCTAAAGTCGACATTTCTTGTCACAAGCTTTGAAGTTCACATTTGTTTTTGTTCAAGAAGAATTTTTCTCTTAGCTGTGTCCCAAGATGACTCAAATGCTGGCGACACATGTTCCTCCCAGTTCAGCTTTTATTTGAACTGAGTGTCAAGCCGAGCTTTGAGCCCCAGAAGCTCTTGTCAATTCTCTGTCCTTGGTGGATTTTTTAAAAAGTTGACTGTAAACAAAGGAGTGTTTTTAGCGTGTGTTTCTGTTGATTCATGACAGCTAACAAACCTAGATTTTTTTCGTTGTTTGTTTGAAGGGGGAGAAAAAAGCTTTTAGCTGTTTGATGACTGAATTTATGAGCTATGAAGTCCTGACAGGTTAAAACGTACACAGAGACTTGTGGAAAATGTCCAGCCTCTTTGAGTCAAGCTACACTGATACCATTTAATTTTTAAGACCTGGACTGAAGATGTGTTTCCAGGAAACCTGGAAGAAAAGACCTAGCTTTTGGCAAATACAGCAAAGCAAGTTGGTTGTTCATCATCAATATATGGGTACCAGTGTCCCCAAAATGAACCATTAGAGCAGACCAAGAAACGCTAGAAGAAATAAGTCATTTTCACTATCTAGGGATTGAGCTGTGCAATATTGGTGACACCCTGCTAGATGTCAGGCAACAAATATCAAGAGCAGCAAACTACTTTCATAAACTTGTCAAGAATAGAAAAAGGAGCATCTTGGGCACTGACACAAAAATACAATTTTTTTAACACTGCCATCATATCTGTTCTCTTGTATGAAGCAGAGTCACGAAGTCTACAACATAAATTGATAAGCAGATCAACTCACTCCAAAATAAATGCCCGCGGAAGATCTTCAAAGTCCATTGGAAAGGGTTTCTTGCAACATTAGAAATTCTAAGTAGAACAAACCAATCTAAAGCATCAGATATGGTGAGAATACGACAATGGACATATTTAGGACACACTTTAAGGATGCTACCAACACAACTTCCACAGTGAGTGATAATTTGGACACCACCTGGAAAGAGAGAAAGAGGGCAACCTAGAAAAACGTTATGCAGAACAATACGGAAAGAAGCCAGATCTATTAACATGACATTCAGAAGCCTGAGCAGACCAACTTGACTGAAATAAATGGCAGAAACTTATGGCTTCCCTATACACCTGAGGTTGAGGGAGGATAAAGAAAGAAGATATAGTTTAGAGAACTATATTTTTCAAGTTACTTTAAGTAGGGAGTAGCGAGGTGTGTTTTGGTTGCCAAAGTTATGAACAACCGAAATAGGAGATTATAATGGAAACTTCCTGGCAGTACTGTTCTTAGCCTACCAGCTGGCAGATACACATTATGACTAACTATGGCATAGATCCACCAAAATCACACATTCCCCCCAAGAAAACAAATCATCCCCCCATCTAGCTCCCCTTCACTGGGATTCCATGTTCATCACTTTCAATGCATGTTACCTTCCATTCTTCTTCCCGTACTGATTTTTGATCTTTCCTCTCTGCTCCCCCTAGATAGATTCTTGTCTACACTAGGAAACTGGTCCATTGTTGACAATGATTGTCAGTAATGGATCTGCCCCAATTGGCTGAGATTGGTTTATTTGCTAGAGTGAACAGGACAAAACAATTGTTGACACCTCCATAGAGAGGGTGATTTAAGATTTAGTTCGCTGATGAACATTCTCCACAACAGGCAGTATGTTAGTGCAAATGGGGTCTTGATTTCTCACTGACTCACTGCTGGCCATGTTGTCTGGATGCCTAGGATATGAGTCCCCTGCTTTAATCCACCTCAGCAGAATCCTGACCCCCTCCATGCAGGAGACTCCTTTGTTGTCTGCACATCAGATTAAAGAAAGCAACATCTTAACCAAACATAAGGAGACTTTAGTCCTTTGCTACTTTCAAAGCCACGTATACAGCGGGAGCCAATTAAACTGTGATGCCAGCAGCTGAATGCATGGTGAGACAGTCAGTTGTGGTTCTTGCCTATTTTCTGATCTGTCAGCCTCCTTTGACACTATTATACAGGGCGGAAGTTATAACAACATCAGGGCCCTGCCAATACAGACTGTTCTCCAGCTGTGTCCTACTGAGATATGAACATGTCCTCATTGCTTCTTTCCATATTTTTACTGCCCTGAGGGTCAGATGTCCCGATGAGTGAATCCCTGTGGCTCTGGTGCAGAGGTCCTGAACTATGTTGCTGGTGACAGAAGTTCAAAGCTTGACCTTAACCTTTCATCATCAGCAGGAGTCAGGCAGCTAGCCTATGTGAGTGTAGCAGAGTCTCTAGCACTCAGCATTGTTAAGCTTTGGGGAGAAGAGCAGATGCACACTCTGAGTAGGTGAAATTTTTCTTAGGGAACCCATGAATAATTTTCCAGCTGTGCCTGGGCCTATCTAGAATAGCTTCATGTACTTTCTGAGGGACACGTGTTCAGGTCTAAATGTCCAAGTGCCCTGCATGACACATTTTTTGCTTTAAATGGAGGCAAAATTTTATAAGGAACAATTCACTTCACTATCTCCTGTATTAATCACAAAGACAATGTTAATACTCACACCCAATGGGCCATCTCCAGAGGCCCTTACTTTGATTTTACTCAGCCCTTATTCAGACCAAGCTTCTATTTGTCTGAGAAAGAACTAAATGAAAACTGGTATTATGAAATGTTATCGCTTCCACATAACATCCTTGCACCTTTCATAAAATGCAAATGCGGAGAGTGTAGCACCTTGAGACTCGGAACTAAGTTTTCAATCATTGGGCTCCATTTTTGCAGGTGCAAATGGCAGCAAAATAATTTTTGCTATATTTCAGGTCTTCTAGCCTTGGATTTGCAAGAACAATCAAGGATTTAGACAACTAAGTGACATTTGCTGCACCTGCAATTATTTTCATGTACAAAAATGGAGGCTCACACAAAGCTGGGCTGAAATATGGTCTCTAATGTCTATCCAGAATGTTATGGAGCAGGGACATGATAGTCCAGCTCTGTACAATGCACTGACTCAAAAAAGAGATGGTTAATCCATGCCTGTCAATTGCACTGGGGTAAGACTGTAAATGTTGTATCCTTGCCTGCTTCACCTGACAGCAGGAAGTTAACTTGCCCCCACTCCCTGTGGCTAGCCCCAGGTACTGATAGTGCATTAATCAAAGGGAAAGCATTCTAAGTACACTGCAGACTGCATTGGACACAAAGTCCAAGTGATTAGAGAGCTCCCAGTAGGCCACAGTGACATGTGTGACCAAGGCAAATCAAAATAGAAACAGGTTGTGAAAAATCCTGTGTATCTCCTTTTGTTTCTCTTTCTTTTCACTCTTGGATGTTGCCCTGAACTTTGACCTAACTGGCCTATTGGGAAGTGTGTCCCTGAGCTCTGATAAAACAACACCAGGAATAGTTGTTTCTGGGCACCTCAATACCAGGGCCAAGGGTGTTAGGAGGACTTCCAGATTCCTATGGTGCAATTGGCCAATAGAATTCAACTACTATTGACTGACATATCAAGGGGTCTTGGGACTTTCTTTTCCCCTTGAATCAGATAATGTACTTTTTTAGACAAAAAAATAAAAATAAACCTAAACCACAAACAAACTAGAATGGGTTTGGAAACTTAGAACCAGGTCCTGTGACGTGCTGTATCTCCTGAGGGATGGTGAGTGCTCTCAACTTCCACTGAAGTCATGTTATCCTGAATCTTGACTTTGCTTCTGCTGAATGATCAGTGCAAAATCTACATTGCCATTAACTGCTGGTGTCCTTTAGTTAATAATGGACACTTCCATGAGTATTGGGTTCAGTGCTCCCAAACTGGTTCTGTTTCTTGTTAACAGATCAGCTCACACACCATGAATGTGGAAGCCATGTTTTCCAACTTTTATATTTAAACTGAATGACCCAAAGGACCACAAGCCTGGCTGAGTTTCTACATTTGTGGTACATAATCTAGCACAATTCGTACCACCCACTTCCGGGTTCAGAAGAAGCAACTCACAGCTCTGTAGTGCCTAGAAAAGTTTTTTGAACCCACTGAATGTCATACAGATGCAATGCTAGATTGGTCTGGTAGTTCTGGGTCTTCAGGTAAGTAAGCACAACACTGCTTCTGAACAGCATCCCTGGGAACTTCAGGGTAACAGAGAATGCAGTACTGGTTCTAGTCAGCAGTACCAGGACTTGAGGAGTTTGTTCCACAGTCTGTGTGCAAGTTCCTTAAAAGAGAGGACTCACTTTTAAATATTCATCACACAAGCATGCATTAGTCATTGCATTATTTTAGTTTCTGCATATCTGTTACTCCCAGTGATCTTTTGGCAGACTTTCCCCCATCCTCAGAGGTACACTCTCACCTCTCCTTAGTTTGGGTCATTTTCATCATGCCTATCCCAGAAGTTTTCATTGTCGTGCTTGAGTTTTGTGAGTGTAGGTGATGGCACCAGGGAGAAAAAGTAGCAGCTCAGGAGATGCTGCGATACTGAATTACTGGAGGAAAATTTTCAGGAAAGGGTTCTCCATAACCCTGCTGGAGCACTGCTTCCACTTCCCTTACCACTGCCTTCACCTTCCCAACCACAGCCACTTGTTCTGCCCATCCCTTCCTATCCAGCAGCTGATGGTGCTGCCCTTGTGGTGTGGGACTGGCCATCTAACCCAAGCCTAAGCAGAGCTCTGCCACACTGACCTGTTGGGCCAGAACGGGCCTTTAAATTTCAAACTCATCATAAATGTTTGATATCTTTGGGGAGATTTTCCTATAGGCCCATTTCTTCAGGCTTCTCTGTTGTACGGTCTGTTCTGCATGACAATAGGTTATCAACATTTTATGATTCTGGCTCTCTTGAACTGTACCAGGGAGCTGCAGAAGGTCTCCTGTGGGCAGACTGTGTCACAGGTCTAAAAGCAGCCTCTTTTCCTGCGTTTGCCTGGCTGGCTATGCTGAACCAAGCAACATCGATCAAGGCGTATACAACTGGACAAGACATTTGTAAATTCCAATATGGAAACTAATGAGCTGCAGGTGAGGGCTAGGCTGCTGCTGTAGCCAACTTCCAGTTGCTTGCTTATTAAATTCTATAAGCTAAGCAACGTGGTCAGTACTTGGATGGGAGACCTGTGATTAAAACCTCAGCATGAAGCAGAAAGTGGTGTTGATGATTTAGATGTCTACAAACATCTAAACTCTGAACCCTTTCCTGACAATTTCAAATAAGAAACTGAAATCTGCAGAAGAGGATGGTAGGAGGCATATTTGGAATTGAACCATCATGTCCTATGGTGTTTCTGAGTTCTAGTTGATGTCAGTGGGGACTGGATTGGGCCCCTAAGGTTTAATTTTCAGACACACAGAGCACCCATACCTCCAATTCACTTAAAATGGAGTTGTGGAGGGCACAGAGAGATTCAGTCACTTGCCTAAAGTCACAGAGATAGTCAAGATCAGAGCCAGAATGAGAATGCAGCAGGTCTTGGTTCCCATTGAATAAAAATTACACATGAAAAACTGATATAACCTCGGGAGCCGTGCAAGAATCTTGTTTAACAGCAAGTCTTGAAGTAGGTCATTAGATTTTATTTTTTTAAATTGCTATATTTTTCATAACAATAGCAGCTACCATCATCTGTGCAGCAGGACTGGCTATCAGCTGAGTAGGAACATTTTTCTGTTAATAAGAGCTCTCCTCCCATCATACTGGCCATTTAATAAACACCAGGAAACTGTTTGAAACTCCTAAGCAGTGGTTCAGCAGAGACCCAGCTGATCACTGAGTGTGGCTGTGAGGCTCTGCAGTACATCACACTTTTAAAATGCACTGCTTCTTGGTTGACTATGTTAGGGAAGTTATCTTGTGTGGCTTTTTGTATATGCATTAGACGGGGAGAGGATGCAGGAAACCCTGTCCCCTAATGGCAACCATACTTTTGCTAGGGCTGTGTGGAACACTGAATGGCCCTAGAGGTGGCATGTCAGGGGGAGCCACAGTCCCCTCACTCCCTGCACATTAGCAAGTGTTGGCAGGAGAATGCTGGGAGGCCCTGGCCAGACCTTTTTAAAGATGTAGCAATTTCCACTGCTCTCATTACTATCCTTCAGCAACCAGGAGGCACTATGCCTTACAAAGACAATCACACAAGTCTGGAGTGTTTGGTTTGGGCCTCTCTGGATAACAAGTTCAACATGGTTCAGAGCTGGAGTGGGGACAGGGCGAGAAAGGTGAGTTATACATCTTTTATATTTAGCTGAGTTTTCCGAACATTGAGGTCTGAGATGAGCTTCTGCCTAGCCTCCTGGCATTTGTCTGAGGCAGGTGTTATTATCTGTATTTTAGTGAAATGGAGTCAGAGACATGCATTGACTTGCCCCTGGCCATATGGAAATTCACAGATAGTCAGGTTTGCAACTTTGTTACTCAGGAGCACACAGATGAATGGTATGTACTGCACCTTTAAAAGGAGAAGGTCCCCTCCCCTGACTTGCAGCAAATGCAGCTGCCCTTGTGTTGAGATGCAGCCTGCTGAAGAGGAGACACACATTGTGCTCTCTCTCTTGCTCTTTCATTAAGATTTGTTCATGTTTTTATTCTCGTTTAATATAAAATAAAGGTCTTCATGATGACTGTAAATATATTCAATGTACTGTATGTATTTCATGATGACTGTAAAAATTATGCTCGTATATTAAAAAGTCTATTGGTTCTTGTAATTACTGATCCTCCAGTAGAAACCAGTACAGACCAGTAGAAACCGATAGAGACCAAATGAAGGTTTTCTAAAACATCTAACCAAAGGTTCCCTTGCTACACAGAGATGCGCAAAAATGAAAATGCTGGGATGATAAAGTTAATGCAACTTTTATGCCTTTCAAAAAGACGTTCAGTTCAGGTTCACTCTGGAGTTTTGACCAAAATTTCCTGTCTGTTCTTATTTTATCTGAATACCTTTGCCCATCCCTGTCTGTCAGCCATAACTGTGTCAACTTCCCCATGGCCCAGCACGGAGTGTGCAGGCCCTTTCCTTTAAAGCCCTCAGAATTTACATAACCCTGGAATTGTAGCAATGTGAAATGTGGCTCTGGTTACAATAACAAGGATTTAGGGAATGCAGAGAGAGATTGGAACTGCAAAGGCATAAAAGCAAAACAAAACAAAACCCCACATGCTGTTTTCATTTTCAGCAGCCACGTGAGAACTGTCCTCTGGTTTCTGGCTATAAATAAATTGCTGTCGTCACAGGAAGATGGAAAACAAAACAATTTGCATTCCTCCCAAATTTTCATAAGGTTATAAAAAAAGGAAAGGTAAATGTTTCTTAAGCAAAATATGTCTGTGCAGAGGAAGGTTTAATTAACACTCAAGGGGACTGGCATTTGCATCAAGCGAAGAAGTTTGACATTAATCCTCTCCGCCCCCTGCCTCCCTGCCAACCCTCCCAAGCAAATCACTTAGAGCTGACTGTGGATTTAAGACACAATGCCATAGTGGTGGTGCTGCTAAGGATGCGGAGGCCTACTGTCCCAGTAGCAGTTTAGGCAGGCACAATGCCTTTGAGAGCAGTGCCTGCTGCTAGCCCCTGTTACAAAGCACAGCCTACCTCTTCTGGCTGGTGCTCTGCTGGAGAGGTGGGACCTTGGTCCCACATTTGCCCCACCCCTTCTATCCCCTTTACAGAATCTAATGCCTCTGTCAGTACTAGACTACCCAGGAAAGCAAGGACCAGGATTGTGAGTGGCTCCTCTGCAGAGGCATGGGAATGAAGGGAAGAGTCTTTGGGCCCTCTCCCCAACCATGTGCATTTATGCAAAGCCAGGCACAATCTTGCCCTTATGTTTTTCAGGGACAGCTTCAACCATAGGCTGAATGGGAGACCAACTGAAGTGTTCACCAGAAATTGATCCCAACAGTGAAGGCTGCAAGAAGAGGCTTCCCAGAAGACTTTGTATAACAAGAACCCATTCAAGGACCACAGGCTTTAGGAAGTGGCTGGATTACCAAGAGGCAAGTCCTCCATCATAGCAAAGGGGCAGGGAATAGAAATGTGGCTGACCTGGGATGAGGCAGGTTAAGAGATGGGGAATCAACTTAATGTCTTGAACAGTGGAACAAAAATATTCTTTATATATTGTACTTATGGCCAGTGCACTGAACCGGAAACTAGTACTGTTAGGAAGAGGCAAAGAGATAGCCTTTGAATTCAGATCTGGATTAGGTACGGACAAGGGATCAGGCTCCATGGCAATGACATAGGGATGGGTTGGATCTGGGAATTTCAGTAAAGGAGCAGGATAGGAGGAAGGTCAAATATGAAGCTCTGACTTTGGTGTCTCTACTGTTAATGGACCTTCATGTACCTTCCTCCTCATCAACACTTGGCTAAAAAGTCGTCAGTACCTTCTCTTTATAACATTATGAATGGGTGCTGTGGCAATTACTATGCTGTCACAAATAAAGGATTCTGACTGCAATTCAAGAATACAAAACAAAACAAATGAACTTTTATGAAACAACGTTACTGTTTTCATGCAAATGTCCCCAATAATGAAGAAAATCTGAAGAAGAGAAATACAGAGAGTATTGTATAATGTACAATTTACACTTATACAAAGCACATTCTACCCAAAAATCTCAAAGTGTATTACAGTGTATTAGTCCCATTTTACCTATGAGGAAACCAGAGCAAGAGAGAATTAGGGGTATATTTTTAGAAGAGTTGAGGCCAAGTGTCCTTGTTTTTGAGGCAGAGGGACAATTTGAACCCACATTTTGCGACCACAAAATTAATTGTGACCTCAAATGTGATTATTTTCACCACTAACTACCCAGTTCCCTTGCAGCTTGATAGCTGGGGGTACAAGTACTCAGATTTGCATTCACAATTCAGCTGTGGATATAAAAATGCTGGCACACATTTTGCAGGTGCAAATTACTCTTGCCCTTCTGAAAAGTTATCCCTGTGTGATTAGCCCAAGGTCATGCATAGAGTCAGTGGCAGAACTGGGTATAGAACCTTTGTAGTGTGTTTCCACACCCTTCCTCTAATACTAGATCATACCTCCTCCCACAGAGGTTTGGTTCTAAATGAAATGTCTCAATAATGAGTGAGTGTCTCTTTAGAAAAGGTAGTGTAGTCTTTGCAGTCAGCTAGATTCAGCAATAGAAATACTAATGGATATTGCTCTAGTTGAAAATCTAAAAAGAGGATTTTAACTCTCTCTATTAAAATAGGAATGTGTTTTTTATACCAATGAGACAGAGAGTGAGCAGATGAATGCAGGTGTAAGGTTCCATAAAGTTTTTACTTCAATGTGTTTGGGGTGACCACATTGCTCATAAGTGGTTAGATCATGAGTGGGTTATGCAGGTCATCCCAAATAAATACCAATAAAATGCTTTCACTCCCCTCACATCGTGAAGGATCTTATTTATACCACTTTTTTCTTGGCTGTCCCTTCCCCCTCCCCCCCCCCCCCGACCCCTCTTTGAAGTACATTAGCTACTATGGGAACAATGTTACTAGTCAAGACAGGGTTTAGTTTCAATACCAAGTGGAGTATAAAGCCAGTCAATATAATAGTTTGAAATCTGTAGTGTGACCCATAGGACTTTACATGATGATTATTTTGACCACATATGTGGTTTTAATAAATACAAGTGAATTGGATAACTCAGGCACTCAGGCTGGATCCAGAAATGTATTTAGGTACCCGTCCCCCAGACTTAAACATCTAAGCCCCAGTTTTAGGCACTACCACAATACACAGTGACAAAATCTGCATTTTGTGTCTCTGCTGTCCTTTTCTTTGCCCTTTTGTGTGTCACAAAGTGAGCTGAGCCTTTAAGCGAGTGTTGGGTTCAACCTCAATTATGACTAGTTTACCTCTCAGTCCAGGTGTCATGTGATGGAAGTACATGACTAGGAATCAGGCCTGTTGGGGAATATAAGGGCAGCCTGAATACAGTTGGTGAGGCTCAGGGTTTTAAGGGTGTTTAATGCTTATTGAAATTAATAGCAGTTGGGTGCCTACATACCTTTGAGGATCTGGGCCCACGAGTGTGTTGGGGAGAGTGTGATGTTATTGACAGGAACTGTGACCATATAGATCATTGTTCCACCTGGTCTTGTATGGAGGAGGCCAAGTCGGGTGTCGATGGAAAGGTTGTTGTTTGCTGGTTATGATTATGCTGTCTGTATGTGTGTATCATTTTTGTATTCGAAGTTATTAATATTGGCTATGTACTTGTTTGTTTTTAAGTAGCCCCAGTGAAGCATTTGGTCAGCTACTTGAGAAAAGACTATTCTCAGTAAGTGCCCAATCAAGAAACACTTAAGCTGACAATGAACTTTGAGAGACACCAATCCACATCTGAGCTTTCCTGGGAACATTCAAACTAACATGTAAGCAATGGCGTCGGCCTGTAAAGAACTGTAAAAACCTGTAGGAGACTTAGGTTTAGAGAAGACCTGGGAAGTCACTTTCTACACCAGTCAGATGGAAAGGCCTGGCTGGAGCTATCTGCCATGAGGGGCAGAGGCCAGAATCCTTAAGAAGTTTATATGGCTTATATATCAATGTGGTGGAAGGAATACCAGGCAGCAGGACTTCAGAGTGGGAAGGAAATATTGAGCCAGCAAGGGGCTGAAGAAACTGTAGAGCTGAGAAAAGAGTGGCTTTGGTTTAAGCTGACATTTGAACTGTGATGTGGTTTTAATAAATTATAGAATCCCAAGAAAGGGGTGCACTTGAATGACATGGGTCCCTATGTGTGGTTATTGGGTAGCTCATGAAGGGCAAACTGAGGCAGTGAAAGGGCCTGATGATAGATTGGATAAGCCCTGCTACTTTATGCTCTTCAGTGTACCTTAGTATCGAGGTAGCAGCAGCTTAGTCCAGTTTCCAGTGGCCCAATGTCCACCTCACAAAAGCCGTCACCACTACTGTCAATTGTGCGGAGGCCCAGGACTAAATGGGCCATGTAGGCTACTCTGTTATTTTACCTGAGGGGAAGTGACCTAGTGACAAAGGATGTGGAAAAAGCTAATGTACTCAATGCTTTTTTTGCCTCTGTTTTCACTAACAAGGTCAGCTCCCAGACTGCTGCGCTGGGCATCACAGAACGGGGAAGAGATGGCCAGCCCTCTGTGGAGATAGAGGTGGTTAGGGACTATTTAGAAAAGCTGGACGTGCACAAGTCCATGGGGCTGGACGAGTTACATCCGAGAGTACTGAAGGAATTGGCGGCTGTGATTGCAGAGCCCTTGGCCATTATCTTTGAAAACTCGTGGCGAACGGGGGAAGTCCCGGATGACTGGAAAAAGGCTAATGTAGTGCCAATCTTTAAAAAAGGGAAGAAGGAGGATCCTGGGAACTACAGGCCAGTCAGCCTCACCTCAGTCCCTGGAAAAATCATGGAGCAGGTCCTCAAAGAATCAATCCTGAAGCACTTACATGAGAGGAAAGTGATCAGGAACAGTCAGCATGGATTCACCAAGGGAAGGTCATGCCTGACTAATCTAATCGCCTTTTATGATGAGATTACTGGTTCTGTGGATGAAGGGAAAGCAGTGGATGTATTGTTTCTTGACTTTAGCAAAGCTTTTGACACGCTCTCCCACAGTATTCTTGTCAGCAAGTTAAGGAAATATGGGCTAGATGAATGCACTATAAGGTGGGTAGAAAGCTGGCTAGATTGTCGGGCTCAACAGGTAGTGATCAATGGCTCCATGTCTAGTTGGCAGCCGGTGTCAAGTGGAGTGCCCCAGGGGTCGGTCCTGGGGCCGGTTTTGTTCAATATCTTCATAAATGATCTGGAGGATGGTGTGGATTGCACTCTCAGCAAATTTGCAGATGATACTAAACTGGGAGGAGTGGTAGATACGCTGGAAGGGAGGGATAGGATACAGAAGGACCTAGACAAATTGGAGGATTGGGCCAAAAGAAATCTGATGAGGTTCAATAAGGATAAGTGCAGGGTCCTGCACTTAGGATGGAAGAATCCAATGCACCGCTACAGACTAGGGACCGAATGGCTAGGCAGCAGTTCTGCGGAAAAGGACCTAGGGGTGACAGTGGACGAGAAGCTGGATATGAGTCAGCAGTGTGCCCTTGTTGCCAAGAAGGCCAATGGCATTTTGGGATGTATAAGTAGAGGCATAGCGAGCAGATCGAGGGATGTGATCGTTCCCCTCTATTCGACACTGGTGAGGCCTCATCTGGAGTATTGTGTCCAGTTTTGGGCCCCACACTACAAGAAGGATGTGGATAAATTGGAGAGAGTCCAGCGAAGGGCAACAAAAATGATTAGGGGTCTAGAGCACATGACTTATGAAGAGAGGCTGAGGGAGCTGGGATTGTTTAGTCTGCAGAAGAGAAGAATGAGGGGGGATTTGATAGCTGCTTTCAACTACCTGAGAGGTGGTTCCAAAGAGGATGGCTCTAGACTGTTCTCAATGGTAGCAGATGACAGAACGAGGAGTAATGGTCTCAAGTTGCAATGGGGGAGGTTTAGATTGGATATTAGGAAAAACTTTTTCACTAAGAGGGTGGTGAAACACTGGAATGCGTTACCTAGGGAGGTGGTAGAATCTCCTTCCTTAGAGGTTTTTAAGGTCAGGCTTGACAAAGCCCTGGCTGGGATGACTTAACTGGGAATTGGTCCTGCTTCGAGCAGGGGGTTGGACTAGATGACCTTCTGGGGTCCCTTCCAACCCTGATATTCTATGATTCTATGAAGTCACTAAAGGACAAGATGAGGAAGTGTGGTGGGGTGATTTGGAGGGGAAATGGTAGCATTGCTGTCTGTACTGTATCAGTTTTGAGGTTAAATAGAGGACTTCTGTCTCCAGAGTTTTTAATGTGGCATCCATTAAAATCAGTGGAGTTATATAGAGCTGGGGTAATGAAGTGGAGAATCAGGCCCTATGAGTCTGCAGTCTCCAAAAGGTTAACATTGTTGAGAATTATGTGAATGGACCCAGGAGAGAACAGACTCCTACGACTTTAATGAAGTTTCTCTTAAAACTGTTTAGTGAAATGCCATGGGAACAGAACAAGGAGAAGGTCACTCTGATGGTATTTCTCAGAATGGCAATAGTACAGCAGCATTCTGAATGTCTTGGAGCAGAATGATTGGGCTTCTTTTTTTTAACAGAATAAACTGATTAATAAAAAATAATTTGTAACAATAATTTGTAACAATTAAAATAATTTGTAACAATAATTTGTAATAATTTAGGGCTTCTCTTGAATAATGGATACAAGCATTCATCTGTCTAAAGTAGCTGATACCTATAAAGCCTAAGACAGACAGACAGAGCCATCTAGTAAATAAACAACTTTGTCTATGTTAAACTTTTCATGCAGATGGTTTTTTTCTTCCTCTCAGTATTTAAGATAGTTTCACCATACTGAAGGTTGGTGGCTAAATGGATTGAATGAAAGGTTGTCCCTGTCACTGTAGCTACTGTAAAGATCTTGGTGATGTTGCTGAGGTGCTCAGATAGGGCTTGATCCTGCAATATGTTAAGTTCTTGGGCCCAAACCAGCAAAACATTTAAGGATATGCTTAACTTTAAACACATGAATAGCCCCATTAAAATCAATGGAATTATTAAAACATTTAAAGTTAAGCATGTGCTTAAATAAGCTGCTGGATGAGGGCCAGACTGATCAGAACCTTGCAGGATCAAGCCCCTCACTGCAGTGATGAGGGCCATATGAGAACCTAGACAGAAATGCGATTTTTGTAACTTCTCTTGGAAGCAAGTGAATCAGTGTACTTTCTACAGCAACAGAACACTAGGGGGACCTAGTTTTTTGTTATTATTTCTCCAGCAGAACACCTCCACTGCCATAAAAGCTGCACTAAATCATCTGAAGGTGGGCCTTTCTTACACTGGTGCCATGTAGTCCTGAACTTAACGTACAGACCCCAAACAGAGAGAGTGAGGAGAGGAAAACAGGATCTGTAGGGATCACCCAGGTTAGTTCCGATTTGCTTTTTGGGAGCCCGGGGGGCCGGAGGAGGAGTTATTTATTTATTTGTTTCTTACATTTGTATTATATTATCCACAGTGAACATCTTGTCTATTATAACCAAATATGGGGACTCATTACAAGATGGTTTTCCACTCACCCAGTTACAGCAAGGTTAAAAATTGTAGTGCAGACAGGGTATAACCATATCCCAACAGCTGGGATCTACGCTCCAATTTTTAGCACTGTTGTAGCTAGGCCTGAGGACAAGTTTTGTAAGTTGGTCTTGGTAATAGTTGTAGTGAAGATGGGGAGGCTTTTAGGTTGAACTTTCTCTTTTAAGCTAAGGAATAAGAAGAGAAGATCTTTTCTGGCTGATTGGAAGCAATAGCTCAATAACTTGCTTGATTCTGTGGAGTTAATATTTTTCTTGTTTTGACTCACCATGGACTCCAGTGCAAACAAAACACTCTTTTAACTCCTTGGGACAAGAGCTGCCTCTCCTCCATCTTCTTCCTCACTGAAATTTAAAATCCTACAAGGCTTTGGTTTGTAGGGAGGAGGCTCTGTGTTGCTAATAGGGCTGTACACTAAAGTTCTGCATAAACTGTAATCAATGCTTAAGTCTTGGAATTTGTACTGGCATTTAGGTTTTTTATGGTGTTTGCAGGAGTCTTCTAAGGGGCTGAAATAACAGATCTGCTCTTCTCATGCTGTCTCCATCATCCAGGAATGGAAATGTTGAGAAGGGAAAGGGACTGACTCTATGATCCCTGCATCTTGAGATGTCATTGACAAGGCGCAATGTGGGTGTAAAATGCTACCAGATCGGGATGGTACTGGCATTACACAGGTGTGAATGACTGCACAAGGTGCAGTCAATGATGAATGAGGCCCCAGGACTCAGGCTTAATCCAATTGTTAATAGTTTCATCTCGATTCCATGTGTTGCAGAGGGACATGTTTACTTTCCATCACTATTAATAATCAGCACAATACATCTTTAAAGTGCTTTACCAAAGGTAAGTAATTCATCATGATTGACAACATGGACCTCCCGTCAGGCAATTGATTTCTCCTTCTGCATGGGCAGTATTCCTCAAGTTAATAATGGTTCCAGGCGTCTGCTCCACAGCTGAGTGTGAATCTAGGCCCTGATTCTCACTCTCTTATCCTAGTTTTAAGCCAGTGTAATTGTTGATTTCAACAGAGTTACACTGGTATAAAACTGGTCTACAAGAGTAGAGAATCAGGGCCCCTCTCCTAGATAAATGTGTGCTACTCTCCTGAAACATACTGAATCTCCTACTGGCTCACATTACCACTGATGGAACTAAGTCTTGCAGGGTCTGGGTGTACCTCTCTTCTTATCTCAGGTCGTGTCTACACTACAGCAGCACAGCTATGACACTGTAGCAATGCCACTGTAGTCCCATAGTGTGGACACTTCCTACAGTGATAGAAGGGGTTTTCTTTGTCACTGTAGGAACTCCACCCCTCTGAGTGGCAGTAGCTAGGTCGACAGAGGGATTATTCCATCAGCCCAGCCACATCTACCCCAGGGGGTTAGGCCAGCATACCTACGGCACTTAGAGCTGTGAATTTTTCACACCCCTGAGCAACGCAGGGGTGTTGATCTAAATTTTAAGTGTTGACCGGGCCTCAGTCAGCCCCTTCACCAAATATTAATGTAGGTTTTTGTTTCTGGAATTATGCAGTCTCACTGTTAATCACTTGTGTACCACTTAGCGCCTCTCTGCATCATTCCTAATGCACTAAAAGTCATCCTGCCAAGTATAGCAAAGCCGCTTTAAACCCCTCCTTTCTCCTCCTGTCCACCCCTCGAGATCAACCAGCTTTTCAAGTGAACAACTCAGCACCCCATGCCTAAGAACACAGAGCCACCTTTCCGTAGGAACGTTGTCACATTTCCAGGACTCCTAAGTATACAGGAATTCCTGTAAGGAAAGCCAAGTGTTCTTCAGGAAAGCGCGCGTCACAGAGTAGGACAATTTCTGTGTGATGGGAAGTCATGCCATGTCCAGGAAAATCAGGGTGGGTTAAATATGGCACAATAGCAAAAACTGATGAAGAGCTTGGCAGCAGAGTGGTTTGAGAATAAATGTCATTTATCATCCATTGCTATAATAAGATCAGCTTCTTTCCTAATAGATCACAGGCTCTTACTAGGGATCAGTTCTGCCACTGAAATTGCCTGTAAATGCTACAGAATATTAGTATTTAGAATTTACATGGCACACTGTACCCACATTCACTAACTAATCCTTCTAATATTTACACAAAGTAGGGACATAGGCAGGTACTGTTGTCCCCATTTAACAGAGATTTTTAAGTGGCTTGCCAAAGATCAGAGAAGGAGTTACTGGGCCAGTAACCTGCTCCAGTTACTCTCAGATGATGCAAAGCAGATAGAACCCTCATAGATCTGGCTACTTGGGAATTCCCTGTGACTGGAGAGGAATTCCTGGTGGCGTAAGGATGGTACAGTAGCTCTACTACATTCCCATGCCCTGCCCCCACTGTGGTGGGCAGTAAGGTCAAGCAATAGAACATGTGGCTGGAACACTTCTAAGTTCCCTGGCTGTTTGAACAGCATCTTAGAGGTCATAGACAGGTGGGTATAGTTTACAGCAGCCCTGGGATTGCTCTAAGTCACACACTTGGTCAAAGCTACCCCTGACCAGGGAGCAACAAAGGCAGCTTAAAGCCATCTTTTCTTCCCTCTCCAGTGGAACTCAGCCAGACCAAAGGATCTTCCCCGGTGTTTGAGCCAAGACTAGGAATGTCCTCCAACCCAGAGATAAATGATTTTTCTCTGGTTCTGTAGTGAGATGCCCTCAGACACTTCATAGGTTGTTGCTTCTTGTTTTCATGGATTTATTGATTTGACTTGACTGCCAGATGCTGGGACTGGATGACAGGGGACAGATCACTTCACGATTGCCCTCTTCTATTCATTCCCTTGAAAGCATCTGGCATTGGCCACCATCGGAAGACAGGATACTGGGCTAAGATGGACCATTGGTCTGACCAGTATGGACATGCTTATGTTCTGTATTCGTGTATATTAGGTTTCAATTCCTTTTTCACATATACTGTGGGAATATCCCTGGAAGTCACTGGGCACTGTCTGTGCATAGCTGGGCACTGCATTAGTCTCTTAGGCCCAGAGTTTTAAAGGTACTTAGGCATTGCTGGGTTCAGTATTACAATGCCTAACTGATTTAGGAGTCTAAATCTCATTTTCAAAAGGCATTTAAGCACTAAGGAGTCTAAATCCCAATGCCAATCTCTTTTTCTGGGAGGGAGGAGAGTATATAAATGAAATAAGCACACAGCAATGAGGGGGTCATTGGAGAAGTGCTCTATTTCACAAAGCAATGATCTGTGCTTCACTAACTTTGAGGCAGAAGTAAAGTCTGAGCAGCTGTAATTCAACTGTAAGGGAAGTGTAACAGGGAGGCTTGCCCCTTATGGGCTGGGACTAGCCAACCCTGATTATGGAATGAGGCACACCTGGGTTGAATCAGGCAATTCCCTAGAAAGGGCAGCAGCTGGCTACAGTGAAGGGGGAAGTGCAGGAAATTGTGGTGAGTAAGGAAAGGTGCCTACTGAGGAGACCCTGAGATTGGTGGGCTTGGGAGAGACTGGAAGAGGCCCTCGGCAGGGAGGAGGAAGAGAAATCTTGTGTTGTGTGGACTTTGTTTGGGGATGTTGAGTATTATTTGCAGTTTGTTTTATATGTATAAACCTGGTCCCTAAGGTGAAGTGTTTCTGACCAAGGAAAAAGACTGAAGGAAGCTTCTATTTGAACAGTCCAAGAGGGGAAACTGAGTCAGCCTGCCTGTCATATGCCTCTATGCCATGAAGGGGTGCATGGGAGGCAGTGGGCCCAGTTACAGGAATCAACTAAGGAGACAATTTTACTTTTAGAAAGGTTTAGTTTTCCCTCATTCCTAGCTAGGTCACCCCCACCTTCATTCCTCCAGTAGTTTGGAAACTTTTTTCCACTGGCTAAAAATAAGTCTGCCTTTCGACCCCTTCCCCAGCTGTTCTAGTAGTGCCAGCTCTGCTTCCCCCCTCGCTCCAGGCTCAGCTGTCTTAGCTCACACAGGCCACTTACAAAATCTAAATAGATAGAGAATAAGAGGTTTAAAAGGGGTCTGGGAAGGGAGGAGGAAATGAGTGTGGAAGGGGGAGACTAGAACTTAGAGAGGAAGCGGCAATGTGCCATCTACAAGAAGGCCCAAACCAATACCCCAGATCCAAAAAAACCCTTTGGATCCAGATCTGAACTTGGTGTTTGGCTTGGCCTGAATTTTTATGACTGGCCAATCCCTAACTCTGGATCGAAACGTCCCCCAACTTTGGGAACATTCAGCTCCAGACCTGAATGTTGTGGTTCAGGCCCTTCTGTGATGTCAAAGCAGACTTTAATTTAGCAGAGCAATATTTGGGCTAGTATCTTTGTGTTGGAGCAGCTGAGTACCCTTTGTAGTACGGTGAGGACTGCTACAAGTAATTAGGTAGTTCTTATATTGACTGCCGTTTGAACAAAGGATGCTGTCCAGTTGTTGAGGCCCAGCACTTTGAATTACTTTATATCTGTTACTAATCTGGAGGGACTTCTGGCTCTAGATACTATTTTATTTTTTTAATATTCACCTTTTTTAAATATTCATTGAGAAACTAAGCAAACCTCCTTTCTTCATACTGGACCAACAACAACAAATAACTTTTTTTACTCTTCTAGCAGCGGCAATTAACTATTAAACCCTCTTTCCACAGTATGCTAGTGTCAGTGGTGCTGCAGGTGCTCTAAAAAGGAAGTAAACCAACAAATCCATCTCCATTTCAAGCTAACTTCATTAGAAGTATGTTCTGGGACAGTGTCAGACACATACACGCCATTACTGGCCAACTGGAAAACTACAAAACCTACCAATTGTGTTAATGTTTTAACTTTCCATCTGATAGAATAGCCGAATCCAGCTCCAAATCCCAATTTATTTAAAGGGTGCTCAGGTCTGGGATTGAGGTTTGATCCCTTATCGAGATGGGTCAAGGTGAAACGTTTGAACCTGAAACTCAAGCCTCCCAAATTCAGCGGTATTTTGACCCTGACCCTGCACCATAAAAGTCCATAAGAGCAGGATCAAACCCTTAGATCTGGATTTTGGATTGGTCCCAACACTTCTAATAAAAAAAGTTCAGATAACTAAATGAAGCTATATGAATGTCTGTATTGTCAATATATTTCCCAGTGCTGCCCTTTCTAAGGGGACTGATACTTCTGCTGGCGATATGGTGAAACATAATGCCATCCTCACTGGCATTGTCATGCACATTGGCAGTGCAGTACCAACCTTTCTGCATGTACTCAGCACAGCATAGCCAGGAGACACTCATAGCTCTGCATGGTGTTTTAGAAAGGGGGACATGCAGAATCAGTCTCTGCAGAGAAGGGATTAAAATAAAGACTTGCTAGTTTTGTAGCCTGCAGTGATTGAGCAGTAAGAGGGTCACTGAGCCTGGTAGCAGCCTGCAAGCGATAGTGTGAGGCATGGCACTCAGCCTTGGCCATAGAGCCGTGGTGTTTAACCTCCTTGCTGGTTGGAGCAGGGAGCCTGGCACTGGAGCTCCATTCACAATGGGCACCTTTGTTCTCAGATTAATAATGCCCTGTCCCTTTGTTTTGAGAATGGACTGAACAAACAATTTAGATCTCCAAAGGCAGTATGACATTTCACAGAAACCTGTGCAGGGCATTCAATGTGGAATCAATTATTTTTGTGTATGGCATAACTGATCATCTTAAAATGCCTGTTCTCCCTGACTTTTCCTTTCGCTACAGACCCAACTGAACTTTTGTTTATCACTTGATATGATCCTGTTTCTTCTCTATCTGGATTAATAACCCCTTGTCTGAGCTATCAAACCTGATTACTAAGGAAATGATCATAATGCCCTCAGCACAGGATTGTGATTTTCAGGTTGGGAAGCAGCAGGAACAGCTGAGAAAGTAAGCAATATGGGGTTAAATTCTGAAGTCAATGGGTCTATGATTTCACTCACATTCTGTTATCCTAAAAATACATGAATAATAACATAGATTCAGTTGTCATAGTATAGAACCTGAAAATATATATAGTTTTGGACCCAATCCCTCAGTAACTAAGTAGTTCCTTGATTTCTTTGTTGACCTCATTTGTTTTATACCGCACCCTTACATTTCTAAGGAAGCTGTTATCTGCAGAGGTGGCTGCCATGTTGCGACAGAGTTTGTGAGTTAGAGGGAGACACAAACACACAGCTCTTGTTCAGAGATTCTTTTCCTTGGTTTTATTGTTACCCCTTGATCTAAAAGTCATTCCTCCTGAAAGTATACGGTTGCTGCTTGTATATCGACACATATCAATGGGGATACCCCTGGGAGTAAGGGCTATAGGACTGGTTGTTGCCTTGCTAAACAGAACACTTCTCTGTCTTCAGGGAGGCAGCAGGAGCTCTTAATAATAGCCAAACTCTGTCTTCTATAGCTGCTTTCCTCCAAGGCTGTGAAAGCACTTTACAAATATGAATTAACTCCTCCTCACAACACCCCAGTGTTGTAGGTTAGTTTTAAGGTATCTATTTTATAGTTGGGGAAACTGAGTTACAGAGCAGTTAGAAGATTTTCCCAGTGTCACACATTGAGTTAGTGGTAAAGCTGGAAACAGAAAGCAGAACCTTTAAGTCCCAGTCCTTTTCTCTAACCATTAAACACCATTCTCTTCCCCCCCCACCCCCCACCAAAGCCAGGAGTAGAACCCATGAGTCCTGATCTAATCATCAGACCACGATCTATTAATAGAACAGCCAAATCCCACATTTGGATGCTCAAATCCATGCTTAGGCACATAAATGTTGGAAATGGAGACGTACCAGATCATCCAGTCCCTCTGAATGGGGATAGTGCAGGATTGTCCCTTACAGGACAGTTTCTGGTGTTTTGGCCAGTCTAGTTGTAAAAGTGCCTTGCAGTGGAGCCTCCATCCCTTCTCATGGGAGATTACCCCTCTTCAGTACTGTAATTCTTCTCCATCTTTGGTGTCCATCCCCATCAAATATTTGTACTTGGCAATGTTCCTGCTCTGCCATCTCGCTCTGTACATATTGCACACACTTGTGTGCTGAACTGAGAGTCCAGTGTGGGATTTGTATAACCTGGTTGGGGTCCCTATGGTCTGTTTCCCTCTCATGAGGAGCAGACTGAGATGCAGTTTCTTATGCAAACACACAGCATAGGTACGGTACAAGGTGCCAGGGTGAGAAGGGAGACTTAGTAGCACGCAAACCTGCCAAACCCATGACCTTTGTCCAGAAGCTTCAGGTTTTTTCCAGCCTCCCTGCTAAATCTCTGGCACCAGGCCCTCTGCCCTGGACCTTGGGTCTCCCTGCCTTCTCCCCTTGTTAGTCAATCAGTGCCTTACCTCCAATGAGATCTCAAAGGGAGCTAGGGGAGGAGTCTTGAGCTGGGCACACTGAACAGCTGGTAGGGGAAGGGGAAGAGCAGCAGCTGCTGAAAACTGCCTAGCTTGGAGGAGGAGGAGGAGCTGAGGGGCTGGGAGCAGGGGACTAATGGCATGGGGAGTGGGAAAACTAACGGACAAGGATATGTGTGGGAGGAGAGGACTAGCACACTGGTGTGGAAACTGGGATATGGGAAGGCCTTTTTCCCCTCTGAGTAACTGATGCTAATTTAATGTATAAATCATATACACTTTCTCCGGCATGCAGCCAAGGCTGGTAGCAGAGCTCAGGCTAGAAGAACGATGATGGGCCCTGGTGGCTTAACACTTGGCTATTAGTGCCGAAGTTCATAATTTCATAGTGTGGTTGGATGGCTTCTCAACTTGCAGTGCAAGACCACACCTTCCCTCTGGTTAGCTGGCATCCACTGAGCCCATTTGTGAAGGGTCTGGGTCACTAGTGCCCTGCACCTTTTGTAATTGTCACCATTGTGCAAAATGGGTGTGACATGCTAACACACTGCAATAGTCATGTTGTACACCCACTGTGCACCAGAGCAAATGACTGCTCAAGGCACAGGGCAGCTGTGAATTGGCCCCACTTTGTCTCATCTAACTAGTTCCTTTGAAGATATTGCTTTTCAGGTGATGTTGCTTTTTCTTTCACTGTAATATGTCCTGCCTTTTTGTGGCTCGATCAGACTTTATTTTAAGGTAGTTTTTTCTTGTAATTTGTTTTGGTTGGTGGTGGTTTCTTATTGTTTAGTTATTGTACAAAGAGTCAGTGTTTTCCATATACAAAGAGCAAACCGTGTACTTTCAGGCTGGATTACTTATATTTGTGATTAAGGAAAAGAACAAAAGAAAGGAAGGATAAACATAGTCTTTAGTTGGAAACATAGTGTTACTCTGTCTGTAACTTTTACTGGGGTTGAACTCTCAGCTTTGCCCCCTAATCAACAGAGGGAGCAACTCCTTCCATGTTAAGGTATGGTACACTTAAAACACGCACATCTCCTGGATGGGAAGCTGGGGAATAGAAAATCCCTTGGAAACAGTGGATCGCTACCAGACTAAAGTTATTTTCAGAATGAGAGAGTGAAGAAACGGGGGAAATTATAGGTTTGCATTTGTTAAAATATACTCTACCCTACAAGGGAGTAAATACTTTTAAGGACAATGTAATGTGAGTCACTTGCAGCCATCCCTGATTGGATAATTGGATAACATGTATGTATATAGTTAGCCATTCTTCACTGGGGTGGAGGGAGGGGTTAGTGTGTTCTAGTGTTTAGATCAGGTATCTGGAGTTGGGACCCCTGCATTCTAGTCCCATCTCTGCCACAGATTTGCCAGGTGATGTTGAGCAAATAGCTCAACCTCTCTGTCTCAGCTTTCCTGTCTGTATAATAATTCCTACCCACCTTTGAAAAATGCTCTGACAGCGTTGAATGAAAGGCTGCGTGGAAGACTAAAGTCTTGTTGTTGTTAATGAACCATGTAGGAAACTATTTCATATCCTGATGGATATCAGCCAGGTCTTAAACAATGAGAACCCAACTCCCACCTCTCCTGCTCCAAACACCATTCCATTCACGTTTTTTTCAAGAGTCTGTTCATTGGTACTGCCTGTCAAGCTGGAGCTTGTCTCTTTAAGAAAGTGTAGCACAGTAGCAGAGGAAGGCCCTGCCTCCTAAAGCTTGTAGCACTGTAGCTGGGCTGTGGAATGGGAAACAGTTCTTGATCTTTATCCGAATACAGTGTACACACACACATACACGCAACCACCCCATCTGCAGCTCACGCAGTAACATCCAGCGTGGAGATCAGTACTCCTGCCTGGCTCTCTGACACAGGATGGACGTTCCTGAGCACTGAGCTCAGCTGCTGTAAAAAGCAAGTAGGAAAACATACAGCTGGATAAAATTGGTAAGTCAAACTAAAGTCACATCCTCCTCCTTTGGACTGCAGCTTTCAAGTCTCTTTATTTTTAATATTCTTTGCAGGCAGTTGGGTTTTTTATATTGTCTTCTGAACAGAACAGCTGGGAAAACATGAGGGGAAAATAAAAATGTAAAGTAGATCTCGAGCATTTGTTGCTCCTTTCTATTTTAAAATCCCTTTTCCACATTAACACTTGGCTGCAGGAGCTGGAAGGGGAAAGCCAGCGAGTGCTTCTGTGTAGTGGGGAGGAAGCTGGTAAGAGCTCTAATTGGCTTTTGTAGTGAGGATGATTGAAGAGGGCAATCTTAAAAAATATCAAGGTGTTTGAAATAAAGTGACTTGTCATTTACTTTAAAAGGTTAAACATTTCATGTTCTGCAATTTTTAAATAATATTGCAGTTGACTGTAGAAGGGATAGATTGCTGTCAACAACATCTTTAAAAGCCATCAGATTTTAAACTGCTTTTAAGCAAGTGGCGAATAGATGTTGATTCGTTTCAGATAAAATATATTGGTAGATCTGGAAGGGTAGGCAGTGCCATAAAATGCCATTTTCTCAGTGAAAGACAGAGGGCGGTGTTGCTGCATCTGGTAACAATTCACAGTAAACTGGCCAGGGAAGTTGGTAAAACTCATTTGTGAATAACTTAATGGTGATTAAACTGGTAAAAAAAAAAAAAAGATACATCTATACAGCAACCTCTACAGTATAGCATCCAAAGGTAGGTGCAACTATTTAGTGGCTTGATTTTTTGCGCTCCGGGGGACAAAAGTAGGTTAATTTGAATTGTTACAAGAATAAAACTTCTGTCAATCAAATCAGAACCTGCTTATAAAAATGAGATTCCAGACTCATGGCTGAAAGGAGTTAAATTTTTAATTGATATTTTCTTGTGTTTTACCCACTGACAAGTTTTTGAGCACTGCAGAGAAATAGTGCTACACACCAGCTACTAAAGCAAATGTGCAAAATGTTTAATGTCGGTGGCACTTTGTGTGTTGTGCTGCATATGTAGATTCAGCCTGGGTAAGGAAGAGGAAGGATGGTGCCTAATCTAAAAGGTTTGTTAGAATATCTGACACATGCTTATTTCAAGAAGGTCTAATTCAATGTTAACCAAGTTGCAGGTAGGAAGTTGACCACTGAGTCTGAAAACAGTTTGTCTCAGATATGGTCGAGTGATTAGTGCAGGGGAAGGAGACCTAGAACCAAGGAGTCCTGACTCCTCAATACCATTTCCATGTCTGAAATATTGTCAAGTGGTTAGAATTGGGGAGGGAGAGGCAGAGGACAGGGAGTGGAGTGGCCATTGAGAATAGGTTCTGTTCCCAGCTGTACCAGTTATGCTGCATTGTTCTGGACAAGTCTCTTAACCATTCTGAGTCTCATTTTACTCCTCTATAAAATAAAGGTTAGAGCATATAATAAAATTCCATATATACACATGGATGGAGTTTAAAAATACTTAGCTACCTCATAGGGGTGTGAATGTAAGTCTGGGATAGGACCAGAATGTTACTATAACTAATACAATTATTGTTAGTTAGAGAAGGGTCTGAGCTGCCATATCAAATTCAAAGGTAATCAAAGTGTCTGTTTGTATTGGGATCTGTGACTTTTGTACTGGTCTGTCTTGAGCTGTATGACAGTCTGAGGTTCCTAACTTTCACTCCTGCTACTTGATGTGGGGGTGGATTTACAGTCTCTGAATCCTCAATGTAAGCCATTACAAGAAAAGCGGATTAAAACAGGGTGAATGACTGTGTGAAATCTGCTCATTCAGACACCCTGTGACCACATTTCATTGACTTTTTCAGAGCGCTGTTCCGTGTGCTGGGGCGGTGGTGCACATGAGCTGCAGTCACATGGCTGAACTGCAAGAGGCTCTGAGAGAGTCATTAGGGGAGAACATGTCCAAGGGGTAGTGGGTTTTCAGACACTAGGCAGGTAGTCAGTCATCCATGGATGAGAAGTGGGTACATGGTGTAGTTTCCAAGGTAGGATTTTACCCTAAACTTTCTTGTTCGTTTGTTCTCTCTTTAAAAGATAATGCTGATTTGCTGCTTTCTCTAGTGGGCACAGGCCAGCTGTCTAGGTGCTGCTTACTTTGCATTTCAGTGATCTAGTTTCTTTTACTACTCTGCTTTAAACAGTTTGCCTCATTGCATTACTTAGCTGGAGGTGTTGCTGTCCTTCTATCATTGTGTAGGATATTTGAGCCTTCTCAGGGAGGTGAAAGGGCTGCCACAAGTACGAGGTGAAGTTGTAAGTTACTTGACTAATCCCGGAGCAGGAAAGAAACCCTGAATGATTGGTTGCTAGGATGCCCTGGAGAAAATGTTGTCTTGGTAGCTTTACTACAAGGGCTGGATCTCCCTCTGTTTGGGACTATTGATTCAGCTCTATGCAGCAGCAACTTTCTCTGTCTGCTCATGAAACTTAGTGGTTCGTGCAGCACGTTTAGTTGAGAATGTGGATAAAGCTATCAAACACTGGGGTGAATTTGCCTCCTGCTGACCTTCCTCCTGGCAGCCAGACTCTTCGCTTGGTGGGGGTATCCATAACAACTTGACTTCTCTCTCTCCTCTGCTGACTACTGATTAGGTTAAATGATTATCAGCTGCATCTCCCTGTCTACTCTCTTGGTCAACATGACTGATCAGTACGTGTAGATGATTTTCATCCAGTTATTGTTTTCCAGTTTACTAAATCCTCAGACTGAAGTCCCCAATTTATCCCTGGAATTGAAAAAGTCCAGAGTAATTGACCCCAGCTGCTACTTATGTTCCATAAGACTCTACTTTAGGGTCTGCTTTATTTTGCACTAGGCACTGGGCTTCTCTATGCTTAAAATGCTACAGTGCCACAACTGTGCCCCTGTCAGTCTTTAGTGTAGATACTGCCTATGCCAATGGGAAGGGTTCTCCATCAGTGTAAGTAATCTACCTCCCTGAGAGATGGAAGAATTCTTCTGTCAACAAAGCTGCTGTCTACACGGGGACTTAGGTCGGCTTAACTACACTGCTTGTGGGTGTGGATTTTTCGCACCACTAACATAGTTAAACGGACCTAATTTTCGAGTGTAGAGCAAGCCTATGGAATCACATCTTATCCTGGCATCTGCATTGCAGCATCTTTATTTGCTATATGTGTGTGATTTCTGAAATTTGGAGATGCCCTTCCTGTTTTCTTAAACCTGGCACAGATAAAACTGGGTTGCTTTGAATGGTTTTTTTCCCCCCCTAGTTTTGATGCCTCTAGGGTCACCCATGCTGAACTTTCTGAAACAGCACAGGACTCTTCCATACCCTTCAAAGGATGCCCATGTCCTTGGAGTTGCTATGAAGCCTGAACTCTTGTCTGACATTCAATTAAGCTGTCACTGACACCAACTTGTGAGTCTAGCCAGACTGAAACCTGTTATTACTATGCTAGTTGCTGACAGTTCAGTTCCTAATTCTGGTTCACTTCTGCTCAGTGACTGGTAGGCTTTGTTTTGCAGGTCTTCCTGTTTAAGCTCCTAATGAAGAAGTTTGCATCTACCATAGTCTGCTTACTATAGCTTTCCATAGCAGCCCTTCACTGAGAACAACCTTGGGTTCCTGGAGAGAAGTAAGAGAACTGTAAGGTTTTTGGTGCTTACCTAACAGAGTTGGATCTGGCTTTGCTCTCTGCTGTTCATGTGATCTCTTGATTTCTTATTTACCAGGTTGCTCTCTTTGCAAGTTCCTGATACAAGTAGCTCACTTCCACCTCTAGGAGCCAGTATATCAGTAGCATCTTGCTTAGCTCTTTAAGGTTTGCTATCAGTTTATAAAACTGAACAGGATTGGTCTGATTTGGGTTTCTCTGTTTATCAGTTTGGTTGGGCCCCTTTTATCTTGCACAAGGAGTGCTTTATGAATATAAAGAGGAGTGAGTGAAGGATAGAAACATGGGATTTAGACTGTCTAATTTTAAACATTGTAACACGTGTATTTGAGGTCCCTTCCAGCCCAACATTTGTTTCTATGAATCTGCAGCACTGCCATCTACTGGATGGGTTGTCAGGCCTGCTTATGTGTGTATTGATGCCCTGTGTGGCTTGTGTGAATATACCTTTGCCCTAAGAGTCTATGGAAATTTCATAGTGGAGGGGGCCTCGAATTGCTTGTGCACTTCAGGGGACCATCCTGAATTTAATGTATAATTGGCATGTGCTGCTACAAGACCATATTGACCTGCAGAGAAGATGAAGGCCAGGAGATGAGATTTAAAAGGATTTGGAGGCAGTAAGGGGAAAAGATTGAAGGGTTAGGTTCTCCCAAGAATAACTTTGCTGAAGATACCCAAATGCAGCTAGTCCTGACTGACCCTTCCGGATAGATTATATCAGATCTGCCAGTGCTTACATATGTCTGTGTCAAATGTGGGGTTCATTATGCCATCTCCTGGCTGGTATAGTGCAGCTGGTATTTAGTCATCTCTACTGGCAGAGCCTATGGTACTGAGTTCTGTTCATCCTCTCACACCCGTGCAGTTTTCCCCAAGGACTCCAGTGTCTGTGGATGTATGATTGATTTTATCATTTTGTTAGAGTTAAACAACAATGAAAACTAGTCCCACACAAAGCTTTTAGCTGCCCTAACATTTAACTAAATTTGCAGGGACATGATGACCACCCAGCATCATTAAATAATCCTAGTCAAATAACTATGAACTCAGCCAGCCAATAAATCAAAGCAACAGGAAAGTCCCTCTCTTCCCCACTCCTTCTCTATTCCAGGAACATACTATCAGACTCCCCCCGCCCCCCCCCCAAAAAAAAACAAAAACAAAAACAAACAAACAAAACCCCAGACCCCTGTCAAATAAGTAGTGGCTTTGCAGCATGTCCAGAAGGTCATCAGGTTAAGGCTATTTTGGACCAAGGTGACGAAGTGAGGGAGGGAGGACAGAGCGATTTCCAGAGTCTCCGGGCCCAACTGGAAACACTCTGTTGAAAGCCCCACTCCCTTTTGTGACCAGATAATTTCAAGAGACCAGAGATTATAAAGCATCCCCATTAAAAGGAAAAGCCCAAGGTGTTGCTGACTCAGTGCCACCACATCTCTCAACTTCATCATTGGAAGTGGGGAGCTTAACTTTTTTTTTAGACTCCAATTTACTCTCATGCTGTCCTATTTATTATTTTAAGGTGTTTATGGCAGAACTGCCGATGTGTGAAGAGGAACATAAAGGAAATGTAACTAATCCTTCATCGCTCATCATTTTCAGCTGCCTGTGCTCTGGTCTCTCCTCCTGGGTCTCATATTTGGTCCTTGGCAGGCTGAGTGGTGGGGTGGGCGAGCAGGAATCGCCTGAATAGGCATCACATAATATGGGAGATCAATGCAACATCCATGCATAGGAAGGTGGGCTAAGGACAAGCAGAGAGTTGTCTTTCTGATTTTCCCCTCCGGCTTTTCCCACTGGTGTCAGAGGCATTGCTTTAGGCTGGCGTTTTGTGGTTTAACCAATGTTGTGTGCATGCCTCATTATGTCTAGCTCTGCAGCTTCTTTCTAAATGTATTGGAACATGTAACCTTACCTAGCTCTGGCTACTAAGAGGCATGATCATATAGATGTGTTTGTTTTGAAGTGCATGGAGAAGCATTGTAAATTTCAGCTCTCTGGAAAAGATTGTCTCAGCAGCTGATGAAGCCCAAGCACATGCCAGATAAACTGAAAATAACACAAGAACTTTTCATTTAAAAAAAATAAACCCCAAATCCCTTACAGAGGCAGTTTTATAAATACTGTATCTATCACTTCACCCTTGCTCTGAGTGCCGTTGACTTAGACAGCTGCCAGGATATTGCAATGTGCTAGCAGGTAAAAGACATGAGACCAAGGGAGGGTAAGGAGTTTTTTCTCCTCCCACTTCTTGGGGGTTTATTTTACTAGAGCTAAAACATTCTGACTGAAGAACACAAACTGGAAACTAAGCATTTGCTTATGAATGGCTTTTTGGGGAAAACATTTTAAAGGTGCAATTTTATCTACTGGTAGGAAAACAAAATATTTTATAGCAATCTGATTCTTTAATAAAATGAGAAGGGACTTGATTTGATGTGCCTCTTTTTCCCCTCTCTCTCTCCCCCTAAAAGCAGGACACAGTATTCACTTGAAAAGAAAGGTGCATGAGGAACTGGGGCCAGCGTATCTCTATTGGCTCCCATATTAATCAGTTAAGTTTCCCAGCTAGTGAAGTGGAGTTATCTTTCCCAAAGCCTGGGCAGCTTCACAAGTGAGTGTGGTTTTTTGTTTTCATTTTTCCTTCAAGTGAATTTTTAGTTCTGGTAGAAGGTGCTAAACAGACAGCCCTGAAGACCAAAGTCCTCTGTTTATCCACAGAATCAGTGTAGCTTGGACAATAACAAGGTTAACTACCACCATCCTGCCCTTTACCATTGTGTTCCCCCTGACCCCCTGACCTACAGTACCAAGAGTCTCCTTCAGTCTCCCTATTCAATTTCATCCTTCGCTAGCAACAGGGCAATTAGTTACAATTGTGATGGTAATTAGATTGTGGGCTGTTTGGATCAGGGGTCTTGTTTGCCTATATGTGCCTTGCTAATGCAGATTGGGGCCCTGGGTGCTACCTTATCACACAATATTATTTATTCTTTACGCAGCGTCTCCATTCATTCATTCATTCATTCATTCATTCATTCATTAGGAGCTGATCAGACTCTTCCAACTCATTTCATATGAACAGCCATCAGATGGTCATTATTGCAGCTGATTTTGGCCCACTGACCTTGTGGGGAGAGGTTCTGTATCCCATTACCAGCCCCCTGAGGCATTCAATCCTCCTGATGTAGTTTTTTCCATATTCCTTTAAGCTTTGCAAAATCTGTTTCCAGGTTCTCTAGTCTTCCCTTGGACCAACTGGGGATCCTTGGGACCTTTAGGAAGACTGTGATTTGTGAATTTTTGTGGTTAGTGTCTGACTTGAGGATCAGTCTATGAACGACGATTTTTTTTAACCTAGACTTGAAGGTAGGATTGAGGGAATATGTCTGTCAGTGATGTACAGATTCTGGTAAAAGCCAAGAGGCTGAATCACAATTTTAGGACAAACTGAATTTGTTGGGGCAACTTTTTTCAGATTTAAAAGATTACTTTAAAGCATTTTTGCAAATTATGCATTGATACCTGTTGGTATTTATTTACTATGGCCTATGTCTCTGTGCTATAAAAAAGCATTGTCCTATTAAATATAGTCCCATCAAATTATAGAACATTAGATAATTAAATCTGGAAGAATTTTTGAAATTGAAGTTACTTTTCACTCTTTAAGCTGCTTGTTTACTAACTGCATCAGTTTAGAAAGAGAAACAAACTCGGTCAGTTTTACTACTTGTCTGTTTCAGTATCGGTCTTTCACACACTACTAACACATGCACTGTTTGGGCTGGAAACACTACTGGGATATAGTTATGTCCAAACAAAAGTTTTCAGTAAAAGAAAAACAAATCATTATATCCCTTCTATTTATTTTAGATTTTGCACATAAATGTTGGGCCTAAGGCAACCAGACGGTGTCACACTTCAGGAAGCTAATTTGGCTATTCTTTGTAGGTGGAATTAAAATAAAGATGAACTGTGGCCAGTTTTTTTAGTGGTTTCATTTATTTTTAAGATGCTTCAGTTAGTTTGGACAGAAAAGAGCTGGTGTGAAACTCTCTCAGAGAAGTGTAGTGATAAGAGCAGGAGAGTAAAGATCGAGGTTTTTGGACTCCATTTCTGGTTCTGCTACTGCCCTGCTATTTTACTTTGGGAAAGTTATGAGGTTCCAGATTTTCAACAGAGTTCCAACACAGGTTGGCAGGTGCTCAGCATTGGCAATTAGGGACAGATTTCTAAGAGCGCAGCACCCAGCAACTCCCATTGTGACACTTATGGCTGGATTTTCAAAAGAGCAGTTTCAACATCCTGAGCTCTTTAGAAAAATCTAGCCCCTTATTTTAATGCCTAAACAGTAGCTGAACTCTCTCAGAAGTCTGGTCCTTCATCTCTGCTCATCTGTCAGACACACTCACTCTCGTTCCTGTCTTACAGGGGTGCAGTCAGAGAGGTATAGTTAGTTTAATCTTTGAAGTCCTTTTGAGATCCTTGAGCAAAAGGAGCAACACTTTGCACTTGCCTGTTGTCGTCTTATTTATTCTGGGAACCAAAACCAAACCTCAGCAGCACTGGAATCCCAGCACAGAGGGCCACAAGTTTTTCTGCCAGACCTCTGAATTATTTATTTCTCTTACGAGTATGAAAGTTTAATAAGACACGTGGATTAAAGGCTGAGCAATCAAAAAGAAAATCAGTGTTCACCTCTTGCTTGCTTGCTTAAAATCCTCTTTTGTTATCCTCTTGCTTGCTTTCCCCCCTCCTTAAGGGGCCAGGGTGGTGGGTATATTAAGTGGAATAGACTGTTGCAATTCTTGGCAGCATGGGGCCAACATATTGTAATGGAGATTTCCATTCACCTCTGCTCCCACAGACACAACAGAGCAACTCCTTTAAGCAGCTTTGATATGACTGTGTAGCTGGACACATGAGGGTGTGTGGCATGCAGTGTTTACATAGGGGTCTGTTTGTATGAATGTTGGTATGAGGCTGGGCGTGGCTATGGTTGTCTGTCTGTGAGCATCTGCAGGGAATTTTATTAATATGGTGATGTGCGTGGAGAAAGAAGAATATAAGCCAAGTTACAGTACTACTTGGCTTATTGAGCCTTTATCCCAATGCCTGATGCCATGATATGATCCAGAATAGATCCACAACTCACTGTAGCTGGTTCTTTCAATCCCCTGGAAATGTTTTCCTGACTTAAATGGATGATACTGAAATGTGTAATACAGGGCTGCAGCTTATAGATCAATGCTGACTCTGTGGGAATGAATGAATGCCTCATGTTTGTGCTATGGAGAGAGTTCACAATTGACTCCTTATGTTATGGCGCTGTGGTTTTCAGGCAGTGTTTTTTGCTGTCTCTTGGACTATGGAGGTGTTACCCCGGATTTCTCAGAAGTGAATACTACAGGAGGGATTGCTCCCTGATGGCTTTTTAATGGTTTCAGAAACTTCTTTCTAGTGATATTCCATTCCCACCTGAAACAGGGCTGGAACAAGACTGATGGTAGCCCGTAGCTCTAGCTGCACATTTCAAACTGTAAGATCTTCCTGTTTAGCAACCATTCTCCATTAATAACTTGCTTTCTTTAGTTTCTTACTTATTTTCCCATTACTTCAGCTCCTTTGACAGCTCTGGACTGGATTCCATGTCGTCTGTGCAGGTTCCTCTTTGCTGCTGATTTCTGGGACTACCAATCAGTTGCATGGTATTTGGGAGGGGGCTTATCTCCTTATCTTGTTGCACTGGGCTCCTTAGACTGGGCCAGAGAGGAGGTTCCAAGTATGTCGGTCTGTCTCCTATGAACCAAATTCCATCCTGAATGCATCTATTTCCCCAAAGACCTGGAAACTCTGGCCCAGATGTCAAAGATGTGTTTAGTAAAAATCAAATCAAGGAAACTCTATAGAGTTAACTGATGAGCCAACTAGAGCTGCATGAATAATTTTTTTTGTTCATTCAGCAAACCAAAAAATCGGGCAAAATATTTGGTTCAGTTCCAGAAATGTTAAGAATTTGTCCACAGATCAGTAAAATTAATTTCAGGCTGACAACTGTTTGGGTCCATCTCTTCGCCCCGATCCCCCTACCCTTTAGCCTGATTCAGAGGAAGGATTGAATCCACATCTCCTTCCTCCCAGGTGAGTGTCTTAATCCTCAGGCTATACACTCTCTCACACTCTTTGGCACAGTGAATGTTTAAGTATTTATACAAAATGGATTAGCTTAACAGGAGAGACTGAGTGCAACCCACCGTAGCATAGCCTATAATCTGGTTAGGGCACTCACGGGTGTGGTGCAGGAGACCTGAGTTCCAGTCCCTGCTCCAGACTGGTGATTCAAACCTCAGTCTCCCACATCCCAGACAAGTACCCTAACCACTGGGATAAATCTTATAAAGGGGACCCCCCACACACACACACACAATCCCAAGAAAAATCAAATTCATTCATAGTTCTGGGTTGATCAAAACTACGTTTTTCAGCAAATAAACTTCCCCTGAAAAATGTTGCTCTGCTAGAGTGCTAATTGCCTTGACTAGTCAGAAGACTTGTATAGCATTTTGGCTATGCTAGCCCCAGCTGGGATCAAGAAGGACAGTGTGTAAGAACATTGAAGGGGAGGGAGAAAATTATGTAAATAACCATTAAAGATTTAATTAGAGAGATGGGTGTTAGGGATAGAGAAGGGTGGGAGGTGTTCCTGGGAGTGGTGGAGGTCTGAGTCAGTTATTTCATCCACACTAGCTTGCTCATCCCTGTGTTTAAAAATCCACTTGAAAGGAGCCAGCAGATCAGGCTTTGGAGGGAATCCAGATCACAGACAAGTCTTTGAGGGTGCCAGGGGAATAAAACAGAAAACAACCTTCCAGGCACTTTCCCAGCAGGAATGAGACAAGTGGCCCACAGAGCTCCAGATGAAGAAATGCTCAGTGAATGCCTGGAATCTATCGTTCTCTTTCCGAGTGGATGGGGAGTCACTGAGAAGAGTGAAGAATCCATGGGCGGAGGAAGAGCTGCAGCCAAAGACGTGTAGTGGGAACCTTCTGCTGACAGGATCCCACACTATGCGCAAGCCAGGGGAGGCTGGGTATGGCTTGCCTTGTCCTTGACACATTCCCATGCAGCCTCCCTCCCTGGACAGTCAGGCTGACTTGGCAGCATAATTTTTAGAGTGTCTGAGGGGTCTTCCACCTCGATGGCAACAGGCGCATGTAGTGCATCTACCATACTCCAGACCACTGCAACTCAAAGGATCTGACTTCCAATCACAGCCACTTCCCAATAGAAATTGCCTGCTAGTCATTGAACATGTCATTGAAATTCTGTTTTGAATCACTCAATCGCTGAAATAACTCTGGACCCCTGTACTGCCTCTGCTGTGCATGCAGTTATGTGGTGGGCATACAGCAGCTGTGATAGCTTTATGCATCAAGGACTCCCTAAACTGTGCCTCCAATAGAGGTACATTAGCTAGGATAACTCTAAGACCCCTCTGATACGTCTGCACTGGAGGTTCACGGGATCGGTTCCTAGAGAGTACATAGGATTTGGTTACAGATGAACATGCTGTTAAAATAGCCTTCTTCAGACTCTGCCACTGTCATGATATAAACGGGTTAGTCAGTCTATGCCTCAGTTTCCCCATCTGTGAAATGGGGATGATAGAGCTCAGCAATCCTTGGATAAAATGGGCTAATTTATTATTCTTGTAATGCCTGGACTTGAAGGATCTCAAAACACAGCACTAACACAGATCAACTTCCCTTGCCTTTTGGGAGAGGGTTGTGGAAGTGTCACCTCCATTTTTCAGAGTCGGGGGGAAAAGAGCAACAGAGAATCAGTGTCTTGCTCAAGATCACACAGCAAGTCTGTTGCAGAGGCAGGCGGAGGACCTAGATTTGATTTGTATCTCTTCTCTCCCCCATCCTTCCTCATATGTAACAAAAGATGAAAATAGATAAGCGAACTCTTGGATCTGAACTTGATTCAATTCAGCAGGTACAGTGAGACTTGTCTGCAGGAGAATGGCTCATGGAGATAGGTGATGAGGGAATTCCCAGGACCTTGTGGGTGGGAGAGGGGCACTTAGAGCTCCCACAGGTACTGGGGTGGAATTCCCAGGATCCTGCAAGTCTTGAGTTCAGCTGTCCAGCTGCTGTTGCTTCTCAGGGACTCTATCAAATATCAGTGAACAGTCCCTTGCTGTTCTGTTTTCCTGGCTCCTTAAATGTTGCATGGAAATTCAAGGAGAAGGTCATAACATACAAGGGTCCCTCTTGGATTTCTGCTGAAGGATGTTGGAGTTACAGCAGCAGGGTTAGGTCTCCTCTCTCTCTCCCTCTGGGATCTGGGGAGAGGGTTCACGCAGGACAGGCAGGGCCAGAAACAAATACCTAAGGGAATACAATTTCCATAGAAGGAAACAAATTGCTCAATTCAGTTCCCTGGAACTGGAAAATTCCTCACTTCGCTGTGCTGTTCTGTCCTGTGGGCAGATGGGACAGAAAGGAGGTATAACAGACTAAGAATTGGAGGGCCTGATGCTTTCTGAGCAATGAAATGCGGGAGTGGGTGCTGCTGCAGGCGGCAGCAGTAGGAAAGGACCCCTCAGAGGCTCTTCTGATCAGGAGGCAAATACCTCCTGTTGCAAGAGAAGCTACCCTTAGGTTGTAACTTTTGGGGCAGGGACATTTTTTGTATTCTGTTTGTACAGCGCCTTGCACAGTGGGGGCCTGGTCAATGACTGGGGCTCTCCTAGAGGCTATCACAATACAAATGATAAATTGTAATAGCCGGCCATGCAGCTTTGGAGGAACCTTGATAGAGTCTGTTCTGATTTGGGCTCTCAAACAGTCCTGTTTGGTTGGTTGCAAGAGCATCACCTCTCATCAAACCCGTTTCAATGGCCGAAGCCTAACACAACACTCTGGGGGTTTAAAATCACGGCTTGTAAAAGGTGCCAATGTTGCTTTAGATTATAACAGGGAGTCAAACAGTGGTGGTGTTAGCTAGTTACGCTGGTTTATTTGCAGACAGTTTTGCTATGAAATGCTAGTGCTGCTGAACATTTCTTTTCAGGTGGTTTCAGTCCCTCTGTTCATGCTCTGCTGAAATATGGAGGCCTGCTGATTTCTGAAGAATGAAATCTTGTCAACACATTTTGCTTGTTTTTGTTAGACCCTTAATGTTATCTTTCCACTCTGTGTGTGTTTCATTCACTGAAAATCGTGGGCACAGCTTTCTCTCATTCCATCCTGACTTGTTCCCCGGTAACAATACCAAGGCATTGATAGACAGCTTCCTCTTTAACGTAGGAGGTGAGAGAGCCATTTCTGCAAGCTCACTGCATGCCAAGGCTGCAGACAGAATGGCCACAGCTGTTATCAAGTGTGCAGGGTGGAGAATTGCTGGTGGATCTTATGAAGGAACTTATTCAACATATGCTGTGCAGAGATTGTTTGTTTGAGACTCAACTGAATTTTTGATTTTGGTTTGGAAACAGACAGGTCAAGGTGAGTGGATAAAGACAATTTTGTCAATCCAACAAGGTTGGCAAGAATCTGATCTCTATTGATGTCTCTAGGGTTTTGCAACTGACTTCGTTGGGACTAAGAATTGGCCTAGTATGTTTTTATTATGTATGATTAAAGTTCAGTGATTACAAGGGGATTTTCTTTGTAGTATGTAAAACAATGATTGCAGACAGGTGGTTTTACATCACCTGGTGAGTTAAGAGCAGCTGGGTGAATCTCTGGCGTTCTAGCATTGTCTTTTGTCTGGACATGCCTCTGTGGGGGACCAAGGATCTGGCATCTTAGTTAAGAGCTAACACGGTGGCCCTCAGTGTGCATATGTGTACAGGCAGGTGACTGAGATTGGAATTGAGGCCCTCAGCTCAAGTATCCCCTAGTAATAGGCAGTTGAGAGCTTGAAGTTAACAGTAAGGTCTTTTTACAGTGAACCCAGATGCTTTCTCTTAGAGGGAAGAGCAGAGAGAAATAAGAATACAAAGAATTAAATGAAATTCTTAGTGCTGCTAACTTGTCTTACAGAGTGGGAGAGAAGACAGAACTCAGGTCTTTGTAGCCACTCAAATGGCTTGATAAAAATTTACAAGATGCTGAGCTACTACAGTGATAGGTGTTATAAATACCTAGATTAGCAGGCCAGTGGGAGCTTTGCATTTTCTAGGGACATAATTTGGCTTTAGAATCAATGCTCTACAATGCTTAACATTCAAACAGCTGATAGGAGGGGCTTGGTCCTGACAGCCCAGGGTTGCTGCACTGATTGTAGCTGTGGGCATGATTTTAATTCTCTTCATGTAGCACTAGGGTGACCAGACATCCCGATTTTTATAGGGACAGTGCCGATATTTGGGTCTTTTTCTTATATAGGCTCCTATTACCCCCCCACCCCGTCCCGATTTTTCACATTTGCTGTCTGGTCACCCTGTATAGAACTGATGATTGTCATGCTGGATACTGAGCAAGTTGCTATGTGGATGGTGTCAATTTCCCAATTTGGTCCTCTTGCCATCAACATAGGATTCCGCTTGGATCTTTTCTCCTTAATTACTGATGATTTAACATAGATAACACTGTGTAAATTAAGCATCAGGGCAGATTGCAGGTGCCTCTCCCCCGGCCTGTGATTATAGGTCTTTCATTATTGACATGGACTATACCCTGCCCAACCTGTCTGTGAACTTAGTCCAGTTCAGGGTGTGTCCTGTAACTGGGAAGGGAAAGTTCCTTGTACTTTGCTCTCTTTTTTTTTTTTTTTTTTAAGAAGTAAACAGTGTGTGTCTTAGCAACACTTTGTGGGCCAGACCTGGAGAGATGAACCATCTAGTTCCAGTTCATCGGGCAGCCCAGAAAAGGCTCATTTCCCCTTGCCTCGTTTTTGTTAAACTTTGGATTTATGAATTCGCCCATGCACACGCAGAAGTCATGACCGGCAGTAGACAGTAATCTGTCCTTAAGGTTCCTATGGCAAACTACCACCAAAGCTACCTTACTGCATTCAGCAACAGGGCAGGGAAAATAGAGGACTTGGAATTGGGACTACTTGGTTCTATTCTTGGCTTCAGGAGGACAGTCAGCCTAGTGATTAGAGCAGGGGACTTAGGAATTGGGACTTCTGGCTTGCTATGTATCTATTCTGTGTTCATCTCTGTGGTATCTGAGAGCCTTATATGGCTCTAAAATGGACTTGCTATGTAACTTTGGGTAAGTCATTTAACCACTCCGAGTGATATCCAGGCCACAGCTTTCATTGACTTCAGTACAGCTAGGATTTCATCCTGTCTCTCTCTATCCATCATTAAAAGGGAATAAGAAGTGTCGTCTTAATGTCCCACATTTGTGGTGCTTTTCCAAGCATGGAGCAGGGCATGTGACCTGCCCAAAAGACCTAACAATCTAAGAACATTTGCCTACTTGCCCTGGGGGAGGGGGCGGCAGTTCAGAGGCTTTTAATTCCTTGACATTTATAGTGCCCCTAGGATGGAAGGAGCTATAATGCAGCCACTGACACAGTGAATGAGTTTGAAAGGCACTTTCACCCCCCCCTCCTTTTTTTCCCCCAGAATTGTTGCCCCAATGAGAGGGGATGATATCTACTGCATGTGTTTGGACAGTGGGGAGGTAATAATTTGTAACTTGTATTGAAGTTTTATTCCTAGCAAATTCTTTCTCCCTCCCTCTTTGTTTCTAAATTACTGCTCTCTCTGCCTCCCTCCCAGGCCACGGACAATTGGCTAATGCTACTTCGAATGCTGGGATGCAGGAATGTGCTTTCCCAGGACCTTCCTTCCTCCCTCCTGAGCTAAAGCTTAATTCCTCATGAACTATAAAATTTGCCCCAAGATGAGACTTTTATGATGTTTAAATAAACTTCCTGTTCCAGTCACTTACAAAAGTCAAACCCAAAACCCTGCATACAGCCCAGTTCCCCTGCACTGGGTGGCTGTCCAGCTGTTCTGTCTCCTGTGGGGAGGTGGGGGTGGAGCGGGTACAGTACATGATGATGAGTTGTACCAGGTCTGCCACTTCTCTACTGGCCGTGGGTTACTTTTCTGTAGAGTTTAGTCTAATTTAAAAGGCCTTGATCAACCCCTTTGCTCCCACAAGTCATTGGCTTGATCTCCTCTGCCATGTGTGGAGCAGGATAGTGTCTCGCTTCTGCGACCTTTTGGAAGACCCTGTGCTGGAGCTGCAGGGGGGTGAGACTTCTTGGCATTTTGAGGGGCCAGACAGGAGGTGGAAGAGCTGCTCTCTGTGGTCCCCATGCCTCAGAGGGGCAACATAGCCACTCAAATATCAGAACCTGTAAGTTTTTTTTCCTACAGCAAGAACAGCCAGCCAAGGTTGTTCTCATGTTATGCTCCATTTTTTTTTCTCTCTCCATGTTTCTTGGACACTTATCTTCTGAATTCATCTTTTGCTTGTTCCCAGTCTTCATCCTAGTACACAAAGCCAGGATGTAGCATAACCTTTGGCGGCAGGCAGGCTGACCCTTGCCAATGTGCAGCCCCCTTTACCTAACATCTCCTTCTCTCTAGCAATGAGGTAGAGAGCTCTCTGAAGAGGATTAGAAGTACTGGTTATTAATCAAAAACTTTATGCTTAGTGCTAGAGAATGTCCCAGACAAACCTCAGGGTCCCTGAGCGAGTTGGGGATAGATAATGGGCTCTATCACCTTTGACTTCAAGGTTGCTGGTTCAAATCCTGACCATCTGATCAAACAAAGAAGAGAAGGATTCAGTGGTTTCTATGAAATAGCTTTGGTGGCCTCAGTCCAGTTCTTAGTGGATGAGTGTTCGTGTTGAAAACCCATCAACACCGTGGACTCACTTGTTGAAAATATCAACAGAGATGCCAAGGGCTGAACAGTCTGAGGCTGAAGTAGCTTCTTCACCCTAAGAGGTGGTTTTCCCAGTACAGGGTTGAAGTACTGTGGGGAAAGCAGCTCTTACTATCATGCTGTTTGTTCTGTGGGTAAACAGGGGACTCCCTTTCCATGGCGATCAAGGCAGAAGCTTTTGTACTGAAAACAAATATATTTAAAAGGTGTCTGGGGAGGAGGTGAATAGCCTTTATTTTGTGTTTGGACTCTGACTGAGGCAGGCTTTTCAGATTTCAAATGGGCTTCCATGCATTTTCCTCTTTTGAACAGCTTTATTCCCGTGCAGATTCTGGCTTTTTAACTTTTATTGCTAAGGATTTCATTCCCTGAAACTCCTAGAACAGCGTGAAACTTCAGCAAGGCTATTCTCTTCTCTTCTCCCCTCCCCCAAGCCTGATCATTTTTCTTTGCCTGGGATGATCTCTTGTTTTATTAAATTAGACCCAACTCTGCCACAAGTAAAACAATGGAAAACAAAAATCCACCGAAATCCCCAGATGAGAGAATCAAGAAGCAAAAAGTTTCCAATCTTAATGGACAAGAGCACCCATAGAATATGATTGGCATGAAGACACTTGTGTTCCTTTGTCCATTTTGATACTGCATGTCAGACATTCCCAACCACTGGCAGGGCAGCTCTTTGCAAACTTTCTCTTGAATCTGTGATTTGATGGAAGCAGACAGCTGTATTCTGAACTACCTGTGCATCTCAGGTGGACTCCTGAGCACCCCAACTACAGTGCATGGCACTCCTGTAGCCTGGAGGAGACAAATATACTAATGACCATGATTTCTGTGCTTGAGAACAAAGACTGAACTCGCTTGGTCAGTTCTGGCTCTGCTGCCATCTGAAATGTTTGTTAATCCCAAGGAGGAGTGAAGTCCTAAAGCTCTGCCAAATCCTTGTCCACCCCAACAGGAATTCTCTTTACGTTTGAACTGAGCATAAGCCAGCTAGTTTTCTCCCACTGTGCCACTTAGGGAGTGACTTGGAGGAGCAGAGGAATGGCACTCTTGTGATCAATGGTAAGGTTTATTAGCAGCTTCCAGACAGTAACAACATGGACCTTTGATCTGTCCACTGCCCTGACAGAATCTTCAGGGCAAAAGAAGTGGCCAGTTATTGCATTGCTGTCACCCAGGGCATAGATTGACAACATTGCCTTTTGTGTGGTTATGCTTTAATAGTTTCTGGAAGGGCAGCTCTTAAACAGGACATAAGCTGCAGAATTTTTTGGTCTGTCTTTTTCCCCCTCTTCCCTGCAGCACTATTAATGGGAAAGGTCTGTGACAATCACCGTTACATCAGGCCACTGAAACTGTGTGTCTTAAAGAGAAGATGAGGCTCTATGGTCTTCATGACATGAACCTGGTAATTGCTGTCTTATGTGGCTTTCATATTTTCACTATTGAGGCTGCTGCAAAGTTGCCATCTACTATAGAAGTGATGACTCTCTGGCAAGAGAGGCATTAAGAATAGCATGGCCCAGGGATACTTTTCCCTCCCTATGGCATCTAGGCTTGAAAAACATTGCCTGGATTCTTTGCAGTCCACAGGGTTCAAAATAAATGGAATTGTGCTCTTTTAACTGAGCCTTGCATGGAAAATTAGCCAAGTAAAATGCTGCCCATGTGACTGAAAGATGCAGTGAATTGGAAGAAGTTGATAAGATTGTTCTTGCGTTTGGAATGGCTCTTGATCCCTCCTCCCCCTGAGTGTGTGTGGCTAAATATATTTAGGGAAGAATAAATTATACTCAACTGTCTGACAGACTGAACTTTTATCTAGGGACTCTGGTAACACTTTAAACAGTGATAATGAATCTCAAGTTGCTAGATATCAAATACAACCTTTTTATAGGTGTAGTTTGAGGGCATTTTGTTTTGCAATGTATAGAGCAATCTAAAGGGGGGGGGGGGAGGGATCTATATAATTCTTTGCTTGTTGCTGGGATCAGTCCAGCTTCCGACAGATGTTATCTTCCTACTGTAACCTACGTGGTGAAGAAAGCCATGAGTACACAATAATACTTGCCCTCCAGTCCCCATCAAACAGGCTCCAATCTAGCCGTAGTGTGACTATCTCCAGGGAGAACAAAGGAAGTCTGTTTCTCATTCAACTCGTGCCCATTTTGCTGACACTGTCAATGGTCACAGCCTGTTGAGTTGGTGGAATTTTTATTTCTGGTGTGGGCACCCATCCAATAAGAATTGGATGGAGACAGCAAATTCATTACATAGATGAGCTGCAGAACACTCATCTGCTGGAAGCAACGTTTGGTCACTTCAAAATTTGGCCTTCATTTACATTGCTGGAATTCAAATCAAATGTGTTTGAACACTACTGAAGTTCTGTGAGGGTGAGGGCATGGATTCTGTGCCATGGCTTCAGGTAACTGGAGGGCCTGGATTCTGTGCTTTCAGGGTCCTTGAAAGCTCTTAAATTGGTAGCTGACTCACGCAGGCAGAGGGCAAAACAATCCTTTGCTTTTTTTAGATGGCCTAAAATGCTCCAGGAAAATAATTAATGCCTGTGAAAGAAGACGCATCATAGAAAAGGACTGTTTGGGTTCCAACTGAAGCAGACAGTGGCGTAAAAACACAAGAAGGCCATCCAAGACCCACAGCATTGCTTCAAGCTTCAGTTAATTCTGTTGTGTACAGTGAAGTGTGCATAATCCTCCTGTTTTTTGTCAGAAAATGATTGGATCATGCTATAAATGTCAGAACTCCCAGGTCATTAATACTGCACAGGCAAACTGGATAAGAGCCTACAGAAGCTTCTATCATCTTTACAGTCACCAAATGATCCCACTGTAGTTTTTGACTCTGTTGGAGTTCATGGATTTCCAGGATTTCTTTGGAGGAAGCTCTTCCCAAGATTAAGCATGTGCATTTCTCTCAGGGTGACTGTCTTTATGGTTTAAGCAGATGTTGGTGAGCTTGCCACTGCAGAAAGTCAAATGAGCTGGTCCTGGAAACAGACTAGGATGTCATGCCTGCAGGAAGTGCAATGTGCACATGAAATGGAACAGCAGAGAAGAGAATGGCTTTGGTAGCTAGGGTGGCATTTGTTATGAGAAACCTCTCCCCTTCCTGATTGCCAAGTTACAACACTTCTCTCCACTTTTCAGATATAGAGAAGAGGCACGTGTTGCACAGGTGCATACCCGCCCTCACACTGGCAAATGCACTGGTATGTTTACATTCATAGGAAGACGTGTACACTCAGACATACACACATACGCCTCTGTACACAACACACACGTCATTTCTTAGTGTTGGCATGCTTGCTCTTCTTTGCTAGTGCTATTACATCAACACACCATCTTACAAACATTTTCATCTGGCTCTTTTTTTCCAGTTGGAACATGCAAGATTTCTTTTTAAGACAAAGAAAAGCAGCTTAAACCTGAGAAAATATTTTGATATTTTGGCCTTTTAGAAAAGCCCTGACTCAGCCATTCTGATCTGTTGTGAAATGAAGCTGGGTGATGACTTCCTGACTATGAAATATGAGTGTTCCCTGTTATAGATGGATTTTGTGATCTCCATAGCTGTGTACAGTACATCTTGTGTATGTGAATGAGTGACACAGCACAGTGCCTGCAGGAAACACATTCTTTTGCAATGGGCCATATGGGTGTCTCTGCATTTTTATGATGCAGATAGACAGCGCAAGCAACAATCCTTATCATCCTTTCTTTATTTAAAGCTTTTTATTGCATTTTGTTCCAGCACGTAGCTCATGCATTGCAAAAGCATGTCTGAGATAAAGCAGAACTAAGAAACCCCATACCAACATTTGCAGTGGAATATTACAGGTCATGTGAGGTGGGTCCGAAAATAGGGAGGACTGTAATTAACTCTGATGTGAAATATAAATGGTTAATGAACATTCTCAGCAAGTGGGGAATGGGAGACTAAAATATACTAGTTATGTCAGAAAGGGCTAAAGCAAATGTAACAAACTAGTGCGCGTGCGCACCCCTCGCCCCCCACACATATACGCAGGCCTTGGGTTGTCAGCATCAAAAACATAAGCCTTTACTACTTGAGCTAAGGGAATAACTTTTAGCTGTGAGTAGATAGTAGGCTGCTATCCATGCTGATCCAGCTACTTGAGGGAGACGCTCACATATTTTAAAACTGTGTTTCAGGCCACGTGGTGTAAGTATACTTTACCTCACATGGGAGAAGGGACTAAATGACCACTCTAGGTCTCGTCCAGCCCTACATGTCCGTGATTCTATGTAACAGCCAAGTAATCCAGTAAGAAATGGGCCACTTCCATATGGGTTCTGAGATCTTTGTCAACCCTACAGGAAACGTTAGGGGCTGCAGTGCTGTCTTGGAGGTGATAGTCTCATTGGGGGTACTGTTGCTTAAAGGGCAGGAAAGTGGATGCTGGTGCTCAGATGTCTTGGGGAGGGGTACAGTATAACAACCTGGATAGAATGGAGTCTCTTTCACCAGGGGCGTGAACAAGTCGGCACAAGCAGGGGCATGGCCCCCCAATATTTGATGGGGGCACAGAGCACCCATGGCCCTGGTGGGGAGAGCGAGCTCCTCCAGCCCCCGGGGTCACAGAATGTACCCTGCCCCCAAAGCAGTGCAATGAGCTGTAAATGAGTAGAGAACTAGGCAGAAGGTGTCACAATTGTGGAAGGCTATTGTTTAGTTCTGTGATGGCTAAGGTGTTTTCTTTTGGTGCGAGAGACAAGCCTAAGGGGAAAGAGAAGAAAGGTCTAGTTCAAACAGGATTCCTGAGGTTGCCATGGTGCAGGGGAGGACACCCTTGCTGTCTAGGTGGATTTGATCAGCTGCGGCTTAGTCATCTGACAATGATGAATGAACTGGGAGGCAACAATTGCTGAGGTATAGAGGAGCCTCCAGGGAAAACCTGCCTGCTTCAGAGCTGAGATGGTTATGGGTATGCCAAGGGCATGTGCCCTTGGAAAGCACCTAAGAGGAGTTTGTTTTGCTGCACTTGAATGAGAGGTTAAAGATGCGTTTTCTTGTACCCTTTGAGCATGTAACACACCAGGGTGGGGCAGGGGCACACTTTCAGTCGCAAATGAGTAGATCAGGGCCCGAGTTCTATCACTTGGTGGAAACCTTTGGCCTGTATTATGCAGGAGGTTGGACTAGATTATCGTAATGGTCCCTTCTGGCCTTTACTATATGAAACTGTTTTAAAGTTACATGTTCCCTGGGTAGTTTAAAGGGACCTGCTGTCCCGAAGGAAGGAAGGATAGTCTTGTTACTGACACATTGGTCTTGAAGTCAGGAGATCTGCATTCTATCCTGGCCTCTACACGTCTAATCCTTGGAATGTGGGGTTTTGGATTTTTCAGTTGGCTCTGGTGCTGTCACTTGAACGGTGTAGAGGCCATTCAATGTGTTACGCACCTCCATGATGCCAAATCTGGCATGTTAGAGTAGGATGCTTGTGAGGGACAGATGTCTATTGATGCCATCCAGCCATCATGTTATAGGTCTTCTGGAGGGCCCTTTTCATCTTGCTTTCTTTGGATCAGTCAAAAATGATTCTTTCAGGGAAGTCCTTCAGGTATGTTGGCAACAAGAAGAAAGCCAAGGAAAGTGTGGGCCCCTTACTGAATGAGGGAGGCAACCTAGTGACAGAGGATGTGGAAAAAGCTAATGTACTCAATGCTTTTTTTGCCTCTGTTTTCACTAACAAGGTCAGCTCCCAGACTGCTGCGCTGGGCATCACAGAATGGGGAAGAGATGGCCAGCCCTCTGTGGAGATAGAGGTGGTTAGGGACTATTTAGAAAAGCTGGACGTGCACAAGTCCATGGGGCCGGACGAGTTACATCCGAGAGTGCTGAAGGAATTGGCGGCTGTGATTGCAGAGCCCTTGGCCATTATCTTTGAAAACTCGTGGCGAACGGGGGAAGTCCCGGATGACTGGAAAAAGGCTAATGTAGTGCCAATCTTTAAAAAAGGGAAGAAGGAGGATCCTGGGAACTACAGGCCAGTCAGCCTCACCTCAGTCCCTGGAAAAATCATGGAGCAGGTCCTCAAAGAATCAATCCTGAAGCACTTACATGAGAGGAAAGTGATCAGGAACAGTCAGCATGGATTCACCAAGGGAAGGTCATGCCTGACTAATCTAATCGCCTTTTATGATGAGATTACTGGTTCTGTGGATGAAGGGAAAGCAGTGGATGTATTGTTTCTTGACTTTAGCAAAGCTTTTGACACTGTCTCCCACAGTATTCTTGTCAGCAAGTTAAGGAAGTATGGGCTAGATGAATGCACTATAAGGTGGGTAGAAAGCTGGCTAGATTGTCGGGCTCAACGGGTAGTGATCAATGGCTCCATGTCTAGTTGGCAGCCGGTGTCAAGTGGAGTGCCCCAGGGGTCGGTCCTGGGGCCGGTTTTGTTCAATATCTTCATAAATGATCTGGAGGATGGTGTGGATTGCACTCTCAGCAAATTTGCAGATGATACTAAACTGGGAGGAGTGGTAGATACGCTGGAGGGGAGGGATAGGATACAGAAGGACCTAGACAAATTGGAGGATTGGGCCAAAAGAAATCTGATGAGGTTCAATAAGGATAAGTGCAGGGTCCTGCACTTAGGATGGAAGAATCCAATGCACCGCTACAGACTAGGGACCGAATGGCTAGGCAGCAGTTCTGCGGAAAAGGACCTAAGGGTGACAGTGGACGAGAAGCTGGATATGAGTCAACAGTGTGCCCTTGTTGCCAAGAAGGCCAATGGCATTTTGGGATGTATAAGTAGGGGCATAGCGAGCAGATCGAGGGATGTGATCGTTCCCCTCTATTCGACACTGGTGAGGCCTCATCTGGAGTACTGTGTCCAGTTTTGGGCCCCCCACTACAAGAAGGATGTGGATAAATTGGAGAGAGTCCAGCGAAGGGCAACAAAAATGATTAGGGGTCTAGAGCACATGACTTATGAAGAGAGGCTGAGGGAGCTGGGATTGTTTAGTCTGCAGAAGAGAAGAATGAGGGGGGATTTGATAGCTGCTTTCAACTACCTGAAAGGGGGTTCCAAAGAGGATGGCTCTAGACTGTTCTCAATGGTAGCAGATGACAGAACGAGGAGTAATGGTCTCAAGTTGCAATGGGGGAGGTTTAGATTGGATATTAGGAAAAACTTTTTCACTAAGAGGGTGGTGAAACACTGGAATGCGTTACCTAGGGAGGTGGTAGAATCTCCTTCCTTAGAGGTTTTTAAGGTCAGGCTTGACAAAGCCCTGGCTGGGATGATTTAACTGGGAATTGGTCCTGCTTTGAGCAGGGGGTTGGACTAGATGACCTTCTGGGGTCCCTTCCAACCCTGATATTCTATGATTCTATGATTCTATAAGTTGGTAGGCATTCGGAGATGATCATACCACCTTAGTGTTGACTGGCTGAGAGCAGGACCCGTGTAGTTAGAAAATGGAGCTTTTCATTTGACTTGAATATGTATCATTTGATTTTTTTTTCACTCATTTGGAGATGATGCATGTGAATGGTGTCCAGCTTCTTTTCAGTTTTCAGAAGGGCCGTAGCTCAGAATATTGACCACCAAAGCATTATATATGGGCACATTGCTATATCTCTGTTTTAGAGATGAGGAAATTCAGAGAGGAGGAAGATTCTCTTACATCCTGGCATGCGGCTAAATTCTTTCTGTGGAAGGAGCCATAGAGTATAAGATCAGATCTAAAATCTGACTTACCTTAAAATTTGTTTTGGCTTGCTGGGGAATGTCTTCTGGATTCTAAATGCTGAGAAAGAAGCATATGGTCTATCAGATGGAAGTCAGGACAAAAGTTCAGTACTTTTGTGCAATACAGGGGTCACTAAATTCTCCTGTCCCTATAAGAAACAGAATAGCTGAATCTCAATTTATACTAATTTATGCAGAAATTTTTGGGTTCTATTGTTATGCAGGAGGTCCAACTACAGGATCATAATAGTCCTTCCTGGTCTTAAAATACACAAAGGTAGATTTTATAGAATGAGAGGTAACAAGGATTGCCCTGTAGAATGGAATGTATATTTACATTGTAGTCACAAAGCAAGAAGTTCTTTATTAGGGTTAATTGGATTCTTTGAGCAGAAATACCAACCTGCCTGGTTCCAGGTTTCTTGACCAAATGTTTTGCACAGTATGGTTCAGCACATGTCATGTTGCATCATGATGATGTTTAGATTAAGTCCTCAGACTAGAAGAGAGCATGCCCCTGAAACTCACCTCTGGGTTGAGGATGGCAGGAAAGAATCAGACCCAGAGGTAAGTGGCTGGACATGAAGAGCTTTGTGGTCTGGGAACCTATCCCAGCAGTACAAAGAGAAGCCATTTTGGTAAGACTGGTTGGGTCCTATCATCTGTACTCCAGTGTTACATCACTGGGGTGCAGGATGCTTGTTGCATGGGATCATGATGTGACATGCTTATGTTATCACAACATGTAGCTGCACTGCCAAGCTGGTTTGCTGAACTTCATGCTTGTATAACCTCAGGTTAATGGAGTTTGCACATTACATTACATTACATTACATTACATTACCTTTGTGTTCCATTAACTCAGGGTAGTGCTGTCTTAGGTGATCTAGCATTCAGAGAGTTGTAGGAAAGCATTGCTATGGTAATGTGAACATAATGATTTCCAAGGCAAGCTAATCCCTCATAACTCGGCAAATGAGAACACAGTGAGTGCAGAAGAGTATATTTAGGGTTGGGGTAGATCTGGTATGCTAACCAGGCATGTTGCCTAGCCATAGAAGATGCACCTACTCAGACTCACTATTCTTTGTTATTAAGCTCCCATCAGAAAGAAACAGTCACTGCTCCAGGAAGCCTTAAATGGGCAAAGTGACACAAGTGCACTGGGTGACGTAGAGGATAGCACTAAATGTGTATCCCTTTTTGGGGGGGAGGGAACGCTTTCATTGAAAAGGATTTTAGCAGCATTTTGCTGCTGAGATAGCGTTAGCGAGCTTTGCACAAATGAGTTTTCAGTGAGATTTGAGATTACCTCAATCTCTACCCAAGAGGACTGTCCCTGGGACACAGCGATCCCAACACTGATCTAGTGGGGAGAGGTGGTAGAAAACCTGTCTGCTTTTTCCATTTTATTTAGCAAACTTTTTTATTCAAACCAAACTGCAGTGGATTTCTAGGCCTGAGGGGTTCAGGTAGGGGAATCTTCTGCTAATCTCTTTTCCCAAAGGTCACAGATGGACACATGCCACTACCAGTCCCCAACCCTCACACTGGTCCTGCAGCTCTCTAGCTGAGAAGCCAGGGCCAAATTAAGCATGAATATTCTCACTCTGGAATGTGCAGTGGGACAGGGCTATGGCATGTGAACATAAGCACTGCTTCTGACAGTGACAGAGCGTTCTCTCTGCTCCCTCCTCACTTTATCTGACAGAAGTGAGGTGGTTAGGCTGGGGCAGTGCTCAGTGATGATGGAGTAAGGGGTGGTGGGGTGGCTTTCTATTGCCAAAGCTATGGCCAGTCTCCAAATGACTGAGTGGCTGCTTTGTGCTCTCCTCATAGTTTTAGGTGTTCTGGAGAAATGGGCTGTTGAACTTGTCTCAAACCCATAGTTTGAGACTCCAGCATCCGGATCTTCAGCATTTAAACATAGAGGATTTAAGGTGTGAATAGAGAAACTGGGAACAGCAGCAGTTATCTAGGATCTTATCAGTTATTGTAGCATCACTTTTGATATGACATGATTATGCTTCTAGCTATGCCACCCTACTAGAGTCACTAGCTGAGCGTTTGTGCGATGCTTATATAGGATAGCTAGCAAGCTTAAAAATTTGCTCTTGCAAGTGTTGGAATAAAATACAGACCAAGGCGCTGAATGCTGCTCTCATTTACACCTATATAATCCCAATGGAATCAAATGCAACTTTCATTTACACAAGATCCCACAGTATTTTTCACAAGCAGATGGGCACTGCTGTGGTGTCTCAGGTACACTGATGTTAATGGACAGGATTTGTTCCAAGTTCTACCCATTCAGGCAATGCATGTACACTAGACGTGCCTGTATCCCTACCTGTGGGTCATCACACCAATACAGCTCTTCCACCAGATGGCTGAGTGATTTCTCCCCCCCATCCCCCCGCAAAATCTCAATCCGTGAAATGAGTTAAAGAATGTTAACCGTGGAGGCCTATTGGATAGCTGTGAGAGATGCTGCAATCTCGCATGTGAAGAATAAACCAAGAGGCTTGCAGAGATGCAACCCATGTGCTCTGTGACAAAACAGGAGAATTATGTTATAGCCCTTGCTTTCCTGAATGAGGAGAATCCAAGGGCAGGATTCACTTTTCAAATTCCACATGCCTTATCTGCTCTTGTCTGTTTTACATTCCTGTAGTGGCTTTCATCTTCATGATGCTAAAAGCGCTCCACAAAGGAGATTTGAATAGAAATCTTTTGGTCTACCATTGATCTGCAGCTGCCTGTAGGATAGAAAGTAGGAGGTGTTTGAAAGCACACAGATGCACTACACAGCTGTTTGGGGCAGAAAGATACAGTATCCAGTTGAAATGGCAGGAGGAATTTTGGTACAGCAGAATGTGCCCATGCCATAATTTGGCCAGAACACCACGAAAGGGGCAGTGGGTCTTTTGCAACAGACATGTTCTTGGCTCAGAATCAGTTCAAATCTAGCCAAGTTTGGTACTGATCAAAAGTCGTCATGGTTTGATGGCTGGTCAGTGGGTCTGTGTAAAGTGAGTGTGGTGTGTCTCAATCCAGTTCTCATTGGACAAATGGTAGCATCACACAAACACCCGTCTTAGTTAGTCTCAGCAGAGGCTGAGCATTGGATGGTCTGGGGTTGTGCCATGGCAAAAGGGCTACGGCCCCCTGGTGGGTGTGTGTGTGAGAAAGGTGATGTAACTTGCACTCCTGTTGGCCACAAGGAACCTTTTCCTGTGGGTAAACAGAGGATTTCTGTCTCCAGGGTTGTCAATATGGCCCCTCTTGCCAGCACTAACTCCATTTAGATGAAATGCACAACACACAAATGGGTCAAAACCTGGCTTGTTGTGATGCTGAGTCCTACCTGGGCAATGCTGCCACTGCAGCACTTGCTGGCGTCTGAGATGCTCCTCAAAGTAGCTGACTTGGGAATCTATTTAGAAAGGGGTCTTGGCAGCCCCTTGCCTGCTTTTCTGTATGACACGCAGGTCCCGATTTATAACTGCAATAATGAACTCCAGGGCATGCTCCGTTGTTCGGTAATCTCGCTTCTCAGTCTGTCGACAGCGCAACACCAGAATGTGTGATTCTAGCACAATGATACAGGCTGTTTGTTCCTTGCTGCTCCCTTCCTCTTCAGCTCACATGGTGCAGATGAAGGAAGGTGCCGGGGGAGAGAGGAACAGCTCTTTTGAGTTACTGTGCTACTCCATATATAATGTACCACTGTTATTTCAATGAACAGTGTGACTTATTCACAGGCCCTTGAAAGCTTGGGAGATTTTTTTTTTTTTTTTGCGGGGGGGGGGGGGTATCCTCTGCAAAGCTCAGTCCGGGTATGGTAACTTGAGTTCAGTTTCCTGGCAGCAAGTCTCAGGCCTGAATCCTGCTGGTTGGCTAAATTTGCTAAAGTAGCTGGTGGGAGGTATGTTAGCACCAGGATCCCTTTTGAAAAGTGCATGTTAGTGGTGAGAGAGATAGGCCTTGTTGTTAGTAGTGGTCATTCTGAGGTGGAATTGCTCAGGTATGTAATTAATTTCAGCTCTAATTGTTGGGACTTCTGCTGAAATTGGCCTCACTTTCCTCTTTAGCTAGCCCCACATATCTTCTGAGGCCCTGCATCATGGTGATCTTTTCTGTGGCCAAGGAGAGTTTGGACATGTCTCCCCTGACAACTTGTCAACAGTGCTCAGAGTGTGTGTTGGATCACAGTTCCAGTTCTTGCCCTCCTTCCCACCCTCCAGCTGGGAAGCTCAAGACCTGACCTCAGATCATCCAGGTGACAGCACAGTGTGGAGCCACCAGGTTGGCCACCCTGCCCTGCTGAGTGAATCTGAGGTAAGAGATTGATTAATCTCTGAGCCCCTTTTCTCCTTGGGAAAATGCCGGGAGGCTGGGCTGTTCCCTAGTGATTCTGCTATTAGGAGTCAGGAGAATTGTGTTCTCTTCTTGGTTGTGCTACTGACTTGCTGTTTGAACTTGGACAAGTCACTGAATTGCTCTGTGCCACTTTCTTTAAATGGATCGAATAATGTTGATTGTTTTACTGAGCATTTGCCATGTGCTCAGCCATAGAGGTAGACAGCCTTCCCCAAAGGACCTTACATCCTAAAATCTCTACACTGTGGACGTAGAAACCAAGATTTGTAGTATCGCTTTTTGCAAAGTATGCATGCAGAATTTGCATGTACAATATGTGCACTCACAAGAATTGAGTGGAAAGGACCAGTCTCTGGTGATTTGCAGTGTAGCTAGCCCTAGCTGTACATAGAATCACAGTAATAGTGAGTAGTACAAGCTATGCACCTGAACACGTCTAAAAATCCAACTGCCCTGGATAGCCCAGAAGACTGGCTGTCTCAAAAGATAATCTACCTTTAAGTGATGTTTCTAAAGCACTTTGATCCGTGAAGGACACATGTTTTAGGGCTAGTTTTGATATGATAAAAGTAATGGAAAAAAAAATCAAGTCCATAGCTTGCTGTCTTGATACCACCTTACTGGGAATTGTGAATGCAGGCAGCACAAAATACTCTCCTGGCATCTGTGCTGCAGTTATTTTGAGTGGCTCCAAACAGAGGGGAATATCTTTGTGGTAGTTTTCTCCAAAGAAAGAATTCTGCTGAAATGTCTTTTTTCTTTGGTGGATGCAGAAAGGAAGCCTGTGTCTGAGGCCCCAGTTTTGTACATCTGTTGGATCCGTTTAGGCCAATTTCCCCCCCCCCCCACCTTCCATTAGCAAACTAGATATAAAACAGAAGCCATTGGATAAATAAGAAAAATGTGTAGCAGAGGAAGCCCTTGTGATTAGGGAGCTGTGAACCAGTTATTTCATGTCCGGCTTTCAGTGTATTTATAAAAATGATGCTATTCAGTGACACTTTGAATGACTATAAATGGCATCTGCTCCATTGCTGCTTTCTCACAGAAGTGAACTTGCTCTGTATTTTTAACATAGGCCCATTGATTTCTCCACACACACCCCCTCCCCAAGTTAATATGGTATTTTTGAAAAGTTCTCTGGAGGAAACCGCTCCAGAGACAGGTACAGCATGGGCAGTGGCTGAGCCGGCTTCCCCACACTCTGTCCTGCTAATGTGCCTCAGGCTCATCCTGAAGGGGTGAGAGGGCAGTTCAGTCTCTGGCCATCCCGGTGCACAACCGATGACTGCGATGTTGATTAGTGCCAGCTGTGAGGTTTGGTGTGATGTGGCTGCTTGTCCACTAGGATCAGGACGGAGATCCAGCAAACTCATTTTTCATTGATCGCCAACAGCTGTCATGTCGCTACATGCATTTATACAGCCCCTGTCTAGATACTGCAGGAGCGCACATGGTTTAGATCAAGAATAAATAACATCTTCCCAAATAGAGGGAGCAAAGACACCACAATCCCCTCCCCCACCTCCAGCCCTGTGCTTGCTAAATTTAAAGGAAGAGATGGAGAAAATCCAGCCCATGGGCAAAATGCCAGGGATTCCAGAGCCTGCAGTTAGTGGAAAGCCTTGGACAAAAAGATGAATCTTGTATTGTTGTCTAAATGGGGCCAGGCTTAGGCCTGCATGTATTTCCATAGGCAAGAGAGCACCCTACATGGGCTCTGCTAAGCTCTTTATTGTTTGGGAAGAGAGAGCCAAAGTGTTCTGAGAGTCTCTAGGCAGCATGGTAAGACTGAGACAGTCTCGGAGATAAGAGGGATCTAGGCCACTTAAGAAAAGAGCTGGGCTTTGTGGACAGTAGAAGTGGATAGGCAGCCTGTGTAAAGTGTGGCACACAGATCTCGTGTGTTCCTGTTTGTCTGTCCCACTTGGAAGTGGTGAGTAGCATTCCACACTAGCTAAAGTTTCCAGGTGGCCTTCAAGGTTCATCTCAGGTAGTGTGTTTCAGTGAACTAGATACCAAATTGATGGGCACCTTAGATATCTATGACTTTGTCATCTCAAAACTGAATGACTGTAGTGAAGTGGTTCTGAAGCTAGGGGTCAGGACCCCAAAGTGGGTCACAACCCTGTTTTTAATTGGATCATCAGGGCTGGCTTAGACTTGCTGGGGCTGAAGCCAAAGCCCGAGCCCCACTGTCTGGGGCTGAAGCCCTTTGGCTTGTGCCCCCCCACGGTGGCAGGGGTTGGGCGGGCTCAGGCTTCAGTCCCCCCTCCTGGCGTCATGTAGTAATTCTTGTTTTCAGAAGGGGGTCATGGTGCAATGAAGTTTGAGAACCCCTGCTGTAGTGACATGTAGCAATGACTTGAAATCGACACCAACCGGGCTGTAATCTAGAGATGAATGTCTCAATATTCCATTCCAAATGCAACAGGCCATCCTCTGTCTGCTGATCTCCCGATGAGTTACACTGCACATGTTCTATATTTAAAGCCCCCTTCACCTGAGATGAAAACTACAGTAGGACATTTTGATTTCCCGTTTTATTCAACACCCTCATGGACTAAAACATGCACTCTAACCTGCAAAATCTCAGTTGCCCTCCCAAAGGAACTGGCCCTACTTCTATGATGAGATCACTTGCATCTAGACTGGACCAAACACTAGACAGCACATTGTAAGGAACAATGCTGTGTTGGCCACAGGGAGATGGACTACATTAGCTGGTGGACTTTTTCCATTTCTAGCTTCCATGATTCTGAGACCCCCAGTGTGTTCTGGAACATGTCATGTTGGGAGTGTTTAGATGTTGGTAGCCTTCCAGTTTGTGTCTCAAGAGGATCCTTCATAATATTTATATTTGCCTAACTAGAATGAAGAAACTAATTGCTGTCTGTAAAGCATTGGGTAAATGTATAGCACAAAGTACTGAGTTTTTAATCATAATAACATGGTAGAACATTGCTAATAGGCCCTTTACTAGCCTGCAAATTTTATAACCTACTTAGCTCTCTTGGCAGAGATTTAATAGCAGATGCTGTAGTGGGGGTTGTCTCTCCGTTACTCAGATGTTGTTTTAACAAAATATTCTACAATATATTGACTAGTGCATTATGAAGTATTGTCATGAATAACTCATTTTTAATCTCCGCTATACCTTACCTCCAGTGTGGCTGAGAGCAGAATTTAGCCGTCAAGTAGTGTGGTCCAGTTGGGAAAATTGCTCCACTTGTCCATGCCTTCATTTCCTCATCTGTAAAATGGGGAGACTGGTACTTTTGAAACCATCTGTATAAATTGCTTTGAGATTTATAATTTCCAAAAGAAATAGTCAATTTTGCGCTGCAGTATCCTTGCTCCCTGGTCCTTTTGCTTACTTGCTAACTTGCTGTATTTGATAACTTTGCAACAGGTCCTGCAGTCATCAGTGGGAATTAGCAAGGTTCAATGGTAGAGATGCTTCCACTGTGTTAATTCTCTCACATGGACTGGCTGACCAGCAGGCACCTCCTGGTGTCCTTGTGAGGTAATGCTGAAACATGAGGAAGGGGAAGGTGCTGAGGAAGGAAAATAAAATAAAAATGAAGACTGTATTTTGTTCAGCATCCTTCATCAAGCCCAGCATGGCTGTGTTTGAATCCTACTGATGGAATGTCCTGACATCATGTTTATTTCCACCACAGTCCTGAAATGTAAACAGGACATCTTTGGATGCTAATCCAAGGGACAGGAAATGACTGGGAATCCTGAACTCTTGGGCCATTGGTAAGACACAAGGAAGTGAACCTGAAGGGAGGGCTGGCACAAAGTTCTGCAGTGTGCTGGAGTGTGGATGGAGATGTCTGCGTGTATACCGGGTATGAGGGGTGTGCAGCAGACAGAGTGATGGTCTAGGGCAATTGCCTCTGGCCAGGTGCACCTCCATAAACAGACACATCCTGCATATGAGCAGAATCCTGGAAATTGAATGTTTAGCGTGCTCTAAATTCAGCTTATGGGAGATAAGTGGAGAGATCATTTATAAGAATAAATTAACATATACAGAATAAAAAGGCCCTTTAATGAAAAGATGCTATGCTTCCCTATAGGTGGTGCAGAGGGGAGCAAAGCTGGTGATGCACATGAAAGTGGTGTGCAGCAAGCGCTTAGGCCAGTCCCGATAGGCCCCCGGGACCCATGGCTGATTGGAGGTAGCACAGCCCAGGATCAACTGGTCTAGGTGGCCTGCTACAGTAGAAAATCCACCCTGATCTTGGGAGAGAGCCCCAGATAACATGCTCTTGTTAACTTCCAGTCAACAGCTTCTACTACCTCAACAGGAGATTAGGGGCAGCATGGAGCATTGGTGGTAGAATGGCTCTGAGCTGGGAAAAGGAGAGACTGCAGGAATACAAGGGAGCTGGCACTAAGTACAGAGCATGAGATTCACATTGTAGGAGACAGGACTCCACTTGGGCTCTGCATGGTTGGAAGACTTTGGTTCTTCTGAGTGCCAGCTGCTAATCCCTCCTCTGTAGTATCCTTTGTGGTAGAGAAGAGAGGCCTGTTTTGTAATGAATATAAAGGGGATCCTTTATAAAGAATACTAGTTCACCCGCATCTCTAGCTCCCAGACTGGCTGGCTGCTCCCTCATGTCACCACACAAGGTCTTCTAAGTACTGCTTTGGACTCTACAGTCATGGAAGGGACTATATGCTGCATACAGAGAGCGAGTTAAATTTTCTGTGCCCTTAACCTTGCCTGTTGTTCTTTTTTAATAGTAACTTCCCCCCTTCTGTGCATTATGTACACAGAAAGGGATGACCTGACTCTGTGTATTCCAACACTAGTTTCTGATTTCCCATGTAGCACATTGGTCAACATGCACTGGATTGTGCCCCTCTGCAGTGCTGCATGGGTTGGGTTTCCATCCATATCTGAAATTGGAAATTATTACTTAGAATTATTTATTAAAGGTGAAACTGGCCCAGGTTTCTTGTTACCTGCCAAGCCCTGAGAGCTTAGTTGTATTCTTTATATTGCTTCAGGTGTTAGTGATTTCATCCATGCAAGAAAGGCAGAGCCCCAGACTCCTCCTCTCTTGGTAGCTAGGAGAGGAGACGCGACTTTTAAATTTTGAAAACAAAATATTGTTTAAGGAACCAAATCAGAATGAGAACTTGTTGGGCAGGCTTAAATGACAATTAAAAATGAAGCTACTTGGTTCGTGCCTAAATTTTAAGTTGGGTAGATAAATATTGAAGGCTTTTATCCTGTGATTGAATCCACTATTGCAAACCACCAAATTGTTAGCCTCTAAGGTGCCACAAGGACTCCTAGTTGTTTTTGCTGATAGACGAACATGGCTACCACTCTGAGACATCTGATGGTAGAGGGCTCTTCAGTCTACACACAGGTATAACAAGATCCAGTGGCTGGAAGTTGAAGCTTGACAAATTCAGACTGGAAATAAGGCCTGTTTTTAACAATGAAGGTGTATATCTGTCTCCTTTTTCATGCCAGCATCCCATCCAGCATGAATTAGCAGAGAATGCTGTGGCTGATTGCTTAACTAGAAGAGCACCCAACACCCATGGAAGAGGGTTACTTCTCTTGTCTAAACTGGCGTTTCTCTTATCGCCCACTGTTTCTCTGCTACCAGTGCTGCTCCACCAGCTAGGAGGCGGTTAGGCAACATGGTAAAACTCCAGAGCCCTCTACTAGTATTTCCACCATTGCCAGCACCAATGGTGGACTGCAAAGGTGAGAAATTGCTGGTGTAGATAAGAGAGAGACTAGTTAGTCACTTAGAACCAGTTTTTTCAAGTGCTCATACCCATCACTAGAGCTGGCTGAAATTTTTCATTTATAATTTTTCAATCAAAAATGGCCTCTTTCCAAATCTGGGAACATTTACAGAAAGCTTCCAGTTTCCAAAGTCTTTTCTGCTGTTTCATAAAATCTAGAAACTTCAAATTTTTGAGGCTTGTGTTCCCCTCCCCCACCTCCCAAATGAGGTAAAATGAATGATGCCCAGAGTGGATTTTTCCCACTTTCTTTTTCTTTTTGTCCCTCTGAAGCTTTCTATTCCATTCATTGGCACAATGGAAAAAAGCAGTAGAAAGGGGGAAATTAATTTATCTCCAGAAACGCACAAAGCTTCCTGTTTCAGAACAAAAATATACTTTGGAACTTTTGAGTGAGTGTCTGTGTGTGTGTAAGTGTGTGTAAATTACTGTTTCTACCCACCATGCTCAGCTCTTCTGAAAAATCTGTTCCTTGCTTTGGTTCCTTGATGGGAGCTGGAATTTTGTGAAAACTTGTGAGTGCCTAGATGTTTAGAGTCAGATTTTTACAACCTACAGACGACATGTTTGGGAGTATGTGTGAGCCTGCATTTGTAAGGTGGCAGTAGGGAGGGTAGGTGGTGGAACTGACCAATAAGATAAATGGATTTAAAAAATCCTAGTTGAAATTTTCATACATAGTAATATGATCTGTTTGTGTCATGTGATTGGACACAATGCATATAATTGACAAGCATGTTCCCCTGAATTAGACCCCACTTTGCAAGAATTCCCTGAAGGGCCAAGCATAGTGCACAGGGTACAAACTACCCCTTGCACCACTTACCCATCTAAAAAGTGCCTGATTTGGATCTGATGTATGTTGGACCAAATCTTTTTCTTTGCAGAGACCTAACTCTATTTGGCCATGAGAGCTCTGACCTGGAGTGTGCAGGCTCAGCTTCTGCATACCAGAGGCCTGACCCTGAGATAATACCTAATTTCACTGGGGTGAAACTTGTGCACAGCACCTCCTAGGAACAGCCCAGATGGGAAATGCTCTGACAAACTCCAGTGCGCTAGCAGCATAGTAGGGCCTGGTCTGAGAAGAGAGACCGCTGTGGCCCTCCATGGCATGCCCTGACAAAGCCCATACCCCTATTGGGGACATCCCACTTGTTTGGGAGTGGGATCACCTAATATGGTGGTTCTTTCCTGCCTTTAGCTGCTAAGACTCTATGAAAATCCAGTTCTATAGACTGGAAGCATGGATGCTGATTTTTTTTTTTTTTTGAAACAATTGAAAGATAGAGCTCTCCCCAGAGTCTCCATCCTAGGTTTTTTCTAGAGGTTGCGCAAGGGAGAGTAGGTGAACGATGTGTCAGTGCTGTGCTGGGTGTCCAGCCAGTAAGAGTGGCCTCAGTCTAGTGGAGAGCATATTTGATTCCAAGCTCCCACTGACCTGGGAGCAACCTTATCTGCAGCATTGAAGTGGGCGTTAATAGAGCCTCCCTCAGGTCTGATTTAGAGGTAGGGGCTGTGGGTTTCCTTTGTGTTGAGGTGCTTTGTGGGGGAGTCACCAGGGAGGAGGCTGAGACTGAAAAGAAGAGGGGAAAGGAGAGTATGAGAGGGAAGATCAGTTTCTCATTACTGGAAAATTGGCACTTGTTGGTGTTCTGGTCTCTGAAGCCAGGTTTCTGTGGAGACAATCTCCAGTACATGAACTGTCAGATGTTTTGGGAGCTGCATGCCGCCGAGCAGGAAATCGTTTACATTCTTTATCTTCCACATAGCAGGCTCCGGAAAAGCCCTGCCAAACATACTGCTCCCAGACCTCAGGGACCAGGGCTTGAACTCTGGGAAAGGCTGGGGTACCTCCTTCAGCTTCTCACAGGGTTTTGCTCACCAGAATTGCATTCATCTGCTTTCCAAGCATTTGTCCTGAAAAGCTTCCTAAGGGAAAAGATTGGATGACACTTGATTGGCTCTCCTAGTGCTTCCAAGGCCTCATCCTGCTCCCAGTGACATGGGTGGTTGAGCCACCCATTGACTTAAAGAGGAGCAGGAACAGTGATGAGCAGAAATGGGTCAGAATCAACAGGCTGCATCTGAACCCCGCCCCCCCAAACTTTGGAAGAAATCAGATCTGGATCTGAATCTTGCAGTTTGGGCTCATCTCCAATACCAGTGATCTCGTCTCAGCTAGCGGGACCAATGGGAGTGAATGAATAGCTAGACTGTTGAGTGGAGTCCATCTCAAGTGCTGCCTGGCTTATCTGGCATGTCCCCTCACATCTTGTGAGGGAGCATCAGATCTTCAGAACAGGCCAGTGTATTCTGTCACCATCACACCAGAGATGATTTGGGAACCAGCAGTTGAGAGGTTAAACTTATTGTACTGAGATGCAATAAGACCGGTGTTGCTGTTGCAGAGACACAGCTTTACAAAGACTCCTGGATACTGTATGTTTGGGAGGTGCCGGGGTTGGAAATATTCATATGAATGAGATTAAGGTTTAGTACCCATGAGGTTTCCTTTAACTCTGGAAGGGCTCCTAATGCTGCCAAAGCTGCAGTTTCCCTAGGAGTTTCTAGTGCTCATGTAGTTTAATAACTCGGCTTGAAGGGGGTGGGGCAGCTGCCTGCACCCACTGGGCTGTGTGAGTAACAGCTTGTGCAGTCTAACCTTCTGCAAACAAGAAATTGGAGTTGGTGTTTTGTTGCTTGCAGACATGCTCCCTAAAAATTCCCTGGGCCTACAAGCAGGGAGGCTGGTTTATAAACAGCTCAGTACCGCCACATTTGGACTGGCCTGGGTTTTCTAGATAAATATTTCAAAAACACCTTTTTAGTGCCTTGATCTTTAGTTCTGCAGCCCCTCCTCCTCCTCCACTGATACAAGTACAGGCCCAAACAGTCACCCCAGCCTATACCCAATCTAGATCTGCACCAAGTAAGCCCCCCTAACCACTCATACATGAACATACACACATGCCTCTCTCTTTCTGTGTTCACATGCTCACAAGCAAGCCAAAGAGACCCCAATACATGCCCACAAGGAAGGCTTGCTCTCTCTGATGGATCCACATGTGCATGGATGGGCATATGCACCCCCCTCCATCCAGCTCAGGTACACTGTGCTGTCATTTTCAAGATAAAATGAGCAGTGCTTTATTCACACAACCCCTGAAGAAGCTATCAAAAGAACAGTTAAAAATGGATTTGGCCTTTAAAGTTGTAAATTGTGTAGTTGTCCCAGGAAGGTATTTCATAATGACTACCACTGTGCTAGTGGGACAGATGACTACACACCTCTGACTGTCATAGCCTCTCTTCTCTTGGCTGATCAGACCCACACAGGCTTTTGTCTATACACCCTTCTCTCAATGTGTGATTCCCATTAATGCTGATATTGTGCCCCTCACCCTTGACCTGCAGCGCGCCCCCCCCCCATTATCCCAGCCCTGGAATACCAAAAGTGGGCTAAATTCATCTGATACAGTTTTCTTAGTAGCATTACCCCAGGGATTACTCTGGCCTGATGGCTCTTCCTTGTGGATATCTGCTTCCTCCTTCCGATTTGAATGCATAGCACATGTCTTTGACATTCTCTTCTGTAACATAAACATACACGTGTGTGTGTGTGTGTGTGTATATACATACACATGCGCGCGCACACAGCTATAATATACAGAAATTCAAAACACTCCACTGCACAGACTTCTACCCCATGGGACAGAATGAGAGAACAAACACATGGCAGATGTTAGTGGTGTTGCTTAATGCACTACAAGAAGGCTCTCTGACACCACAGTGATGAGCAACATATCTGAGCCTTTTTGGAATAGACACTTAGTGCCATGCACAGGGCATGTTTCGTTTCCCTCCCCCACCCTATACCAAATCCAGCCTTTGTAGACCGTCTGTTTTGCTTGAGGAGGGAGTTGATTTGTGCTGCTTCACACCATCCCATCCTCCTCCTTTCTCTGCCAGCTGCTCAGGATTCATTTGACTTCTGAATGAAGGGTGTGTCCTGGCTAACCTCTCTGCCAGAGGTTCCAAGAATTGGCTCACTGTGGCTTTTGCCTCTTAAAGAGACACTGTAAGTTCCTTTTTATTAAGCCAGGGTTTGTTGGGGTTTTCTTGTTGGTTTTTTACCATGCAATGTTTGCAAACCCTTTTTAGATGCTTGCGAAGGAAGCATTGTTCCCTGAGAATTTCCAGGAGGCTGAAGGCAATTTTCTCATCTTTTCTCTTCTCCCCCCCATTCCCTCCAACCTTTTTTCCCAAGTATTTTTGTGCCTTAACCTCTAACACTAGCAGAACTAACATGGACACATAACTGCTTCTGCCACACAAATGTGGCATTACTAGCAATGGACCCTAGCTGAAAAACTTGGGTTATAACTAAAACTTCAGTAGAGGAGGAATGTAGGAGTATGAGAGTGGGAATGGGGCCAGAGCTGCATGAAACTTGGCTCCAAATATACTGAGAGCACCATAAAGGGTAGGTGTATGTTCGGAGCCTGACAGCCTGAAGAGAGACTTGCGCTAGCTCAGCTTGAGCTATGGCCCTAATCATAGCAGTGTGGATGTTGTGGCTTGGGTGGAGAATCAGGCTAGCTAGCTAAGCTCAGACACAGGGTGTCGGGTAGGTTTGAGAGCCCAGGCTGATGCCCAAGCCTCAGCATCCACACTATTTTTAGTGCACTAGCTCAAACCCCACCAGCAGGAGTCTGTCCACCTGGGCTGTGAGGCTGACGCCCAGCTGCAGTGTAGACATACCCTTATGGGCCTGCTTTCTGTGGGGCTCATGTCTTGCTTCCATTTCAGGTTTGAATGGACGAGAGAAACTGACAAAACAGCTGAATTCACTTAAATGACGGAGTTTCACCAGCACCAGCCTGTGGCCCAGATAACCTGCACCAGGGTTCTCCTCCATCTGGGTTCCATCCCAGATATGAGAGTGTTAAGTCATCTATGTAGCACTGTACAGATCCCTGCTCTGGATCTGCTGAGGAGAACCTCCCCTGGACTGAGGGGTGCTGTGGACAGGGCAGCTCAGGGGGAGGGATGCACACACATTTTTCTGTGGCCCTCTCTGCACTGGAGAACCCCATATAGGGGCAGGAGGTAAGAATTGGTTCCCAGAGCCAGCATTCTGGGGGGAAGTCTTGGACCTGTAGCTCCAATGGGACTGTGCTGTCAGGAAGCTGGGGAGAGCCAGAGAGTTGGCATGACAGCACAGGGTCTCAACACAGATTTCCCTGGCTGCCTCTTGTGGGTCCCCCTGAGATCTTCAGGGTTTGGGGCTTGTTCTTCACTCCCCTCCCCCAAAATGATTTTGGTAAATCTCTTCTTGATTTGAGTAGCATTTTCTGCCGCTCCCTGCCCTCGAGCCCTTCCTAGAGTGTGTGCAGGCCCAAGGCAAGAAATCCAGCCCTGTATATTCTTAATGGAGCAGATAGAGGTAGCTGCATTGTGTTGGGGCAGCTAAAAGTTGCCTCTGGCTCCTGAGCAAAGGTGCTGACTTTTTTTGTTTTGCAGGTAGGTGCTCCGTGCTGGTTCTTCTCCCTCCCCTGAGACCTCCTCCTGCCTTAAGGGCGGGGAGGGAGAAGAGAGGAGCCAGTGGCAGGGCAGCCTCTCTCAACAGCTGATCAGTGGGGCAACCACTGAAGACCTGCTGGAAGCTTAGGGCCAGCCGCTGAACAGCTGATTGGTGGCTAGCCCCAGGGCCACCAGAGCTGCAGCCCCAGCCAGCCCAGGGGGTGCTGAGCACCCCCTATTTTTTCTCTGTGGGTGCTTGAGCCCCTGAACACCCACAGACTCGGCACCTATGCTCCTGAGCCTTTTTGCTGTTGGTTTTGTCTTGAGGGGGCTTAAGGAACGGCAGGTTTCCCTCTGGCAATGGGGTGGGAGGGGGAAGAGTCTGATCTTTTGTTTTAAGGAGGGGAAGCAAAGTGGGGTTGAGTGTTTTATTGTTTGTAAATTGGGAGGGCTGGTTTGTGCTTTATAGTCCAGGAAGCCTGCATGAAAGGCTTGCTTGTTTGTCTTTGCCTTTGAACTGCACTGACTTTTTTTCTTTCCCCAGCATGTAAACATTTACAGTGTGGGAGCACCTGTCACTGTAAATCGGGAACTTGCAGCTCACTCAGACAAAGCTGCTAGTTTGGCAGATCTTGCAGTGTTTGGGTTTGAGGCTTCTTAAAGGGATGCTGTCAACCTACCTTTAAATGCATATATCTACTCACGGATATTTGTAGCTGATGCCTTGGGAGCTTTGCTGACCAACGGACTCTTCATTTTGCACACAAGCACACTATTTTGTTCTGCTGGCAAGCATGCTAGATTGTGAATGCGGCTATGTTGTAGGATTGCGGCTGTCCAGCTCCTGGAGCTGGTTGGTTGTGGTAGGCTTGCTTGTGACTGGGGCCTGCAGACGCTGGTCTGTTTTCGTAGGGTTGCTGATGCATATCAGACTTTGTACCTGGCTTGTCCTTGTAGAGCTGCTTGCAATTACTGGTTTATTTTTGTAGGGCTTGCTTGAGGAGCGCTAGGCTGGTAGCATGGATTTAATTTTCCAGTCCCTGGGGCTTTTTTTTTTGTGCTGGGGACAAAATCCATGTCTAGAGTTAGATATAAGGGGGAGAGCGCACGAGAGCTCTTTTAAAAACTAGATAAATGAGTGATACCCATAGAACACTGACAGACCCCAAAAGATCATGCAGTTAGTGGGGTGAAAATTGCTTCCCAGTTTCCCTTGACATGTTCTTTTCCCTCGCTGAAGGGAGCGCTGCTCAGATAGCACAGCATAAAACATACTTTCCTAGAAGGCTTTGGGATAGGGAAAGGTGTGTGAAAACTGTAGCTGTCGTTCCTGTCCCTACACACAGTCCCTCACTCAGATAAGGCTGAAGATTATTGCAATGGGGGGAGGGCACAGTGAAAACACTGATTTGGTGGGGTGAGAAGGCCTGAACCCATTTGGTGATTGGCTGAGTTACAGAAGCACTGTCTGGTTTCCAGTGACCTTGGCTATGCTTTGCATTGCCATTTGCAAAGGGCTGAAAAATCAGTGACTTGGAGAGACTCTCCAATGAGACCTCTCTTGGGGCCTAGTGCAGTGGGAGCCTTCTAAAGGGATGTCTGCACAGCAAAACCTGGACATGGACTAGCCTACCTGAGTTAGCTTGAATGCAGCTAGTGTGGGTAACAATAGTGCTGAAGACGGTGCAGTGTGAGTGGTACAAACTGGGCATGGACCAATGTTCCCTCTAATTTTTGACAGGCCATGTGCGCATGCGCAAAAAATTTCTTCTGTGCAAATTTTTGTGCGCAGTGTTTCGCTGTGTGCGTGGGGTTTAGGGTCTGTATGTGCGTGCACATGCGCACAGCGTAGAGGAACAGTGGCATGGACCCTGGCTATGTACTCTGCTTGCTAGCCTGCTCTGAAGCCCGCACTATGCTGTCTTCACTGCTATCATGACCCGCTCTAGCTGGATTCAAACTAGCTTGGGTAGGCCCACCAATGGCCAGCTTTTGCTATGTAGACATACCCTGACATGCAGGGCCTCGGTCTTCTCTCACATCAGTGTACGCCCAGCAACTTAAAAATGGAGTTACTCAAAACTAAGGTTGAGAAGCTTTATTGAGAGCACCCATTCTAGCAGAGAGCTACATGGCATTGACTAAACACACCCAGTATCTTCTGCCCCAGCGTGAGAGACTCCCCCTGGTTGGGGGTCTCCCTTTCATTGAGTTCTGCTAAATTAAGGCAAAGGACATAGTTTTAGGGCCAACAAACAGAAAGCATTTTATCTAGACATAGCTAATTCTTAACAGAGCCCTTCTCTGAACAGGAGAAAGAGCTTCCATCACTTCTGTGCTTAGTCTCGGTACTAGTTGTTTTTGTCTTGCTTTTCCTTCTGGGGTGGAGAAATGGCTTGAACAGAATGGTACTTGCTTTGACTGGAAAAGACTCACCAGTTCAGGAGGTGATTGGTGCCCTAGCCTGTATTGTGATTTGTGTATAACTGGGATAGATTCTGCAGGGTTCTGGGTCGTGGTGGTGGGATCTCAGCTTTGGCTGTTGCAGTGTGCGCTCAGGAATACAGGGAATACTTTCATCCCTGCAAAAGGATTTCCCACCCTCTTTGTGTGATAAAGAAATTAGGCCCAAATGTGTACCTGGTACAATCAAAGGCCATACACCAGGAACGAATGGTTTGTAAGTTTTGTCCCAGGAGGCATGTACATCCCACTAACCCTGACAGAATCTCACATACCCATGGAATAGCAAATGTATAGAGGAAGCCTTTGCTGGTCTGCTCATCTGAGCACCAAAAGCTAGAGACATTACAACCTGCAACTCCATTTCATCCTGAAATTACTGCCTGTGAACTGTGTGTTTTTTGAAATATCTGATCCACCTTTGGGCATGCTATCAAGGTGCTGTGGCCACTGATGAATCAGGAGACAGGTACTGAGTGTATATTGCATGTTACCTTCCTGCTGCCCCCTCGGGATAGGGGAGCTCTGAGATGATCAGCTGGCTGTATTTGGGAAAACACAGGTTGTTGGTCAGTCACAGATCCAGAAAACCTTTTATCCAGACATGTTTTACTTCAGCTTCATTCCTACCACAAATCTTCATGGACCACAAAAGGTCTCTGCAGCTATGACATTTTGCCATGAATTGAAGTCAGGCTACACCTTAAAACTGACAGACATAGTAGTAAAACAAAGCTGTTGACATGGGATGTACATGCACCACACATGTAAGGGCCATGCATATATTCTAGGCGATGTGGACTAAGGGCACTCATCGCTTTGTAAGGTAGATCCCCATGGTTGCATTGTATAAGGAGGGGACAAGTAATCTGTGTAGTTTAGACTCAGATGTACATTTCCCAGGTATTCCAGGGCTTGCTTTCCCCCTTCTCTGATCTTAGCAATGGGTTGTATGCAGCACGGTATCTTTCAAAGGCAGCCATTGCTCATTCAAGCAGTGGCAGATTTTTGCCAGACAGCACAATTTCTTTTCAGACCCTCCTAATCAGCACCAATGTCATTCTGAACACCTTCCCCATAGACTAAGGGCATGGCTCACCGACTAGTGTAGCCACATAACCATTCTCACTGGCCCCAAAACCCAAGGATACAAGTCCAGTGGCTGTAACCAGTTCCTCAGTGTTGGTCTGTAATTTCCTGCCCCTGAAAGAATCAGAGCAGCCAGAAAATATATTTTATCTGGATACTACTTAAAAATGCACACAGAAAACAACCAGCAATCCATCAGGCAGGACTTACTTCAGCCATCCATTCTTCATGAAGACACATTAGGTTAAAAGTTCAACATTTTCACCAAGTTGCTGGCTCAAAGTGCAAACCTACTTACGTAATGTTGAGGTTTCAGGGCATTGACCCCAGATTAGCCCTTGTCAAAATGCTAAAAGAAAATAAAAATGCTGGAATAAAATACAGTTTGACCTCTTCTTAATTTCACTTTTTAAAGTGAATGTAATGCTGGTGCCAAATTGACAGCCCTGCAGTCTGTAGTCCTCCATTTTATCTTAAAACAGGTATAGTGTGGGTGGTACCTCACCTTGTCACTGTGTCTCAGCTTTGATTTAGAGGAACCATCGCTAGGACCAAGAGAAATTCAGAGTCTAAAGACATGTTCAGCTTTCAGAAGGGTAGCCGTATTAGTCTGTATCAGTGTGTAAAAAAAAAAAAAAAAAAAAAAAAAGAGTCCTTATGGCACCTTGGAGACTAACAAATTTATTTGGGCATAAGCTTTTGTGGGATATAACCCACTTCATCAGATGCATGGAGTGGAAAATACAGTAAGCGGGTATAAATATACAGCATGTGAAAAGATTGGAGTTGCCTTATCAAGTGGGGGGTCAGTGCTAACGAGGCCAATTCAGTCAAAGTGGATGTGGCCCATTCCCAACAGTTGACAAGAAGAGGTGAATATCAACAGAGGGAAAATTATTTTTTTGTAGTGATCCAGCCACTCCCGGTCTTTATTCAGGCCTAATTTGATGGTGTCAAGTTTGCAAATTAATTCCAGTTCTGCAGTTTCTTGTTGAAGTCTGTTTTTTAAGGTTTTTTTAATTAAAGAATGGCCACTTTTAAGTCTCTTGAGTGTCCAGGGAGATTGAAGTGCTCTCCTACTGGTTTTTGAATGTTTCAGTTCTTGATGTCTGATTTGTGTCCGTTTTATGTTCAGTTCTTGGTGCATTCGGCTCAAACTTCCCATGACTGCCAAGTAGTATCATTCATGCTAATGGATTTTTTTAGAGTAGGTATTTGTGTGCTAAGAATTCAACTGAGACCCACCAGCTTCTTAGACTTAGGGTATGTCTACATTGCAATTAAATACCTGCAGCAGGCCTGTGTCAGCTGACTTGGTCCCTGACTGCAAGGCTGTTTAATTGTGGTGGAGATGTTAGGGCTCAGGCTGGAGCCCAGGCTCTGGGATCCTCCCTCCTCACAGGTTCTGAGAGCCCTGGCTCCAGCTCAAGCATGAATGTATACACCACAGCTAAACATCCACTGCCCAAGCCCCATGAGCCCAAGTCAACTGACACGGGCCAGCCATGGGTGATTGACTGCAGTGTAGACATGCTCTTAGTCCTGCAAATGGTCATCAGTAGCATACTCAGCCCTAAGTGGCTCCATAATGGGAAAGCAGTGGGGTCACAAATTGGCCCCGTCTTTTCCACATGGCATTGCAGAATGCTAGCTATTAGGATACTGTACCAACCATACAAGGGAGATAGCAATTTAATCCTTGTTTACATTGGGGTCTTGCCCTGGCTACAACTATCAGGGTAGAAAGGCAAAACTGTTATTTGCACCAGTGGAGCATGCCTGTGCTTGAAATCAAGGTAGCCACCACTGGGGCAAATAGATTTTCCTGACTACGCTGGAGAATGAACTAGTGCAGCTACATGTGTGGCTGGCTATCAATGGCTGTAACTGGGGCAAATCTCCTGTGTAGACCAGTCTTTACCAAGCTGTTGGAGAAGTACTGATTCTGGATCTAGAATTAGAATGGGAATACAACACTGTCAAGCAAGGATAACGTATAAAGGGATGAAACATTCTTCTGATGATTGTCTGGAAAAGAAAAACAATTCACATGGAAGGGGTTGCAGTTTGGGAAGATAGATATAACTGGAGCACTACTGTTTGTTTGTTTGGAGCACATGGGCAATTCTTACAAAATGTTCCTTCTCCCAGCAAAAAGCACTAATTCCCTCAGTGGCTTATTTTTGTCTGGAAGATTCAAGCACCCAGGATAGCAAATAGTCTTGATTCCCAAATCCCTTTGCAAAATAGTTCCATCACATCTGGAAATATTTGGACAGTGATAGCATGGAAAGATCGAGATGAATCAGACAAGACAGGGAGGCTCTTGGGAACAGGGCTCGGCTCATTCATTCTTTAAAAGACCATGTTTGTTGGTGCTGGTGAATGTCTTCCTTTCTGCCCAATGGAAGTACAACAGGGACAGCAGCATGGCAAGCTTCCACTCCGCTGCACCCTGCCAGTTTTGCAGATCCATTCAATCTTTGGCTTCTCTCCTGAGATGGATGGTTGGTGGTGTTTTGATAGACAATACTGATCTGGGCCAGAACCAAACCAGTGAGATCAATCGCCATTTGATGTAATTGTAATTGCAGGTACATTTATAAATGATACTACTGTAGACCTCCCATAGCTCACTTCTGTGGAAGTGGTTGAGTCCTGTGTGTTTGGAGCTGAAGGATCAGGGCTCTACTCCTGGCTGCCCAGGGGTGGGGTGTGTGTGTGTAATTTATTCATTCAGCAGCATTGTCTTTAGCGCACACATTCATTATAGCAAGTGAAAGGCTTCATAACCCACTCTAGCCCTCTAGGGCCTGTTGTTTCCTTCACCCCTCTCTTTGGTAAAATTGCTTGACTGGGCATTATCGTGCCAGATGAAGGAGGTATAGGAAACTAGGGAAGCTGAGCAAAGCTAGATTACTTCAATTTGTGGCTTGGACCAGCCCGATTGAGTAGCAAAGAGTTGCATTGAATTGCAAGCACAGCATCCTTCTGGATGTCACAGCAAGATTGATTGAACTATGGAGACTATCATGGCCATAATGTTACAATGTATTCTTTGGAGAGTCCTAAAAATAACAATCTGGGTAGGTGATCGTTTGCGACTGTGCAAATGTCTGGGGATCAAGGAGAGGGTCTGAAGTGATTGCGTGGTGGAGTGGCTGGCCTTGCTTCTGACTGGCCCATTTTTTTTCCTGGTGGGTGTTGGTGGTTTGTGTTTGTGGGTTTTTTTGTTTGTTTTTTTTTTTTTGGTAGACAGGTTCCCAGAGGCCTCCCCTAATCAGAGACTTGCAAGAGAACAAAGAAATGTGCCACGTAACCCAACTTGTGAAGATACTGCTGCCACATACAGAGTGTGGTTGTGAAAACCATTCCATGAATTCCTTTATTTCACAAGGTATAAAGCTCTCCATTTCCAGCCATTATATAAACTAACTTCACACGGAACTGGTGGACATGGCTAACCTCTGCCCCAAACAAACTCGTCATTGTAGGAGTGTGAACCCCGGTGTCCTGGCCGAATTCCAGGTTGGGTGATTATATTCTGGTGACCTGCCATTTTTTTAAAATTATATGTGTAGCGCCATAAGTCTACATGGCACTGTACAGTAATTTAGCTGGGTTAAATATGTAACAAAGTCCATCCCCTGGAGGACGTGCAACTTGAGAGCACCACTCCAGCTGGGACAATAGAGTGATGCAATAAAAACAGAACAAATGTCGAGTGGGGTGCAGCCTTCACAGATTGTGTTATGGGACAGGTGAGTTTTCAGAAGCTTTTTTTTTTTTGAGAGAGAGAGAGAGAGAGGAGTGCTGGAGTTTGAGGTGCATTTAAGTGGGAACTAGAAGCTATTCTAGGCATAAGAGCTGGCAGGAAAGAAATCAAGAAGGCTGGAGTGAGATGAGGGTTAAAAAGAGAGGTCCGAAAATAAGGTTGGTGAAACAAAGAATGGGACAAGGTTTAGGAGGAGCTGAGGGCTGTACTGGAGATCAGGGTGGCATTTTGGAGAACCTAAACATGGAGAGAACTTGAATTTTATGTAAAGAAAATGGGGGTGATTGAAGAAGTGGGTAAACTGGATCTGAGTTGAGGGAAAGGAAGATGATCCTGGTAGCAGAGCAAGGACTCGGATATGAGAGAGAAACAAAGATTTGGAAAGAATACCAAGTTTGGATAACTGGAAAAGTGGTGGTGGTGACAGGTGAGGGGAAGGGAGAAGGCTAGGGAAGAACTTTGATGTTTCTCATTTGAAGGAATGCAATCCCATTGACTCAAACACCTGTAAGTGACACCAGAATTTGATCCATAGACCTTGGGGTGGTGCCAGAACAAGCATTTTTTTATGAGAATACAAGATTTGGTTGATAAAGGTAATAGTATTGACGTAGCACACTTAGACTTCTTCTGTAAGGTGCTTGACTTGGTACTGCATGACATTTTGAATGAAAACTAGGAGATAAAATTAAATTGCACACACTAAATGGATTAAAAACTGGCTAATGGCTAGGTCTCAAAATGTAATTGTAAATGGGGAATCAAGTGGGTGTTTTTTTTCCAGTGGGGTCCCACAGGGATTTGTTCTTAGCCCTACTCTAACATTTTTATCAATGACTGGAAGAAAACTCAAAATCATCACTGATAGTTTGCAGATGACACACAAATTGGGGGAGTGGTAAATTACGAAGAGGACAGGTCACTGATTCAGGGCAATCTGGATCGCTTGGTAAACTGGGCACATGTAAATAATGTGTTTTTTATATGCCTAAATGTGAACGTACATCTAGGAACAGACTGTAGGCCATACTTATAGAGTCCTTCATCCTGTCTTGGGAAGCAGTGACTGAAAAGATTTGGGGGTTGTGGTGGTTAATCAGCTGAACATGAGCTCCCCAGTGTGACATGGGCCAAAAGCTAATGCAATCCTGGGATGCAAAAACAGGGGTAGAGAGGTTATTTCACCTCTATATTTGCCACTTGTGTGACTACTGCTGGAATACTTTGTCCATTTCTGGTGCTCACAATTCAAGAAGGATGTTGGTAAATTGGAGAGGGCTCAGAAAGACCTATCAGACTGACTAAAGAATTGGAAAACTTGCCTCATAGTGATGATGAATTCAAAGAGCTCAATCTATTTAGCTTAACAAAGAGAAAATTTAAGGGATAATTTGATTACAGCCTATAAATATCTACATGGGGAACAAATAGTGGACTCTTCTTTAACAGAGAGAGGTACAACACAATGCAATGGCTGGAGGCTGAAGCTAGACAAATTCAGACTGGAAATAAGGTGGACGTTTTTAGAAGTGAGCACAATTAACCCTTGAAACAATGTACCAAGGGTCGTGGTGGCTTCTCCATCGCTAGCAATTTGTAAATCAAGATTGGATGCTTTTCTAAAAGCTATGCTCTGGGAATTTATTTTGGGGGAAGTGCTATAGCCTGTGTGATATAGGAGGTCAGACTAGATGTTCACAGTGCTCTCATCTGGCCTTGGAATCTATGAATCTACACAGACATGCAATAATTTAGGATGGGAACAGAAACCATTTCATGTCCAGTTATAACTACAAGAGGACACTTAGGTCTCGGTCCACACCTGCTGTTCAGTCTATACCTCTTCCTTCCTCCAACCCTAATATCTCTGATACTCAGTGTGTGTCTACAGTGGAGTTGGAAGACGTAATTTCCAGCTTGAGTAGACATACCTGCACTGATCAGATTGAGCTAGACCAGTAAAAATAAAAATATAGCTACAATGGCATAAGCAGTGGGACTGGTTAGCTGTCCTGAGTATGATCCTGTGAAAGACACCAGGTACATACTTTGTTTGCGGGAGGCGCTGATGCTCATGCCACCGTAGCTAATTTTGGCGCTCTAGCATGTCCACTCGAGCTGTTAATGATACTTTCCAGCACTGGTGTAGACATACTGTGAAACACTAAGGTAATGAGGACCATTTCTCTACCTAGATAAGTGGATAGGTACATTTCCTCTTAGTAGTTTTGTTATTGTGGATTAAATTAGCTCTAATTTGCATCTGTTGAAGTCCATGGAATTGCATGTGGTAACTGAGAGCAGGATCTGGCTCAGTAGATTCGAGATTGAGCTTGTAGGTGTAGATGAACTCAGTAGTTTGTGAATGACCCATAGGTTGCATAGTGTCAAGTATAAATAATGAATACATTTGTAAAATTAAAATTCACCAATAGAGAAAAGGTTTAATTCCTTAGATGAATTGTTCACCCAGCTCTGCCTGTGAGTAGAGAAATATTATGGTCCATATTAGATGAGGAACCAAGGCACAGAGGAGAGTTTGCCAAGGCCACAGAGAATCCTTGGGAGAGTTGGATAGAGAACACAGGAATCCTGACTCTCTGCTTTAACCACAACACCATTCTCTTCTCCCTTCCCCCCCCCCCCTTTTCATGTTCCTAAATCTAGATTTGTGTGTATTTTTAAATCTGTTTTTATGGCTGCATTCTGGATTGGTAATAAAGTCAACAGAAGAATGAGAATCCTGCATGTTTTGCTGACAAAGCGCGAGAGATTTTTTCCGGACAATATCTTTCAGAATGTCTTGCAACTCTTTGTGTCTATTCTTAGTTGATGAGCTGGCTTTGGGACAGACTCAAAACAGCATTGGATTTGTGGGCATTGAAAGCCTAATGTCAATGATCATTAGCAGTCACCACATTTTTAGTATCCTTTGTAAACTTTGATTTATTCCTAATTAGTAGTTTAATGATCAGGAATAAAACCAAAATGAATTCTTTGATGTTTGAGCTTCCAGGGCAGTAAAAATAACTTAATTTAGCAGAGGACTGTGAATGACACCATGAGTGATCAAATTAAAGACTTTAGTTGGATAAAATAACTAAAGCAAACAGGCATTACAGTATAGCCATACACTGCATTGATACTCACGCTCTAAGATGAAATGATGAAATCCAGGGGTGATCAGTCCCTGAATTGGAAGTTTGGGTATAATCCTTTCTCTAACAGGACATTGATGGTGAGTGGGCGCACCTAATCTAAAATTAGCATGCTACCTTTTTTATAATCAATTATAAGACTCCTTAATTAACATTACATCCATCTTTGGCCATGTCTATATTTCCACTACCACAATTAAATATTTTCTGCTTTCTCATTGACTATTTAACATCAAGCATCATGTTAATTTACATCTGCATACATGCCATGCCATACCATTAACTATCAATATAGATGGGATTTTTCCAAAATATTAACATATTTAAAACACTTGTAAAACCAGTTATTCCCTGGTCATATTGTAAACATGTTTTGCTGTTATGCCCTAACTTATCTCTAATTTGCTTCTGAATTCTTTCTTCATTCACATTTTACCAGGACTCACTTGACTCTTGATTGTCAGGCCTATTTTTAGGAAATAGATTTTGGGGGCCTACTTACATTTCAGCACACTCCTGTATAACGTAAACTAGCATCATCTCTATAGGCTGCCCCTTGCAGAATTAAAAATAAACAGATTTTTTTGTACACTCTCTGGATGATGTAGTTCCATATTTATATGCAGCTCTGCATATCCCCCAGCAGCTCTTGACCCCCGCTCCCCTTGCCCAGGCAATATCTTGTCAGGCTTAAATTTCATAGCCTACCCAGTAACGTAAAATGTAATCTCTGCCTGTGAGAAGTTACAGGACCCATGGGATCTCTGACGTTCTCAACGATCTGCGTCTTAATAGAAAAATTCATCACTGAAAAATTGTTGAAGAGAAGAGTGAGTGAGTTTGCTTATGAAGGAATCCCACAAAATATATACAGCAGAGCTGGTCTAAGGGTTTGGGTGGGTGGGCTGGTTGGCTGGCTTCTCTTTCCACTGGGAGAGTCTAACTTATTTTGGTGGGGAGGGGAAATCAATGATTCAGCTTAAAATGTAACACTTCCGCAGTATGTTCAGAGCGAAGGTTTGGTCTCTGGTGGTATAGCTAGCTGTAGGTTCTGCAGACCAGCTTAGGAAATGCATCTCTGCTGCTGTAATGAACCTCCTTTGCTTTTCAATATTTTTCAAAGAAGTTTCATTCTTCTTTTCTTTCCCCCATCCTCCAAAATTTCACACGTTGACTGTGTTGTGTGAAGTAGTATTTATTTCCTTGTTTGTTTTAAACCTGCTGCCTGTTAATTTCATTGAGTGACCCCTGGTTCTTGTGTTATGTGAAGGAGTAAATTACACTTCTTTTTCACTTTCTTATACTAGTCATCATTTTATAGACCTCGATCATATCCGCCCCTTAGTTGTCTTTTCCAAACTGAACAGTCTGTCTTAATCTCCCCTCATACGGAAGCTGTTCCATATCTCTAATGGCTGCTCTGTACCTTTTCCAATTCTAATAGATCTTTATTTTAGATGGGACAACCAGAACTGCACACAGTATTCATGTGGGTGTACCATGGATTTATATAATGGCATTGATATTTTCTTTTATTTATCCCTTTCCTAATGGTTCCTAACATGGTTAGCTTTTTTGACAGGCGCTGCCCATTGAGTGGATGTTTTCAAAGAACTATTCACAATGACTCCAAGATCTGAGTGTTAACAGCTAATTTAGACCCCAGCGTTTTGTATGTATAGTTGGGATTGTTTTCGATTGTGCGTTACTTTGCATTTATCAAGATTTGAATTGCATCTGCCATTTTGTTGCCCAGTCACCCAGTTTTATGAGATCCCTTAGTAATTCTTCAGTCAGCTTTGGACTTAACTATCTTGATCAACTTTATATTATCTGCAAATTTTTGTCATCTCCCCGTTTACCCTTATTTCCAGATCACTTATGAATATGTTAAACAGTGCTGGTCCCAGCCCAGATCCCTGGGGACCCTGCTGTTTTCTTCTCTCCATTCTGAAAACTGATAATTTATTCCTACCCTCGGTTTCCTGTCTTTTAACCAGTTACTGATCCATGAGAACCTTCTTTCTTCTCCCATGACCGCTTACTTTGATTAAGAGCCTTTGGTGAGGAAACCTTGTCAAGGCTTTCTAAAAGTCCAAGTACAATATGTCCACTGAATCACCCTTGTCCACATGCTTGTTGACCCTATCAAAGACTTCTAGTAGATTGGTGAGGCATAATTTCTCTTTACTAAAACCATGTTGACTCTTCCCCGACAAATCCAGGTTGACTTATGTGTCTGGTAATTGTTTTTGTTTTTTTAAAATATAGTTTCAACCAATTTTCCTGGTACTGAAGTTAGGCTTACCAGCCTATAATTGTCAGGATCACTTCTGAAACCCTTTTTTAAAAATTGGCGTCATTAGCTATCCTTCAGCCATCTGGTATGGAAGTGGGTTTAAGTGATAGGTTACATACCATAGTTAGTTTTACAATTTCATATTTGAGTTCCTTCAGGACTCTTAGGTGAATACCATCTAGTCCTGGGGATTTATTACTGTTTAGTACATCAATTTGTTCCAAAACCACCTCTATTGACCCCTCAATCTGGGACAGTTCCTCAGATTTGTTACCTAAAAAGAATAGCTCGGGTATGGGAATCTCTCACAGCCTTTGCAGTGCTAGCAGCTTAACAAAGAATTCTCTCTTACATTAATCAGAACTGAGCTGTCTGACAGAACAGTGTGGGCAAAGACATGATGGTGAGCCTCTTGCACATCTCAACTGCTGAGACAGCACATGGCTTTGTTTGTGAGTTTTCATACAGAGTGAGCACAGGTTGTTTGGGACCTTTTGCATGTGAGACATAATTTCTGAGAAAAAGGATGTTTGTCTCCCTTCCTCCCAGCAGAATGAAGAGGAGATTTAGAAGCTGCCCTTGCAGGCAGTTGGTGTGTATCTCATCACACATGTGGCTAATCCATCTGATAAATCTTGGGGAAATTGCATTAGGTTAATTGTGTTTGGTAACTGAGCCAAGTGGATTAGAAATGAACATGTACTCCCTGTCAGAGGAAGAGGACACTGTTATAATTAGATCTCAGGCAAGGATCTGGACCCCAGCTCCCAACCTGAGCCGAACCACAGACTGGGCTGTGGGGTGAAAACAAGGACTGAAGTTAGCATCTCAAATGACAGTGAGCTGTTCTGTGCTGTAGAAAAGGCCAGGACTGCACATCGAAGAACAGGAGGGAGGGGTGTTTCATGTGTGATAGTGGGACTCCTCCAGGGAGAAATTTCCCATTGATTCTCAATACAACTGTCTAGAAGTAGATAATAGCAAATGTTTAGTATTTTTATAGCACTTTCCATACAAGAATCTCAAAGGGTATAGAATCATTAAGATAGATAGTTTTCACTCAGTATGTTGCAAACTTGAAAATTTTGGTTTCCATAGATTTAGAGAGAGCAATTTTTTGTTTTAATTTTTTTGCCAAACTTTTTAGTAATCATTTTCGGTGAGAAAAGTGGGTGGGGGTGGGAGAGATTATTTCCTTCTATTTTTCCCCATAATCTGCCCCTTTTTCCTCATTTACTCTCCCTTTTCCAATTTGGCTTTGAAAAAGGGAAAGAGTAAAAGGGAAAAACAATCATTTTTGGAGATTTTTATTAAATACCCAGGGGAAAAAAAAACAATTTTTTGTTTCTGTAAAAGGGCCATTTTAAATCATTTTTAAACCAGCTGTAACAATAAAAAAAAATTTAAGGGTCCCAGTACCCTCTGATTGGCAAGCCCGGGTGTGAGAGAGGCCATACTCCTATTCACACACCTTCTCTGCCTGATTCATTTTATAAAATACTTTGTGTGTTTCACTCTAATCCCCAGTAATCTATATTTTAAAACCCTCCAGACGTCTCATCTGTCTACAGTTAGTGTTATAACAACATGTAGGTGGCATTTCATACCTCTGGGTCAGCGTGGAACTCCAGCATGGGGCTGGGATGTAGACCTGGAAAATGCGGCTGCTCTCAATATAGGTTATGGGATGGAGTGCAGTGCTGGAAAGCTTTTATTGCTAAAAGTTTGGAATAACCACATTACTCATGTGAGCGCTATAGGCCTTCCCTGACAAATGGCAATAAAAGTTTTATAGCTGTGCTGAGTGGTCTCAAGCCCAGCTCCTCATGAACAGGTGTCTGTACCTCAAAAAACGCCATGAGAATGGTTATTAACTGCCTCCTTGGTCGGCAGAGAAGGCCTGGAGATTGACTTCTCATTGCCTAAGGGTGGCCACTGCAGATAAGAGTTGAGATGTATTGATATCTCAGCATGTGAAAGCTTGTACAGCTAGTGCCTGGGCTGAACCTCCCCAGTAGATCTGTCACCGCAGCTGTCTGTCTAGTATGTCTCACCAGCACTGACTTCGCTTGCTAGAGGTGTTATCTTCTAGATGAGAGAGAGCTGAAATCCTGGCCACTGCTGGCTCTATAGATCCCACAAGCACATACCATCCATTACAGCTTTGGCATGGACAGCAAGGGGATGTGGGCATTCCACAAGTGCAATACATGGCACCCCTTGCCAGGGCTTGTGCCTTTTCCTCTCAGCTGCATGAAAAAAGTAGCCAATGCCCTCGGACAGGGAAGGGAGACGTGGATAGGATAATCCAGGTGGCAGAATGTGCGGGCACATAAACTGCATCAAGCATCCAATGCTACAAGCTCATTATGTGTTTTCCATACAGGATATCCCTGAAGTGCTGTTGGATCGACACGACACTGTGTGTTAGTTTCACTGAGCAACGGACACCACAAGTCACTTTTCTTGCCCATGTGCTCGGTCTCCACGAAAGCACAAGGCAGCCTTGTTCTGGCAGACAAACAGGATAAAGGGTCCTGGGGCAGGTTAGGACAAATGTACAGCGATAGCATCCGGAACAAAAATCAGCTGTGTTGCAGCTGATCTGGCATTCAGCGGCTCAGTTCACCTGCCTTTGCTCCTATCCCCTGCCTTGTCCCCAGAGAAGCCTGACTTTGCAAAGGGCTTTAATTTACTCTCAAAATACAGTTTATTCTGCAGATTAAGTGGAAAAAATGAAGCCCTTAAAAAAACACAAATAAACCCCTGAGCTGTCAAACAACAAGTCCCTTAAAAGGGCAAAATATGCAGCTTTCGATGGACTGCACAGATCCCTCCTTTCAGACTGCTGGCAGGAGACTTCCTGTTTGGATGGGGTGCTCACAATGGGGGGGGTGTTTGAGATCAGTCATTTCCCATCCCCGCCTCCTCTTCCAAACCCTTCTCCCCTTCCATCCCAGCACCTCAAGCCCCTCATGCTTGGGTCCTGTCAAGACTAGATCTGGCAGTTAAAACGTAAACTAAAAGGGTGTGAGTGTTGTGAACAATCCCTCCTCTCCCCAGCCTGAGATAACCCCTTGATTCATGAAACAGCCCCAAAGTACTTCACGAAAAGTGGCCCTGCTGAATTATTGCTGTCTGTGAAGGCACTTGTCTATGCCCTTACCTGTCTGATTACGGGACTGTGAAGCGCTGATTTCTCTGAGCTTGCTTTAATATTGATTTTTTGTTTGTTTGTTTTATCAGAATGAGAGTTTTTGATCCTTTCACAGCCTGCAGATGAATTCTCCTTCACGCACGCTTTTTGCAGGGTAGGCTTTATAGTACTTAGTTAGTATAAGCGAGTAAGCCACTGCAGTGAGAGGAGGAGAAATCAAGCAAGAGGTGGTGTCCTATGCTGGCGGCTGAGCTTTATTGATGATTCTCATTGCTGAGAAGTGGGGGAGCCTGTGTGATGAGTTTCCTTCCCCTCCAGATAGTTGCCTTTTCAGTAAGCTTCATTTCTGCTGCACCTTGGTACATATTTCCCCCCAGAAGTGGAAAAGGTGAAACCCCAGTTGAGACTCTTTCTGATGAAATTCCTGGCCTGACTGAAAGCAAGCAGTTTTATCATGAGCCTATTGTCATATGATTTCCAGCCCAATTATACTGACTCAAACAAATTTCCAAACCTTTTAGAAGTTTTCCCCCGTCAGTATTTCTCACTCAGGGCATAGTGAAGAATGGCACCATTTTTCCACCATGATGCATCTTCATCATTTTAGTCGCAAAAAAGCGTGTGCTGGGTTAGAGATGGAGAAATGTTGTCCTTTGAAACAGCAAAGTCTTGTGAGAACATGAAAACTTGCAAAGTGGGAAAAAAATGCTATGTTTGCTCAGCTTAGTCATTCACTCTTTTCAGCTCTGTCTGACTCTAGAAGGACACTGACAGGGAATTTAAATTGGAAGTTTTTGCTGGTTGAGGTTGTACGGAACTCGATTCTTTGGTTTCTATCAAACTTTTTCATTTGATTCACATGGAGTTGCACCCTCAGTTTCATTTTACAATTCAGGTTTGAAAGAAGCCCAAATATCCAAGGGGGAGGAAGGGGAAAAAAAACCCCAAAACTAAAATGAAACACTTCATTTTGTGTTGATATTTTAAATCAGTCCCTCACATGCTTGGAAGGTTTTTTTTTTTTTTTTGGAATCTGATGAGAACTTTTGACAAACAGGCTGAGTTTTGAGTTTATTTTTATCAAAACCCAAAATCCGATATAGTACAATGAGTGTGGGTCTAGATTTCATAGCAAAGTTTAGCACAGTTCAGTTTGCTGCTTCATGATTCTCACAATTTACTTTCTCATCCCACTCAGGAACTCGCAATCTAAGATCACCCTACCATAAGAATCTGAATACCTCAAGACCATAGACTCTGAACCAGGCACAGTAGGCAGAAACAGATTAATGGCCTCGTTCTTAGGGCCCTACCAAATTCATGGTCCATTTTGGTCAATTTCACGGTCATAGGATTTAAAAAACTATAACTTTCATGATTTCAGCTGTTTTAAATCTGAAATATCACGGTGTTGTAATTGTAGGGGTCTTGACCCAAAAAGGAGTTTGGGGGGTGGGGGGGAGGGGAGATTGTGGTACTGCTGCCCTTACTTCTGCACTGCTGCTGGTGGCGGTGCTGCCTTCAGAGCTGGGCAACTGGAAAGCGGCAGCTGCTGGCCGGGATCCCGGCTCTGAAGGCAGTGCAGAACTAAGGGTGGCAGTACAGACCCGCCTCCCCACCTCCAAAATAAACTTGCGAACCCCCTGCAACTCCCTTTTGGGTCAGGACCCTTAATTTGAGAAACCCTGGTCTCCCCCATGAAATCTGTATAGAAAAAGGTAAAAGCACGCAGAAGGCCAGATTTCACGGTCCGTGATGTGTTTTTCCTGGCCATGAATTTGGTAGGGCCCTACTCATTATCCTGAGGATCTTCCTGATCGGTGTGTGGGCTACTAAATATTTCCTGATCGGCAAGGTTTGTATTTCTTCTCTGAATATATATGGCTCTCTCAGACATCAGGGATGTTCTTTTGTGTGAGGGGAAGAGGTCTTGAATTGCTCCTGTTAATACATCACTTTTCTGAATGCATCCGATGAAGTGAGCTGTAGCTCACGAAAGCTTACGCTCAAATAAATTGATTAGTCTCTAAGTTGCTACATGTACTCCTTTTCTTTTTTCTGAGCAGTGTATCCTGGTGCCCATCTTATTCTTTTACCCAGATGATCTGTATCCTTTCATAACAAATTCACTGTCCTGGAAACTCTCTCCACTAAAGGTAGACAGGCTCCTAAGCTACAAAGACCTGTCTGATTCTGCTAAACAGTTGTCTCTAACAAAGACCTCAGGGGGCTCACCAGACCACCTCCCCACTCTTCTTTATTCCTTATATTTTACAGTGGGAGTGGGTGTGTTTCTCCAGGATAAGAATCGGTCCAAGATTCAGGTCAGATCCTCTATTATACTAGGATCCTTTAAACCATTCTGTCAGTGGAAAGTGGCCTGAAAGTGGCCATAAATAAAGTTTATGCTCACATTAAGGCCCCTTTACATTGCTAGAGTGGTGTAATGTGATCTTTGTGTAAATGAAAGTCCAGGCTATTGTACTGTGATCTGTTTTTAAGCATTTCAGACCCATGTGCCTGATATGTGAGTCAGCGCCAGGTGTGTATATTGGCCTGTGTAAAAGCACTCGGCAGCAAAGTGGTTACACCAGTGCTTCCCAAGTTCTGGCGTGCACATCACCTGGTACCTACAACTTGTGTGTCTGGGACTGTAGCCTTCTTTACTTCAATAAGCTTGTGTTCTGGGCCCTTGTGTGTGATCAGGGCCAATCTCCCACTGTAACCCACAGTGGAGTCAAGATTCTCCAAATCTCAGCATCTTTGGTGAGCAGCCAAAACCCCTGTTTCAGGTTAGAATGTGCACAAGTGAATGGATGCAAATGTTGGCTGTCATAACACAGGGATTAGTCCAATAAACGGACGTGTTTAGGAACAAGACAAAACAAAACCATCCTCCAGCAAGCCAGCAGTGGTCAGAGATTAATTCCATTAGATGAGAGGAGCTGCAGGCTACTAGTTTTATTATAGGATAGTACGGGGGATCAGATGTTTTCATCACAGGGCAGCATGACTCCAAGCTCCCTGAGGTGTCTGCATAGTATCTAGGAGCAAATTCTTGCAGCGAATCAGATATGTAGGGCTCATAAGGATCATAAATCTTTGCTTTTGATTTCTCCAGGACAATACCTCAGACTGCTGACCCCACCTGTCTGTCTTCTGGAAGGAACATGGGGTAGAGAGGGGAGGTTAGCAAATAGTGCTAATTAGCTTGACTCCTCCCACTCCTCTTTGCTGTTGTGAACTGTGCTTATTCTGTGGACCCTTCCTACACAGCTTAATGAGGAAGGAGTTATGTCAATATGCCAGGTAGAAGACAGTATAATATTATGCAAAAAGAAAAGGAGTACTTGTGGCACCTTAGAGACTAACCAATAAATTGGTTAGTCTCTAAGGTGCCACAAGTACTCCTTTTCTTTTTGCGAATACAGACTAACACGGCTGTTACTCTGAAACCTATAATATTATGCTGAGTTAAACCACAAGTATATAGAAGGGGAAATAAATACAGATATTTCCCATGACTATTAATGTCACAGTTACTCTTCCTTGTTTCCTCATCAGTGAGTGAGTGTGATTCTGATGGAACTTGCTGAATTGATGGCCCCAGAGCTGTTGGGGACTCCAGTCTCCATCTATCTCCAGAGCAGATTTAGCGTGGGCAGCAGTACTGCAAGCTTCCCTCACATACTAATATGCCTCCATCCAGACCAAGAAAGACCCACTCTGACAAACAAACTGGATTTTTTTTTTAAAAAAAATCCACTAATAGGGTTGTCAAGATTCCTTCCCCGCTCTGAACTCTAGGGTACAGATATGGGGACCTGCATGAAAACCCGCTAAGCTTATTTTTACCAGCTTAGGCTAAAACTTCCCCAAGGTACAAACTATTTTACCTTTTGCCCTTGTACTTTATTGCTGCCACCACCAAGCGTCTAACAGATATATAACCGGGAAAGAGCCCGCGTGGAAACGTCTCTTTCCCCCCCCCCCTCCAAATCCTCCCCAAACCCTACACCCCCTTTCCTGGGGAAGGCTTGATAAAAATCTTCACCAATTTGTACAGGTGAATACAGACCCAAACCCTTGGATCTTAAGAACAATGAAAAAGCAATCAGGTTCTTTAAAAGAAGAATTTTAATAGAAGAAAAAGTAAAAGAATCACCTCTGTAAAATCAGGATGGTGAATACCTTATAGGGTAATCGGATTCAAAACATAGAGAATCCCTCTAGGCAAAACCTTAAGTTACAAAAAGACACACAAACAGGAATCTACATTCCATTCAGCACAATTTATTTTATCAGCCATTTAAAGAAAACCGAATCTAACGCATATCTAGCTAGATTACTTACTAAGTTCTAAGACTCCATTTCTTTTCTGTTCCCGGCAAAAGCATCACACAGACAGAGAAAGCCTTTGTTCTCTTCCCCCCCCAGCTTTGAAAATATCTTGTCTCTTCATTGGTCATTTTGGTCAGGTGCCAGCGAGGTTATCCTAGCTTCTTAACCCTTTACAAGTGAAAGGGTTTTTTCCTCTGGCCAGGAGGGATTTTAAAGGTGTTTACCCTTCCCTTTATATTTATGACAAGGGTTTTGGCCAAAAACAATTGGAAAATTCTGAAAGCATGAACATTTTTAACTTTGAATAAAGGCCAGTTTTGTGTGTGTTGGGGGGGGGGGTTGTTTTAAAAAAAACAACACTCCACGTGGAATGAAACATTTTGTGTAGTTCTAGTTACAATTTTGTTGAAGTCTCTCCCATTATTGCCCTGCTAAAGTAGCAGTTCTCCAACAGTAGTTCTATGCAGAGCCGCCTTTGTCACTGTGGGGGAGGGTGCAGCAGTCTTTAAGCGGTGATTCTGCCTGATTTTGTACCCCCGCCCGCTCCAGAACTCTCAAGGTTTCCAGAGGGTTGTTTTTAAGCCACCAAAACTAAAAGAACCCCCGCAAGTCCTTTGCTGTATCCTGTGCTCCTGGTTAGCTAGCCTGCATTGTCCCCTGCTGTTTCAACTGCTTCAGTATTCTTTGGCACTTCCTGTCCTAAACTGTTGTGCAATATTGTGATTTGCTCTTTCCATGTCCTCCATCACTGGTGTCTGCTTGTGGGGTAAAAACTGTTCCATTCTGTCCCAGAGGGGTTTGTGTCAGCTGTGGGTGAATTGAGCAGGGGGCTCTCTGTGTGTGTGTGTGTGTGTGTGTGTGAGAGAGAGAGTTTGACTGGGATTTTCCAAAGGGCTTATCGTTGGCCTAACGCCTCTCTCACTCAAGTCAGTGTTAAAACTCCCACCGATTTTGATTGGAGCAGACTTAAATCAATACTGACTGCTTTGAAAGTCCCAGCCTAGCTCTGTCAAACCTTTTGGATGCAAGATGCTATATAGCTATGGGTGGTGGTGGTGGTGAGAGTGATGTATTAAACCTTGACTAACCAGTCCATCAAGATGGCTCCGTTTTTATTTTGCTCCTTAGCATGACAGATCTGTCTGTTCTCTGCCTGTTGCACTGATGGCAATGATAACCACAAATAACCTGTGCTGGATGGTGCAGATTGTCATTTAACGACTTCTCTTCCTGTCTTCTCTGCAGATCATGATCAGTAGATAGCATCTCACACCATGACCATGGCTCCCCGGAAAAGGAATCGTCATGCTTTTGGGTTTCTTTGCTGCTTCGGGGGAAGCGACCTCCCTGAAATCAACCTCAAAGATAATAACCCCCTCCAGTTCCTGGAGTTCTCTGTCCCAATCCCACCAGCGGAGGAGCTCAATGCTAGGTTCTCCGAACTTGTGGTGAGTTTCTGCCATGGACCTTATGTTTTACAGGGTGTGGGAGAGATTTCCTGTGGGGTAATGTAAGCTCTTTGGGGCAGGGACTCCTTTTGTTCTGTGTTTTGTGTGGCACCTAGCACAATGGGGTCCAGGCCCATGACTGGGGCTCTAAAGTGCTGTGGTGATACAAACCACACATGATGATGATAAGGAATCATAGACTTGTTGGGAGCTGGGAAAAACCTCCAGTGAGTTGTGTAAACCACTTCCCTACATTGTGGTAGGGTTTAGTTAATCACTCTTGAATAGAAGGCTGTGTAACTGCTGCCTTGAATAGTTCTTTGCTAAGATTCCAAGGGAAAAGATGGACAATTACTTGGACACCAATAATATTTCAGGTATGAATGGGATTAAATTACTAATGACAGTGATTCTTTCTTACAGGGTTAGGCAGATAGTCAGTCAGATTTAGGGTTGGGAAGCAATTTCTCTCAGGGCATATTGGTAGGGTTATCATGGCATCAGTGCTTTGATTCCTGATCATTGCTCCAGAGATCAATTTCCTATGGCTGCCTTTGGAATAAAATGCACTGTTAGAGTACACCAGGAGATTTGGGGTTTTGACCTGTGTATGGAATGGAGATAGTACTTGTCAGTGATTTCCTGCTGGTGACAGATGAGAACCAAGTAACCACGGTGATTTTGTTGCATCTGTCAGCTACCTTTGATACCTTTGGCCATGAGGTAGTGTTGACACAGCTGTGGGTTTTAGCTGGAATGGAAGGAGTTGTTCCACGTTCAAAACAATAGGCAGTATTGAGCAATTTCTCAGTTGCTCCAAGGTTCCTCTAATGTAGTGTGCTAGAGTATTCCATTCTTCATGGCCACTCCTTTCCCCTCCCCCTCCTGTTCAGCATGTATGTGAGGCCACTCGGGGGAGATGGAGACGATATGGATCATGGTGTAGGAAGAGGACACCCAGCTAGACCCATGCGATGCAGTTGACCAGTTTATTGGGTGTCTGGACAAGACTGGGGTTTAGCTAAGGGTGAGCTGTGTGACTACATATAAAACTTAAGTTATGCTGGTGGGGTGGGGGAAGTCAGTAGGACTGGCAAAGAAGATACCGGCTCCCTCAATTGGAGTTACATGCCTGATTGTCAAATAGTTGGTAAAAAGGATCTCCAGCTGCTTCAGGATGACCAAACAGCTGCAGTGGCCAAGATGTTTACCAATATATGGTTAGTCAGAAGGTTGCAACCTTTTCCTTTGGATGTGGATATTGCCACACTGACCCAGGTCTTTCTCAGCTTGAGACTGGGTTACTATAATGCGCTCTATATGAGGTTACCCTTTAGTCTATTGGAAACTGCAGATGACACACAATATGGAAGGCTGCTTGCCGATTGGTGTTTCTTATGGGGGAGCACATTACACTAATGATCTGATCTACATCCGCTGCAGTTAATTTCTGGGTGCAATGTATTGTGTTAGTTTTTTCACCTACAAATCTTTAAATGGCTGGTCCTGGCTAGCTCAGCCTGTCTTTCTATCAACCAAAGCACTGGAGCTGTTTTTCCCATGGGAGGTCCCTGAAGCGTTTGCTTTCCACCTTGGTTTGCCAGAACCTGAATCTGCTGACCTTCAAGTCCCACTGCAGGGTCTATGATGCTCTACCAGGTTTTTCCTGGTGGGGAGGATACATTTCTGGGAGGGGCAATCACTTGTTACCAAGTATGAGCATCTTCTGTGGGAGTTGTGGGTCCTCAGGTGACTAATAAGGCCAATCCTTGAACCACAAGTTCTATTACAATAAAGGCAGATGTTTTGAGGCTCAGCAGGAGGCTGTTGACCATGACTGGAAGCCAGTCTCTCCTTCCTCCTGCACCTCTTGTCCTCTTCAGCTTGTCGGCAAGCAAGTTCAAAATGCAGGGGACCATCATGTAGGACTTCCCTCCATTTTAAGCGATCCTGGGCAAGTGTGTCCCAAGTGTCAGTGTCTGTCTGTCAATGTTACACTTTTTTAGGTTGTCCTTCAGCAAGTCCTTCTAACGCTTCCATTGTCCACCCACGTTACCCTTCTTTCAGCTGAGAGAACAGGACCTGTTTTGGGAGGCGATGGTCTGGCATCTGGACAATGTGACCAGACCAGCAGAATTGCTGACAGATGATCATTGCCTCGATACGGGTGGTCTTTGCCTCTTCCAGGACACTAATATTGGTGCGCCTGTTTTCCCATTTGATCTTCATAATCTTACGAAGGCCGTTTTGATGGTGCCTTTAAAAGGACTTTCAAGTGGTGACTATAGGTTGTTTGGGTCCGAAACTTGGACAACAGTGCTGGGAGAATAACAGCTTGATAAACAAGAAGCTTGGTGTCTGTTCAAATGTTGTGATCTTCAAAATCCCTGCGCCATAAACGAGAAAAAGCTACACTGGCACAGCTCAGGCGATGAATTTCTGCATCAATATCTGCCTTGGATGAAAGATGACTTCCAAGGTCGAGGAAATGGTCGACATTCTCCAGTACCACTCCATTGATTGATAGATGGGGCCTGTAATACCTCCTTTGGAGAAGGCTGTTAGAGCACTTTAGTCTTCTCGATATCAAGAGTGAAACCAAGACATGCGTAAGCATCGGCAAACACATTCAAGATACTTTGAAGATCTTTCTCAGAGAGGGCAAAGATTGCGTTGTCATCAGGATCCTGAAGTTCCACAATATTATTGTTGTGGAAATCTTACTCTTTGCTTTCAGCCTGCGAAGCCTGAACAGCTTTCCGTCCATTCTGTAAATGATTTCAATGCCAGCTGTAAACTTCCCAGCAATTAGGTGAGGAATGATGGCAATAAAACCTGCAAACATGGTTGGAGTGATGATACAGCCCTATTTGACTCCTGTTTGTACTTTGAAAGGTTCACTCTGGGAGCCAGTGCTGCTCAGAACAGTCACCTTCATGTTATGAAGCAATTTTAGGACATTGGATGTCCTGATAAATAAATCAATCTTAGAAAGTACAGTCCAGAGGGCATGGCAATTCACTGAATCGGAGGCTTTAGTTAGATCAATAAAAGCCATGTACAGTGGTTGGTTTTTGCTCCTGACACTTTTTTTTTCTTGTAGCTGCTGTGCTGTGAAGATCATATCCTCAGTTCCACGACATGGTCGGAAACCACTCTGTGACTCCAGTAAAATTTCTTCTGATAGGGGCAGAAGGCAGGTTGCAAGGATCCACGCCAGAACTTTGCCTGCAATGGCTAGGAGGGAGATACCACGATAATTTCCACAATCCACTTTGTCACCCTCTTCATGAAAGGGGATAATCAGGGCATTCCTCATTTCACTGGGTTTCTCCTCCTTTTATCTAGATTTTAAGGATAAGCAGGTAAAGCTGTCGAATTAGCTGTGGTCCACCGTCTTTAAAAATTTCAGCGGGGATCCCATCTCGACTTGCTGCTTCGTTGTTCGTCTGGTTGGTGGCACTGTGTACCTCATACAAACTGGGAGGGTCTCCGAGCTAATCCCTAAATGGTCATTACAGGATTTTGCTTAAGGACTTCATCTGCAACCATAGAATTACAGTTAAGGAGATCTTCAAAATGTTCTTTCCAGCAAGAATTGATGGCTTCGTTGTCCTTCAGAAGTGTGGCTCTGTCCTTAGAGTGAAAAGGACTCATATATATGAGTAGACACACACAGTGTATGTATGCTAACAGCTGCAGACTCACCACCACGGCGCCTCCTGCTGGTTGTGCCAGCAATTAGCTCTGTCCAGCTGTGGAGCACCCTCTGCAGGTGGTGTCTCACCCATTGTCTGCGCTGCTGTGCTGTCTGGGACCCGCGTTGCTTCGCTGGCTTACGGCGTCCTCTTTTGGACACAGCCCTCCGGCTGTGCCCCACTCGATTCTCTCCCCTTCTCTGGGGCGGGTGTCAGCAGTCCTCAGTCTGCACCTGCCCTCGTGGCCAACTGCAGCCCTAAAGTCTAGTCTTTTGCTTCAGGGGCAAGCCACAGTCTGTATCGGGCCACGCTCCTCCACGGCCAGGTGCAGTGTAAGGGGGAGGGGGAGACCCAGACCTGTCCACCCACTACTCCTGGGTCCTGGCTCAGGGACCCTCTGGCGGCAGCCATGTCCTGCCTTCCTCTCCCCTCTACTACTCCTGCTCCCTGGGCCACTTTCCTTTGGCCCTTGCACCTTCTCAGCCCTTTCTTACCTGCCAGGCTGAGGCCCCTGAATCAGGCTGGAACTTTCCCTCTGCTCCCCTGAGCCTGCCCAGCGCTGCTCTATCCAAGGTGCTATCCCTGGGAGCCAGTCCTCCTCCCTTGGTGGTCAGAGAGAGACTTCTCTCTGCTTTGCAGCTTTTATATAGGGCTCAGCCTGGCCCTGATTGGCTGGGTTCTTTGCAGCTGCTCCAAGGGCTTCTATTAACCCCTCCTCTGCCAAAGTGGGGCAACTGCCCCACTACTGTGTATAATATATACTGTACCATTTGTACATATGCCCAGAGCCTAAATGGGCATGTACTTTAAAAAAAAAAATTGAAATCAAATCCATTTCTGTGTATTTCTTGGTACTGTTAGAACCGTAACTTTCTGAGGACTTAGTTGTGGGAGAAAAGTGCTCTATTTCAGAAGGATAAGGCAGTGTTGCATAATTTTGGAAGGTGCTCAGATACTACAGTGAGGAAGGTTTGTATGAGCTCCTCAACAGGGAGGGAGGGAGGTAGGCAGAGAGACCATAGCAAAGTATTTCTGAATGTGGTTGCCTGGGATAGAAACTAGGCTGGTAGATTGCAGGATTTGTCCGGGAGGCCTGGTTCACCCACAGTTCCAGGCTAATGCATGTTCTCTGAAACACTAAAATAGAACAGACCACATTTGTATTGATGGCTGAGACGAGATTTTAATTGGATTAGAAAGGTTCAGTCTGTAAAATGTGCCAGTGTAAATCAGCGACCTGGAAGTGTTTGGGAAGGCTGTGTTGTATACCAGCCACCCCACTGTTTATCCTTTATGGTCTTTGAGACAAAAAACAGATATGACCGTGGAGCCTTTTGACCCAAATCCCTGAGCAAAATGGTGGCACTGACACAGCCTGAGATCTCTAGTGAGACAACCATTGCATTGCGCTCCCTGGAGCATGCCCAGAGGGTATGGCTTGGCCTGTGCCATCTGTTCTGTAAAAGGGTATCATGAAAAATATTCCTGCACTTGACTGCATTCATCTCTCATTTAAAAGGCCAAGCCTGTTCTCCCGTTGTGCGGCTAAAATCTGGGGCATTGTCCCACACTTTAGATGACAACATGGAAAAACCAACCTTAGTTCACAGGATATTTTTCAGCATGGCTACTTTCCAGCCCAGTAAATATTCAGTATTCTGGACATTCCTCCTGACTCTGAGGGAAATATCTTCTGTGAAAGATTCTCTCCGGTGCCCATGTAATGGGATATTGTAGGTGAGATGTGTGTCTGTACTGTTCTCACGATTTTAAACTGAGATAATCTTCAAACAGCTAGCTTTTTGGAAGCCAAGTCTTTCAAATTGGGAGACAGAGTTTGGAATGTGTTGGGATACTTTATTCTAGCAGTTGGATGATATGTTTGGGGTCCCATTTTCCCCAAGCAGGTTCTCAGTGAAAGCAAGGAGGCTTTTCACTCCCCTCATGGGGGCAAATTAAAGCCCTGGATGATCTTAGTGGGAGCTGCCTATGCATACGGCATGTACGGTTTCCTAGTGGGAATGTTAACTCACCAGGCCATCTGCCCACAGAGATAGGCGCAAGTTCTGAAGCAAATGCTGTTGTAACATGTCCATGTCAGTGCACCAGTCCTGACACAAAGCAAACACCCACTTTGGTCCTTGTGCTTCTGAGGCCTCCCTAGTCCAGCTAAGCTTTGCATCTCAAGGGCCAGCCCTAATTCTTCCTGTGGCCCTACTGTATGAGGGAAAGGAACATCTGGAGCCAGATTCTCTCCTCCACCTCTCCTGGTGGTAGAAGAAGAGTAGGGGAGGCCTTGCATACTGGCGCATCTGTGGGGTGGTTTTGTGCCCCATAAATGATAAATCTAGCCCTAGCCTACAGTTCTAGATTGCTTTTGCTCACTCTCCTCCATCTTCTCTTGCGCCCTCCCCTCCGAGCTGGCATTGTGCATGCTGCCTTGTAGTGAGGTGCTGTTGCAGTTGGTGGTCTCCCCAGTGTATGCCTGCTGGCAAATGTGGCCATGCTACAAGCGCATATTTTCCTTTGCACAGATTTATTGACTGAACAACTAAAGAAAATCTGGAAGATTTGTTTTTAAAATCTACTGCAAAACAAGGGAAAAGCACTTAACCTCCCCCCATCCCTAATTTCTTGTTGAACTTCATAGGTATTGCAAGGCTATGATAGAGCCTCTCCAAGATGAGTTCAAATTCGCTCTGTTCAAGGACAAGTAAGAAGTCCTAGGTTTTTGTTAGTGGAGGTGATTTGCTTTTGAAGTCTCATGACACTGGAGGTTTCATCACCCAAATCTGTCAGTTACACAGGCAACCTGATCTCAAGTGTGAACTCAAACTGCACCAGGAAGGGTAACTGACTGTAGCAGACCCAGAAAAATGAAAGGAATGTCAGCTGTTAGCCAAGAAAGAAATACAAAAGGTGTTATGGGTTTTTTCTAAAGTACATTGTCAAGATATTTCTCTCATCTATTTAGACTGGAAGTTCCTTGGAGCTGGACTGAGTCCTCTTCTGTGGCCTTTCACAGATCTGAGCATGTGGTGTTTAACAAATAGTGATATTATTGGCCTTACCTGGGTTACCAACACCACATTTGATTATTAGATCTGAAAGAATTTGAAACATTCATATTTATTTTCCCTCTTTGTGCTGTTGTTTTTGCAGTACTACTTGCACATAGCTCAACTTGGACACTGAATTTAGAACTAATTCAGATTCATTTTCTGTTTTTCTTGCTGTTGTGTAATGGGTTCCCAGTAGGAACAGGAATATTCAAATCCATCTCTCTCTCTCTCTCGCCCCCCACAAAAAACTAATTTACTTTTTAATTTATGAAACACTTCTATCTGTTACTTTTTTTAAAAAAAATCCGTAACTCAACTTTGGGCCTAAACTCCCTGAGTGTGTCCTATTTAATTAAGTTGGTCACGTGCCAAGGAACAATAGAAACAGCTTTGACCTTCCAGACATTTTCTAAGACGGAGAATTTCCATTCACTCTGTGTCTGAAGATTTTGGGATTTTTTCCATCATTTTCCTCCTATCTTCCACCCCTCATCATCTTTTTGAATAAAGAGGACTCCCTCATAACTTCCCCCGCTTTTTCAGACCCTATTGCTCCCCAAACAGCTGGAGAGGTAGGTCATTCCTTGGTTGGGGGTAGTTTGCTCTCTCCTGTAAGGGACTGAGCACTTTGGCCCTGTCTGACTCCTGGCCCTCATTGGCCTAGGTGGTAAGCAGAATAGATATTGAGCCAGTGTCTCCATTACTGCGCCAGCAGCATTCCCCGCCTGAGCAGCAAGAGACTGGGTATCCAAAGTCTCTCTTCCTCTGCAAAAAGAAAAGGAGTACTTGTGGCACCTTAGAGACTAACCAATTTATTTGAGCCTAAGCTTTCGTGAGCTACAGCTCACTTCATCGGATGCAATCGAAAGCTTAGGCTCAAATAAATTGGTTAGTCTCTAAGGTGCCACAAGTACTCCTTTTCTTTTTGCGAATACAGACTAACACGGATGTTACTCTGAAATCTTCCTCTGCAGCATTCCCAGCTCCAGAAAGACCAGGTAGAGGTGAAACCCAAGTACTGAACCTTTCTCCCCAGGACCCAACATCTGCTGCACTCTTGGCCCCTGCTGACCCTAGGAATGAGATTAACTGTGACTGGCAAGCAAGCCCAGGTTCACCTACACAGTGACTTGCAGCACTACCTGGTAGCCTAGGGACTGACTGCCCCTTCCATCTGTTACTCCTTTTTCTTTCTCCTGTTACTTCACATCACATCACCGTTTCTGCTGGCTTCCATGGCACCTCAAACAACTCCTGGTTTCTGAGTTAGGAGAGAGCTCTACTGTGTTGTGTTGTCCCTCAGAGAGGATCCTAGAAGCTCCATCTCCCCTTACAGGGGTGCAAAAAGCCTCTCAGGGACTGGACTCTTCCTGAGTACTTCCAGTCTGCTTGAAACCTGCCTCTCTATCTATGATTGCTGTTCTTTCCCTCCAGCCTAGAAGTGAGTGGAATGACCATTTTTCTACCCCCCAATCCTCTCCATAGCAGGGTCACTGAGATACACCTGTTAAGAACCTCTATCCTAGGGTACCAAACAGCCTGAATTACCACTTCCCTGGTCTATTTCCACTTGCAGTGGCTTCTTGACTCACTCTAACGTTCTCATCTGGGTTGGATAAACTGGATTCCAAACATGGAATGTCCTAGGATGTCACTGATGCTTAAGTCCCTGTTAGTCAGTTTTGTCCCATGGTGACTGCCATAGCAAGTGGCCCTGTCTCCTGGGAGTGGTGATACTGCTGTTTCCCAAGCCATCCTCCTAACTGTAGGCGCACAGTGTGCATAGTGTTTACTGGATCCCCGGAGGAGATTGCTGGTCCTCTCAGCCCTTCAGGTTGAGGCTGCATTTGTGCAAGCCACACAAGTAGATGCTTTGATGGGACTATGCATGGTGAGGTTGAGGGAATCTAGTCCTTTCAGAATGAAGGAGTATGTGCAAGGATGAGCCCTAGGTTATTGGGGTAGTGAGCCTTTTCCTACCTTTATTTGGTTAGAGGAGATAGGAGGGGGCTCAAACGGGTGCCTAGCGAGAAACCACGCTTTGAAATCCTCTGTTTCTACTCCATTGCAAGAATGGGCAATGGGGAGGGGAGTAGATAATCTCCATGCCCCATATTCAGTCTTAGGTTTTCATTTCTAGGTTGCCTATTTAGATGCAGCCCAGGGTTGGAAGTGACTAAATATTGTAACGTGTGGATGGCTGTGAGGTGGAGGATGTGAAATGAGTTGGTTGGTTTCAGTTCCCAGTACGCACATCACAGAAACCACCATTGCAGTTGGCAGCCTTGTCAGAGACAAAGGAATGAACGGGCCATGAAGCCTGAATTCCCACTAATGTTGATCCTCCAGGACACAGACATTGCAGGAGATTAGTATGGGAAGTATGTACTACTGTTGCCAGTACTGTACTCTTCTGTGTAGGACCTCTATCTCCAGGGCTGTTAATTCAGCACCTTTTACCTTATGGGCAAACATTTGTGACAATTCTAATATTCACCTGTCCCTAAACTGCCACCTTTGTGTTTTTATATACAGATTCTTAACTCTGATAACTAAGTGTGTATTACATTGTCTACCATCATGTAGTCTCTCTGAGTACTGTTTCCTATCTAGCCTTCACCTGTTTAGTTAAGTGCTCTTTCCACATTTGCTATCTCGTCTCACAAGAGAAAAATGTGACTGATAGTACAGCATGTCTGTCAAAATTGCATTCTGTCACAATGCAGCATTGTGTCCTACTGCAAAGAGTGATTTTTCTCCCCTTAAAGGAAATTCATGTTTTTTGTTTTTTTTTAAAAATCCTGTAGGATGAAGGACAAATCCCAGCAATATCAGAACCTGGGGCTGTCCAGGGAACTCAGTCAGCAGGTAACCTTAAACTGTAGTGAATACAGGAAAGTTATTGAGTGGAGGTTATAAAGAGAATTGGAGAGAAAGGGAAAAGCTGATAATCTTTCCTTTAGGGTATGTCTATGCTTAAAACACTGTAGTGCTTCAGTATAGACCCTACCTATCCCAGTGCGAGAGGTTCTCCCATTGGCATAGGTAATCCACTTCCCTGAGAGTCAGTAGCTAGGTCAACGGAAGAAATTCTACCATCAACTTAGTGCTACCTGGGAACTTAGGTCAGCTTAATAATACCGCTCGGGGTGTGCATTTTTCACATCCCTGACTGATGAATATAAACAGACCTAATTTTCTAGTGTAGACCAATCCTTTGTGATGCTGTTGCTATTCTCCCCCCGCCCCCCAGAAACCATAATGGCTGTTCAGTGGGCTACGTGAAATGAGTTCACTGGGAGCTGGACTGATAACAGCAGACAAGGGTCCATGTTTGAAAGAGCAAAACAGAAGACCCACCATTGCAAATGGTATTAGGTGACACTTTCTACTTCTGAAAAAATGTGAGAGACTGACTGGGTCCTGTAGACTGAGGAATCCTATCTGTGCAGGTAGTACCCAGGACAGAGGTGAGATACGCTGGTTGGGGAAGTGTAGAGCTGGGCAGAATTTTTCCAGTGGAATATTTCCCTTTCAGAAAATGCTGTTTTATTGAAAGTGACACGTTTTTCAGAAATGAATCAATTTGTGACCAATTTCTTTTCTGAGGGTGGGAAAGGAACCGTGCTCTGATAAAGTGGAACATTTAAATTTTATCAGACACAAAGTCAAAAGCAGAATGCAGTGTTTGTATTTTATTGAAACAAAATATGTAGATTACCCCCAAAATCTTTTCAGAATTTCATTTTGCAGGAAACTTCAAATTTTTTTGGTTTAGTTCTCTTTTGGAAAAGGAAATTCCAAGATTCTGACATGTTTTCTGCAAAACAGAAAACCAGGATTCTACTTGGCTCTGGGGAGGTATCTGTGGGTAGCTTCAGCATCAGATTAATGCATAAGCAAACTAAGCATGTGCTTAGAGCTCAAATTCATGGGGTGGGGGGAGCCCAATTTGGCCTGGTCACCCCTCCTGTAATGACAGAGGGGCAGCTGGGACAAACCTGAGTGCTGCTGCGATCCTGTGTGCTACTCATTCAAGTTTGGCCTGGCCACTCCTCTGTCATAATTGAGGAGTGGCTGGGTCAAATTTGAGCAAGTGGCATTGCAACCTGGAGCCCAGATTCATATTAGAAGGCAGGGCCTCACAAATGCATGTTTGTGTAGCGCCCAGGGATGGGTTAATTCCAGCCCTGGGTAGCTTATGCTGATCCCTGCTCATACTGCACTACTTTGGTGGCTAAATAGAGGTCTTTCAGTTAGCAGGGCCATTGATCAGTAGAAAATTCACTGAAAATATACTTTAAAATGCCTCTGTTCCCCCTTCCCCCCAGACATGTGGCCTTTTCACTGCCTGAGCCCACTCCTGCTATACATTTTATATACTGAATCGCTGTTCCTAATTAACCAGGAAAGTGCTCTTGTGCCAAATGCAATCAAGATCTGGAGAGGCCCCTCTGATTCATTCACATATGATGAGCTCTGGTTCCAGTAGAGCAGGAGACTTGCTGGCTTTGGACCAACAGAGACTTTGCCCATTCCTAATTACTGCCTCCTTTCCCTTAGGCTGCTAAACAGGAACATTTCAGTGGAGGCTGTAAGAAAAATCCCAATAAAGAGATTAACTGGTATTTCTCAGATATTAGGTGGGGCCAGGAAGAGGACAAGGGTCTTAGACTCATTATCTGAGGTGATCCTCTGAAGGCAGAGAGATCAGCAGGGCCCTGCAGTAGTGGAGTACCTTCTGAGCTGAGGGGAGCCAGACCACAAAGCCTTCTTTCTCTCTGTCAGGTTAGACTGTAGCTGCCTGAGTAGAGCTTTCTACACTGCTGTCAGATGTGATTTGTTTCCACTGAAATCACTGGCCTATGTGATGAACCATTGATTCAGATTTTTGAAGCTGTTAGGAGAGCAATACTTTGAAGGCAAAGACTCCCCTTGGTTGTGCTGTGTGGCTCACTCTCCTCAGACACTTCCTCTCTTTCCTGTCTTATGGAGAGGAAGTGAAAAGCTACACATAGTGGGAGACTGCAATGGGAGTGCCATAGTGTGACTGGCCCCTTTCAGAGGGAGTGAGGTCTGGTGCACCTGTGACTGATTCCCTGTTGCCCAAATGGGTTTAAGGGAAGGCAGCTGGGCCTTATGAAAGAGGAAGCTGTGGCAGAGACTGCAGAAGAGCTGCAGTGAGCAGGGGCCTGCAAGGAGAGTTTGACACACCAGGAGGAGGAGACTACAGGCAGGTAGGGCTGAGAGAGATCAGCTAAAAGCAGGGGATTGAATTTTATTGTGGGACTTTTGAGTTTTGTTTGAAATTTCGATATTAATTTGTCGAGATCCTGAGTTGCACAGAGAGAAGCCTGTGTGAAATCTGAGGGAATAAGGGAAACCGAGGCAGAGTGCTGCAGAGCCACCTCTGACCACAAGTGGGTGTTTGGGAGGGGGACTGCCAAGTTGCAGGTAGTCCATTAGCAGCCTTGGCCACTGATGTGCAGTAGTCCTTGGTGAACCTATCCAACAGACTTACTCTTTTGAGGTTCTGGTCTTGCAGAGCCAGACTTTCCAAAGCATGTGCATCTGCTTAACTCATGCACAAAGCCTGATTCTCATGGGCAAGTCCTGATTTGAATGCACATTTCTATAAGTAAGCACAAATGAAGGTCTGTGCTTGTGTTGCCAGATTTTGGGTGTGGGGAAGCCAGGGGCCACAACATTACCCACGCGTTTGTGAAATTCCTGCTCACAATTGTTAGTGCAAGGAGAAACCACATGAACGGATCACCTCACAGAATGTGTTGCTAGAGTGCTACCTTGTGGTAGAACTTGTGGCCAGATCCTCAGCTGGTGTAATTCAATATTATTTTACTGAAGTCAACAGAGCTATGCTGATTTCCACCAGCTGAGGACCTGGCCCATGTGATGTTTGTCTGTTCCATGGTGACTGGCTGCTAACCGAATGCCCCAGGTAGAGTGTATTTGCTATATTGGTTAAAGTTCTGGGTAGCATACATACACTATGCTCATGAAATGTTTGGATATGTTCCAGATGGGATGCACCTGCTGTGCCTAGAGAACATCCCAGGTAGGACCCACTCACCATGGCAGACAAGTTTGAGGTGTAGGATTCCCCTTCTGTGCTGAGGGAAAGCGCTTCATCCATCCTAGCAATCCATTGTTTCCAATGGACTATTACTGAATTTCATCAGCATGGGAGCAGGTGTGCAGACCAGCAAAAAGAGGGTAGAGAACAGAGCAACTGGTAGAAATGCGAGCTTTGCTATGAGTTCCCATCAGTGTGACTTTCTCAGAACAGGGTGATGTCAAATCAGCTTCTTTGTACATCCTTCCACTATTGAATGCTTGGCAGTTGTGTAGACAATAGGATCTCTCTGCTATTGTTAGCCTTGGTACATTTGCTAAGAAATCATCCTTCCACAATGTCTTTTTAATATGTTATCAACTGAGTCAAAAATGCTTGCGTGATCTGACATAGCTGAAAGTGCACTTATGGTAAGGGCTGCATTAGTTAGAGCGAGAAGTTCATATAAAGCTATACTGAGGCCTATTTCTTACTGCAGTGATGTTGATACAGTAAGAATTGTGCATCCTATTAGGACTTTAATTTGTGGCAAAGAAATGTGGTTGAAATAAGACACTGAGTTGACACTGAGGGTGCAGGTTGGACATACTGGCTGGCACTGTCAGCCTATCATGCTTTCTTTCCCTGTTGCTGGGGTTTTCAGCAGCAATCTCCCTGGGTTTTTTCTGAAGTTTTGCTATATATGAACTCATATTGCCGTGTGGTTCCACTCATTATTAGTGTTGCTGGCTTGGGATACCCATCTCAGCCCACCCCAATGGGAACAGAGCAGCACTGGCAAAACAGTATATTCTTTTGTCTGCCTTCTGATAAGGCAGGAGGGTAATGGTCTTGGGGTCTAGCTCAGGAGGGGCATTCCATCTGCAGGGGCATGCATGGAGGTGTCTGTGAGGGGGGGAAATGGACAAACAGGGTATTGAGGCTGGCTTTGTTGGTGGAGCGGAGTGGGTGTGGAGTGATGTAGATAATTAGGGAGGGGGAGGGCAGAATTTTGTAGAACTTTGCTTTTTCTTGTGTTCACCTTCAATGTGGTGCTGAAAGGATAGCAGGTGGTTGGATCCAAAGGAGTGGTGGTGGTGTGGTCTGAATGATAGGCCAGTAAGATGGTCCTTGTAACTGTGGTTTTCATGATCTGGAGTGGGGTGATGTGGGTTGCAGTGACATGAGGAATGCTGAGCATGTGGATGAGTGTGTTTAGTTGTAGGGGTAGAAGGGAAAGGTCTGATCTTAACGCTGTAGAGGAAGAAGGGGCAGGATTTGACTGTGGCCAGGATGCAAGAGGCAAGGGAGAGGGAGACCAACTACTGTGGAGATGGGAACCCTGTAGAACTTGAATCTAAGAACTCGGATTAGGAAGAGTCAAAGATGGTCCCAGGCAGAGATGTCAGAGAGGGGGAGAGAAGCTAAAATGTGGGATTAGATGATGGAGTGAAGGCTGTTCAGGCAGATTTGTGAGTCATCGGCATACAGGTGGTGGTCAAATCTGGGAAGTAGATGAGATGTTGTAACTGGAGAAGAGGAATGAATGCAACTTTGTCCCACTCCCCCATGGGAGTCCCACTATGCGGGAGGAGAACCAAACAAGAAGTTGAAGTAGAGAGCAGAGAAGTAGGAGAGAATTTGTTGAATCCACTCCCAGCTAATTAATCTACTACTCTTGCACTTTCTTTTAGTCTTTGTCTCAGTCTGCCCATCTTGCTTAAGAACGGAGATCAGAAAAGCTCACAGCCTGAGTCATATGCAATACAGTATTTGTATACATGGTAGGGGCTATAATTCTCTATAATAGCTCAATATCCTTGTGTACTACCACATCCTGGGGGAGAATGGACAGTGTGCCATCTTTTTGAGTGAGTATCTGGCTGGTGCCTTCCTCTGTGATGGGTGGGGGGAAAAGCTTTCAGTGTCATCAGGTGCAGCAAATCAGCAGCCATTCTGCTGCATTCCTCTGGAATCCAACTGGAAAATCCGCCCGCGTTCTTGGTGTGGAAAGGGGAGAGACACCGTTGAGGGGGATTGCTGTGTCGCTCATCGCTCCAGGCCCCCTCAGCAGCTGCTCTGCCTTAGGGGTGCTATGTCCAGAGAAGGAAAGAGACTGATGCTTTCCACCTGGGGCTGGAGCACTGGCTTGGCCACTCCTGTGAAAGCCTATTTGCATTTTTTACTGACAGGTCTTTAAAACTTGTGCAGGACTGGCGTTAGGGGGTAGAAACCAGGGCAATTGCCCAGGGTCCCATGTGGCAGGGCTCAGGCTTCAGCTTCAGAAACATTGCAGAAATCCAATATGTGAGCCAGTAAGGGAGGTGGGGTGAGGGCCCACTCCTTAGTTTCTGCCCTGAGCCTCAGCAAGTCTAATGCTGGCCCTGAACTTGTGGGGAAGGGAACACCCAACAAGAGCAATGCTCTCCTCGGAGCTATGTGGTCTGAGCACAGACCTGCAAGCCAGGAACTCCCGAGTTCTCTTCCCAGCTCTGGAGCTGACTCCCTCTGGGGCCTTGTGCAAGTCACTTATGTGTCTCAGTATCCCCATCTATAAAATGAGAATAATGTTACACCAGGTTCTGTGTAAAGTGCTGTGTACTACTGACTGAGCCAAGGCACAAGCAGCTTATAGGCACATCCTGATCAGCTACTGTATTCTGGATCTCCGCAGCAAATCCCCATCACTGTCTCCTATTCATAGATTTTGCTTTGCTCTCATTAGTAACAATTCTGAGTGTAAACTCTTGTGCAGACTGTAAACACCTTTGTGCCGGGGGCTGTCTTTGTTTTTTGTGTGTACAGAGCCTTACACAATGGGGCACGGAGCTCCATTCTGAGACTCTAAGTGCAAAAGTAATAAGAGCAACTCGCACTTCTGTAGCACCTTTTCATCCTTAGGACTCCCAAAACTCTTTGCTGGCTATGTACAGAATCTCTTACTCAGAACTACAGGGCAGCCACCTCTGGGACCGTGTGTTTACCAGTATGTAACGCAGTTATGTAACCATTTATTAAGTGGGGAGCTTCAGCTGAAACTGAAGGGGCGTTTTGTGTAGGCAGAATGTAAATACCCTATTTGGAATTTGGCCAGGGATACCCCTGAGTCATGGAGAAGACTCTAGGATTTTTAATGGCCAAGAGAGGTCAAGGCCTTAGTGTTACATCTCAACATTGGCAGCAACAGCTGGATGAGTCTGTCTGTCAGTATGAAACTGTTGGCTGCCTCATCTACACTGTGAGTTTTGTATTACAAATGTTCAACACAATAACAACAATGAATGGCAATTACATTGAAGAAATGCACAGGATCCACAAGGCCTAGTGCCCAACCCTCTCCTGTTCCTTTCCCCAGGTTTTATGAGGTTTCCTGTTAATCTTTAAAAGGTTTAAAGAAAAAAAATCTTTGGCTTGTGTTCTAGTAGCTCAAATGATGTCAGTGCAGTCGGTGCCATACTAGTTATCAGGGTTTTTGATCAGTGAGATACGCAAAGGTGTGAGTGGCTAACTGCACACAACCATCACACTGTCGCTGTAGTGTTTACGTAGTGACTTAAAATGCACTTTTTGTCTTCAGTCAACATGTATCAGGCGAGGAATGTACTTACCCTGTGGAATAGTTCCCCGAGGAAGTGTCATTGTGTGGACCAATTAAAACTATTTTGCACTAATTACTAGGAAATATACCAGTTCTTCACTAATTCAGGAAGATATTGTAACACATTAAATGTGACTTAGGTCTTTATCCTTCAAAGTCTGTGGGGAAAATTCTGTTCTCTGTTGCACTGATAAAAATCTAAAGTAAATTCACTGAACTAATTGAGTTAGAGAAGGATTATGTTCCCATTAGTGCTGATGTCAATCCAGAGTAACTATACTAAATTGAGAGGAGTTAGGGCCAGAGTCTGATCTATGTTACGCTGTTGCAAATCTGGAGTAGCTGACTGGAATTGGTGCCAACTTCTGATTTCACTTATGCCTGTGTAAATGTGGAATAACTCCTTTAATTCCCCTGACGGTTTACAATTCCTCTGGGTTTCTACCTGTATGAGACAGCAAAGTTTGGCCCTATGATCCTGAGTTACGAGAGCTCCCGACAATTTAATTTCATTCTGGAAATCTTATTAGCCCTGTTTCTCCTGCCCTTTTACATAATATTGTCTCGGGGAATTAAAGGTCAGCCAAGGCTTTGTCTTGCGTGTGGGTGTTCCTCAGCAGAGGCGAATGGTAAATAGGTTGCACACAAGGGGATAGAGCTGAGGGTGGAGGAGAGGGTAGTACCCACGCCCCTGGAAACACAGCCTGACTTTGGCATGGGGCTCCGGCAGCAGTGGTTCTCTTGCTGTGCCTTTCCCAGCCCACGTTCTGTGGGGTGAGCCAGCTGAGCTGTGTTGGAGCAGGAAGCGATCAGAGAGGTGTGTGCCTGTGTGCTTTGGCACAATCCGAGCTATGAATTGCTCTAGCACAGGAATCGCCTCTGAACTCATTCATATTAAACAGAAGAGCAGAGACCTTAAGGGCTGGGGGTAGGGTGGGGAAGCCGGAAAGGTAGCAGTTGAGACGGCTGTTTCCTGATAACCTTTCCCAAACCTAGCTTCCCAGGCAGTGTCTCATCTGAAGGGCTCTGGCTTGAAAAACAAACCTTGGGCAGGGAGGGGAGAGGGGGGAAGGGAAATGAGGGGAGGAGGAGGAAGGGTGGGGAAGGGTGACTTGTGCTGAAACAGCACATCTTGATGATGTTTAATACTAATGGTAACACCCAGTGGCTCCAATTTGAGAAGGGGCTCTGAAATGAATGGTGTGGTCCAAATATGGAGGTAAACATGGGCCTTGCCCCAAAGTGCTTACAACCCAAGATGGTGAAAAATGTACAAAAGATAGGGGAGAGGGAGACAGTGTGTGTCTGTCTCTGAGTGTCTCTCTTTCTCTCTCTCTCACATGGTGCAGTTGCATAAATTAATATTGACTGTCCCAGCTGCCCTTCAGCTGCCTGCCCTGGTTACCAGCTTTCTCATGCTTGCTCCTTCTGTGTGGAAGGAGGAGTGAAGAGCCACAAAGGCAGGTGTCTTTTTTTAAAAAAAAAAAAAAAAAAAAAAAAAAGGTCTCTGGGGGAGGGGACCCCTGCAATCTGTTGGAATGGACCTTGTTAATTGCATGTGCTGGGATACTGCTTTGAGAAGCAGGATCTGGGTGGGACCCAACTTTTCGGTAGGAAATAAACAAGAGATTAACCAATGCTTAATGAGGGAGAAAGGAAACAACAGTAGAGCACTGTGGGGGGCGGGGGGGCTGCTGAGCTTTCTTTTTGGAAGCAAACTGCTTTCTCCTTGGCAGGTGAGATCTCTGCTCTAGTCCTGAGCTTTGGGAGTAGACAGCCAGTCAAGGTGGCAGGGAAGAAGAAAAACACCCAGGCCCAGATTCTCCTCTGTGTACACCAATTTCACACAAGTGTAGCACAGTTGACTTAAATGAAGTTAGTTCTGATTTGCACTGGTTGAAGTGAGAGGATAACCAGCGCGGATAACCGTCACTTGCGAGACGGGCAGAGAGGAACCTATAGGAATCTGCATTTCAGAGTTACAGTGAGAGCCACACTCAAGTGTCTTATCTATGTCAGTCCACTGACAGTTACAGACTTAGATGTGCCCCTTCACATATCTGGTGTGGTGTGTGTGTGCCTACGACATATATGTTCACACAACACATGCATGTACATGTAAGACATCACCGTGTACATGCGTGCAGGCATGTACCATATGTAGTACATGGATATTATGTGCATAGGGCTGACACAGACGCTCAGGGCATACACATATGCACATTGTATGCATATTAGCATGCACATAAAGGTTTGGAAGCACAGATTTGCTTTGTTAATGAGTTCACAAACACACATCCCAATGCTTTCAGGCAATCAAACAGAAAATAATGCTTCTTCCCTAATCTCCTCCCACAAGTGATTTTATTCTTTTGTACCTTAAAGACGCTGCTGTTGATCACGAGGGTTTAAGATGGGGTGGAGGAGTCATTCACATGGGTTAGTGAAGCACTAAGGCCACATAGTACTTGCACATGTGGGAGAGAGAATGTGCCTCCCGTACATGCGGGAAAGCAGAGATCTACACCTGTGTAGGTGATGGTGGTGCTGTTGAGTATGAACATCCACCAGGTAATACTTGTCGATTGTTTCCCTGCTGTGGAGCTCGGTGAATGGAATTTCTCTTGCATTATGTTGAGCTGACAACACCAGCCAGCTCGTGGAGTTAACTTAATCTCTTTCAGTGAAAACTCAGTTGTCAATTTTCAACGCATCCTGCCAGACTCTTTATGTTCCAAGCATGGATTTCTCTAGCACACTGCTTCTGATTTGTCAGTGTGACAAACTAGATTGGACAAAGCACTGGAAAATACACTGTGGAGGAACAGTCCTATACTGTCCCCTGGAGATGGACAAAATGATGTAATAAATCTTCCCTATTTCTGACTTCTATGATTTCATAGGTATGTGTGGCAGGACTGAGATCCGAAGAGGGATTATTTTATTCATCCCCTCCTGGACGGGCCTGAAGTGGCTTTCAGGACTGCTGATTGTGTGAGCCTTTGATGGGGCTTCTCTCGCTTTTTCTTTCTCCTCAGCAGGGAGAAGTGCAGACACAATGTGAACGACATCAGTGTAACCCATTTGTAGTTGCCAAGATGGGGCTGGCACAGCGAATGGGGGCTGAAAAAATAAAGGTTCCTGGGATTTTCTCATAACGAAATGTAGCTGTCAGGCAACATAAATCACATGTTAGCAATGTGGTCTCACTCAGTTCACTTGTTAACACCATAACAGTTATGCTGGGTTGGATCCTGTATTGGAAAGGATCACACTGTGCTGCTGACAACCCCCCCTCCTCTCTCTCTCTCTGCTGCTTCTCCTCCCTCTCCAATCCCAAAGACACAAGGCTTTTTATCTGGTTTGGCTTGGGTTGCATTTCAACATTGCTTACCTCACCACCTCCCCAGCTCAAACCCTCCTTTGGCCCCTCAGGGTGCCGGGGCCAAAGGACACTGGATCGGATCCTAGGATATGTTAGAATCCGTGTTTATCTTTTATAAAATAAACCCAGCGTGAGGGGCAATTTTTTTGGTTGGGACCAAGGCTCTGCCATCCCATGTGGGAGTGTCAGAGGCTTGGAATTTTTATTGGCCCCTCTTCTAATTATGTGATAAATCTACATGTTAACAGCTCTGGTCTGGTGTGCCATGGAATTGGGATCCCAGTGCAAAGCATTTGGCACATCCTCTGCAGGCCCAGCCACCTCTGAGCCAAGGTTGGCAGTGGGGGAGAGGTCAGAAGAGGGGGTTACACTGTGATCTCTATAACTAAGATAAACTTGGTGCTTGTGAAATTGGAAAGACAGTGTGAGAGAGCCTGTTTTCTGTGTGGGACAGAGATAATGGGACAAAGAGAGGAGGGGTAAAGGGAAATGAAAAGGCGTGTGTGTATGAGAGAGGAAAAGGGTAGGAAGCATGAATGAGAGGGTGTGCACGTGGGGAGTGTTCAACTATATAAAATGCACGCACATAGACAGAATGTCACAATACTAATAACAAACCACTGGCACCAGATTTATTTGCAATAAAGGTGGTGATAATTTTCCAAAGAGAAGGACCCTGAAACAAGGAGACCTTACAGAGCGCTATGGGCATATTAACAAAATTAAGCAAATTCATCCTTAGTTTCTCTTAGTTGCATGTTCTGATTAGAATGCAGCTTGTAGAAAAGTGCAGAATGAGGCTGGAGTGACCAGCAAGAAAAAAGCTTTGCAGAATTTAAAAAACAAGGTCCCTAGTACTAGTATGGAAATATTTTGGAAGGGAAGAGACATTCACCTGCTTCAGGGCACCAGCCACTCTGTAGCTCAGGCAGGAACAGCTCAGGCTGGGGACAGCTTATTCAAAAACTTTCTCCTGCAGGGTTTCTGAACTCTCCTTTGAAACATTTGGCACTGGTCACTGTTGGAGACAGGACACTGGATCAGATGAACCACTGGTCTGATCCGGTATGGCAATCTCTATCTTACTCTTTTTTGGTAAATTCAAAACAGGAAGAATTGAATTCTCAGTTCAGCGATGTCAACCTACACCATCAGAGAATTTGGCCCCATAATCTTTGTTGTGCAAGTTCTTAGAGGTTGAGGGCTGGTTGTCCTTTTGCAAGATGAACAACCAGGTCATCTTAAGCACTGACTAAAATGTAACAAAACCATGCTCAGATTGGAAAAGAAATGCTGGCAATCATTTTTGGTTGAGAGTGGGTTCACAAGTATGTTTGCAGGCCGAAATCAACCGAGGCAGAAACAAGACTATAAACCTTTGTAAACCGTCTTACAGAAACTATTGGGCAAAGTACCACCAAGACTTCAGAGAATGATCACGACATTGCAAAAGTGAAATACAGACCTGGAAAGGAGCTGCTTCTAGTAGGCATGCTTTCAAGAGCACCTCTAAGCAGGGGAAGCCAGGAGCTGCAGGAAGAGGAGGTTGAAGTACATATAACACTACTACCCATTTCTGAAGCAAAATCTGACAAGCTCAAATGAGAAACACAAAATGATCCAACTTACAAGGCCCTGAGCAAGAATTAGATGGATAGTCAGCAGAAAAAGTCCAGAAATCGCCTCACATAAAAACATACTAGGACTGTAGAGATGAACTTACTGCCTGGGGTGGAATTCTGTACAGAGGACATGTCCTAGTCTCGTGCCACCCAAGGTTGGAAATGCTAAACATACAGAGCTGCAGTGTCCATCTGATGCCTCGTTTACACTACGGGTGGAGATCGATCTAAGTTAAGCGTCTTCAGCTACGTGAATAACATAGCTGAAGTTGACATACTTAGATCTACTTACCACGGGGTCCACGCTACGCTATGTCAATGGGAGAGTGATCTGCAGTTGATTTAGTGGGTCTTCACTAGACCTGCTAAATCAACCACCAATGCATCGATCACTGTGTGTTGATTCCCCCAGTAGGTGTAGACAAGCCCTGAGTGTAGAGAAGTTTTAAGTACAGCGCTTGAGATCTTCTGGTCAAATTTAAGAGATCTTCTGTCATCAAAGCGAAGGTGTCTAAGTATGACAACTGCAAGCAATGCAGAAGTATCAGCCTCAATCCAATTTATTATCAGGGTTATTTGTTTTGAAATAGCATTTATTGACACCAGTCAAGGATCAGGACTCTAGTATGCTAGGCACTGTACATATGTGGTAAAAAGACTGTCCCTCCCCAAAGAGGTTGCAGTGTAGGTTGTGACAATGCACAACAGGCGGAACTATTTGAGATTTTTGGATTCAGGAATCATTGCGTGAAACCTATGGCCTGTGCTTATGCAGGTGGTCATATTAAATAGTCATAAGCCCTTCTGGCCTTAAAATCTATAAAAATTCAGGACTGGCTTAGTCCAATACTGGCACAAACTAATTTGAATTCAGTGAGGAAGAGGATCTTGTATTGGACTGTACCAATGTAATAAGACCTTGCAAATCGCAGTTTGTTCCCCATAGGATTCCAGATGAGTTAACAGATAATGGCCAAGAATGCAGGAGGGGTACATTTTGGTAATTCTCTTCCATGTCAGTCCATGTACACCTTGTCAAGTCCTTCCCATGCACATTCAGAAGGATTAGTAGAAAAATCTGCATAAGTAGCAAAGAACTTTATCTAAAAGAAGAGCCCTGCTGCACTGAAGGGATTCCACACACAGTATTGTTAGACTGTCCCAACACACCTCACAGGAGTTTATTAGGATCAAAGTTTCAGAGTATATGAAATTCTTCCCATCTAAACCCTACAGTTCCAATTGAATGAATTATTCTTCCTGTCCTAAAAAGCACTGATGGGCAGAGTTACTGGGCCCTACGACGTTCCACCTGGAGATAGCTACATTTTAGAGATGGGTGAAGGGATTCCTAAACACAGTCCTTAATATGCAGCCAGCTTCTTCAAGATAACCATGGGGTATTTTAATTTTCTCCCATATTATTTTTCCTGTATTCATTTAAGGTAACGCTTTTGCAGAGAGGTGCTGCCTTTTATTGGTGAAACGTTTCCTTTTGTTCTGCTTGTGCTGGACTTATGATGATATCAAACACAATGGCTGCCAAGCACCAGGTCCAGCATTCACAACTTGACTGTTCCCCAAATCATGGGACATAGTATGGTTTTTAATCCTACAAAAAACTGTTTTATGTTCCCTGCCCATTCCTCCTCTTCTCTCCCTCTTGTTTTCCTGGGTTGCAGCCATTTTGAATGCAGGCCATCTTCCCCTTTGGCGCAGAGAACTGAACTGGAAATATTTGAACCTCAAATCCAGCTCCAATACGTTTTAATGTTGTATCATCAAAATTCAGTCTGTCCGTAAAAAAGGGCCCACATAAAAGGGAAATTAACTGAATGTATCCCACCCTCAGTAAGTAAAAATAAAAAAGGAAATGGAAAACTGAGTGCAGTGTAAGGAATAGTAACGGGACTTTTTTTTTAAACATCTCCTTGAGGCCATTCTGGCAAATGTCTCTTTAATCTGTATTTCACTGGAGCACTTGCAGCTTGAAGTGCTTGTGAGAGCCAGGCAGCTGAACTGTGGTGTACAGGAGCCTGTTGGCATGAACCTCTGGAACCGAGCCCTCCATCCAAGACATAGAAGAACAGTTACTACATTTCTGTAGAGAAATCACCACAACAGATAGAAAAAAGGGGAGAGGAAAAAACCCTCTAACAGAACCTCTCTTCTTCCCACATGCTCCCTGGGCATCCAGGCATGAGGGCTTCCTAACCTAGCTCTGTCCCTGGTCTAGATGATGCTATTCAAGGTCCTTACTACTTCTGCACTCTCCCACCGCCTCCTTTTTGGTCCCTTTTTCCTCTAGTGGGTGGCCACTGTCACTGCACTCACATTAGAGCCAGCAGTCTCACTCGGTGACTAGGGCCAATCTGAAAACAGGCGGGTGTGATGTGTTCACGAGCACATTAGATATACCCTTCTGAAATCTCTTCAGAGCCTGAGGTGCTTGTTATGGCCATGCTCTCAGGCAGTGAGATTCTTAAGGTGGTTTCCATGAGAATTCCATATTAGAACAGGCAAATGGTTCATGTGGTCCAGTGTCTTATTTCTGGGTCAGGTCCCGTGCTTTCCTCTGTAGTCCTAGAAGTCCTTCACGCTGCCACTGTAGAAAGGGGTAAAGAAAGGCAGGATTTTGAGAACCTTTAGAGAACAAGGTGTGCCTCAACATGAGTGGCTGGGCAAGGGGAGGAAGGTTAGCGAGGCTGATATATCCATGACTATGCAATTTCACTGGCTTTCCTCCTTCACTGAAGGAGAGCACAGCTGCCACAAGAGTGACTGCACACTGCATTGAAAGCCAATGGTTGGCTTTGCTGCTGTTCTGTGTCCAGTAGGGCAGGTTTTCCTCCTCCACTATGGAGGTGCCCCCACTTGCAACCTTGCCATTTGGGCTGTGAACCTGGAGTCCAGGATTGGCCTGCTGACAATGGTCAATGCTGGTGGTTTCAGAGGAAGGATTAGCCCACCCTCTCTAACTGCTGTTCAGTGGAAGCAGATTCCTTCCTGATCGTCAGCTGATGAGCAAGTTATGCCCTGAATCATTAAGATTGCAGCGAGGGCAATGACTCTTACTGTTTTGTTTGCTTTTTTTAGGTTGCAGTGAAGAGGGCTGCCTGCATGTGCATGCTTTTTTCCATTGCATCTTCTACCATCCCATCATCTATCTGTTCTGTAAGGAAGCTCATGCTATAAGGATGCAAAATATATAATTAAATGGCAGAATGCTAGGTGTGGCAAAGACGGCATCATGCACTTTGGCCAGGAGGTCAGACTAGATAACCATAATGGTCCCTTGAGGCCTTATAATCTATGAATCTATGCCTGATGCATGCAACACCCACAAAAGGGGTTCAGCAACTTTCAGAGGTGGCGAAGTTACAGCATCCTGCCCTCAGGGTATGCTCACTTAATGAATATTCTGATATGATATGATTATCTTGTCTTCTTTTATTGGTTGAGAGTGCTGTCATTCAGTATGGTATTGGGGGACCTTCTGTGAAAACCACACAGAACTAGTTATCTCTCAACTTGTTCTTGTATATGAATTAAGCTTCGTAACAGAGCTCCTACTGTATCTTCTTTGCCTCCAGTTTCTTGCAGTGATGATTTTCTAAGGACTCAGCTAAGACTGGCCAGCTCACTTCACGTGTATTGCAGCCCTAGCAGCTCTTCTTCCAAACCTGGAAACTCTGATTTCCTCCTTGATCCTCCCACTCGTCCCACACACTTGATCTCCAACAGCATTCCTTTGCTGGTCTTACGACCTTACATGTAGTTTCTCTCTCCCTCTCTACCCAAGAATATGATTCTGGTTGGAACTTATAGAACTCCTTGTCTCACTTGGCTGCCCCCTTGGTTGGAAACTCACCCTAAACATTTCCACATGGCTTGTGCTCTTCATGCACAGCTAACCTTTTTTTTTTCTTTAAACATTTTTGAAAAGAATAAAAATCCCCCAGCTTATTCTACCTTCTGCTGCTGGCAGTGACCTAGCCTTGTTACTGTTTGCATTTCTTTTGTACCTTTCTGCTGCTAAAGTCTCTGTGGACCTTTTAAATCTGTCAGCAGCCACTACCAGGCTCAGTATGCAATTTAGCTCACTGTTTTCACAAGTTTCCCAGCCCTGAAAGCTTTCCAAATGAGCCATTGTGGGACTGAGTTAGAGGTATTGTTCCTGCATTGGGCGAGCGTAGCATGGGTGCTGCATTTACAGTTCTGTTAGCCCTCACAATGTCATCTTGTTATAGGACTCCTGAACACTTTCTCCTTCAAATATATAATATATTACCAAAAAAAAATCTGGCTGAAACATTGTTTGAAACTGTGTAAGACAGGAGTGGATGGTCTTTGTACCACACACGTGTGCTCTTACTCTTGTTCAAGCACACCCTCTGCCGCTTGTTTTGTATGATCAGCACAGATGGACCAAACAAAGCAAAATATGTTGCTGTGCTCTTCAGAATATTATTTATATCCAACCAGAACTCTAAGGACTTCAACGGAGATTGGAGCCCCATTTTGCTAAGTGCTTAATGTACACAGTAAAAGACAGTCCCTTCCCTGAAGAGTTCAAAGCTGGCCTAAAAATCAATAGCAGTTTGGCATCGCTGGCAGTTTCTGGGGTTGTTCTTTTGGGGGTTGGTGCAGGTCAGTCCTGAAGTATATTGGCAGGGCTGGGCCGCCGGCGGGCAGGATCCAGGTTGGTATTTTGGGCCTGGAAGGAGGTGCATTGACTCTATATAGACTTCTCAGAGAAAGTTTAGTGTCTGCCTTATTTTAGCCAGAGAATTGAGGTTTTTTCACTTCAACTCTTTCATGACATGTCACCTTCTATCAGGATGTATCCCTTCTTATTCATCAAATACAGCGATTGCTCCCACCGGGGTGAGCACAGGTATAATGATGATTCGCAAGGGAAGTCACACTGGTTGCTCGTCACCTCCCTGGGTCTGTTCTGCTCTAACTGGGGGAACCTGTAGCAGAATGTGAACGTAAATCAGTGGTGAAGGGGATACAGGCAATACAAATCTTTACAGAGATCTCTCATTACAGGGAGACACTAGGTCCTCTGCTGCTTTAATTGAGGGTGTGGGGTGTGCTTGCTTGATGCATGTTCTTCCCACAGTATTGGCAGGTATCAATGCATCTGACTGTGTATGTTTCATTTAACAATCCCAGGATGAACTGGATCTCACAGATAAGAACAGAGAGGCTATGTTTGCACTCCCGCCAGAGAAGAAGTGGCAGATTTACTGCAGCAAAAAGAAGGTACTATCTTTTGATTGATTTTAAGTGCTAAATAATTAATAAACTCTGTTTGTATGTAATTAACTACGTACGTGTGTGTAGAGTGTTTAACCATCTTGATCTACACAGAATATGTGGTGGAGTGGTAAAAAGGCTTTATTGGCATGAATTCGGGACAGCTTTCTTATGAGTAGTGAAAGCACAAGTGATTTATGAAGGGCATCCAGAACCAGGTAAAGCCTTTATGCCTTACCACACAATCATGAATTGTGCATATGCTATGTATGTTACAGAAAAAAACTATTTTGGAAGTGTTTTATAGAATTTTTAAAATCTTTTATTACTTTAGTTACCATGAATCTAATCATAGAAGGCTCAGAGTGGAAAATACATTTTTTGGAACCTCTAAAGATATCTTAATATATATGTAATTATGTTGCTGTTGTAAAGTTTGATATCTCAGGGCCCTCCAGAGCAAGTAGAAAGCAGTGTATATCTCATTTGACAGAGCGATCAGTTAATGTGAGTTTCTAGGGGTAACTTCCTCATTCAAATAAACAGGAAGGTTTTGAAATTGCTGTCAAAGAGAGAGGCTACTGGAGGAACAAGAGCTACTGGTGCAGGAAGTGAATCCAGATATTTTCGGGATAACAGAAACCTGGTGGAATAGTAGTCATGACTGGAGTACGGGGGTATTGAAGGGTATGTGCTGTTTAGGAAAGACAGAAATAAAGGCAAAGGTGGTGGAGTAGCATTGTATATCAATGATGAGGTAGACGGTAAAGAAATAAGAAGTGATGGAATGGATAAGATAGTCAGTCTGTCTGGGCAAAAATCACATTGGGGAAGAAAGCTACTAGAGCCTCCCCTGGGATAGTGCTTGGGGTGTGCTATAGACCGCTGGGATCCAATTTGGATATGGATAGAGACCTCTTTAATGTTTTTAATGAAGTAAATACTAATAGGAATTGTGTGATCATGGAAGACTTTAACTCCCCAGATATAGACTGGAGGACAAGTGCTAGTAATAATAATAGGGCTCAGATTTTCCTGGATACGGTAGCTGATGGATTCCTTCACCAAGTAGTTGCTGAACCAACAAGAGTGGATGCCATTTTAGATTTGCTTTTGGTGAGTAGTGAGGACCTCATAGAAGAAATGGTTGTAGGGGACAACCTTGGTTCGAGCGATCATGAGCTAATTCGGTTCAAACTAAATGGAAGAATAAACAAAAATAGATCTGTGACTAGGGTTTTTGATTTCAAAAGGGCTAATTTTAAAGAATTAAGGAAATTAGTTAGGGAAGTGGATTGGATTGAAGAACTTGTGGATCTAAAGGCGGAGGAGGCCTGGAATTACTTCAAGTCAAAGCTGCAGAAACTATCAGAAGCCTGCATCCCAAGAAAGGGAAAATTCATAGGCAGGAATTGTAGACCAAGCTGGATGATCACGCATCTCGGAGAGGTAATTAAGAAAAAGCAGAAAGCCCACAAGGAGTGGAAGATGGGAGGGATTAGCAAGGAAAACTACCTTATTGAGGTCAGAACATGTAGGGATAAAGTGAGAAAGGCCAAAAGCCATGTAGAGTTGGATCTTGCAAAGGGAATTAAAATCAATAGTAAAAGGTTCTATAGCCATATAAATGAGAGAGAAAACAAACAAACCAAAAAAAAAAAGAAGTGGGACCACTTAACACTGAGGATGGAGTGGAGGTTAAGGATAATCTAGGCATGGCCCAATATCTAAACAGATATTTTGCCTCAGTCTTTAATGAGGCTAATGAGGAGCTTAAGGATAATGGTAGGATGACAAATGGGAATGAGGATATGGAGGTAGATATTACCACATCCGAGGTAGAAGCCAAACTTGAAAAGCTTAATGGGACTAAATAATAATCTTCATCCAAGAATATTAAAGGAACTGGCACATGAAATTGCAAGCCCATTAGCAAGAATTTTTAATGAATCTGTAAACTCAGGGTTTGTACCGTATGACTGGAGAATTGCTAACATAGTTCCTATTTTTAAGAAAAGGGGGTGGGGGAAGTGATCCGGGTAACTACAGGCCTGTTAGTTTGACATCTGTAGTATGCAAGGCCTTGGAAAAAAATTTTGAAGGAGAAAGTAATTAAGGACATTGAGGTCAATGGTAATTGGGACAAAATACAACATGGCTTTACAAAAGATAGATTGTGCCAAACCGACCTGATCTCCTTCTTTGAGAAGGTAACAGATTTTTTTAGACAAAGGAAACGCAGTAGATCTAATTTACCTGTATTTCAGTAAGGCATTTGATAAGGTTCCACATGGGGAATTATTAGCTAAATTGGAAAACATGGGGGTCAATATGAAAATTGAAAGGTGGATAAGGAACTGGTTAAAGGGGAGACTACAAGAGGTCACACTGAAAGGTGAAATGTCAGGCTGGAAGGAGGTTACTAGTGGAGTTCCTCAAGGATCGGTTTTGGGACCAATCTTATTTAATCTTTTTATTACTGATCTTGGCACAAAAAGTGGGAATGTGCTAATAGAGTTTGTGGATGACACAAAGCTGGGAGGTATTTCCAATACAGAGAAGGACCAGGATATCATACAGGAAGATCTGGATGACCTTGTAAACAGGAGTAATAGTAATAGGATGAAATTTAATAGTGAAAAGTGCATTTAGGGATTAATAAAAAGAATTTTTGTTATAAACTGGGGACGCATCAGTTGGAAGTAACAGAAGAGGAGAAGGACCTCAGAGTATTGGTTGATCACAGGATGACTATGAGCTGCCAATGTGATATGGCTGTGAAAAAAGCTAATGTGATCTTGGGATGCATCAGGAGAGGTATTTCCAGCACAGATAAGGTGGTGTTAGTAGAGTTATACAAGGCACTGGTGAGACCTCATCTGGAATATTGGGTGCAGTTCTGGTCTCCCAGTTTGAATTTAAACATGGAACAGGTACAGAGAAGGGCTACTAGGATGATCCGAGGAATGGAAAACCTGTTTTGTGAAAGGAGACTCAAAGAGCTTGGCTTGTTAGCCTGACCAAAAGAAGGCTGAGGGGAGATATGATTGCTCTCTGTAAATATATCAGAGGGATAAGTACCATGGAGGGAGAGGAATTATTTAAGCTCAGTACCAATGCTGACACACGAACAAATGAATATAAACTGGCCATCAGGAAGTTTAGACTTGAAATTAGACAAAGGTTTCAAACCATCAGAGGAGTGAAGTTCTGGAACAGCCTTCCAAGGCGAGCAGTGGGGGCAAAAGACATCTGGCTTCAAGACTAAGCTGGATACATTTATGGAGGGGATGATACGATGGGATAGCCTAATTTTGGCAATTAATTGATCTTTGACTATTAGTGGTAGATATGCCCAATGGCCTGTGATGGGATGTTAGATGGGGTGGGATCTGAGTTACTACAGAGAATTCTTTCCTGGGTGTCTGGCTGGTGAGTCTTGCCCATATGCTCAGGGTTTAGCTGATCACCATATTTGGGGTTGGGAAGGAATTTTCCTCCAGAGCAGACTGGCAGAGGCCCTGGGGTTTTTTCGCCTTCCTCTGCAGCGTGGGGCACGGGTCACTTGCTGGAGGATTCTCTGCACCTTGAAGTCTTTAAACCACGATTTGAGGACTTCAGTAGCTCAGACATAGGTCAGGGGTTTGTTCAGGAGTGGGTGGGTGAGATTCTGTGGCCTGCATTGTGCAGATGTCAGACTAGATGATCATAATGGTCCTTTCTGACCTTAAGGTCTATGATTCTATGATAGAAGGATAAGGGCTTGTAGCTGATATCTACATTAATTCCCACAGGCTCCTGTCACTAGAAAAATAGGGGGTAGGGAGAGATGGCTGGATTTTTTTTTTCTTCACCTTTGGGAAACCTGTGTGAGAGAGAGACTTCCAGGAGTAGAGTACTGGATATTATTGCTGGTCCACAAGAAATAAAGAAGCATTTCCCTGATGATGTAGCACATGTTGGTTAAAGAGAAATGCCTAGAAAAAGCAGCTTTGGTGTGTGTTACTCCTTAAGCTTGTATTAGTCGCACCAGGAGATCTTCGATTTTCATCTTCTGGAGGCTGGTCCACATAAGAGGATAACATTCTGATTATATCTGACAATAAAGTGGCCTCAAACAGTAGACTCATGCTTTTAGCACTGAAGAGTCCAGATTCAAAGTCTGTAGATGACCCAGCTAAGATCATATTTTCCCTGCTGCTGCCTGCAACGTATTTTTTTCTGTGAATACATTGACCACTTTGGTACCTGGGGTTGTCAATCCGGACCCTTTCCTTGGCACTAAAATTACAATGGAATTTAAAAACAAAAACCAAAAAACCCTCAAACCAAAAAAAAAGATGTTTTTGCATATGGGCAGCTCTCTGCTGAAACCTATTGCCCAGGAAAAGTTGTTGATGATGATGAATAAGGTATTAGTATCTGAATGCTAGTAGTAATCCAGGAAGCACCGAAGAACTTTTTCGGCTCTGAGAATTCCATACGCCTATTCTGTTTGGTGGCTTCCATTATCCTTCCTGCTGGTGCATAGAGCTTGCACGTGGAGAGAAGGTGCAGGCTCCTGTGATTAATGTCTGCCTTACGTTTTTGCTGGCAGACTCATCTGGCTTTCTCAGCCCTAGTGGGAGAGGATCTATTTGTAGTCATCTTAGAGAACCACACATTCCATCTCCTGGACCAGCCAGCTTTGGCAGGAAGTTGCAGACTTTAATATATTTAATATGTTGGTTGGATTCACTACATTACACTTTTTTAAGGCAGTAGATTTGATATAAAAATTCTGAAGACCTCTGGAGTTAAAGGGGCCGCACAGTGGAAAATCTTTACACTGCATGTACAGTGCAATATCTGTTATCCAAACTCTAGGTATCTGAAATGTCCTGTTAACTGAAACAAGGTCAGGATGCCAGATGTCCTTTAATTACGCTGCAAATACTCTCAATTATCTGATGTTCTTTGCTTTTCCCTCCCTGTCCCCCATCTCTCCCTAAGGACAGTCAGAATATCCGTGTTGATCTGTTTTCCTCTCTCTGGCTGTCTGTATCTAATCTATCTAGTCTACAATGACAAAAATTTACCAGGTGTGTCTCAGTACAGAGAGAAAAAAATTGCAAATTCTTTGTGGGAAGGACAATCTAATATTAGACATGAAGGGCTCAATTCTCTAATGTAAAATATCCTGTCAGGAACCCACGATGTGCCCTGCAAGGGAGGTCTCACTCTGCAAGGTGTGCTGAGCACTCTCCATTCCATTAGTTTCATTTAAATCAAGATGGAATTTTTTTTTTCTAAAAGATATTGTGACAGCATGACAAAGATGCTCTAAGAATTTAGGGAAGTGCTATGGCCTGTGTTATGCAGGAGGTCAGACTAGATGATCACAGTGGTCCCTTCTGCCCTCGGAATCTAGGAATCAGGAGTTGAGGGTATTCAACACCTTGCAGGAGGAGTGAGCAGTCAGTTCTGAGTAGGTTATGTACTCTGAAATGGAAGTGTTAAGAAGTAAAAATTAAGGGGACCATTCACATACATTAATCCAAGATACCATTTCCAGTCTAAGATGAAAAGAAGGTCAAAGCTCCTGAATTTGCCTCAAAACTGTGGGACCCACTGACTGTCTTACGTAAACAAATGCCCTTTACAAAAATGTGGCTCATGCATCACTAAAGGTACTTTGTTCATTTATCTTGACAATTGTAGTTTAGATTTAATTATTTATGGTGATTGTTGCTAAGGCGCTCATGAAAGGTCATTGTGGTACACTCAGACCTCATTACAGCCTGTCTTTCACGTCATATCATTATTGAGAAATGGGAAAAGGCAAACTTTAAAAAAAAAAAAAAAAGAGGAGAGAGGCCTGAGCCAAACCTCACCAGGCCATGCACTGCAGGACTTGAAGATGTCCAAATCTGGATCCAAATATTTTGGTTCTGGAGCCTGTCTCTTATTTCAGATAGCTGCAGATTTCTATAGCATTTGTGTAACCAACCGCACTCTGGCTATCATTGGCCTTTTGAAACTAGGACCTTTAGTGCTAAAAGAGTAGCACCTCTACCTCTCACTGTAGTCGGCTCTTATACTCTTTTGTGGATCTACCACTGGAGGTAGACAAAGACCCACTCAACCCTGGCATGAAACATTTGCATCTTTTTCATGTCTTTGCATCTGCTCCTTCAGGGTTTTACGTGGTGATCGATTCAGAGCTGATGCTAACACTCAGGACTGTCTTCATTTATATTGGAATGAGTCTCCCTTGAAGCTCTTCTGACCCAAATACCAAACTCTTGCCTTAGATCCGCGTGTTACCCTCTCTCTCTACTGTGAACATCCACTGGGGCCTAAGGGGGATGTGTGTATTGACTGATTGCATTTTATGATACCATCAACCCATTCATGTAGGATATGCTGCCTTTGTTCAGTGTGTGCATCTCATCTGCACATCTGTGGAAGTCTGGACTGCCGTAAGACTATTGACCCAATTCTGTAATCTCTACACAGACAAGACACACACCCCGCTGAATTTCCTGGGAAGAATTTGTTTGCAGGAACTGTAGATCAGGCTCTGTACAGTGCAATCATATTATATTTTAAGCAGTAAACTTTCTGGTTCCACCAATGCTTAGACAAATGTTAACATTAATTTTTTCAGGTTTTAGAACATTTTATTTGCATATTAAAAAAATTGTTCATTCCAATAATTAAAATCATTTGAACAAAAAAGGGCACTTGATTAACTGCATTTTACAGGGCACAGGACCTTGGTACAGCTTTGCATTTATTTGTGTGTTGCTTTACCAGGAGAAGAGCTATGTGCACATGTTTTGTTTGAAAAAGTTAATTTTAAAAAGTCATTGGTTAAATTATTTGACTGTTACTTGGCCAGCTCTTATTAGGATTCTATTAAGGGCCAGACAGTGTGAACTGCTGAGAAACCTCAACTCATACCGATTTAGAACATTCTGCACCTCGCACAATCAGGATTTAATGTGCCAGTAATAGCCTAGTGCCTTCTGCACAGTCTCAATAACACAAGGCTCTCTTAGACTTCTTATTGCTAGATAAACAAGTGAGGTTGTTTTCTTTTCACGGCCCTTGCTGCCTCCAGAGAGTAATTTGTAAACCTTCAACTAACCAACTTTCAGCAGGAGGTGAGTATATTTTGTGCATTTGGGTGGATTTTTTTTCTTTTTGCTTTGAACTAGAATAAAAAGCAAATCTGTTTCTCAAAGCCGATCAAACTAGACCTGATCTGTCTGAAAGAAACAGGTATGTTAAACTCTCCTTGGCTGGCTGGCTAGTTGGGGCTGTTTCCTTGTTTTGTCTGACTTTTTTTGTGATAAGGGAGGGTTCTCGGCTGAAGCAGAAGTGTCAGGAGGAAGACTTGATAGCCTGATTCTGATCTTACCCTGGAGTAACTCCTTTGACTTCAAGAGACTCTTGTGATTTATACCAGAGCAGGTGAGGAGTGAGAAGAGAATCAGGGCTTGAGTGTTGAAGGATTAGCCAGTCCAGTCTAGCTCTGCCAAAGGAGGCACTCGTGTCTGAGAGAACCTGCAGCACTTTTAATCCTCCAAGCGGTGACACTTCCCATATTGATACCTAATCTTCTAGAGATGGGGAAGCCATTCTTCAGTGACACAGGCATGACTGAGAAGCCACCTGAAAAAGCCACCAAGGAGGCATTCTGTGAAACCATGCTGTGCCCGCCAAAAAGTAATGCTCAAGAGAAAGCAGAATTTGCTCATGACTGCATTGTTCATGGATCATTTATTCCTGCTATCTGTCCATTACTAATTCAGTGAGGGTGACTTTTTTTTTTTTTACCCTACTGCTATCCTTCATGTATGTGAAATGTTGTGGTCTAGTAGAATGAGCCTGAGACTAGGAGAAAGGAGCCCATTGACTCTAAACTTGGCCCTGCCATTGATTTAGTGCATAGAACTGGTCAAGTCACTTCATGTCTCGGTCTCCGTTTCCCCATCTGTAAAGTGAAGATGATGCCCACCTAACCTCACTGGTGTGGGCTGAAAGTTATTCATTATTCTTTATACAGGTCTTTGGTGTAAACTGCCGTATAAGGGCTAAGCATTACTAATTATTTATATATATAAACCTAGAATGTTCTGAGAGAAACTTCACCTATAGTCAGGGCTGTCTTTAGGCGTACACAGCATATGCGGCTGCGTAGGGCACCCAAAAATTTGGGGCACCACCAGGACGGCAGGTAAGAGCAGGTCAGCTCCCCACACCCAGCGTGCATTGCAGCCTCCTTAGGCAGGGGCCGTATTCACAGAGCTGAATGTGCCCGTGCAGCACATTCTGCATGAGGGAGACGGTATGGGGGTTTCTGCAGGGAACTGTGACTCTCCGCTGCCATGAGGCAGGCTGGGCGGCTTGGTATTCTCTGCTGCCTCGTCCCTCCCCCCTTCCGGACTGCCGCAGCGACTGCTGCGTACGAAGCTCGGTGTGTTTCTTCTGGGGTCCACTGGCACCAGTTTAGTAATACTGTGTAGGGCCCCATAAATCCTGAGGACGGCCCTGCCTATAGTAAAACTAGTCAATGTCATGGAAACACCCTGTTTTCCCCTCTGCAATATGCACACCTTGCCCAAAGAGTATAGAGGTATTTTGCAGCAGAGTCCGCAGATATTCTCAGATCTTAGTATTGCTGCTCAGCCTGTCTGGTGTAAAAGTCCATCATCCTGGGGTGTTAATTTGGGAAGGGATCCTGCAATGAGCTGTGTGCTCTTTGCTGACTGATAGGAATGAAAGGCACTTAGTGCCTCACAGAGTCAGACCTTTAGTTTTAAACAGTATTTGCTGCTGGCTTTTTATAGCCTTTCAGTGCAGTGTCGCACAGAGTCCCAGTCTGTACCCATGCCGTCTGTCTAATGTTAATGAAGAGAATGTCTAAATGTTTAAAAAGAGTTTCTCTTACCACTCAAGCTTTGCCCTTGTGGTTTGCCTTGTCAGCAAATGCAGCATGATATTGTGCAGCTGGATGTAGAGTTAGAGGCTTCTATCCTCTACCCCCACATCCAGGCCCAGATCCATCCTCAGTCTCATTTCTAGCCAGAGTCCCAAATCTAGCTCCAACCCCAATCCAAACTGCGATTGCTGCTCTAAACCAAGTCCCAGCCTACATACGTAGAGCATTTTGTTCTAGGCCATGCATGTCATTTTATTCTCTTTTCTGGTGTCCGATGATGAAATCAGAGCTGTATTTTGCAGCTTTTGACATATGTAGGTAAGAGCAGGGGATAATGACGGTAACGAAATCAGTCCTCCTTAGCCCTTAGGTGAAACAGCATGCTGTTTGCACCCTGATTGGCTGATGCTGAGAAACCAGATAGAATATTACTTTTATTCATTTCTCAGCTTAAAAGTGAGCTGAAAGGCTGTTTCCTCTCACACTCTGAGGTCTTGTCTCCCTGTTTCTCTTGCTACAGCTGACCTCATCACTGATGTTTAAGGCAGAGCAGGGAGCTTTGTGTTAGCTACACCATTGTTTGTAGCAAGGGAAAGTGTTCATTTCCTTCAGATACCTCACTCAAACATCTCTATGTTGAAAGGAAACTCTCTATAGAAGCAGAGAGAGAAACTGGACCTTCATCTGGTCTCATGTAGGGACACTAGACCCTAATGAAGGTCTCCCCATTGTGTTGTCTGAATGTGGATTTTTGCTTTTGTTTTTGTATTGTCTGACTCAGATTATGAATCCCTTGGGTCAGGAGCCAGGACTTGCTTTACGTTTGTGCAGTGTCAACCACCTGGTCAGTGCATAATCAATCATGATGGCTTTCAGTTTCATTGTTTTCAACTTTTTGTGAGTTTTTATCTGAAAGTCGGTTCATAGAATCTGTTACCAACTTAGGATCCAAAACGTTTTTTTTATTGTGGGTTTTATATTTGTAAGGGGTATTGTCTACACTGCATCGTAAGCCTAGGGTTTGAACTCAGGCTGTAGCCTAACCCCCCTTCTGTCTACACAGATTACACTAACCCAGGGTCCCAGGACCTCATGGGGGTGGAGGGTCAAAGACCGAGGCAAGCCAGGACCCAGGATTCAAGCCCTATTGCTTTGCTGTGTAAATGCAGCACCACTGGATTTGTGCTCTGGGAGTCTGCCAAAAGTATCCCACAATTCCATGGGCCACCTTTCTTTGTCCTCTAGACAGTCAAGGTTGGTGCACCTCACATTTTCTCATGCTGCACCATGAACAAAGGGCTAGAGTGGCCACATTTTGGGAGGGCACTAGGAAGTCTGAGCTATGAGTGGCTGGACTCAGGCCTGCGTAATGCAGTGTAGATGCTGGAGCCCCAGGTTTGGACCTCAGGTTCAACAATTCCGACACTGGGGTTACAGATTGGTTTAGATGCTCAGGCCCTGGGTTAACAAACCCAAGTTCTGCTAAGCCTGGACTTATACTGAGGTGTAGACATACTCTAATGCCCTTCTTTAACTTTGTTCTTCAGCACTCAGTATCTGGTGCAATTCTAATGAGTATCTGATATGGTACAGTACTTGAGAAGCACTTTATTAGGAACCCCAGTTAAGCAGAGCTTGATGAAGGTGTAATCGCTCTTTCTCTTAATTATGAATATTGTGCCTTTTAAGGAGATGGAGCTCTCTTGCTCCAGCTAGCGGGAGAAGCTAAATACAGAGTAGCCCTGCTGCTAAGGCAAGAGCTACTGGTAGTTGGTTGATCAAGCCCCAGCTGAGAGTCAGGGGAGCTGGTTGAATGTGTACAAGTGTAACACACTGGCTAAGTGTGTGTGTTGTCTTGTCTTGTCAGTGGCTGATTCACATGTCAGATATGAGCCTCTTACATGTATGTGGTCAAGGTAGTTGCTACTTTAGCTGAAGTAGTTTGGGCTTATGTTTTGGTGCTGAAGGTGCCAGGTTGTCTCCCCACGGACTCTTCCTAAATTTGTTAGAGGTTTAATGCTTCAATCTTGTAAGTTTTTAAATAGGAATGTCACATGGGGCCATAGGTTTGTAGGCAGGACCCCAGAAGCCCCACAAAGAACTCAGGCAAGAGTGAATCGCTGTTTGTGTAGGTCTTGCATTCACCCTAGCTGGGATTCATCCATCATCTCCTGCATCATCACAAGGAGATCTTATCCTTAAAATAGACTGAAACTTCTAGTTCCCCTTAATTCCCCTCCAGGTGCCTGGCGTCTACAGTCACTCTCAGCCAGAATGGTGCATTGCTGCTTCAGCCTAGGAGACTGACTGAAAAACAAGTCTGAAATGCAGAATTTCACAAAATAGGGTTCTCTGAACATAGTCTTGCATTTCAGTTACTGTTGTTCAGAGAAATCTCAAGGTACTGGTAAGTCACCAAAGGGAGGATGTTGCCCTTTGGAAACAGCTGCATTCTTTAGCTGGAAGTTTTCAGAATGCCAGCATCCTTGGAGTTAACTTGCTATTTTCCTGCCAGTATCTGCTGCTTTCCCCCTAAACAGAATGATTTAATGCTCCGTTACCTGGGATGATTTGTTAGCCCAATAGTGTTCTGGAGCCCCACCAGTCTCTCTAATCTAGATATCATGACTAGTTACGTGATGTAACTGAAAGTGGAATATAGACCAATGAATTTGGATATACAGGCCTATGACAAGCACAGAACATGGATAGTATGGCTGTCCGTCATATCAGATGATGTCACAGCACCTCTTGTGTTTTTGTTCTTGTATAAAAGAGAGCATGTGCAGCACTAATGCATCTGTTCATTGGAATGAAATGTGCAAGAGTCAGTGGCCCATAACTTCTCCAGCTCTTGCATCTAGAAGATTTTTAAAGAAGGAAAGCAAAGAGGTCACAATTACTACATGATGGATGACATTCCAGGACCACTTCAAACAGAAATAACTGTTTTAATAGTGGCATAAGTTAATGCACAACATATGCTGTGTATTGCAGGTGTCAGAATTCGTGCAATATTGCCAGACCCAGTAAAAACCAACACAAATCAGTATCTGTTTCCTCTCTTCTTCAGCTTTTGGGATAGCATTCTTAGAACAGAAAAAGGATTTGTCCCTTTGTCAATTTGTCAATTTGAACTTGGTGAGCCTAGTGTACAAAATGGTATGGCACAGGAATAACTTTTGGAGTTCACATAACATATTCAACATGTCATTCCATTATGGCTCAGTGTAATGGTGTTTGGCCCTGATGCTCTTCTCTCACTGCTGTAACTTCATTGACTTCAGACAGGAATTCTCTTGGTTTAGACCAGTGAAAGTGAAAAGAATCAAGCCATTGTGTCAGCAAATTGTTAGATCCCATAACTACTTCCTGATGTGAAAATTTGCCCTGCTGGGCAAATGCTCAAAGATGTTTACTCTAAGAGTTTGCTACAGGAGACTTAGGGTTGTGTCAGACTCTTCTACACCATTTGCTGGGAGATCTTGAATGAACCAATGCATTGTTTTGTTGTCTGAATGTGGAGAATCACTGCAGTTGATGGCTGAACTCGTTGGGCAAGAAGCGAGACACATTGGTCTGGTTATTCGCCTGGATAAAACTAAGTCACTGACATTACCATCAAGCAGCCTCCAGCTCCAGCTTGCAACCAGTGTCCAGACAGGGCATTGATCAGGTGGCAACTATCAAATACTTGGGAAATGTCAAAGACAGAGCTGGAGAAGGCTTGAAAGATGTAGAAGCTTGTATAGCAGCAGCTACTACCATGTGTGGGTTCTTTAGTGGCCTCTGTGGGAATGTTGTGACCTCAAGCATGTGATGAAGCTGTGGATCTATAGAACTACAGGTGTATCAACTCTGTTGTATGGCAGTGACACATGGGTGCTGAGGAAGGTTAAAGAGTGGCAGATTGACATTTTCGATTGATAGTGTTCATCAGCTACTCCATATTATGTGGGAGGACAGGATCAGAAATGAGAATATTTGTAGCTGAAGCTGGGAACCAACTCTGTCAGCACTGATGTGATTTTTGGAAGCTTTCTTGTTATGGACATATTAGGATGAAAGACCAATGAATTACAAAGCATGTTGATCAAGGAATGCTGCAACACAGCTGGCAATGAAGTGGTCACCAAAAGCTGCAGTGGTGTGATACTATCACCAATGATGGACATAAAGTGAATATCCAGCCAGACCACCAAGGACCTAGCTACAGATTGGTCTGAGAAGCACTTGATTTGCCATGATCATGAAGATTCTTCTTCAGCAGATCCTTTCAGAGTCTCCCCTTCAACAGTTTAATTATAGATTAGCTGGTGGAGAAGGGGTTGGGGAAGAACAGATTGAAATTGCTCATCATTCAGCTGAAGTGCCAACATTCCAATAGAGAGAATCTGCTCTCAGAAGGACTCCTAAAATGCCAATCCCATTCGAGGGGACATCAGAAAAGATAAGAGCGTTTTTTTCTTTTTTTTTTTTTCTTTTTTCTTTTTTTCGGGCTTTGGCTCACAGTTTTCATGGTGAGGTGCTGGCAGTTGAAGGCTCATTTATTTATCTTGAGAGCATAGGTTATTTGGTCAGGCCCTCGGAGTTATAGATTTATTTTTTAAATCCAAAGATGGGTTTTTCCATGAGATGCACAGAATATTTTTAGTTTCCTTTTTTTTCTGTTTTTTTTTTTTAAGCCTAGTCCTTGTCCATCCAAAAGTTTGGCAGCTCTGCAGAAATAGTTTTTCTAGCTCTTCAGGGCAGCTTTCTGAAGGCATAGGCCCAAGTAATGACCATGACCATTATGATGATTTTGGGTGCCTGATTTTACAGCTGTATCAAGGGCCTGCAAGCCCCAGTGACATCAGCTGGAGTTGCAAGTGATTAGCACTTCTGAAAATCATGGTCAAAGTGTTCTTAAGTTTGGGCAGGTGAAAATGGCAGTTGTGGAATCTCAGCCTGTGCTCCCCATTTGGCTTGCATTGAAACCAACCGGAGTTTGGCTTTTGACTTCAGTGGGAGGCAGGTTTGGGCACTTTAATTGTCAAGTGATCACAACTAAAAAGTCAGTATTTACCCAGTAATTACTCAATTGGATATGTCGCTTCAGTATTTTTCTGTTTGTAAAAGGAAATAACTGTTGGGATATCAGAAACTAGGGTGTGGGAACTGTGTGTGTAGATGCTGATTTTGTGTGTAAATGGCAGCTATGATGTTAGGTCATCTAGTAGTCTATCCCCTTCCAAAACAGAATCAATCCCTACAATTCATGTTTTTCTCAGTTTTGTGCTGTTGATGGTATGTAGTGATATTATATAATATACATACACCATAAAGCTCTTACCCTTCAGATTAGTCTCAAATATATGAACAAGAGCAAAGAATAAAAAAAAAAATTAAAATGTTCACCTAGAATGCTGGGAAGCCATTTAGTACAGAACAGAGCTCCCACTATTTATTACCCATGTTCTGAACTCTGCTGAATACTCATTAATCTTACAAGGACAGCAAATACCTAAATTCATTCAGTTCCATATCCTCCATAGATTTTAATACCAGAGGGGACCATTGTGATCCATCTAGTCTGACCTCCTGCATAACTAGGGCCTACCAAATTCATGGCCATGGAAAAACATGTCATGGACCATGAAATCAGGTCTCCCGCCATGAAATCTGGTCTTATGTGATTTTACCCTATACAATTTAGATTTCCTGGGGAAGACCAGCGTTACTCAAATTGGGGGTCCTGACCCGAAAGTGAGTTGCAGGCAGGTCACAAGGTTATTTCAGGAGAGTCGCGGTATTGCCACCCTTACTTCTGCGCTGCCTTCAGAGCTGGGCAGCCAGAGAGCAGCAGCTGTTGGGCAGGCTCCCAGCTCTGAAGGCAGTGCCCCGCCAGCAGCTGTGCAGAAGTAAGGGTGGCAATACCATCCTATGCCACCCTTATGTGCTGCTGCCTGCAAAGGTGGGTGGCCAGAGAGTGGCAGCTGCTGACCGAGGGCCCAGCTCTGCAAGCAGCAGCGCAGAAGTAAGGGTGGCAATACCATACCATGCTATCCTCACTTCTGCGCTGCTGCTGGTGGCGGCTCTGCCTTCAGAGCTGGGCTCCCAGCCAGCAGCCGCCGCTCTCCAGCTGCCCAGCTCTGAAGGCAGCACCGCTGCCAGCAGCAGCGCAGAAGTAAGGAGAGCCGTATTGCAACCCCCTGCTACAATAACCTTGCGACCCCCACTCCCCCGAAACTCCTTTTTGGGTCAGGACTCCTACACTTACATCATTGAAATTTCAGATTTAAATAGCTGAAATCGTGAAATTTATGATTTTTTAAAAAAATTCTATGACAATTGACCAAAATGGACCGTGAATTTGGTAGGGCCCTATGCGTAACACAGACATAGGGCTTCCCTGTATTAATTCTCACTTCAAGTTCATTAACTGTACTTGAACTAGTGCATACATTTAAAAAAAATCCAATTATGATTTAAAATAAGAGGCAGTGGATTCTGAAACAAGCAAATTAAAGAATATTTTCAGAATCTACTGCCTGTAAGAAAAAGAAACCAAACTGGAGTCTCTCTCTTTCTCGGCTTACTGCTTTTGGAAGGTTCTCCTGTGATTTTTTCATTTTTTGTTAAGCTTATAGACAGTAGCATCTAGAGGCCCAAACTAAGATGAGGGCCCCATTGTGTTGGGCGCTAAGCTCTCTCATATAGTAAAAGAAAGCTCTTGTCCCAAAGAGTGAACAAACTAAATGCACAAGACACATGCTGGCTGGGAGAAAGCAAGTACTATGGTTCACAGAAGGGGAACAGATGCAGAGAGGAATTAAATAACTTGCCCACGTTCAGACAAGAAGTCTGTGGTAGAACCAGGAATTGAGCCAGATCCTCATGAGTATCAGTTTAGTGCCTTAACCTCAAGCCCATCTTTCATACTGCAAAAGCTCTGACTACAGTATAGTCAGTATTTCATTTGGTATGTGGTGGCACCCATGAAAGGGAGACAGAATGGACAAGTCCATCATCACCATCAAAACTCCATTAACTCTCCTTGTGACCAGATGGAGTGGGACCAGGGGAGAAGAACGTTGAAGAGGGGGATGGGAAGTCTTTGCAAAGCAGCATTTTTGTGAGGGGCAAGATAGCTAAGAGGGGCCTGTCAGACCATTTCATTAACCAGTTCTGTGCATAAGTATTCCCAAAGGGAATAGTTTATGTTGCCTTTTGAGGAGAAGTGAAGCCTGATTTCCGTCACCAGCTCAACAGGCAGAGTAATTGCCATGGATCTTGGAGGGTTTTTTCTTTTAGTTGGGGGGAATTTTTTTTTTAGTTTGGAAAAGAAAATAAGTGGTTGTTCACTAGAAATAAACAAATCAGCACAGAAAGAGAAACTTCAAGTGCAAGCATGTGGCAGCTGGGAGGTTCAGTTACGCTGGCTTTGGCTTTGCACTGAGCTGCCGAAAGGATGCCAAGAAAGAGGAGAAGAAATTGAAAAAGGAAATTCTCTCTCTGCCAAAATGACACAAATACCAACTGTTTAGGCACACAATTGAAAAGGGTGCTGCTGAAAGGAACAAGATGAGCTACAGGGAGTCCACTCGAGGAGCAAATTCCAGTCCCGTAGGCACGCTGCTTTGGCCCAAGACCCTGTCAGTTGTCACAAGCTAAGCAGGGTCAATACTGGAGAAGAGACTCCCAAGCAACAGTTAGATGTTGCAGGTACTGGAAGTGGTGCTGACAATTGGGAAGATATAGGTGGGGAGGGGTGGGTGAGATGCTGCTATCCCCACAGAAGGTTTGTCTGGGGTGATGGCAACATCTACCACCTGGCAGAGAAAACTCTGCTAGGATGGCAGGCAGGGAGGCTGCTGCCCCTGGTCTCCAGGCTGGCTGGGGCCTCCCTGCTCTTCAGCCCATTGCTCCCTGGTTTTGGGTGGGCTGGGGTTTGGTCCAGGAGGAGCGAAAACTCAATCTCCCATCACCCTGCTACCAGGGAAGAGGACTCCTGACACCCCCGCCCTCCAAGACTGTGGAATTAGCATAAATTGACTTATGGAGAGGGCTACCAAGTATCAATTTATATTACCTCCCTCCCCACATAATAAATTGATTGAATGTGTTGGGGGAATTGAGCTGCTTAGCATTAATTATTGGGTTTTGGGAAGAAATGGGCAGCATTCATTGTTTTATTTGGGGGTGGGTGGCTGCCCACCATGAATTAATTTATGTGGTGGTATTCAATTCAGTGGCAGCGCAGAGTTCAGCCAGTAGGAAACTGAGGCCGTTGGGCCACAGTAGTTGAGGGAATCTAAACAACGGGAGACCAAGTAGAAAGGGACATGACTCACAATGGGGGCATGGTTTGAGTTACTGGTATATTTCCACTATGTGACTAAGCTTCCATTTGGGATTGGAAGAATTGGGTACATTTCTCCCACTCCAGCTATATATTTGATCAGACTGGTGAACTCAGGGAGAAGATGTCCTTTTGTCTTTACACTGCACCAATAAAACAGTGGCCCGTGCTGGCAATATCCTCATAGAATAACAGAGTTGGAAGGGACCTCTGGAGGCCATCTAGTCCAACCCCCTGCCCAGAGCAGGACCAATCCCAACTAAATCATCCCAGCCAGGGCTTTGTCAAGCCTGACCTTAAAAACTTCTAAGGAAGGGGATTCCACCACTTCCCTAGGTAACGCATTCCAGTGTTTCACCACCCTCCTAGTGAAAAAGTTTTTCCTAATATCCAACCTAAACCTCTCCACTGCAACTTGAGACCATTACTCCTTGTCCTGTCATCTGCTATCACTGAGAATAGTCTAGATCCATCCTCTTTGGATCCACCTTTCAGGTAGTTAAAAGCAGCTATCAAATCCCCCCTCATTCTTCTCTTCCATAGACTAAACAATCCCAGTTCCCTCAGCCTCTCCTCATAAGTCATGTGTTCCAGTCCCCTAATCATTTTTGTTGCCCTTCGCTGGACTCTCTCCAATTTCTCCACATCCTTTTTGTAGTGTGGGGCCCAAAACTGGACACAGTACTCCAGATGAGGCCTCACCAATGTCGAATAGAGGGGAACGATCACGTCCCTCGATCTGCTGGCAATGCCCCTACTTATACACCCCAAAATGCCATTGGCCTTCTTGGCAACAAGGGCACGCTGTTGACTCATATCCAGCTTCTCGTCCACTGTAACCCCTAGGTCCTTCTCTGCAGAACTGCTGCCTAGCCATTCGGTCCCTAGTCTGTAGCGGTGCATTGGATTCTTCCATCCTAAGTGCAGGATTCTGCACTTGTCCTTGTTGGACCTCATCAGATTTCTTTTGGCCCAATCCTCCAATTTTTCTAGGTCCCTCTGTATCCTATCCCTACCCTCCAGCATATCTACCACTCCTCCCAGTTTAGTGTCATCCGCAAACTTGCTGAGGGTGCAATCCACACCATCCTCCAGATCATTAAAGAAGATATTGAACAAAACCGGCCCCAGGACCAACCCTTGGGGCACTCCGATAGATACCGGCTGCCAACTAGACATGGAGCCATTGATCACTACCCGTTGAGCCCGACAATCTAGCCAACTTTCTACCCACCTTGTAGTGCATCCATCCAGCCCATACTTCTTTAACTTGCTGACAAGAATACTGTGGGAGATCGTGTCAAAAGCTTTGCTAAAGTCGAGGAATAACACGTCCACTGCTTTCCCTTCCTCCACAGAACCAGTTATCTCATCATAGAAGGCGATTAGATTAGTCAGGCATGACCTTCCCTTGGTGAATCCATGCTGACTGTTCCTGATCACTTTCCTCTCGTCTAAGTGCTTCAGAATTGATTCGTTGAGGACATGCTCCATGATTTTTCCGGGGACTGAGGTGAGGCTGACTGGCCTGTAGTTCCCAGGATCATCCTTCTTCCCTTTTTTAAAGATGGGCACTACATTAGCCTTTTTCCAATCTTCCGGGACTTCCCCCGATCGCCATGAGTTTTCAAAGACAATGGCCAATGGCTCTGCAATCACATCCGCCAATTCCTTTAGCACTCTCGGATGCAACTCATCCGGCCCCATGGAGTTGTGCACGTCCAGTTTTTCTAAATAGTCCTGAACCACTTCTTCCTTCACAGAGGGCTGGCCACCTCCTCCCCATGCTCTGCTGCCCAGTGCAGTAGTCTGGGAGCTGACCTTGTTCGTGAAGACAGAGGCAAAAAAAGCACTGAGTACGTTAGCTTTTTCCACATCCTCTGTCACTAGGTTGCCTCCCTCATTTAGTAAGGGGCCCACACTTTCCTTGGCTTTCTTCTTATTGCTAACATACCTGAAGAAACTCTTCTTGTTACTCTTAACATCCCTCGCTAGCTGCAACTCCAGGTGTGATTTAGCCTTCCTGATTCCATTCCTACATGCCCGAGCAATATTTATATACTCATCCCTGGTCATTTGTCCAATCTTCCACTTCTTGTAAGCCTCTTTTTTGTGTTTAAGATCAGCAAGGATTTCACTGTTAAGCCAAGCTGGTCGCCTGCCATATTTACTATTCTTTCTACACGTCGGGATGGTTTGTCCCTGTAACCTCAATAAGGATTCTTTAAAAAACAGCCAGCTCTCCTGGACTCCTTTCCCACTCATGTTATTCTCACAGGGGATCTTGCCCATCAGTTCCCTGAGGGAGTCAAAGTCTGCTTTTCTGAAGTCCAGGGTCCGTATTCTGCTGCTTTCCTTTCTTCCTTGTGTCAGGATCCTGAACTCGACCATCTCATGGTCACTGCCTCCCAGGTTCCCATCCACTTTTGCTTCCCCTACTAATTCTTCCCGGTTTGTGAGCAGCAGGTCAAGAAGAGCTCCACCCCTAGTTGGTTCCTCCAGCACTTGCACCAGGAAATTGTCCCCTCCAGTTTCCAAAAACTTCCTGGATTGTCTGTGCACCGCTGTATTGCTTTCCCAGCAGATATCAGGATGATCGAAGTCGCCCATGAGAACCAGGGCGTGCGGTCTAGTAGCTTCTGCTACTTGCCGGAAGAAAGCCTCGTCCACCTCATCCCCCTGGTCTGGTGGTCTATTTCAGACTCCCACCACGACATCACCCTTGTTGCTCCGGCTTCTAAACTTAATCCAGAGACTCTCAGGTTTTTCTGCAGTTTCATACTTGAGCTCTGAGCATTCATACTGTTCCCTTACATACAGTGCAACTCCCCCACCTTTTCTGGCCTCCCTGTCCTTCCTGAACAGTTTATACCCATCCATGACAGTACTCCAGTCATGCGAGTTATCCCACCAAGTCTCCGTTATTCCAATCACATCATAATTCCCTGACTTTGCCAGGACCTCCAGTTCTCCCTGCTTGTTTCCCAGGCTTTGTGCATTTGTATATAGGCACTTGAGATAACCCGCTGATCGCCCCTTGTTCTCAGTATGAGGAAGGAGCCATCCCCTCTCACACGTTCCTGGTCGTGCTTCCTCCCAGTATCCCGCTTCCCCACTTACCTCAGGGCTTTGGTCTCCTTCCCCCGGTGAACCTAGTTTAAAGCCCTCCTCACTAGGTTAGCCAGCCTGCTCGCGAAGATGCTCTTCCCTCTCTTCGTTAAGTGGAGCCCGTCTCTGCCTAGCACTCCTCCTTCTTGGAACACCATCCCATGGTCGAAGAATCCAAAGCCTTCTCTCCGACACCACCTGCGTAGCCATTCATTGACTTCCACGATTCGACGATCCCTACCCCGGCCTTTTCCTTCCACGGGGAGGATGGACGAGAACACCACTTGCGCCGCATACTCCTTTATCCTCCTTCCCAGAGCCACGTAGTCTGCAGTGATCTGCTCAAGGTCATTCTTGGCAGTATCATTGGTGCCCACGTGGAAAAGCAGGAAGGGGTAGTGGTCCGAGGGCTTGATGAGTCTCGGCAGTCTCTCCGTCACATCGTGAATCTTAGCCCCCGGCAAGCAGCAGACTTCTCTGTTTTCCCAGTCAGGGCGGCAGATAGATGACTCAGTCCCCCTGAGGAGAGAGTCTCCGACCACCACCACCACCCGCCTCCTTCTCTTGGGAGTGGTGGTCGTGGAACCCCCAACCTTAGGACAGGGCATCTCATGCCTTTCAACTGGTGGAGTTGACAGCAGGGGCTCTATATTTGGACAAGCCTATTTGCACTCTCTAAAAATAAGAGGTGGCTGATGCTGTCAGCATTGCCAACAAGTTCACATCTGTCTGTGCCAATGATGGTGGTGATAAAGAGCCAACAGGAAAGGAAGGAGAACGGTACATGAGGGAGTTTTTGAAACTAAAAATATACTGTGCAGCTTTGCTATAATTTCAGCTTCTCTTAAGTAGATTTTATCCAGGAGCAACCTATAGAAAGGCCTGGGCCAGATACAGTTATTGTAAAGCTTAAAGTTGCTTTAAACTCTATCATTAGACAGTTTATTTAAATTGGGTCTAAACAAATAAACAAACACTGCGTAACCTGAAGACACAGAATGTGCCCAAAGGGTTCTTGCCCTACAGGTTTGGAATTCCAGCCCATTGCTGATGAAGGAGGGGAAATATTTTGTTTAGTGGGTTTTACCTGTGAGGTGACCACAACACCCCCAGGCCTGACTCGCCTCTCATTTGTACAGATGTTGATGAGGACTAATTAATCTGAAGTCAATGGACTTACACCAGTGCTAAGTGAGATCAGAATCAGGCCCATTGTGGGTATATAATGTGAAAAATATCTCATCCTCTCAACCTCAGGAGCAGACATAGTGGAAAATGTGGTGGGTAGGATGTTGAGAAGCTGTTGAAAAAATAATGTGGATTCAGTTTAATGTGTGAATGTCCAGGGTATTGTGGGGAAAACCATCTTCTGGAAAATGAGCACAGTTTCTAATCCTTTCAATCTCTGGAGACTCGTGGGATTGGGTGACATGCCTGTTTCTCCTGGCACTGTGGGAAGGTTCCCAAGAGGGAAGCTCCTTGGGAAGCTGAATGCTTGTTCTTCTTTTTGTCGCTGATTGTAATTCAGGATTGATCCATGGATCCACTGGACCAGGACTGAAGACCTGGGTTCTTGTCCTGTCTCTGCCATTGATCTGTGTGCCCTTGGGCAAGTCACTTCCCCTTTGTCCTCCCCACCCCCTCCACCCTTTGTCTTGTCTAAGTAGATTATGAGCTCTTTGGGGTAGGGACTGTCTCCACCTGTTTGTGTGCAGTACCCAGCCCAACGCGGCTTCAGTCTCAGTGGGGACCATGAAAGGGTTGCCGGGTGTCCAGTTTTCAATCGGAATGCGCAGTTGAAAAGGGACCCTGGCAGCTCCAGTCAGCACTGCCTAGTAGCTGGAGGGACCTGCTGGTCACTTCTGGGGTGCAGCGCAGTGCCAGGACAGGCAGGGAGCCTGCCTTTGCCCCACTGCGCTGCTTACTGGGAGCCGCCCGAGGTAAGCCCGTGCCTCAACCCCCTGCACCCCAAACCCCTCATCTCTGGCCAGAGCCCATACCCCCTCTTGCACCCCAACCTCCTGCCTCAATCCACAGCCCCTCCCACACTCCAGCCGGGAGCCCTTTCCTAAACCCCAAAATCCTCATCCCTAGCCCCACCCCAGAGCCTGCACCCCCAGCTGGAGCCCTCAACCCACTGCCTCAGCTCAGAGCCCCCTCCCGCACACAGAATCCCTCAGCCCCAGCCTGGAGCCCCCCCTGCACCCCAAACCCTCATCCCCCAGCTCCACCCCAGAGCCTGCACCCCTCCAGCCAGAGCCCTCACCCTCTCCCATACCCCAACTCCCTACCCCAGCCCAGAGCCCCCCCCCCCCCCCCCCCGCACCCTGATCCCCTCATTTCTGGTCCCACCCTGGAGCCTGCACCCCCAGTTGAAGCCATCACCCCCTCCCAACCCCCTCTCCTAGCCCAGTGAAAGTGAGTGAAGGTGGGGGAGAGGGAGCCACCAAGGGAGGGGAAATGTAGTGAGCGGGGGGCAGTGCCCCGGGAAAGGGGGAGGGAAGGGGGCGGGGTCTCTGGGAAGGAGCGGGGATGGGGTGTTCGGTTTTGTGCGATTAGAAAGTTAGCAACTCTAGACCATGAGGCGCTTCTGGAATATAAATCATAATAATGGCATGGTAAGCTTTGCAGTAGTCTGTCCTTGAAACGTCAGTTAGCAGCCACAGTCAGAGACAGCAGACTGAGCCAGTTGGACCAGTGGCTTGATACTGCCTGGCTGGAGGAGAGATACCAGGCTGGATGAAACAATGATCTGATTGGGTAAATATGTCCTGATTTCATACTGCAGGGAACTGGGTAGTGTGCGTGTGCACCACTTTCCATTAGATGGAATTGGAACTTTTCAACAGTGTTCTAGCCCTTATAGCTGCTAATTAATGGATATTCTCTTTTGCATCTCATGATACAATAGGCTGCTTTTGGAGCACAAAGATTATCTGCATATAGCCTGAGTCCAGGGAGAAGAAATGTTTGTATCTTTTGCTCTGGATGAATTGTGCTTAGAAGGCTTGGGTATGGCACCATCCACAACACCTTGAGAATACTTATGTCCATGCTAGTCATTAAGTTGAGGAAATAGTGCAGTACCTACCACATCTGTCTAGCTCAGTCCTGTGGTCTGTCCTGTTTCAAAATTACTATCTCCTGGGACCTGGTTGGTTTTTTGGATGCGTAAACTGTCTGAAAAATCCTGGATTTATTTCAGCTGCTGTTATGAATTCATAGTTTATCTCATGGGAGATCGGACACATTTTGTATTTGTTAACCAAAGTGCTCCACTGGGGCAGGCTCTATTACTGATATAGAACTGAGAAATAGCTAGCAGACTTTTTAATGCTTAAGGAAGAACTTCATTTGGGATTCAAAGATTTTTATAAAGGTGAACTGCAAAGGCTTGAACTTTCAGAAAATCAGTTACCAAAAAAAGGGAAAATGGTCTATTGGGTAAAAACACAAGATGTTGGAGTCCGATGTGGGTTCTATTCCTGGCTCTGTTACAGATTTCCTGTGTGATTGAAGGGAATCACTTAATCTCTCTGCCTCATTTTTCCCACCTAAATGGACATAGCTGAGAAGGCTGCAGTGAAGCGTAATTCATTAATTTGTGAAAAGCACTGGGATATGGTTGGGGGATGGCACTACAGGAGTGCAAAGTATTCATTGAATTTATAAGCTGAGTCTTTCAAAAACATCTCGTGGGAGTTGAGGTTTCATTGACTTTCATTTGGAGTTGTGGGCCTGACTTCCTTTAGATGCTTTTGAAAAAGCCACCATAGAGGCTTATCCGACATGGAAAACCCTTAATTACATTTTAGGGTTTTCTTAATCATTTTTTAACCACCTGAGTTCAGGGTTCTGTGACCATTTCTGCCATTAAGTGATGACACTGACAGCTAATCCTGAGTATAGGAATCCGGCTTCCTCCTGTCTGGGATGGAATGATGCCATCAGCTGTTGCAGGGGAAATGCATTAACCAGAAGCTATGTCTTGTCAAATTCTGTTCTCAGCTACCTGAGTTAAATTCAAATATCCTTATTGATTTCAATTCTGTTTTTTCAGACTTACACTGATTCCAGGCGCCAGTTTACTCTTACTTGCAGATTACAATAAGTAAATAGGAATGAAAAGTTTCTCATATGTTTGCCCTTTGGATTTCTTCTCTTCCATCTATTTTGTATGCTATTTCTACTGCGGTCAACCAGAATTCACTACACAAAATCAGGGACTTGTGAAAAAGATTTTAAACCCACACTCAAAGGCATTGTGTAAGTTGCCTGTCCCGCTGCTTCTTTAAATAATGCTGATCAACCCAATGGACTGAGAGAAGGAGTTCAGCAGGTAAAGGTAGTCTGTTTCTTCTACTTATCAGGAAGTGTGCTTAAGTATTTTGGGCAGCTGTGTAAGTGGCAAACAGTACCTTAGTCTGTGTCTTAAGACAGCATGATGCATCAGCACAGGATATTTATACCCAAAGTGTGGTTAAACAGTGACATGGCCTGAGATGCTGAGCATCTGCAGTTCCCAAGGAGCTGTGAGTTTCCAGGACCTCTGAAAATCAGGTCAGTGTAATAGGAGAGGAAAGATGGTCTTGTAAGGGCACTGGCCTGGCAATCAAGTGATCGGAGTTCTATTCCCTGCTGTGCCACAGACTTCCTGGGTGAGTTTGGATTGTCACTTCAACTTTTCTTGTCCCCCTCTACCCATTTGTAAAATGGGAGTAAATCACTCCCTACCTCCTAAGGGTAGCGTGAGGATAAATCCGGTCATGTTTGGGAAGTGCTTGGATACTAAGGAGATACTCTGGAGAAATACTGTTTGGTGTTGTGAGTATATTTGGTGTTTAGTGGAAAATTTCAGATTGACAGCCCCGGATGCTGAAGTCGAGTGCTTAACTGCAAAAAAGGTACAGCGCTGGCAGCTGCTGTGATGTCTTCTCCCAAGTGACTCAACCCTCTCCTAAAAAAACATTTGTCAGATAAGCTAGGCATTTAATCTTCAGGACCTATTCAATCATTGATCTCTTGTCCATTTATATGGCACCCATCACCTTACTGTTTGAGTTCCTCTCTGCAAAGGTCCACCAACAGAGGGGAATGATGTACTTACAGCAGGGGTGGGTTTCTTCTGTTGTGTGTGTCTTTCCCACTAGGAGCGGATGCCACCAAATGTCTTTGCCATTGAAGAGAATGTGTCCATGAAAACTGTATAGTGGATTGATTCCCTAAGAACTCTGTAAAAGGCCTTCAGGATCAAATGAACTGTGGCTAGAATATTTTGTTTAGTTTTATTTTTGCAGTTGGTTCAAATATTCCAAGTATTTGACATATTCCATTAAATCTTATTTTAGATGAAATTGTTCATCTCAGAAGTCCCAGTTTCTGCCATGGGGAGGGACTTGGTCCAAATTAGCTTCAATGCCTATATAATACCTTGACTTTATTACAGGTTTGTATGATATCAGGGCTGTGTTTTCACAGTAGTTACATAGCTGTTGCTCTGGTGAAGAATGACATGGTTGCTTCTGAAGCCCACTGACTGACATCTGTTTTTAATGTAATATTTACACTACTCAAGTCGCTAAAAGGTGGCTTTGCTTTAATAGATTCCTTTGGCTGACATTTTGCTTCATACAGCTGGATAATTATTTCCAGTTATTGACGTCTATGTGGCTTTGGATATCAGGCCCTACTTTTTCCCTTCTGCATGTTCTGGAGCAAGAAGAGGATTTTGTTATCAACATCAGTGCAAGTGGCTGAGAGGCAATTTGAAGTCTTTTATTTGAGGATCAGAATCTTGACGGTCTTTAAGAAATCCAGCGTATTTTAGATTCTGTCTGAGAGAAGTTGTGGTGCTGTGATTTTCTATGGAGAACATTTACATCATCTGGGCAAGAACCATCTTTTTCCCCAGTGTCTCCGATTGTAATATATCATGATACTGCTCCTCAGGGTGATGTAAATCTCAGTGTGATCTTGGGTATCTCACTTCAGAGTCTGATGCTTTGAAAATGTTCTCCAGGTGGCTGGTTAAAATTAGTGATGGACCAACCAATGTTTTGGGAATTCAGATAAACATCCACATGCTTATCCAGACCTCTTGGGTTTGCAAAAGTAGCTTTTGCGAGAACCGGCTTTCTGCTACTTCAGATCTTACCAAATCTTACCAGATTTTGAAGCACCTAGTCAATGTTTATTCGGACCTTTTCCAAGCAAAACAGTCATTAACGTCAATTAAAATTCAGTCTGAATAAGGACTGAAGAATTCCGTTTGAGATTAGGCCCATAAACAGAACAGCTTTCCTTATGGGTTTTTGGACCTTCTGTTTTTGGTCGAAACCAGAAAATGCAAATGTACACACAAATGTAACCAAACTTTTTTTTTTCTTTTTTTTGAACCTCAGATGTTTATTTAATTGAAACCAGTTCTCACCCAGCCCTAGCTCAAAAGCATCAGGATGGTCCTAGAAGAGGCATTAAGCTTTGGTCTCAGGGTTAGGACCACAATATACGCTAGATACAGAGGGGTAGAAAGTAGTGGGAGAGAAACGGTAAATCATGGAGTAAAATGACCTTCATCTGCTCAGCCAACCAAAAATACAGAATCTTACCACAGGAAGGTCAGAGTTCCTGGTCTTTTAATACAACTGGTCAAACTCCAAAGCTTCAGGGGTTCAGATAGGAAATTACTCAGGTGTTTGGATGCTTTTCCTATCTTTAAACCCTTTTAGCCTATTGTTTGGGCTGGAAGTCTAGTAAGAGCAGGATTTCTCACAGTATTCTAACACTTCTGCTTTTTTTAAGACTCTTAGAACATTTTTGATTTGGATTCTTTTTGAGATTTGGAGAATGGATTTGAGTAGTTGTCAAGTTATCTGAATTTGCTTCCTCTTCCATAGCCTGGGGTTCAATGAATAGGCAAAGGAGATGCTGTGTGTATTCTCACAGACTTACTGTCCCATTTATCTAGGAAACAACTGTAGTAGGGGTCACTTGCTCTTTCAAACTCCTTTACACAGGAAACTTCCAGGAAGACGGATCAAGGCACTTTGCAATACAAATTGGTGTCTTGGCCTGATGTCCCTTTACAAATAGGTTGCTGTATATGTTATGTTGCCCTGTGGAATGGCCTTTATTTAACTAGCACTAGATTAGCGCTCTCTCTCCCCTGTTCTACTCTGGTCATGATAAGATTATCTTCTAAAAATAATGCTGTATTTATCAACTGCATGTTTTTGCGTTGGTTTTTCCTTCAGCAAGGTCATATTTTGACTCTTGGATAGGAGGTTAAGGCCTGCTATGTGCAAAACATTTGTCAGCATCTAGTAGAGAGTAGGTGTTAAAAGGCAGTCTGCAATGAAATGAAGCGTAGAAATCTAGCGGATTACTTATGGGGAGTCGTATAGCTCTGGATCTATTGGTAAGCAAGGATATAGCTCCATCAGCCTAGTGCTTTCATCAGGGAAAGGGAGAGAAGGAAAACAGAGGCATTCCACTTGCACTGAAAAAACGTTCATGTGCGGCATGAATTTCCCCACACCCTACTGATGGGGAAGTGGTATATTTGATAAATTGTGGAACCAGGTGGTACATTTGATGCCTCTTGCCATTTTGACAGTCTCTCAGGCTTTATGTATAGCTAGAAATAGAAATTGTAATGAACTGGCTTGGTAGGTATATGTACTACTGCCCTCTACTGGCTAGAAGTAGAACTGTTCTATTATGCCATTGGCTGTATACTGCTCACAGCTAACTGAGGTTCTCCTTTAGTTCAAGTGTTAGGAGCCTGTAGTCTTGGAGCAGGAAGATCTCAGTTTTACCCCTGCTGTTGCTGTAAATTCCAAATTTGGAGCCTGACATTTTCCATGGATTTGTTACAATGTATACTATAATTTAATTTTAACCTGAAAGGAACTTGACAAGTATTAAGGTTCTTTTGAAGGCAGGCCAGTTTGGGGACGTGTAGAAATATTTCTTCTCTCCAAACAACATAAATATGTAGCAGCAGTAAAAGAGTTGATGTGATCTGATAAAGATCTGGCTATTTAATGTTCATCTGTATAACTTTTACAAGCTAAGCCTGTTGATATGAATAATTGTTTATACATACAGGACAATAATCTTCCTGACATTCTATCTTTCTGTCTCTTGCTAATCTCTATTCATCCATCTTTAGTATAACTCCAAGGGGGACAGTTCTTCAACCACAAGATAGAACTTCAATTGACTTTAATGTAAGCTACTTATATCTTGTGGTGGGAGATTAGGGCTCCAGTAACCAATCGTTATTTTCTTACTGGTTTCTAGTCTATCTGCCTATCCTCTTCACAAAGTAAAGTAAAATAAAACCTGATGCAGTGAAACCTCTCAAGTGACCACCCAAAGAACCAGTAAAATGTGGTTGCCCAGCAGAGGTAGGCCTTCAACTGAAAGGTGAGTTTAATTGGACTGCAAAATGTATGGAGATACTTTAAAATTATTAAGACTCCTCTTGGAGGTGGTCTTTGATGCAGCTTTCACTGTAATTCACAGATTACGGTTCTGTTCATCTGGATGCTTTGAGGTTGTGCTTAACTTCCTAAGAAGCAGGCATTTGGCCTATTTCCAGACTCTTTGGCTTGGTATTTTTACTCTGTTGTTGGTGAATCTCGTCCATCCAATTAGCAGAAATAATGCAAAATATTTTCTAAAATCTGTAAAATGTAAAACTTGAAAATGTAACTGAGTTATCCCTGAAGGCTCTGTCGTTAGAGTACAAGCTTTGGCAGCATACTGCGAGGAGGGGAGTATTGTTTTTTGGTCACTGAAGGACAACCTTGTCTCAGTCAGTTCTGTAATTCTGTTTTCAGTAATCCTATTTGAAGGGTTCTCTTTTCTTCTCTGCCATCACAAGGATAGCTTTAGCACTATACCTTCAAAGACATTTGTAATAAATTTCATAAAGATGTGTGTGTTATATAAGGAAATAGGACTGTCAAGAATCCCTGATGATTTAAACCAAATGAAAACTATTTATCCTTTAAGCCTGCTCATGAACTTTGTTTAATTTTCTGTTTCAGGAACAAGAAGACCCTAATAAGCTTGCTACCAGCTGGCCGGATTACTATATTGATCGCATCAACTCCATGGCTGCAGTAAGTTACCTCTGCACACGCCAGGAAAGATTTCCCAACAACGGCTGTTTGATTGTGAAACAGTGTCTTAAGGAGAGTAGTGAAAGTCCAATTGCTTGATTCATTTAAAATTGAGCTGGCAAAGGGAGAGGGGTATACTCTGTAGGGAAGAATCTTGCACTGGCAGAGAGATGGATTTGATGAAATGCAGGCCTTTTTCAGGTCTTATTTCTGTGATTCACAGACCTGAAAATGATGAAATTGGATTCTTCACTGGAAACTCCACATTACAGAAATGAGATGTGATGGTGTCGCTGTGGCTTTTGTCTTGCAAATCGACAATGGGTTTTCTCCTGTGTACATGCACATGCGTGCAAGCACACATGTGCATATATATATTCTCTCTCTCTCTCCTCTCTTTAAACAGTGCTTAAAGATGATCTGAAAAGCTTTAAAAACAAATTAAATGTAAATGTTAGCTCCTAATCCAGTAATAAAACATGGCCCTGACCCATGCGTTTAACCAAACTCTGTCCAACACAGAACCTGAAGGGAAGGGCCAAAAATGGCTTTGTCACCTTTGTGTTTCCATGATCTAAAGACCAACTTGGCCCAAGCACAACAGAGATTTCAAGAAAAGTGATATCAAGGATAGGAAAGGCCTCCAAAGCTTTCACTAAACTCAAGGCATGGAAATCAAAGAGATGCAGTGTCAAAACAAAACTGGGAATTTTCAACATGAATGTCATCTCAGTGCGAACATATATGGCTGCAAGAGCTGGAGATCTATTAAAATGTTTGATAGAAAACAAGATACTGTACTTTTTGAAAATAAGTGCCTAAAAAAGCTTATGACATAGGTACCGACTCTGTGGATTCTCCAGGGCTGGAGCACCCACGGGGAAAAAAAAATTAGTGGGCGCTTAGCAACCACCAGGAGCCAGCTCCACTGACCCCTACTGTGCGTGCTTCCCACCCACCAGCAGTCCCACCAATCAACTCCTCCTCCTCCCTCCCAGCACTTCCTGCCTGCTGCAGTCAGCTGTTCTGCAGTGTGCAGGAGGTGCTGGGGGGAGAGGGAGATGGGGCATGCTTGGGAAAGGGGAGTGGAACTGGGCGGGGAAGCGGCAGGGGTGGGAAGAGGTGGGGTGGGAGTGAGGCCTTGGGGGGAAAGGGTGGAGTGGGGGAGGGGGCCTGGGGTTGAGCAGTGGTTAAGCATCCCTGGGGAAAGGAGGAAGCCAGCCCCTGTGGCTTCTGGGTATTGGATGGAGAGAGTTTATCACCAATGAAGAGATCCAGCCAGCAGCTTGTTTCCACCAGAATCAGAAGAAAGTGCTGGATATATTGGTGCAGGTATCCCACATGCCAATGCAGACTCCCACAGGAAGCTGAGATAAAGTGGTGTGAGGAAACAAGGGGACCCAATAGAAACATTAAGAAGAAGCCTTAGCAGGGATGGCAGAACCGTAATCTCAACACCACAGAGCAGATGGAAGCAACAACTAATGGCAGAGGGGGTTGGAAGAGGCTAGTTTCCACCCTGTGCACCAACATTGGCATGGAAGAATGTTGACACAGCAACCTCAGAGTTGCTCTCCGTTACACTGACTGGTAATGGTCCGCTGGGACAGTTAAGCCAGTGGGGGCTTGGTGGAACACAGGCGCTCCAGCTATTCCCCCCCCCCCCCGTGTTGGGCATTTTGAGGAATGGTGATGTAGAGCTGGATTGCCCCGCCCTACTTCCCCCTCCCCATGGGGCCTGGTTAGGCTGGAGGGATGCTCACGGACTAGTACCTTGTTCCATAAGTAGTCATGTTGACTTCAGTGGCATTACTTGCCGACTGATGTGCTACTCAGTGTGAGTAAGGGTGACAAGATTTGGCTCACAGAAAAGACAAATAAGTGAAGAGCTGATAGGCATATATAAAAACATGAATGGTATAGAGAAGGTAAAAACAGCTGTTTCTGTTTACCCTCACTCACAATAGAAGATCAAGGAACATTTTGTGAAATTTGAAAGGCAACAAATGAAAAACTGATAAAGGAAAATGCCCCCACCCGCCCAATGTATAATGAACCTATGGAACTTATGGCCACAATACATTACTGAGGATAAGAATTTAGTGTAACAATGAAATAAAGGGTTAGTCATTTTTATAGATAATCAAAAATCAAGTTATGTGAGACAGGATAAAAAACAGAAACATAGGGCAATGAATATTCAAGCTTCAGGATAAAACTAACCACTTACTGATCGGATCTAGGGAACAACCTCCGTTATCACCATGTTATTCGATAATTGTTTACTGGGGGGTTATACCTTCCTCTGAAGCATCTAGTACTGGCCACTGTGAGAGGCAAGATAATGAGATAGATGGATCACTGGTCTGATCTGGTATGGCCATTCCTGTGTTCTGAAGATTCATAGTCTGTTACTGATTCTGCCTTTGGTTATTTATATGCAAGAGCCATTGATTTCCCTCATCAGTTCTGCATGAATTTAGCTGTTAACATCTTGGGCAGTGTGAGTTGGTGGGTTTTTATCATTATAATTCATTTATAAAAGCTTTTCTGTTCACCTTCATAGCATTGTTATGGGCTGAAAAGTAACTATAAAAATGACATCCTGTTGCACATGTTATAGATTGTTGGTTTCTTCTTGGTAATACATGCGTAGTTTACTGACACAGTCAGTGTTTCACTAGTGCTTCAGAGCCACCCTAGGAAGGTAACGGAAGAGCTGCTTCTTATTCTGTCATAACTCATCAAAAACTACTACCTAACTGCTGATTCCAGAATTTGTTGGTGATGAGGGGTGAAGTGGAAAGAACGCAGATTGATTTTAAGAGAAGAGGCTGAGTTTGCATGATTGGCAAAGATTAGTGTTTTGATGTCTAGACTGAGCAAATTTACCCTAGAAGAGTCATTAAGGGAGAAGAAAAATGGAACGTTACATTGTCACCACACTAAATTCTGCTCCGAGGGCTTGGTCCAAAGCCCTTTGAAGTCATTGGGAGGCTTTCCAATAATTTCAGTGGCTTTGGATCAGTCCCTAAAATTACCCTGGTGTAAATCTGGACTGAATGTGTAACTGATGGTGTTCTAAAGCTGGAGCAGCTTCAGGGACTGAGAGCAGATTTTGGCCTACTTTTTCTGATTTTAACCACATTTTAAGAATGTCAGTAAACACCAGGTTCTGGTAATGCTGTTTTGACATGCCCTGGCCTTAGAATGATTGACAAATTTTCCTTTTCCCTTATGTTTTACCCAATCACTGGAGATATTTAAAGGCTACTTGGGTTAAAATTAATGGGCCTCATTTACCATTTATTTGCTCCAATTTTACGCAGGTTTAGCTCCAGTGATTTGTTTTCAGTAGAGTTACATCACTGTAAAACTGGAGTAGCATAGCAGTGAATCAGGGTGTTTTAAAAGAAATGTCTTCACCTGTGTTAATAGGACCTCTGAGATTCTTAAAATGGAAAGAATTTTTTAAGAGCCCCTTCACTTTCACTGCTAATGCTGCTGTTTTTTTCATTCTCCACCCTGAGTGAAGTGTTAAAATAAATGATTAGTCAGTTTCACTTTGTTTCCAATCCGTATCTAATCAGTTTCACATAGCGGCTCTTCCAGCGTTAGCACGTGCTGAAATATTTAGATTGCAAATACTGCAGGGGAATGTTAAACTTGAAACAAAAATATTATTAGAATTTTAAAAAAACATTAGACATGTTTCTATTTTAAAATGTTATGCCCTGGTTTTTGCAAAACTTAAGTTTTGGACCTACTGTAAATCAATCAGTGTCCCTTTAAACAGCACCTTCATACCTTGTTGCCCCTAATTGCTTAATTATAGGGGCCTATCTTAGATATGGGCTACTCATTGATTAAAATGAGAGCCTGATCCAAAGCCCATTTGAAGTCTGAAAGTCTTTCTATTTACTTCAAAGGCTTTGGATCAGTTTCTGACTCTCCAAGGCCACCGCGTTCAATGATAGTGTTACCAGAAGGCCTTGTAATTTGGTGACTCTTGGAATGCTGGGCATTCCGAACAATAGATCAATATGTTAGGGAGCACTCTGTTCACTGGACTAGAGGTCGCAGCTTTCTCTTTCAGCTAAACAACCTGGACGCTTTGGGCCCAATTCTGTTCTCTAGTTGAAAGTTCATACTCAGAGTAGTTATCAGTGGTTTACTGTCAAACTGGAAGGATGTATTTAGTGGGATCCAGCAGGGAATCTGTCTCGAGTCAGTACTATTAAATATTTTGATTAATGATAATGGAGTAGAGAGTATGCAATCCCCCCTGGCTTGGTGTCGTCTGCAAATTTTATAAGCAAACGCTTTGGAGGATAGAATTAGAATTCACAAAAGCTTGACAAATTGGAGAATTGGTCTGAAATCAACGAGATGAAATTCAACAAAGACAAGTGCAAAATGCTTCACTTAAAAAGGAAAAATCAAATGCGCAAATGCACAATGGGAAATAACTGGCTAGGTGGTAGTATTGCCGAAAAGAATCTGGGGGTTATAGTGGATCACAAATTGAATATGAGACAACAGTGCACAGTTGTGAAAAAGGCAATATCAGTCATGGGCTTATTAACTGGAGTGTCCTATGTAAGACACAGGAGGTAATTGTCCTGCTCTACTCAGCACTGGTGAGGCCTCAGCTGGAGTACTGTATTCAGTTTGGAGTGCCATGCTTTAAGAAAGATGTGGACAAATTGGACAGTCTAGAGGACAGCAACAAAAATGATAAAAGGTCAAGAAAGCCTGACCTATGAAGAAAGGTTTAAAAAAAAACTCTGGCATGCTTAGGGTGAAGAAAAGAAGACTGAGGGGACCTGATAACTGTCTTCAAAGATGTTAAGGGCTGTTATAAAGAAGACTGTTGTTGATCTCCATGTCCACTGAAAGTAGGACAAGAACTAATTGGCTTAATTTGCAGCAAAGGAGCTTTGTTAGATATTAACGCACACTTTCTACCTCTAAGGGTAGTTGAGTTCTGGAATAGGCTTTCAAGGGACGTTGAATCCCCATCATTGGAGGTTTTTAAGGACAGGTTAGACAACCATCTGTCAGGCATGGTCTAGGTCAGGGGTGGGCAAACTATGGCCCGTGGGCTGCATCCAGCCTACCAGCTGTTTTAATCCGGCCCTCAAGCTCCCACTGGGGAGTGGGGTCTGGAGCTTTCCCTGTTCCGGTGCTCCAGCTGGGGAGCAGGGTCGGGGGCTACTCTGCTTGGCTCCCAGAAGCAGCGGCATATCCCCCCTCCAGCTCCTATGCATAGGGGTAGCCAGGGGGCTCTGCATGCTGCCCCTGCCCCAAGCGTCGCCCCCACAGCTCCCATTAGCCCGGAACTGTGGCCAATGGGAGCTGCAGGGGCAGCACCTGCGGACGGGGCAGCATGCAGCAAAGCCACCTGGCTGTGCCTCCGTGTAGGAGCTGGATGGAGGGACATGCCGTTGCTTCTGGGAGATGCTTGAGGTAAGCGCTACCCAGAGCCTGCACCCCTGAGGCACATCCCCCTCCCCCGTGCCCCTGCCCCAGCCCTAATCCCCCTCCCACCCTCTGAACCCCTCAGTCCTAGCCTATAGCACGCTCCTGCACCCCAAACCCCTCCCAGCCTAACCCCAGAGTCTGCACGCCTAGCCTGAGCCCTCACCCTCCACTCCATCCCCCTCATGCCCCAGCCCAGAGCTTCCTCTTGCACTCTGAACGCCTCATTTCTGGCCCCATCCCAGAGCCCTTACCCCCTCCCGCAACCCAACCCCAATTTGGCCTGCCATACAATTTCCATACCCAGATGTGGCCCTCAGGCCAAAAAGTTTGCCCACCCCTTGTCTAGGTTTACTTGGTGCTATTTCAGTGGGGAAGCTTGGACTTGATGACCTCTCAAGACCCCTTCCAGACCAACATTTCTATGATTCTCTCACCCAGTTTTATACTGTTTACGTCCATATAACTTCATTGATTTGCACCAGCATGGGTGAGAGTAGAATAAGGCCCCTGCTATACCTGTCATGCCCCCTGTTATAACTGAGTGAGCTGTCCTTCAGATCATCCATTGGAAGGATGATACCAACTAGTTCACAAATGGAATAGCTCATGCATCAATCCCTGGAAGAAAGGGAGCTAACTATTGACGCTACCTAACTTAGAATTGTGCCCTTCATTTCCACACCTGTAATTTTGTGCCTGTAAATCCAGTAACTTGACATCTAGTGCCACAAATCATACCAGTGATTATCTGCAGACACAAAATCATACACCGTTCTAAATATCAGGGTCCTCATCTCAGCTGATTCATCAAGTCATGAAACTTCTCTTTGTAGGATATAGCAGCTGCCCTATTTCTATCACATGTCAAGAGACTTGTCTTTTTCTCTGTGATAGTGTCTGCTTGGCATCCTCAATAAATGCAATCCCCAGTTTACGGGGGAGAAGGAAGGTTACTTTTGACACCACCATGTTGCTTTTATGATCTTGGCTATGTTTGCACTTGTACAGAAGGGCGTGCTGGTGAACAGTAGCTGCACATACAGCTCTTTGGAGCGATAGCATGAGATGGGGTCAAGATTAATAAATACAGCTGTTACCAGGCCCTTTTCTCTGGCTCAGAAATCATTTGCTCAGGGCAAAACAGCTTCATAGGGACATAAAAGAAAATGTCTTTTAGCAGAATCTAACAGGTGGAGGATGACTCCATCTCCCATTTGGTTCATGCTGCTCTAAACCATTGTTTGCTTAGAGCATCTTACGTTTGTTTGGTTTTTTAAAATCTGTAATGGAGAATTTCTGCTCTTGGATCATCCCTAATCCAGTTCCAGAGATGTTATGGCAGCTTGAATTCTACCTGAGCTCATTTCTTTGAAGAAATGTTTTTAAAGGGATATTGCCCAGATACTAGTCACATTAATAACAATAAATGGCCATACTCTAATTATGACATAGGGCCTGATTTTGATCCACTTGTTTAAATCGGAAGTAATTTCACTGAACTCAGCTGAGTAACAAGTTGTAAAAATGGTACAGGTGGGATCAAAATAAGGAACTTGGACCATAACTGTAAAATTCTGAAAATCCAGTTTGTGCTTTTTTTAGTACTGTTTCTGCTACTTATTTCCTTTATTCCATCTGACTCCGCTTGGCAAATGAAACTAGGCAGGCCAGTTCATTTTCCGCTTCTAGTCAGTTTTGCTTTCTGGCTCTTATGCACTAGCATTATGCTGCTGTGTTTGGATTTCTAGTATTTCAGGGCACTGGATTTCTAGTATTTCAGGGCACAGGAGGAGGGGGAGTTTTTTCCCTTGGATTTTAAACAAAATACAAAATTTAAATTAAAATATTTCTATTCACACTGAGCCAAATTTCCAAAAGCAGTCTTTAAGATTGCCTGTCATTTTGAAAACACAATTCCTTGTATATAGTTTTTTCCACATATGTGCAGTCTGACTAATCCGTGCAGTCTGACTAATCCATGCAGACCGGGTAGCTGGATGTCAGATTTCCCTGATGCATTCAAATCAACAGTTCTGAACATGCAAAAATTTACTGGTGAAAAATAGTATGTATGTAATTGTGCATGGAGTATCTCAGGCTGGTTGAAGCCCCTGCAATAGTTTGCTCCTCCTTTTTGTCTGTGGAACAAAATTAACTTACACGGAGTCCTAAACTAGGCCAACATTATCCCTTTAATGCAGTTTTTAGTTCAGAAAAACTATTTTCCAACCAAACATAACTATGAAATGTAGCCACAAACAGTGATCCCCACACACAACAGTTTCCCGTCCCTCTCTCCTAGTGGTGATCCTGTTTTCTGTAACTTTCACACTGTAATTTCATGATGTGGACATGTGACCCTTCTGTCATTAGAGGAGGCACAGGGAGTCGTGTTCCTGGCCGTGAGAAGTGAAGGGCTCTTGGCTGCTCATAGCTTCCAGAAAGGATTTTTCTGTAATTAACCATCTGCTGCAAAAGCAGGATTACTTATGTTTGTTTCCCTTGGAAACAGACTGTCTCCACTCTCAACAAAATACCTTTGAACACCCTCCTGCCATCCATGTGCCTCCCTCCAACAATGGGTCAGAGGAGAAAGTAAGCTATTGTAAAAATGGGAGCCTTTCAAAGGAACGTTTATGGGCCAAGAAAAGTTGACCGTATGGGCCCTCACCCAAGGAACTACAAATCAAGCACCAAAACCCGCCTCAGGAATCTGCAATTGAGATTCCACAATGCGTTTTCATGGTTTCTATTTATTTTTTTGAAGAGGGGATTGTATATGGCTTGGCTCAAGTGTTTCAGTATATGTTTCTGGCTGTTGGGGATGCTGGCAGAAGATAAAACAACATCAGCTCATTTTCCATCAGTAGCACTCTGTCATTCGATTAGGGCAGGAAATATCTCACTCCGTTAGTGAGTGAATTTGACTTTAGCGTGGATCAGAGAGAGGACCCCTAGAGTTAAATACAGCTCCCTGTACCATCTGTGTAGCATAAAACAGCCACGGCTCTTAGCCAAGTGACCACCCTCAGGATTTGACATGCGTTGACACCACATGGTTTGCAACACAGAAGGGTTTGGGGAAGAACGGGAGGGAGAGAGTTAAGAGATGTTCCAGTGAAAGGAGGATTTTCTTCGGGACTTCCTTGCTGAACCATTACCATAAAGACACTAGTATTCTGTTGTAATGGGTCATTTATTGTAGGTGCTGGATAGTATTTGTTTAATCAAGGTATTTATTCAAGAAGAGTCTGAGTTGAGAGCTGAGGTTCTCCTAGTCTTAACTTTGTTTTGTGAAACCCCATGGTACCCCTGTCAATAAGCTAGGAATGATCATCCATCTTCTACAATTAGGGAAGCTGAGGCAGAGAAAGACATAGGCCAAAATGTTCAAATGTAGTGGCTTGATTCTCAGAAGTGCTGAGCTCTAAACAAATCCAATTGACTTCACTGAGACCTATGTATGCTTAGCATCTCTGAACATCAGGCTACCCATTTCAAGTGTCTGATTCTGAATTTAGATGTCTAGAATTGTGCCTCCAAGTTTGAAAACGTGGGTTTCATTGACTTGCTCAAGGTCATATAGCAAGTCAGGGAAGAGCTGGGTGGGACTAGATCAGGAGAACTGGCCTTTGGGCTGGACACCCAAAAAATGGTGCCACCCAGAATTAGTGAATACAACTGAAAATGTAGGTCTTAACCTCTTTGTACCTTGGTGTCCCTGTCTGAAAAATTGGAACAGCAATAGAATCATAGAAGATTAGGGTTGGAAGAGACGTCAGGAGGTCATCTAGTCCAACCCCAACAAAATCATCCCAACCAGGGCTTTGTCAAGCTGGGCCTTAAAAACCTCTATGGATGGAGATTCCACCACCTCCCTAGGTAACCCCTTCCAGTGCTTCAGCACCCTCCTAGTGAAATAGTTTTCCCTAAAATCCAACCTAGACCTCCCCCACTGCAGCTTGAGAACATTGCTTCTTGTTCAGTCATCTGCCTCTACTGAGAACAGCCGAGCTCCATCCTCTTTGGAACCCCCCTTCAGGTAGTTGAAGGCTGCTATCAAATCCCCCCCCTTACTCTTCTCTTCTGCAGACTAAATAAGGCCAGTTCCCTCAACCTCTCCTCGTAAGTCATGTGCCTCGTCATTTTCATTGCCCTATGCTGGACTATCTCCAATTTGTCCACACCCTTTCTGTAGTGGGGGGCCCAAAACGGGACGCAATACACAAGATGTGGACTCACCAGTGCCGTATAGAGGGGAAAAATCACTTCCCTCGAATACCTGCCTGTTAGGAATGTTGAGACTTAAATTGTTTGTTCAGACATATTGCAGTGAACATCCCAGATAAGAGACAGGAACATTATTTTGTGAGGGCATCTGTGACTTCCTCTGGTAATCTGAGAACACTGGGTTATACTCTATTGCCAGTCCACAGGAATAGAAGCAGCCTCAGCTGGACTCAGCTTAGAGCAAGCACCTCTAAGTGATTTGGTAGAATATTTCTTATTGATGACCTCTGGGCTGTCTAGCAGTCTGTTTTCTCTGACCTTCCATCAGGCAGCCCTGGCTTTTGTAACTATCGCTCTGCTTTCCAAACAGATGCAGACTCTGTATGCTTTTGATGAAGAAGAAACAGAAATGAGGAATAAAATAGTTGAAGACTTGAAAACAGCTCTGCGGACTCAACCCATGAGGTAATTGTTGTTCATCTTCTCTTTCACTCACTCTTTCACAAGGCTATATATGACACACGAAACGGTGGTAGTGAGAGAACCTTCAGCTGCGGATCGCAGGCAGGTAACCAATTGTTTCAAAGAAAGCTGCCTTTGGTAGCTCATAATTTTGATAGAGAACCTTACAAACCTTCACCTCTATACACTCCAGGTGTATGTGTGGAGTTATGAATGTGCCTCCAGGAAAGCATAAGACAAGTTGCATTGTTAGAAACCTGAAGAAGGTCTTTGAAGATAGAGGTGAAAATTGTGGTTAATCAGATTCTAGACCACATGGCCTGTAGTACCCTGCGTATATTAGCGAATTAAGGATGGCATGTCAGTCTTAACTCTCGAACTTTGTTGGATTCAAATATCCCTTATCTGGAGCAACTCAAAATGCTAAGTATGAAATATCCAAGTCATCTGACATGCACCTGATGTGGGGTTTTGTTTTTGTGATGCATGTAGCTATGAGAATGTAGCAAGATGTTTGATTATACGATGGGTTTGTCTGTGGTGGCAGAGGACTCTGATCTAGGGAGGTCCCTTGTAGGCCTGTATTCTTATGTTGGGTTTTTTGTTTGTTTTCTGTATAATTGTGTACTGCACCTTCAAAAATCTAAGGTCCCCTTTTGTTTGCTGGGTGCAGCAATAATGAATAATTACAAGCTGTAATTATAATTACTTTAGAGACTCTTTACATTGGAAAGCGCAGTGTACAGAAAACAGAACCATAACAGGTGGTATAACCATAAAACCATAACCATAACAGATCTCAGGAAGCAGAGTGGATTGGTCAAAAAGTTCATGAACATTTCACATAGGCCTGAGCTTGACTGATGTATCTGCATCGAAACCATGCAGAAGTCAGTTTCCTGGGGCTTCAATACATACCCTGGTGAAGTGTGACAGTTCCATGATGAGTTCTGAAGCCAAAGCTCCAAGTGACACCAAGAGAGGAACCACAAAGGTACTAACTCCCGCTGAAATCATCCACCTTTCTGAATGCCACCTCTAAGAGAGTTGGGAACCCAGGTAGATGGCAATTGAGAAGAATCTCTTCCTCACATGTTCCTGCAAAGCCAAAAGGTTGAGCTTTGCTCGTCTGTGCCCTTCATGTTATCGCAAGTTTTTTGTGAACATGAATTATAAAGACGTGTGGATTTAGTAAAGGGTCAAATCGAATGTGATCAGTGCAGTTACACCAGCGATAATTCTGGAGCATGTTCCAATTAACCAAATCAAGCAGCTGGGAGCAATGATTGAAATAGAGGTTGTTTTTTCCCTTTATGCAGAGAGTTGTACAGCTGGCTGGGTGGTGCATGTGCGTGCATGCACAGCTTCCTTGAAAGCATCAGGTGTTAGCCTCTGTGGGAGGCAGGATGGAGTCATTGATGGACCAATAGCCTGAGTCATTATGGCAAATCCTAAATAGTCTTAACTATAACAGGAAGTCAGTCCTCCCTTGTCAGGATTTGTTTTCTTCCTCCCTCCATGCGGGAAAGCATAGTCCACTCAAAGCTCCTGAAAATGGGAGAGCACAAAAAAGGTGCCTTGTTTGCCATGTCGTCCATAAATCTTTGAGTCCCGCCCCTCAAACACTCTAATAATCTGCTGTGTATGTCAAGTGGGGGCAGTGTGAGAAAGCAGCTAATGCCACGTTATCTCAGGAAAAATCCTGAGTGGGAACTATGTTAATCTGAGCAGAAAGAACCCGCTGTTCTTTGCTTTGCTTGATACAGGCTCCATTAAGAATCCACTAGGGTGCTAGCTGCCCGCTTTCCAGGAGCGAAAACAGCTTTTATTATGACGCTTGTTCTCTGTTCTGCAGGGATGTGAAGGGAACATCTAAAAAGCAGACTTGCCTGTGCAGCCTTCCTACAAGGCCCCTCTCTTGAAACAGCTTGATGATTCTGAGTGCTTCGTGGCACGCTGGGAACTCTGGATTCAGGTTTCAATCCCTCAAACTTTGGAGTTTTTTGGATCCAGGGTTTTATTTTGGCCCATTAGAGAGAGAGAGGGAGGGAGGGTCCACTTGCCAAGTCCAGAGCTGGCTCTAGTTTTGGAATCAAGTTCAGGAATGTTCAGGTCTGGGATTTTGGTTTGGGACCCTCTCTAATTATAACTGGAGTAGGGACACCAGCAGATAGGAGGAGGCTTCAGATCTGAGATTTAGGAAAGTGAATCTGGATATTGTGATTTGGGCCTATCTTGACTATAAGCCAGACAGGAACACTGACAAATCTAATGCTCCAGGGTACTCAGGGTTTTTCCCAAGTATAGCCACCAATTAGAACTGGTGAAACATCTCCCAGAACATCTATTTGTGTTGCGCTCTGAACGTAAAGGAACTTCTATGCACTCGCATCTTCTTTTTGAGGCAGCAAGCAAATGCAAATGGCCTGTCACTTTAGCCTTTGGTCTTCCTCAGGCTGGGTGAGTGCATGCTCAGGTACTGGATGAGCATGGAGCTTTTAAGTGGAGAAGGGAGACTAACTTATTGACCTGCTGGAATGTTGTTCTCATACTTGTTCACGATTTGAATCCATATTCAGCCCCTTGCAATCTGACTTCATCTACTGTAACCCAAAATCCTTTGTGGCAGTTTTGACAGAACTTCGTAGAAAGTGCTGTACTGTGACATACAGCAGCTCCTCTGTGGTGAGTTTCAGGACAGTGTAGTTGAAAGTGGTGAAATGATTTGGAGGATGTTGTTGGCATCTGAGGACAACCTGCTTGCAAGTGACCATCTAATCTTGACTACCTGTATTCTATTCACACAGCAAAGAACACAATGCAATGGAAACTGACTTCAAGGATAAACAGGAAACATGGCAGCTTGCCACAACTTCCCCACTCTTAAGCCAGGTGCCGGTGGTTCAACCCACATGTCAATAGCTGCTATGATAGAATGTAATCAATCCTTTGCATTGGTGCAGACCTATTTTGGGGTGTATTCAGTGAAATTGACAGACTTTCATCATGTCAATTGAGTACATTCATGGCAGCAAGCTGTGGAGTGAGGCATCTCCATGGACTTGAGTGTCCAGCTCAAACATATATTCACAGCCACCAATGAGGTTCCTTCTATCCTTCTAGAAGGCCTTTCCAATAAGATCCCACTCCCCAATCTCCTGGGGGGGGGATGTGAGTGGGCTAAAGGAAGTGTCTTCAGCCAAAGATCAGATTTTCAGGGCTTTCTCAACCAGTCTTGTGCTGCTTCAGCTGGGTCTCTCAACAGGCATTCATTTAATTTGTTTATAATAATGAGCATCTGCACCAGCATCAATGAACTGTCACTTAAAGCGTTCCCTCTTAAATCGCTGATGGGGCTTGAACCTTGTTTCCCATAGTTAAGCAAAACCAAATTTTGAGTTAAATCAGTGTCTGAACTAATCTCCAATGACTCAATTTGTTAGCTGCCAAATGGGCCTTCTGCCAATGGCCGATCAGCAACCCAATTCCTTCTTTGATGAAAAGGATGCAGGGGTGGGGGAGCCACAGCTACATCAGATCCCTTCTGTAAGCAGCTTTGTACATAGGTCTTCAAGGTACCAGTCTTTTTAGTTGAATTTGGACATGAATCCCATTTTCCAGGCCGCTTCTTTTCATTAGATGCCTGACCAACATGGCAAATGAAAATCGAAACTTGTATCAAATGGACTGAACAGAATCTTCCTGCAGAGGGCACAAGATACTAATGGGGTGCCTTGGTTGCTTACCCATAGGCATCTCTATAAGAGGAGTCACTGAACCAAGTGTCCCCATCTGGATATGTACTTTATAATACTGGTAGAACGGAGTCCCTTTAACTGGTGTGACAGGGTCAGGCCAGATGGCTACAGGAGAGTGTTAGAAAGCAGATGGATTAGTCCCAGATTAAGCAGGTCCATTTTCCCTGGGTAAGGTAATGGGCAGTTCCAGAACAAGAAGGAACTTGCTGGAAAAATTCAGGCAGGCAGGCTAATTAGGACACCTGGAGCCAATTAAGAAGCCGCTAGAATCAATTAGGGCAGGCTGGCTAATCAGGGCATCTGAGTTTAAAAAGGACCTCACTTCAGTTTGTGGTGTGTGCGCAAGGACCTGGGAGCAAGAGGCACTAGGAGCAGAGAGAGATGGTGTACTGCTGAAGGACTGAGGAGTACAAGCATTATCAGACATCAGGAAGAAGGTCCTGTGGTGAGAATAAAAGTGTTGGGAGGAGGCCATGGGGAAGTAGCCCAGGGAGTTGTAGCTGTCGCACAGCTGTTCCAGGAGGCACTCTAGACTGCTGCATTCCACAGGGCCCTGGTCTGGAACCTGGAGTAGAGGGCTGGCCCGGCTTCCCCCCAAACCTCCCAACTCCTGATCAGACACAGGAGGAGTTGACCTGGACTGTGGGTTCCACCAGAGGGGAAGGTCTCTGGGCTGTTCCCCAACCCACATGGTGGATCAGCAGAGACTGCGGGGGTTGTTTTTCTTCCTTTTTCCCGTCCTGGCCAGTGATGAGGTTAGCTGAGTGAATGGCAGGTTTAAGTCACTAATAAAAGTGGCCAAACTGAGGGCTGCCATGAATCTCTGAGGCAAGCAAATCCGCCAATAAGCGCAGGACCCACCAAGGCAGAGGAGGAACTTTGTCACAATGGTATACCCATCTGTAAAGTTTGAAATGAAACACACCTGCATCTCAGGTATCTTTTGTGAAGCTTAATTCATTAAAGCACTCTGCTTTTAGATGAAAGTGCAATAGACATTCCATTTATAATAAACCAGTGTGTCGGTCTCAGTGCTCAGGAGCAGCCCTACAATAATAAATAAGTGCATGGATCTCAGTAGCAGCTGTATAAAAATAAGCCATTCCATGGATCCCAGTGCTCAGGAATAATCGTTACATTCAGGAAAATATGTATTGTAAGGAAATGGATTTTAATTTAAAGTTCCTCAAAGGTTATTACTAGAATCGGTGAGAGAAAAGCTTTGCTCTTCATATTTCAGCACTTGAATATGGAAGTGCAGCCGCACAGTGAAAATGAAAGTTGATGAGGGGCACGAGAAGTTAACCCACCTTTTTGGAATCTCGGGAGAGTTTTGGCTCAAGTTTGAGGGGAAAGGGAGAAGGATCTTATTTAATCTGAATTACCAGCAATAAATGTCATCACTCTTCTGCCCTGTTCCAATGCTATTTTACCCTGTCTTAAAATAAATGAAGGTCGGGTTCTCTTTATTTTGGCTTGGTTTAGCCACATCTCACTCCTGTGTACTTTAGCTGGTCACTAATCTATCCAGCAAATGCAGCCTATTCTGCTTTGAATTTCAGGCAGGGCAGAGGTCCAAGGTTCGTCAGGGTTGTGCATGCCTCCTGATCCAAAGGCCACTGCTGCAGCTAGCCTGGGAAACATCGCCTTGACTGTCAGTAGGGTGGGAACATCCTGCCCTCCCCCCATGCCCTGTCCCCTCCCGCCCCCCCGGTTTATGTTTTTTCCATCTTTCCCAAGCTGTGTCATTTCTCACAGTGAGCCTGCAGCACAATCTGTACAGGGATAGGTCAGAGAATAAGACAAGCAGTGGGGAAAATCACTGCCACATAGGCCTTGTCTACATTAGGATGAGAGTTTTGTTGTTAGGCTGTGTTCGCTAATATTCAAATTAACATGTTTTAAAACCCTAATGTAGAACCCTGTTTTTTAACATGAGTTACGCTGGTCAAGATAAAGCCTGCAGGGAGCCTACGGTTTAATTCAACCAATCTGGCACCTATTTAAAGCACACGCTGCCTTGTCTATGCTGGAACTTTAGAATGTGTTACACAAGACACGTTAACAAACACGTTCTGACATCACACCTTTACATCTCCATCCAAAACAAGGCCCTCATGTACAACATATGAAGCACGTGGGAGGCTAATTTTGCACACACGTAACACAATGATGAAGGTACTCTTCCCTAGAAATGCGACTGCACGCCTCGTACATGCACAAGCGTGTGTGTGCATGCGCCTATGTGTACACAGATGCACAAAAACACTAAGCAAACATTATGATGTCAATGGCATTCAGCTTAGGAGCTGAATTCTCCCATCTGTCTCACACCCATGTGGACCACATAAAAATACAATGAGAATGACATTTAGTTCATGAGCTGGACTCACTCACACTCACACTGTATAGCTTTTCCTGATGACAGGGCACTGAGTGTTTTCAAAAGAGAAGGTGACGATCATAGCTTCATCCTACATCTGATGTCAGCTGAGATTGGGAGGTAGTCCAGTTTACTTCCTATTGAGTAACAGAGATTAGTGTTTTGCTCTCTGGACCAGATAGGATACAGGAAAATCCCAACATTGTTTGAAACTTCGTCGTTAATCAAGGTCTATGACATCAGTCTCTTTCCTGCACCTACCCTTCTGCTGGAGTGACCTCACCCTAGAAATCCTAGCAACGTTTCTCTGCCATTAGATTTATTTGGGTATTGTGCTTGTGAGACTGTCTCTGTGCCTTTCACAAATGATTTGTCACCTGGTCTTCAGAGCTGGGCTGGCAGAGGTACATGAAAGTCACAGTGACTTGTATGTCTTTCACCAATAGCCAGTGCTCCATCTGGAAGTGGAATTCAGAAACCCTTGACTGACCAGGCTCTGAGTGATTTTCTTGAACCACTGGAGAATGCTTTGTCCCCAGGACGGTGTCAGTCTTATCCTTCCCTTAGCCCTGGAGCTATGAGGATGGCAATGCTTTTGCTGCTCGGTTTTGGTAATGAGTTTGGCAAGCCCTTGGATTCACAAAGGAACTTGGCAAGAGTCACCATGAACAAATAGATCTGAAGTAAATGTTAGGACTCAGAGCTGATAATGTGTGTTGTAACATCCTATTCAGGCTAGAACATGGAGAAAATTTCAGGCCTTTCTGGGCCACAGCTGGCGAAACATCTAAAAGTGATCATTTCATGGCCATCTGCTAGTCTGCACAAAATAATTTTGGTCTCAGTCCAATTCTCAGTGGACACATGCATGACAGACACAGCACCACCACAGTTGGCCATGACTGCCTAAATTGCAGTCTTGGCAGAGAGGCCAGCAACCAAATGGGTCACAGACCCTGAACTACCCGTTAGTTTTCTTGCAAAGAGTTAGAATAACAAAAAAGGGTGTTTGGTATCTTACTGAATTCCTGGTGCACTCTGTGTGGTCCTTCCATCTACCTGAGGGGAGAGGGGCTTCTGTTCCCGTGGCTCGTATAGATAAAGAGGTAGGATGGTACACCCAAAAGACAAGTAATTTGTGATCAGAGCAGTGTGAAACTTGGCAGTTTTGCTGAGCTGAGTTATGAAATCCCTCTTCTGATTGTTGGTGCATGTGTGTTTGGCCCCTTCTAAAATTTGCTTTGAAGTTCAGGTCTGAACAAACCTCAGAGCAAAACTCATCTGAAACCACCAGATTTTGCCTGGTTTCTGCTCAGAACTGTTGGTCCAAGTAAGCTGAAGGTTGGCAAACTGTCTAGTGTATCTGGCCCAACTTTCAGGTGGGCCATGAAATTTCCTGTGTGGTAAAGTGGAGTACCAACCAAAGGACTGGCTGACATATTTCTAATGTAATTGTATACTAATACATAACTGAGGCTCAGGCGTGTTCTTGTGCACAGAGACGAGAACAGAAAGCAATGACACACACGCTTGGAACCGCTCAATGTTCACAAGTTGGACAGGGAACTGGATGGGATCCTGTTCACTTCACTTTGCATAGGACCCCAAAATCTTAAGCCTACTGAAAACTCTCAGTGAAATTCAGCTAAAACCAATTGGGTGAATGTGTTCCCAGTATTGTTGCACTGACTTCAGTGGACTCCGTTAACTTCAGTGGATTAATTCCAGGGATGAACTGACCCATTGTGTTTTTATCTTTGGTTTGAATGAAACTATAGACCCTTCCTTGGGCTTTTTCTATGTTGTATCCATCCAGATTGGTGCACGATCTTTATCTGAAACCAGACACATTTTGCCTGGTTTCATAATGAAAGTTTGACACACAACCCTAGTGATTGGAAGTGACCTCAAACTTGGAATAAAACGGTGTTGGAACATGCTGTTCCTTCTGCAAATTCACTGCCTACATATCTAGTCTATTTGTGTCCTCATGCCAGACCCTGATGGTATCCATGGTGGCCATTGAGTCTGCTCCCTCCTTAAGAACATCTCTCCTGCCAGCAGAGATCCTACAAGCCATTTTGGGAGTTTTGCCTGATCCAGGGTTGTAGGTGTAGGCCCTATAGATTTGCCAGTATGTAGGAAACTTTTCACCGGCCATTGAAATGCAGCAGCCATTGTGGTTGAATGTGGTAGTTATTATACAGTAACACTGTCCAAGCACATAGGACAGGGGAAACAAAAGGTGGGATTCGAAGCAGACACAATGTAATTACCTAAATTGGAAAATGACGTGACAAGAAGACTGACCGTCTGTGGCATGTTGCCTGGAATCATCTGGAGTTCTTTAGGCTACTGACTGCTCTGTTCTTAGCGTCATAGTTCCATAGTCTATTAATTTGATGCCTATTGTACAGTTTGCCTTAATTCTGTTTTTCTCCCTTTCCCTTCAGGTTTGTGACCAGGTTTATTGAGCTGGATGGCCTGACCTGTTTGTTGAACTTCCTGAAGAGCATGGACTATGAGACCTCAGAGAGCCGCATACACACATCCGTTATAGGGTGTATTAAGGCACTGATGAACAATTCCCAGGGACGGGCACATGTCCTGGCCCATCCAGAAAGTATCAATATCATCTCCCAGAGCTTACGGACTGAGAACATCAAGACCAAGATCGCTGTGCTGGAGATCCTCGGGGCTGTCTGCCTGGTGCCGGATGGCCATAAGAAGGTCCTACAGGCCATGCTTCACTACCAGGTCTATGCTGCAGAGAGGACAAGATTCCAGGTATAAACACTCAGCCAACAATGCACAGCACAGTGCATCTTGAAAAGGGTGGTTTGTACTTATACACAGTGTATAAAGTCCATTTTCCTCACCTGGACTTTGGATCAACCAAAGTAGTGTCAACTCCCCACATAGATTATTTGTCATTCACGTTCTACAGCCAGTCACTGCTATCCATGCTGATTTAAAGCTACTGTGCTTTACCTTAAAACAGAGTCTTGCTGTATTAATGAAAGAATTTCAGTAATCTCGCACTCTAACCTAGACTGATATCATCTATTGGGTGCCTGATACCATACTGTTTAAGTGCCAATAGATAAAGGCCCCAGGAGCTTCTGTAGTGCTTTTAAGGTCAATTCTGTCATAATGCAGAAAGTATGGAGTAAATGGTCTATAATTAAAGCCATTAATAAGCCAACACTTGCCAGTTGTTACCCCACAGTTAGCACAGATATTTCCTGTTCTAAGTATAGAGGTAAAACTCAAAGATAGATCACTGACTTTCTGGTTGTGAGGATTATAAACTGATGCTATGACCTGCCTCTTCCTAATGAAACAACCATCCTGATGAGGAGAAACCTTGTGAGCTGCTGTGTTAAGCCACGGTTCTTAAACATGTTGGCACTGTACTAGTTTACCATTCTTATAGTACAACCCTATATTCCTTCCATGGGTGAAGTTTCCATTGGGTTTTGCGTGGGTACTGTAAGGAGGGTAATATACAATTAGGTCCTAGAACCTTGTTTACATCAGCCATTGCCCCGACCTCCCATTTCAGTTTGTGCATAGTCTAAGCTTCAGTGGATCTTAGGCTGCTCTAAATTTGAGATTGTAAAAGTAGTTCAAGCTCCGTGGAAGTTTGCAGCATGCACAGCTGAGTGGGAAGTGGTCACTGGTCACCAACAGCAGCTCATGTGGTTGTTTCTCATCAAGGTGAGTCCCAGTACAGAGGGTCAGGGAGTCAAGTGGCTTACTGCCCAGGTTACACGACTAGGATTCAGGAGACCTGGGTTCTATTTCCCAGCTTTGACGCTGACCTACTCTCTGACTTTGGCCAAAATGCTTCATCTCTCTGTGCTTCTGTTTCCCCATCCACCCTTTTTCTTGTCTATTTAGATTATAAGCTACTCTATGCATTCTCTGTCTCACTATGTATTTGTACAGAGCTTAGCATGCTGGGGCCTTGATCTCAGTTGCAGTCTGTGTTAACTCAACCATAATGACAATAGGGAGCTGGGGAGACTAAGACTTCAGCCACAAAAGACTAACGTACCAGTAAGAGGTTGGGAATCACTGATCCAAAGGATGGAGTTGGGGAATGGAAGCCAAACCAGAGAGTGTACAATGGTTAGTGTACTGTAGTCTGCACGTAAGAAAGAGAGGACAACCTTAAATCTTGCTTGTTTTCTGGTCATTAGCTTAACTGAGGAAGCCTTTCTGAAGCTTGAGGTTGTTTACACTGGAGGCGCTTTGGGGTGACCTCGCGTGTTTGGCAGTAATTCACAGCCCCAGCAACTTTCAATCAGATTTTAATTCTTTGTCCCAACTCGACCGAGCTGATCTGTTGAATAAACCCATATGCTGTAGAAATCCCAAGTCAACTCAGGGACTCCTCTGTGTATATCTCTTTATTTGTCTCAAACTGAGTAAATGACTGGGATGATAAATCATTGCTGGGCCAGTGTATGGTAACACATCTCATCTTGTACAGCTGGGCCTTTGAGAAGTCACATCTAATGATTCACAGAAGCTCTTGTGAGCCTGGGGGAACTTACTTACTATCTCATCCATGAATGACCGGAATGCACAAATAATTGCCTTTGTCAAATGTTTTTGCATTCGCGGGCGGGGGGGAAGAAAGGGAAGGAAAGAAAAGTGTTTGCTTCCTCTTTTTAAAAACGAAAAAAAAAAACCCATGTGATTAGCAGCAGGGATATGCTCCTGCTTACTAATTTTGTAAAGCCTGTGTCCAGAAACTGGAATGGCATTTTCCACAGAGTTCTCTCCAACAGGTTGAACCCAAGCAGTTCTCATCTTAACTCTGAAGAAGTCTACAAATACCTACCACTGCCACCCTCCACCTATCTACGTCTCTCAGTGGATCAGTGGCAGCATCCCAAGTGAACGTGGTCCATGCTCAGTGAAAGGCAAGGAAGGAAGCTGATGCCACACTTTAAGGTTCTCAGTTAAGAATGCCTGTGACATAAAGCTTCATATTTCATCTGTCAAGTGTGAAGCACTGTTACGCTCTAGTCCTGGCCTTGGCTCAGAGTGGTCTTGTAGTTCCTTGACAACCAGGCCAAGGAAGAGGGATATGCACGTCTCTGCTCTACTGGGAGATCTGGAGCTTTCACTAAGGGGGTGAGGTGGCTGAGCCCAAGGAGGCACTAGAAAAGCCAGCTTGTGCCTTTACTGTATGTGCCTGGGAGATAATAGAGGACTGAGTCTGGATTTAATACAATAAAGCAATGACAATGCCCTTTTTGAGCAGCTCTTCACTCTGGGTCTTGGATCTGCAGCTTTATAACCAAGGCTTTGCAAATACTTCACAGCTCCTTTGGCTTCCAAGGACAATTTTGGTGGAAAATGTCTCCTATCATCTGAGCATTTAATAGCATCTCTCAGTGCATGAATTCTCTGAAGGGTTTAGAGCTTCCTGCTTTAGGTAGATTCCAACCCATTGCTCTCTAATTCCCTTCTCAGAAATTCTGTCTTAGCCTATAAAACCAACTCAGAATTTCCCCAAACATGGATCTGGCATTAACACAATTAAGCCATTTGAATCCTTCCTGAGTAGTGAAAGCTAATCAAAAGCAAACTCTACACAGGAGGAACAGGAGATGCATATTCTGAACATGCGGAGTGGAAACAAATTGCTCTGGCTCCATTGTTCATGACAAAAGATGAAATTGTGGATTGGTCTCATGAAAAGGATGCCTGGAATCCCCCAAAGGCTCTGTTCTGTTTTCACATAGATGATGAGACAATAGGCTATTTAAGGGGACAGCAGATGAGCCAAAGAGAAGGAGGATTTCAGCATCTCAGGCTTGGAAGCTAACAGAAATGGGACTATTGGGCCCATAGAAAGTGGGGAAGATTGAGCTTCTCTGGAACCTGGCCTGAGCTCAGTCTTTGATATAGATTCTAAGGCCAGAAAGGACCACTCTGATAATCTTCTAGTCTAACCTCCTGCATAACACAGGCCATAGAACTTCCCTGAAGTAATTCCTGTTTGAACTAGAGCACATCTTTTAGAAAACCTCTCACTGGTGTGTCTTACAGAGTAACTTAAAGATGAAAAAGATCTAAAACTCTGGCATTCTCATTAGATTTTGTTTTGCTGTAGAATGGAATTTTCTGCTGGTGAAAGGTGCTGGGTTGACAGCGCTAGATGGGAACAGAGGGAAAGTTGCAATACACACAGCAGCTGTGCAAGCCTTGACTCACTGCCTCACTACTGTGCTTCAGCCCTCACCTCCTGGGACTAGCTACTGAAAGGATGAGAGAGGAGTTCAGTCTTCATGGGCTATTTATTTTGTAGGATTCTCTGCTGAAACTGCCAAGAGGGTTGCCACTTGTGATGGCATGTTGAGTCATATGGAAACCTGGGATTGGATTGAGACCTGACAATTCATTTCACACAAGGCATCAGATGGTTCTCACCTTTTGGCCAGTACTGACTCAAGTTAGATGGAGACCAGTGACGTAGAGGTGAAAAGCTCCATGTGCCTTTCCCACTCCCCTGAGCCATTTAGTCCCTCCCTCTTTGACTTTTCGTGGCTTCCTTGTAAGAACAAACAACACTCATCACTAATAATGAAGACCATGAACTATAGTCAGTGACTCTGAGAGTGGCCTTTCCCTCCCACTCCAGAACATGTGCTTTCCCCCAGTCACCATCCTGACAGCAGTGATACATAATTCCCTGTTTCCCCTTGCCCCTTTTGTTGCTGCCTGATCCCTCCTCTTGTTGAAATCCTTGTGCTCCATCTCAGCTGCTCACTGGTTTTGGATTTAGCATTTTTCCCAATAGCACCAGCAATGAATGTCAGAGCTTTTCTTTCTCTCTCTCTCCCCTTGGATCTTCTTTGGCAACCTCTCTGAATAGCAGATGATGCAAGGAGTCAGTGAGTAAATGTGAGACAGCTGTTGCTGGAACCATTTTCTCCCAGAGAACTGTGAGAGTTTTATTTTCCCTTCTCCCTGTTTCTTTTCTTGTCTTGGTGGAATTCCTAAATGGTTTTTCTCCTTCTCCCTCCCCCCACTTCCTCACAAGAATGAGGAAGTGAGGGTCAGCTTTATTTATTGGCAGCTGTCTAAAACTTAAGCCTCTGCATAACTCACTACTGACGGCTTCAGACTGGAGCACTGATTATTTCCCACTTGCATGTGCCTAAGTGACATGGATTAGTGTGTGGAAATCACACATTTAATTCTGAACCAAAGAACATTGTATTCTCCTTGTTACAGGTTGCTGCTCAGTCTTAAGTCATCTCTGGTCTTCCAGGCATGACTTACTACCCGGAATGCCTAGTATAGTACAACACAGACTCAAACAAATGAAGTAGCAGGGAGATTACAAAGGGAAAGTTGCTACTTTGGGCCAATTTCTTACTTTAGGTTACGTTGCTGTAACCAAAGTACTTTGGTTATGTTGCTATACTCTTTTGACTTGAATAGAATTGATCCTGTTTTATACCAGTGGAACTAAGATCAGAATCCAAACCATTGTCTGGACCCAACTGTTGTAACGCCATTGAAATCAGTGTAGCTGCACCAGTTTACACCAAATGAGGATCTGGCTCCACCACTATAAATTCTACTGAAATTCATTTTTGTAGATGGATTATTTTATGGGACCTTGTAGAAAATATAGATAATTCTTTTGCTAAATCTAGGGGTTAGTGTGCTAAATTGGAAAAGTTCACACTTGGGTCCTACTGGAAACTACAGTCTGAATTACTGCCTCTTCATAACCAAGCCATCATTCCATCTACAATGGGTCTGACTCTGACCTCACACTGGTACTAATCTGGTGTAACACTCATTGACTTCAGTGGAGTAATTCCTGATTTGATTTTTGGAACAAATTGATCCTGGTGACTTCGGTTTAATTTATCAGATGGTATTCACCTAAGAGTTTTTTGAAAGAACTCAAATATGAAATTGAAGAACTACTAACTGTGGTATGTAACCTATCACTTAAATCATCTTCTGTACCAGATAACTGGAGGATAGTTAATGTGATACCAATTTTTAAAAAAGGCTCCAGATGCAATCTTGCTAGTAAGCCTAACTTCAGTGCTAGTTTCAAGCATTTTGCCTATCAGACACATGGATGAACACTAATTATTTGTTGGTGAAGAAGTCAACACAGGTTTTGTAAAGGGAAACTATGCCGCCTCAATCTGTTTGAATTCTCTGAGGGGTCAAAAACTGTGTGGACAAGAGTGATCGAGTGGATATAGTGTACTTGGCCTTTCAGAAAGCCTTTGACAAGGTCCCTCACCAAGGGCTCTTAAGCAAACTAAGCAGTCATGGAATAAGAGGGAAGGTCCTCTCATGGATTGGTAACTGGTTAAAAGATAGGAAACGGAGGGTAGGAATAAATGGTCAATTTTCACAATGAAGAGAGGTAAATAGTGGTATCCCCCAGGGATCTGTGTGGGGGCCAGTGTTTTTCAACATATTCATAAATTATCTGGAAAAAGGGGCAAACAGTAAGGTGCTAAAGTTTGCAGATGATACAAAATTATTCAAGATAGTTGAGTCCAAAGCCGACTGCAAAAAGTTACCAAGGAATGTCACAAAACTTGGTGACTGGGCAACAAAATGGCTGATAAATGCAAAGTAATGCACATTGGAAAACATAATCCCAACTGTACTTACAAATTGATCGTGTCTAAATTAGCTGTTACCAGTCAAGCAAGAGATCTTGGAGTCATAGAATATGAGGGTTGGAAGGGACCCCAGAAGGTCATCTAGTCCAACCCCCTGCTCGAAGCAGGACCAATTCCCAGTTAAATCATCCCAGCCAGGGCTTTGTCAAGCCTGACCTTAAAAACCTCTAAGGAAGGAGATTCTACCACCTCCCTAGGTAACGCATTCCAGTGTTTCACCACCCTCTTAGTGAAAAAGTTTTTCCTAATATCCAATCTAAACCTCCCCCATTGCAACTTGAGACCATTACTCCTCGTTCTGTCATCTGCTACCATTGAGAACAGTCTAGAGCCATCCTCTTTGGAACCCCCTTTCAGGTAGTTGAAAGCAGCTATCAAATCCCCCCTCATTCTTCTCTTCTGCAGACTAAACAATCCCAGCTCCCTCAGCCTCTCTTCATAAGTCATGTGCTCTAGACCCCTAATCATTTTTGTTGCCCTTCGCTGGACTCTCTCCAATTTATCCACATCCTTCTTGTAGTGTGGGGCCCAAAACTGGACACAGTACTCCAGATGAGGCCTCACCAGTGTCGAATAGAGGGGAACGATCACGTCCCTCGATCTGCTCGCTATGCCCCTACTTATACATCCCAAAATGCCATTGGCCTTCTTGGCAACAAGGGCACACTGTTGACTCATATCCAGCTTCTCGTCCACTGTCACCCCTAGGTCCTTTTCTGCAGAACTGCTGCCTAGCCATTCGGTCCCTAGTCTGTAGCGGTGCATTGGATTCTTCCATCCTAAGTGCAGGACCCTGCACTTATCCTTATTGAACCTCATCAGTCTAGGTCCTTCTGTATCCTATCCCTCCCCTCCAGCGTATCTACCACTCCTCCCAGTTTAGTATCATCTGCAAATTTGCTGAGAGTGCAATCCACACCATCCTCCAGATCATTTATGAAGATATTGAACAAAACCGGCCCCAGGACCGACCCCTGGGGCACACCACTTGACACCGGCTGCCAACTAGACATGGAGCCATTGATCACTACCCGTTGAGCCCGACAATCTAGCCAGCTTTCTACCCACCTTATAGTGCATTCATCCAGCCCATACTTCCTTAACTTGCTGACAAGAATACTGTGGGAGACCGTGTCAAAAGCTTTGCTAAAGTCAAGAAACAATACATCCACTGCTTTCCCTTCATCCACAGAACCAGTAATCCCATCATAAAAGGCGATTAGATTAGTCAGGCATGACCTTCCCTTGGTGAATCCATGCTGACTGTTCCTGATCACTTTCCTCTCATGTAAGTGCTTCAGGATTGATTCTTTGAGGACCTGCTCCATGATTTTTCCAGGGACTGAGGTGAGGCTGACTGGCCTGTAGTTCCCAGGATCCTCCTTCTTCCCTTTTTTAAAGATTGGCACTACATTAGCCTTTTTCCAGTCATCCGGGACTTCCCCCGTTCGCCACGAGTTTTCAAAGATAATGGCCAAGGGCTCTGCAATCACAGCCGCCAATTCCTTCAGCACTCTCGGATGCAACTCGTCATTATGGATAGTCATTATGGATAGTTCTCTGAAAGCATCTGCTCAGTGTATAGTGGCAGTCAAAAAAGCTAACCATGTTAGGAACTATTAGGAAGGGCATAGATAAGACAGTAACTATCATAATGCTACTATATAAATCCATGGTATGCCCAGATCTTGCCTATTGCATGCAGTTCTGATTGCCCATTTAAAAAAAGATCTATAGAAATGGAATAGATACAGAGAAAGGCAATGCAAATATTTAGGGGTATGCAACAGCTTCCATATGAGGAGAGATCAAAGAGAGTGGGACTAGTCAACTTGGAAAAGACAACTAATGCAGGATATAATAGAGGTCTTTAAAATCATGAACGGTGTGGAGAAAGTGAATAAGAAAGTGTTTTTGGTTTTTAGCCATTTACATAACACAAGAGTCAGCTAATGAAATTAATAGGCAGCAGCTTTAAAACAAACAAAAGGAAGTATTTCTTCACACAATTCACAATCAAGCTGTGGAACTTGTTGCCAGAGGATGTTGTGAAGGCCAAAAGTATAACTGGATTCAGAGAAGAACTAGAGAAGTCCATCAATGACTATTAGCCAAGATGGTTAGGAATGCAACCCCATGGTCTTAGTGTCCCCATGCCCCTGACTGTCAGATGCTGGGACTGGATGACAGAGAATGGCTCACTGGATGATTACCTGTTCTGTTTATTCCCTTGGAAGCATCTGGCATTGGCCACTGTCGGACGACAGGATGCTGGGCTAGGTGCATCACTGGTCTGACCCAGTATGGCCATGCTGATATTTTTACACTAGTCTTAGAGGAGAATCAGCCAGCATATCTCCAGATTTCACCCTTCTGATGCTCTCCACTGCTAAGACTTCAGTCTTGACTCCAGTCATCTTATTTCACTATTGCAACCTCCTCCCTTCCAGCTTCCCCCATCTTCCAACCCTGCAGCTTGACCAGAATGCCACTGTCAAGATCATCTACCTCTTGCCAGATGCATCACTGGTTTTCTCACTCCTTTTACTGCTAATAGTTAGTTTCTCCTTTTCAATTTTTTACCAGCCTTTATCTCTTGTTTCCTTCAGTATACCCTTCCCACTTCCTCATGTTTACCCCAGCTTTTTTCCTGAGCTGAGCGGTCCGATTTGCCCATTCTGTACCTTCTTTCATGCTTTCCTTTATGCCTGAACCATTTTTATTAAGATATGACAAGCCCCTCTTTTCCTCTTTTATAATGCTCCTGAAACACAACCAGCATTGGGAAGTATTCCACCTCTAATGTCCACGCTCTGCGGGACTGGGTCTCTTCCAGTTTGTGAGATGCTGCAGCCTCTTGTGCCAGTTAGGTGGAGGTTTTCAAAACCACCGAGGCGATCTGGACACCCAATACTCATTAAAATTAATGGCAATTAGGCAATCAAACCATGTAGGTGACTTTGAAAATCTCGGGCTTAGTCTGCAAGTTCCTCCAGGGAGAGTTTATTAGCTTCATCTGGGTCACTGGCATGGGCAGAGCACCACCAGTGCTATATATGAGAACCAACTGATTTATCTGAGTAGAGCAGACATGAATAAATGCAGTGCACACCTAAGGGGACAGAGGTCATACTAAAATATCATATGAATAGTAATAAATATAAATGCATCTATTTAACACTCGGGTTTGGGCTGTGGAACCCCTATCTAGTTTCTTAGTTTGCTCCTCTTTGCACCTTTGCCCATAGTGTACGGTGGCAAATGTTTTGTCTCCTCCCTGTTCCTGGCTGAACATGCCTCTGCTCCAGCCAGTTCATCTTTAGAACATGCTTCTTCCACCACCCCACAAACTTGTTCCATAAAAGAAGAAGAAAAAGAAAATGTGGAAAATAAAGCAACAAACACTCTGAACAAAAATCAAGAATTAACAAGACAAATTTTAAACTTCACCGCTTGGTTTCTTTCCTTTCTCCTGCATTCAGTTCCTCTAGCGGATGCTATTTCTATTTGGTCTCTGACTCATTGTGTGACCATGGGTGAGTCACTTGACCCCTCAATGCCTCAGTTTCCCCCTCTATAAGATAGAGATAATGGCATTGACTTACCTTTTGAGATCTGTGAATGATAAGTGCTGTGCATACTGAAAGTACTCATTTATACATTGCCTTATTTATATCTGATTCTCTTTGAGGCAAGGATCCTATTATTGTTCTATAACTCTTCCATAATGTGCCCAGTACACTGCTGGCACTAATAATTATGGTTGCCATCTTCCAAGGTTTTTCTAGTGGGACAAACTCATTGTGTCAGGGCATTGTAACATTTGTGCATCTTAACAACACGCTCATGCTTTGATTCAGTCTTATCATTTTGCAAAGTGGTGATGCCACTCTGGCCTGGGAAGATATTTTAGGACACTAATGTCCTTCATGTCTGGCTTTACATCTGACAGACCTGTCAAAATGCTAAGAGTCACCTTGCTTTCAGTTCTGAGTGAATCCCATTGTCCGATATAGGCCAGTGCTTCTCTTTACTAAAGCAACTGTTGGTGATTCCAGGCCACCTGGACTTATGCTCTCAAGCCATAATACACTAAGCTACGCTCCAGGACTTTCACTGTGTGGTAATGGAGTCCATATAGGACATTATTACTCGGCAATCTAGTGCTCTGTAGATTTGCACCCTGCCTGGCTGAGCAGTAACTCACAATGCAGAGAAGCCCTTAGATTTACTGTGACCTGGGAGGAGATGTGTTAACAAGTGTCTCCCGGGGTGATGAGAGCTGTTGTGCAGTCACTGTCTAGAATCACCAGAGCAGAGGCAGTATCTGGTTTTCATGTTTAGTAACACTAGCAGCATTGAGGTGAAGGAATATAGGCAGCTCAGTCTTCTTCCTAAATTTAGCCTTTTCAACTGGCATTCCTTCCAGAGCCCTATTGCCTGGCTTGTATTAAATACTAGCAGTATGGAACAGGGCCCATAGAAGGAGATTTGAGCAATCTGAGATTACACCGCAAAGGGACTAAAAAGAAGTAAATTAAAAAGTAGAATCCTTTATTCCCATTTGACTTGCTTCCACCCCTCAGAGCTCATCCAAACCGCTTTGAGGTTTGCTGCTTGCTAAAGGAACCTTATTGGATGTCAGAGATGAGGAATAATAAGATTAAGCAAGGAAAGTTTTTTTTGCTTAAATAGTAAGAAAAACTTTTATAACCATAAAATCAATTAGTACACGGAGATGTGGTGAAATCTTCACAGGAAATGTTCAAGTCAAGACTTGAGCATCAGCCACTCCAGAAGGGTTAGGGATATTGGAGAACTGCCACACCATGTGAGGTAGAGACTATGACCCTTTAAGGACTTCATGACTTTTAGTGCTCCCTTCTAGATCAAAGTGATGGCAGAGGATACAATGCTGCTTACCTCACTCAGCGTTTTTGTTTCTGTTACCCTACAGTCTCCTCTGCCCTGCCCTGCCCTGACTACTTTTCATATCCTATTCCCAGCTCCATTGCAGGAAAGGGACCGAGAACTTTAGCAGATGTCCTTCGAGCTGGATGGCTAGTGGGCCTGGATGTATAAATGATACTTTATAAATCTTAACATTGTCTGTCTCTCATACATGTCCTTATCAAACCACAACAATATATTGTAGACATGGATGAGCATATATCTGCTCCAGCTCAGCGATGTCTTCTCCAAATAATTGATGTTTCTTGACTTTGAACAAAGGGAATTCTGACTGAGGTCAGGTTTGTGCAAAGTTTGGGGGAAAACCAAACAAAAAACTTACTTTTTGGAGCTGCTGTTTTAATGGCTGGGGAAATCCTGCCCACGTCATTCCAGAGACCTAAGGCTTTGGATTTCAATTTCAAAATCTTGGCACAAAATCTGAAGTAACAGAATTAAATTCTCTCTGCTGTTTCTCCTCTGCTTTTTGGCCAACTCAGGAACTTTGGGTTTTTTGGGTGTGTTTGAAGACTGGTGCCCATTTATGGTGAATAGAGAGCAGGGGTGGGTGTCGGGTCTCCATTTGAGCAATGGGAAGACATTGTAGTTGTTGGATGATCAAACGCCTGGAGCAGAGGTGCTTGCAGCTGGCACAGAAGACAAAGCTCAGACTTACTCGGCCCACTGAGCTGTAGAGAAAATGCTGGCTGTAGAAGGGGCTTAGACATTCAAGCATGTAGCAACCTGGAGGTGTATATGCTACGTTCAGTTACAGAAAAAGATGCCAGAGAGTCCTAGGCTGGATCAGAAAGGTGTATAATAAATAAGAAAAGGGTTTTAGACCATTATACAAGGCATGGATTATGGGACACCTTACCTCCATAGGGATGTACTTTTCTGGAGGTGGCCACATTACACCTATTAAACTGATCACAGGCATGGAGGGACTTGGCTAGGAATGAACAGCTTTCAGTAGCCAGGGTCCAAAAGCCACTAAGTAAAAAATGAACTTCCTCACTCAATATCTCTGCTCCATGTGTGTATTTTAGCCATAACTGCTGAATGCATTACATTAGCATGTTTTAGTCCTATTCTCCCTGTACAGCCAAAATACCTTTAGAAGACTGAGCAGGATTGCATTCTCCCTAGTGCATAAGCAGCACAATTGTCTACTGAATTCTGATTGTGGGGCTTTTGTTTAGTGTTGGTGATGTGAGAGGCAGAAGCTGGACAACTTAGTTATCTTCCATGTGGAATTTGCAGCTTTGACAGAAGAATCATTTTTGGATGTACAAGCGGAGCACACGTGACCCGGAATCAGTGAGAAAGGATACATATAGAATGACACAAGAGTCACTTATAACACTAATCAGTTTTTAAGGGGACGTCTGCAGCGTGAGTTCAAATGGAGTTGAGCCTAACGAGGCTGCAGGGGACATTTGGCACCAAAACACATTAACTGTGTTTTTGTTTTAATTCTTCCCTGCCTCATAATAACATCTCTTGGTGCTTCCAAACCCACTGGTGATATCCCAGAATCCATCATTCTGCAACATCGTAAATACCGGATGCTGTGACAGTGATGTGCTCTGGGATATTGCCTGCAAAGCAGGAAGATTTAATAAAGATTAGCTCAAAGATATTTGAGTGCCAAATGCTTCTGTAGCTTGTTTGGTGGGGAACATCAGCATGGAAATCTGGGTTTAACTCCACTTCCACTTTAGCTCTGCAGCTCACCTCTAAGCTCTAAAGAGGGGCTCTTCCTGTTGTGTACAACAAATACATAAAAGAAGCTTATAAAGACTTGAGCAAAAATCTGCCTTATGTCAACTAAACAGAACCCAAGGAACAAGTGGAAACCAAAACACCTCCAAGGTCTAGGTGCACCCATACGCTTCCAGAGGTGGTTCTCCCCAGGGGGTAGTTAATGTTTGGGATTCTCTATCCCCTGAGGCACTGGCAGAATCCACTGTGCTAGGACTCAAGAAAAGAATGGAAAATTACGTGGATGCCACTGGTATAAATGGGCCAAGATGCATTAACCGTGGAGATTCTGTCTTGCACATAGAGTTAAACTGACTGGAAGATCTGGGCTAGGGAAAGTCCTCTTACTGCTGCCATATAGATCATATTGACTGGGACTTTAATGGGAAAGGGTGGCAGGGATTTGCTTTCCTCCAAAGCACTAGGCAGGGATTCTCCATCAGGATCAAGTGGACGTTTTATTAATTACTTTTCATGGAATGCCCCAAATTGTAATGAATGTGGACAGGTAGACATGGCCCCTCCTCTGAAGCACTTACACTCTAGCAGAGATGTGACACATCAAAGGCAGTCTGACTATGCCCGCCATCCATTCACAAGGAGCTAATGTGGGAGCTGGAAAGTAATTAATGTTATTAGTCTCCTCTCACCTCACCCCTTGTGTTTCAGACATTGCTGAATGAGCTAGACCGAAGCATGGGGCGCTATCGGGACGAGGTGAATCTCAAAACGGCCATCATGTCCTTTATCAATGCTGTTCTGAACGCTGGCGCAGGCGAGGTGAGTCACCGCCCTGGAAATTCCATGTACAACAGAGCTGTTGCTACTGAATTATTTGCTTTGGAAATGGCTATTAGACCAAGGCGCAAGTCTTTACAGTGTTATTAAGTGGGTTAAGTTCTTGGAAGAGGTGCTCGACTGGTCTTATCAATCCTAACTTAAAACATCGTCCTCACTCTTTGCTTGTAACTCCCCATTGAAGCCCTTCCTGAGCAGAGACACCCGCTCCCCCCCCCCCCACATACGTCAATGTGCATGGTGGTTTTGTGAGGTTCATAGATGAGAACTTGAATGAAGCCTCCAAAATTCTTTTTGCTTGTGACCCAGGTTTGGAAGTGACCTGCTCTTGGATCATAGAGAAAATGCCAGTTGCTTTGCTCTTCCTCTGTCCCTTGCTGAGCAACTTGTAGAGCATTGTTAGGTCTCTGAGGGCTCCCTTCTCAGAAGGATACATGGAGCTGATGGTAGTTATACGAGGACTTTGGTTTTGAAGGGGGAACCACAGGATACACAGTCACCTGAGAATGACACAGTGACTGAAGGCCCGGTTTCAACTTTCTTTTTCTGATGGAAGGGCAGGATTGTTGAGAGAAATTCTGAGTGAGAACAGGGGACGTGAGCCTATCTGTAAACTTTTAAAAGCAGGAGAGGTGATATTCAAAGTAGGAATTTACCTTTAAGTGAATCTATCCAAAATCTTTTGGAGTCTGATGAGTTGGGTTTTTTTACCCCACTTCTGTAAGGACAATTTGGAATTCCGATTGCACCTGCGATATGAGTTTCTGATGCTGGGAATTCAACCTGTTATTGACAAGCTAAGAGGACATGAAAATGCAACATTAGACAGGTGAGTCGTGCTGTTTGACAATAGATACTCCATTATGGAGCAGTAGTAGCTGTTCCAGAAATAAGGTTTCCAACTGAGTTTCCATTCAAGCTTGCTGTTGGGTCTCTCTAAAAGACACGCATGCACACACACATGCATGCACACGCGCACACACACAGCATCCTCAGAATTGGCAGATTGGTTATGGAGGCAACATGAAAATTTTTGGACAAAGAGTTCCGGAACTGTGCTTCTAAGATGTAGATGATCACCTGTAAAAACAAGCAGAAAATGCCACCACCCCACAACCCTGATAGGAAAGAGACAAGACCACAGTTCAATAAATACATCAAATCAACATCTACACAGGGCTAATGTTCTGGTTCTTGAAGTCATATTTTAAAAGTTAAGGTATTAAAGAGGCGCTCCAGTGTGGTACATCTGCTTTGGTGACTTTAAGTTCTGTAGCTCGCTGCATTGACTGAGGCAGCTTAAATTAAACTCTTCAGAAATCTACAAGCCAAAATAAACTTTTTAGAACTAGGTGATTTGACTGAGATACCTGAGGATCTTGAGGAACCTGTAGAAGTTTATCAGATTATAAAGTGAGGCAATGCAGAACACAAACCTTGGGAGGTATGGCATGTGGTGTTGTGTTATGGAGCAAACTCTCTCCTGTGGTCCACCTATGCATGGAGAGGGAATGCCCCCACTGCTGTGCTACTTCCCACTTCCTCTCCCCCATTACCCTAGTTCAAACCACTCTCTGAGGACAGGGCTGGTCAGGAGGTACCAGGTGGCTTGGAGAGAGGCAGCAGTTTCTGCTGGAATTACATGGATTGGAAGACCGCCAGATCAGGCCCCTAATTTGCAAGATGCAGGCTGTCCCATCAAAACTGGAGATTCCTTCAAACCTCAGTATGGCTGGGAATACTGTGAGTGAGATTTCTATCCAAGGATCAAACCATGACATGCCGCAACCTGACACTTTGTATAAATACCTGGTTAAATCCAATTGCCTCTCATGAAGGATAGCAAAGGAGCCTCAAGTCTTTGACTCAGAATATGGAAGCATGATGCTGGAATTCTCCTTTTACACACATACTACATTGTATTAGTACTACTGGGCCAGATTGTGCTCTTATGCTGGTCAAAAGCTGGCCAAATGGCTGAAGTCAACGGTGTTACTCTGGATTGACACCATTGTATGTGAAATGAGAATCTGGCCCACTAGAATAGTGATGATTTGTTATCCAGTAACCAAGGATGTTTAACAGGAAGTCAGTGTTGCTGCTGCGTCTCACAAGTTACAATGGAGCAAGGTTAGACAAAGAGAGCATGGAGCCCTGGGGGCTAGCGCAATTTGAGGACCCCAAGCACTATGACAAAATGTCTTGTGTTTAATGGAATACTTGAAATTCTCTGTGCTACATGTCATATACAGAATGAGATTATTCCAGCAGTCTGGCAAGCAAGCAGGGCACATGGATTTCCCCCTTATGCAGTGAGTGATATGTCAGTGAAGATACAGCATGTCATATGCCTATTGTGACAAAGTTCCTGCTCTACCTTGGTGGGTCTTGCGCTTATTGGCAGATTTGCTCGCCTTGGAGCTTCACGGTAGCCCTCAGCTTGGCTGTTTTTCTGAACCTACAGTCCAGGTCGACTCCTCTTGTGTCTGACCAGGAGTTGGGAGGATTTGGGGGGAACCCGGGCCCGCCCTCTACTCCGGGTTCCAGCCCAGGGCCCTGTGGAATGCAGCATTCTAGAGTGCCTCCTGGAACAGCCGTGCAACCAGCTACAACTCCCTGGGCTATTTCCTCATGGCTTTCTCCCAACACCTTCTTTATCCTCACCATAGGACCTTCCTCCTGGTGTCCGATAATGCTTGTACACCTCAGTCCTCCAACAGTCCACGTTCTCGCCCCCAGCTCCTCACACGCACACCACAAACTGAAGTGAGCTCCTTTTTAAAACCCAGGTGCCCTGATTAGCCTGCCTTAATTGATTCTAGCAGCTTCTTGATTGGCTGCAGGTGTTCTAATCAGCCTGTCTTGTCTCCAGAAGGTTCCTGATTGTTCTGGAACCTTCCCTGTTACCTTACCCAGGGAAAAGGGACCTACTTAGTCTGGGGCTAATATATCTGCCTTCTATTCCTCTCCTATAGCCATCTGGCCTGACCCTGTCACACTATTTTATTTTAATTTTTAAGCTCTAAAAGCAGCAATCACCTTGACATAGAGACTTAAATGGGGGTTATCAACTTGTTGAACCCCAGGCAGTCCACTCTTCCCAGCTTGTCATTAAGCCCCATTAAATACCCTGTCTTCTGAGCACGACAGTGTAAATATTTCAAGGTGTCTGGACAGTCCCATCATTTGGGGGGTTGCCTCATCAAACCTCCATTATCGCAGCCCTCTGTCAGGGAATGGAGTGCCTCTTCTCCCCTGCCACAGCTTTGGTCCAGGTGAGAGTTGTGCCATGTGAGTTGGTTGGATTTGTTTTCCTCTTTTCTAGGCACTTAGATTTCTTTGAGATGGTGAGAAATGAGGATGATCTGGAACTTGCCAAGCGGTTTGATGTGGTGAGTTGCCTATGTGGGAGCTAGAGTTGCCAGAGGCTGAATATCTGCTTTGGCTGCTGAATGCAAAAGCCTGCAACTTTCCCAAACAGTCAGCAAGGAACAGCCATGGCTGCTAAAGGGATGATGAATGCTCTTTGCTGTTTCTCATGTACAGAATGGGGATAGTACACGTGAACAATGAAAACATTAAACACTGCCATGACTCCTGCCAAAGGGCTTGGACAAAAGCGTTTTCCTCTCTGCATTGTGCAGAGTTTTCAGGGACGGAAGAGGGCTGGGATGGTGGGAACTCATTCTCAGTAGTCCTGGGCCTGAACCAAAATTCTGGATCCAAATATGCCCTCGCTTTGAGAGAGTTCAGCTCTGGGCGTAGTTCAGACCCATCTCCGAGTTTTCCAATAACAAAACCCAGGGTACGTTTCTGAAGGTTGTCACCTGGGAGGTTGTGGAGACAGGGTGGCATTTTAGAGGAGATGGGGGAGGGGGGAGGGCCACAAATGTTGTAGGGAGGGGAAGAGTAGATGGAGCAAGGTCAGAGGTATGTCGTCCCACCTTTCCAGCCTCCCAACCCTTTTGGGAACTGTTCCTTACTGCCACTGCAACCAGGTTGGCAGTGCAGATCCCAAAGGCCCACCTGACTCCCTATCTGCCAGCCCCCTTCTCACTGAAGCCCCTCTGCTGGGTCATCGCAAAGGGATTCCTGCCTTTTGCAGTCTGCCTATCTCTCTTGTTGAACAGTTTTCGCTCCTGGATCCATCTTCCATTCTGTGTGTTTCTCTTCCCCTCTCTCTCATGTTATTTCTCTGCCTACTCCAGATTCACATTGATACAAAAAGTGCCTCTCAGATGTTCGAGATGATCAAGAAGAGATTGAAGCACACGGACGCCTATCCCTATTTGCTATCAGTCCTTCAGCATTGCTTGCAGATGCCTTGTGAGTACATCCCTGCTTCCTGGGGCACAGGGGAGTGGGAAGCCTTGATATAAGAAAGGGACAGTAGATCACAGGAGGAAATGCACTTTCTCTCTGATACAGCAAAGGCTTGTTCAGACATTGTGGGTGAAGGAGCTAAGATTTGACACTGACCCAACCAGTGGATTTTGGAAGGTTGCAAGCTAACAAATGGCATCTTAACTCTCTGCACTTTCAAACAAAATTAAGAAGCTGGGGCCTCCCAACTTGTCACAAACCAAGCTTTTCTTGTGGGAGGGGTTAAATTAAAAGTTTCAAAGGAGAGAGATAGAATGCTTGTGCTCTGGGTCTGGGAACTCCCAGGCGTGGGTGCCATTTTGAATTTTATCACAACTCAATAAGGAATTTAAAAAAAATCAAATAAAACCTTTGTTGCCCATTGATGGGAAATCTCCCAATAAGCATGTCTTTGGGCTGCTGTCTCATGGCAATACATCAGGCTCTCAGACCCTAACCAGAAAACCAAATCAGCATTTTCTTTTTGAAGGGTATGATATGAATGGGTTCTTAAAGTTATTTGATTAAATAATCAATTGGTAATTACTGATTGATGCTTTCAAAGGGTAATGGCCAGGAAAGAGCCTTTAGCAAGATCATTATGCAACTGTTTAACCCAGCTCTTTTAGGAAAGAGTCCTGGGGAGTGGTTTTAGTAAATTTCACACAGGCTTGAGCAGTGAGACTGAGAGGCTTAGCAAGGAAGGTGAGGGTAACCCTCCTGATGTCTTACCAAGAGGCTACATGCAGAGCACTATTGGACACCTGCTGGATTTAAAAGTACAGTCACCCACCTAGCAGTTGTATGACAGTCAATTCCTTAATGTGGTACAAGACAGCACATATGCTTTGGGGCTCAGGGTGAGCCCAGAATGTGCTACCAGAGGAGGGCTAAACTTGATAGGAATGTTGTCGGGTTAGGGGCACAGTTCAGCAGTTTTGAAGTATTTAATAAAAACAGCTTTTAAAGGGCCAGACTTTGAAATCCATTGGGCCAATCTGCGGCGCATTTCCTGCTGTTGTGTGTACACTGTGTGTATTCCTATCCAAGATGAATCCTGGCTCCTTCAATGCATACCAGAGGGATCAGGGTTTTTTTTTTTTTTTTTTTAACACATTGGTAACTTTTTTTTATAGCTTATGTGCACAAAGTTTTATTGAATTGAATTACAGATAACTGAGCATGCAAATTGTGAATATAAATATTTGTAAAATGCCTGGTCACTGTGGTATCTAGATACTCCCCTCCCCCCACACAAAAATCCGCCCCCAGCAAGTAGCAAAGTCACAACTCTGACCTATGGAGACACCTCTGTAGGTGCATTTCTGCACACACTTACCTGATCTGCAGTAGAAATATGCAAAAAGAACAGGAGTACTTGTGGCACCTTAGAGTAACAAATTTGTAGTTGGTCTCTAAGGTGCCACAAGTACTCCTGTTCTTTTTGTGGTTACAGACTAACACAGCTGCTACTCTGAAACCTGTCATAGAAATATGGAATTTGAATGTGCAAATTAGGTGTATGATTGTGCATGCGCTTTTCACACTAGTCTGATTTGATAGGATTTTACACCCTTGTTGCTCAAGTGCAAATGACAATACAAGGCGCAAGATCGTGCAGAACCAGGACCGATGTCCTATAATTTACCTGCAATGCGACATGCCTTCCCCGTCCCCAACCGTTTTGTTAAGATGGGTAAAAAGAAAGCAAGGAACATTGGCCTATTGTCTGTGGAATACAGGGATTCCAAGCACCTTCAGATATTAATATCAACCCTTGTACATTGGTGTTTCTCCCTGCAGATAAGCGGAATGGGGGACATTTCCAGCAGTGGCAGCTGTTAGACCGGATACTACAACAAATCGTTCTTCAGGATGAGAGAGGGGATGATCCAGATATAGCTCCACTGGACAACTTCAATGTCAAGAACATCATTAAGATGTAAATTGTTAATTATTCTTACTTAATTCTGTTATCCAGTACTTTAGGTGTAAATGCCACTTAAACAAAATACCAGGTCCCTGCACTGAGGATCTTACATCTAGATTATATTTTATTGTAATCTGTTATAAATTTTCTAGTTAATTGCTTTCCAAACTGTAGCCTAATCTGTTCCTTATTTTCCAGGGTATGTTTTACTTTCCTGTGCTCTTTGAGTTCTGTTAGCCTTAGAGCTGGTGGAAAATCAAGGAAGAAAAGTCATGAAAAGTTAACAAAATTGTTTTTTTCTTTTTTTCAAAGTGTTGATGAAAGTTTCATTGACGTTTTGTGAAACTTGACCAGCTCTACTTAGATCTTCTTCATCCATGGCTTTGGGTTAATTCGGGAAGATTTCAAATAACATAAAATAAATCAGGAGCCAAATAACATAAATAACTTTTACCTCTCCATAAAATATCTGCTCCCTCCCTCACCCGCACGTGGTTTTGGCCAGTGGTTCTCTAGTTACTTCATTCTGTGAGCTGCTTCATGTGAGAGAGGTGGTCACATGAGCCATCCCTCCTCCCAACTCTTCTCCCGTGCACCCATTCCTTGTGCTGCACTATACCTTCCAATGCCACACCGTTTGATTGTGCAGCCCACCAGCATGACCTCTGGGGACCACCCACAGCCCATGAGCTGTAGGTGGAAAAACTCTGGTATAGACACTAAAGTGCTTTGCAATACTTTGAGCATAAACTCCTATATAGAACTACATTCGATTCCATTAAAAATTATACAGTGTCTTCTGTGAGCCAGAGCTAATTTCTCATTAGCTGTTTTGAAAAATACGCTGTAGTTGACTTCCTTCTCTCCATCCCAACATGGGACCTCATTGTAGACCTTGTGCCTGGTCTTTTTTCATAGTTGCTCCTTCTGTTGCATATCTAATCACTCCTTCTCCTGAGTGTTTTCTTTCACTAGTAAGAAATGGCCATGGCAATCTGAGGTATTGGCATTGTCTGGCAATTGATACATTATCTAAAATGTAGCCAACCTCTCTCCAAAAAACAAAAACACAACTGCAAAAGTGCAATAAAAAGGCCACCTACAACTCAGAGAAGAGTCAGGATAATTTGTGACCAGCTGTAGTAATAATTTAGCCATGAGGGCTGTGATAAAAGTAAATGTCATGCTGCCAGGACATCCACTTACCACAAAAGGGATCAAGAAGGATTTTCTCTCCCCCCCCAACCCCCGCCATGTATAGCATTAAACAATAATGAAGGCACATTAAGGGCCAATTATATCATCATCTGTAGCATCAGGTATTGTCTATTGTGGGTAGCAGGATACTGAACTAGATAGACCACTGATCTGACCCAGCATGGAAATACTACAATTCAGCAAGTTGTCTTTTCCAGTCATTTTTCATTGTGGCCCACAGGGCTTAATGGCTCAGAATAGACCATAAATAATCTGGTTTCATCTTTCAGGCTGGTGAATGAGAACGAAGTGAAACAGTGGAGGGATCAGGCGGAGAAATTCAGAAAAGGTATGTGGTCTCTCTCTGTTTGAAGAACTGAGGGAGATGTCCTGATTTAACCACACAATGATAGACTGCAGAGATGGAGATGACCTTTTTGATCCTCTAGCCCATATCCCCATGGGACAATGCTTGTTTGGTCCTAGCAGTATATTTTCCAATGCCTTCTCTAGTCTAGTTTAAATGGTTCAAGTGATGGGGCTTCCACAAGTGATTATTCGACAGCCGAAGAAGCCTCTGTCAAGTAATATATGCTGAAAATCAGTCTACGTATTCCTTGGCCCAGTTTCATCTTGTTGCTACTCGTTATAACCCCCCACCCCCAGCAGTTTGCATTATTTATCTCAATCTAGCTCACATCTCCTTAGAGAGCTTTCATGGGTTTTGCTTAATCAGTCATGCTTCCTCATTCTCTCTGTAGAACACGCAGAGCTGTTGAGCAGACTGGAAAAGAAGGAAAGAGAATGTGAGATAAAGACCCAAGAGAAAGATGAAATGATGAAGACATTGAACAAGATGAAGGACAAGCTGCAGAAAGAATCCTTGGAACTGCGCCAGACCCGGGACCAAATGACAGACCTGGTAGCTCAATTCAATGAGTTCTCGGTATGAGGTTGAGACTTTTCTTCTCATCCTTTAACCCTCAGAAGCGAAAGAATAATGAGCAGAGGCACAATAACGATGAATTGTCTCTCTTCCCCCCCCCCATACCAAGGGAGTCTGAGTATATAGCTGCAAAGGTGGAGGCTTAGGATAGGTCTGCGCTGCAATCAGAAGTCTGATTGCAGCATGGATAGACATACCTGTGCTAGCTTTACCCATGCTAGCCTGGCTAAAAATAGCAATGAAGACATGGCTTCAGCATAGGTTGTACAAGCACGCTGAGACTCTTGGGTGCGTACTTGCATTGCTAGCCTGTGCTGATGCCCATGCTGCTGCATCTCCACAGCTCTTTTTTGCTCTTCTAGCTTAATTAAAACTAGCACCGATATGCCAGCCCGTGTTGCAATCACACCTCTGATTGCAGCATAAAGGCTGCATAGGCCTGCATTATGGACCAGGGTATGTGCCCTGGTAAAATATGCAGGGATCAGTGCCCACAGGTCTATAGATCATCTGTCCCATTCTTTCTTTGTAATTGCCCTCTTCATTTAACCATGCACAAAAAGCCAAGGGGTGTGTGTCCCTTCCCACAATGCGACAGATGTCCATAATTTGTGTTGAAACCCCGAAATGGAGCATGTTTGCCCCTCACCCCCAGAGATGGCTGGAGAAAGGCAAACGTCACCAGTTACACAGCTATAGGAAATGGAGGTGACGCATACTCCGTGTGATGCCCCTGGAGGGACTGCAGCTGCTTCTGCACTCTGCAGGCCTAACTTTTCCAGCAGCTACCTCCTGCTTGGAGCAGCGCCTTTCTCGCTCCCAGCGTGCCTCAGCCTCCAGGAGCCCAAATGCAGCCCTTAGAAGCGAGTCACCATGGATAGGGGCTTCTCTACTGTCTTTGTGTTAGTGGGGTTAGTTGGCATGTATTCAGTATTTCAAAAATCATGCATCAGCCCCCCAAAATTCATGAGATCAGAAGAAAAATAGATTTTGCCTTTTCTTTTTTTTACTGGCTCTGTATTTTGAGCATTTTAAGGGTCACATTTTCAAGCTCTTTTCTGTTACCACAAGGGCTAGAAATTTACTCTTTGACTTTCAAATGAAAGTTGAGATTCTCCCTTATCATAGAACTCTGCAATCTGGGGCCTTAAGAAAAACACCAAATATTGTGAGAGAGAATCACATCCGTTGGCAACACGGAGTTATTGTACATTTTAAACATCCTCTGCTTATTCTTTTGTTCTCCAGCAAGGAGGTGGCATTTCCTTCCCACCCCCTCCCCCACCCCCTCCTGGTGGCCCATTAGCTTTGCCCTCCTCTTTGATGATGGAGTGTTTGCCCCCGCTGCCACCCCCACTCCCATTCTCCAGCAGCCCCCCTCCACCTGCTCCACCACCTCCACCGGGAGGGCCACCTCCCCCACCTGGAGCCCCTCCTTTCTTCAGCCTGGGGATGATGCCCCCTCCCACAACCACCTTCAGCAGCAGCGGGACCAGCCTGAGGAAGAAATCTATCCCACAGCCTTCTCACCCACTGAAATCCTTCAACTGGGCAAAACTGAACGAGGTAAGACACCGCGGCATCCTTAACAGCGGCCCCATCCTTCCTAGTCAGGCATTACTGCAGGTTGGCTGGTGTCAGTGGGGAGACGTTCAGGGTGTCTGAAGTTGATGCCTTAGTGTCTCTCTTCAGACCAAGGTCGTTGCCCTAAGAGAGGGCATTGTATTCTCTTCCACAAGGTTTCATGGCTACCCTGGAACCCTGTGGGTTTGAACCATGTATATTACCAGCAGACCCTAGTGTAGGGCTTCAGCAATGAACCTCATCCCAATGGACTGCATTATCATGACCAAGGCACAGCCTAGACTTTCCTGCATCAGATCCAGGTGTATCTATAACTAGGAGAGCAGCCACAGTGGCTCTTATGACATAAACCAGAACCAGGCGTCCCCTTGGCTAACGCCTAGAGCTAGCCCCTTCCTACAGACTCCCATCAGGGAACAAGAGCATCCCTATTGTGTGACCAGCTAGCATGCTGAGGGCACAGCATAGGGCAGATGTTGCAGAGTTGACTTCTAAATTAGCCTACATTACTCTGTCAGGGGCAGCCTCTCAGAGGGAACAGTGGCCCGTCACTGTCATCACTCACATCATCATGGCCATACGTGGACCCACCTCTGCCCCTCTCACAGTTAGACTCGCAGCTTATTGCCTTTACTCTCCATCTTAGTAGGAGCATTCCTAAGAGACGGGGCAGTGAGAAACGGAAAAGAATTCAAATTGACTGTTGCACAGCTCGCTCCTTTTCTGCCACCCCCTGCAGCCACTCCCACCCCTCTGCTTCTCCCCCTCCTGCTGAATTTTTTTTTCTTCCCTTCTCTTTTGGGTGTTTTTTTTCCACAGATTAAAAAAAGTGTCTGTGTTGAATTTGGATAGCTGCCTAGAAACCCACGTTCTTTTTTAGACTGAAACTCACCCGGGGCCCAACTCAGGCATTCGGAATGAGTGTCTGGGGACCTCTGGAATGCCACAAGAATTCACTCTCACTCCTTTTCTTTAAAATAAAACTAAGTGAAATATTTGCTGCACCGTCTGTGCTTGTCTGTCAGGACCACGTGGGGGTGTGGGAGAGAATGTAAGAGTGGGGATTTATTTTCCTTTTTAGAACATGGGGCTTAATGCAATGAAGAAAAGAAATAACAATACATGTATTTTTTTAAAAGCGAGAGGCACAGGTGTTTCTGTTTAGTGCACAGTAACCATAGGCTTATCCTGCCCTCTGGTTAGGAGTGGAGGCAGCTGTGCTAATAAAATTGAAGGGCTGGGTGGTGAGGTGGGTAAAAGATGCTATTTTGGGGAATGTGGAATGGTTTGGGGAGGTGCAGGGGGCAGGATGTTCCTATGGGAGCATTTGTCAGTGTTCATGTTTCGACTTAGTGAGCTCTCTGTAAATCCCAGAGATTGTGATGCTGTCAGTTGTTTTCTGTGATGAAATGTGCCCCATAACTTGATGCTCCTCACTACAAGGGAGAAGGGACATGTTTGAGCCATCTCCCTCAGAGCTCGTAGGTTCCCCAAACCGCTACTGGGCACTTCCTCTCTGCTCATTGCTGTGGGGAGTAACTTATGGGTTTTAATCCTACCCTCAGAACCCAGAGTCAAGCCAGACTGAGGCTAGTTTAATGGGATCATCTTTAGTTTTATTTGTTGGCATTTCTGTGGTGCTCATCCCTGCAGTCTCTAAGTACCCCACAAATACTAATTTATTAAGCCTCACAACCAATCCACCTTGTAGGAGGTGGTATCTCTATTTTACAAATGGGGAAGCTGGGGCATAGAAATGTTTATTATATTTGTATCACAGTAGCACCTAGATTCCCCAGTCAAGATCCAGGGCCCATTATGCTAGCTACTCTACTCCATCTATTGTGCATTATGAGAATACTGAGCTGTTTTCTATCTCTTGTTATCTAAGCACTTGGCAATAATTATCACATCCCACAATTCTCATGGGCATTCCGGGAAAGGGAATTCACCCAGCTCTCAGCTGGAAGATGTTTGTGCTTTGAGGAAACTGCACCAGCTTACGAACAATGACTCATTAATTCACCCTGAGACACACAACCTCTATTAGCTTTGTTCTGAATTGATGATTGGTGTCAAAGACACTTTGATACCATAGACTGAGCTCCCGTTAATGCCTTCCACACTGCAGCTCCATTCCAGTACTACAGTACTGTTTGTTGGAAGCTACTGGTTTTAAAAAGGATGGGGAAGAGACACTAAGCATTGCAGTGTGGCCATTGTGAACTCCCAGGAAGATTTCCTTCTTTGCTCCGAGACTGAAAATGGGGGTTCTTTCCATCCTGGGTTTTACACAAGGCCTATGGCATGCTGGGACTGCATATTTGCTATTAGTTCAAAATATGGACCAGATCTAAACACCCTGAAAGGTTGGCTCCAGATGTGGATTTGAACTGTCTGTCTCTTATCTCTGTATCTTCATAAGTACTAGTATATTAATTTGAAGTTACCAGAGTAACTGGTTTACTTGCCTACATCTGTTCCTGTTCTCTGCTGGCCAGATACTATCAAATGGACTTGCCCAATTAGGAGTCCTCCAACTTCCAGTAGTGGCTCTACCAAATGAGCTGAAAGGGAGTCTCTCTCTAGTCAAACCGAGCGGGAGCTGTGCTGAGATTGCCTCATCAGGAAGGCTTTTGTTCTGCATATATCACAACATCTCCTGTGTGAAAAGAGCCGTGCAAATAACTTCCCACATAGAGTGGGGGAAAAAAAATCACATAGCGACCAAAAGAATTGTTCACCTGAGGTTGAATTTTTCCACAAAAACATGAAACTGTTGCTGCTGTGAAAATGACACATTTCCACTTGTGGTGGATTCGTGACAACACGGTGGATTTCCTTGTGAAAAGTTGTAGTTGCTGATGGAAAATGGCAAAAATATACTTCACTACAGGTTATTAATATTGATGGAAAAACCAGTACTTTTGCGCACATATTCTCAGGGTAGAATCTTTGAGTGTTCTGCTTTGATGGGGACACTGTAATTTCTTGGAGAGCTCTGTTCCATGGGGTACTCATGGAGGTACTACTGAAATCAGTGGAGATTCTTCCTTCCTACAGAAAGTGACACACGGGGTGCTGAGACGTTCTTCAGTAGACAGCTCCTTGAACCAGTATGAATGCCATGGCCAAAAGAGTGATCCCCAAATGGGTCCCAGAGTGAGGGGATCCTGCCACTTGGGACTGGCCCTTTTAAAGGGGGATGGGTCTCCACCCGTGACACAGCCATCTCTCCTCCCCAGGTGGGGAAAATGAAGGTCATGTGACCTGAGTGTCATGTAACTCAACCTGACCTAGCCAAGTGGAGAAAGGGGAAGTGTTGCTAGCAGATGGCTGCAGAAAGGTTGAGAGAGCCAGAGGAAAGGACAAGGCAGGCCGTGGCCTGTGAAAGACCCCAGATAAGCAGGCATTGGGGCTGGGGTGGGATGGGGGGTGGCTCTTCAGGAAAGAGCAGGCAGCAACTCAGACAAGCCCAGGAGGGAAAGATAGAAAGGAAGGAGCTAGGGAAGGGCTGAAAACCAAGCTGAGAGGGTGGGCAGAAAAATTAGAGGAGAGAAGACAGACCCCCTTGGGAAGGAGGCCATGGACTAGTTTGAGACTGGGGCAAAGGCTTTCTGTGTTGTCCAATTTCAAAAACAAACAAAGGAACTCTATTTCCTGGGAAAGGGAGGACTTGTGTTAAGGCTTTAGCCTGAGGCCCAGGTTACAACAGCAAGCCCCTCTGGCAGCTGCTGAAGCAGGCTGAAAATGAGAAACTGAGACAGGGCTGCTGCAGAGCCACCCCAGGCCATGAGAGGGCACTGTGGAGGTTGCCACCCTGTTACAGAACTACATGGGGAGATAGGGTTGCATCATCTCGCCCTGAAAATGTTCACTGTTGTCTCAGGTGGTTCTTTGTCTCAGATTTTGCTTTGCAATGAAACAGGGCAAAGTAGCTGTTAATCAAAACCATGCCTCCCTTCCAAAAAAAAAAAACTGAAGCTACATTTTGCTCAAAATAGGTTTGTTTACATGGGTAAAGAGATCCATTATTAAGAGGGGAAAAATCCATTTTTCACCACGTTTTCAAGCTTGCAATGAAATGTGGGAAAAAAAATCAAATTTCAAGGAGTTTCACCTTTCTGTTGTGACTAGTTTGCATGATCTAGTGGTTGCCTGTCCTAAAATTCACTGGACATTCACAATTTTCACAGGTTTTTCTTGACTTGTAGGAGAACTATAGAGTCCTGAATATGTCTGGAGCCTCCCAAGGCGAAATCATGGCTCACTCATGCTGTGAAGTTATGTTGATGCATGATGGAGTTTGATGACTTGGAAACAGCTGGCAGCCATAACGGAAGACAAGGCTGTATGGACCACCTGCCCTGTGGAGCCCCTTGCTTTGTCATCTTCGTAACCCTCTGGGCATGCAGCAGACTGTGCTTCATTTCAAACACACAAGTGCGGAAATGAAGTGACTGCAGGAAGGTTATAAATATAATACACCAAAAGCCCATGTCAGTAGAGCAAATGCTTTATTATGACTCATCCTGACTAATCCCATGTTTCTTCAACTACCCCACTTCCCACCATTTCTTAGCTAATCACTAGGGGATCCTGGGAAATGTAGTTCCTGGGTTTAGTTTCTCAGTGTGGGCCAAGACTTGTGCAAAGCAGAGAAACCACAGAGCTTGGCAGGCTTGTAACAATTTAAAAAAAAAAAAAGGAAAGAATTTTTTATTTTTAAATTGCTAGTTAGGGACCATAAATATTTTTATGGAACTGAGGGAATCATTTATCATAGCAACCACACTATGTAAGTCTGTTTCTCTTAAAATGCTCAGTCTCTCTGGCCAATGACAAGAAGCTATCAGCCAAGCAGCAAGAGCACAGCAGAAGAAATAGTCTAGCAGCCCTCTGCAGCTTTTCAAGGGTCAGTCTCAACACAAGAATGGAAGGGAGAGCCCCTCCGTGTGTGCACTCAGTGTTCTGCTGTTCTGCCCCCACCTCTCTGCAGAATGGCTTTCCTCAACTGCTCTGTGGTATACTTTTTCAACACTTAAGCTGGGCTGTCTGGGATTGAAGTTCTTTTGTTCATGACATACAGACTGTCCCAGCCTTGGATGTGTCTTTATAGGTTCATGTAATATAAAACCAAGAGATGGGCAAACCAGCTTGGATAAGCCCAGACCTGGTACGAATGTCTTCTGAAATCAGAAGAAGTAGGGGTAACTTTCTGTTTGTTTGCTTTTTTATTTTTTTCTGGGGAAGCAGGTGACTGGGGTGATGCTCCCTTTGTAGTTCTTTTTCCCAGGCAGATCAGAAATCCACTGAGAATTGCCTCCCTCCCATGATCCTTCTAGCCACAAGGAAAAAGTCACAAAATTATTGGTGAGCCTTTTAGATTCTGGGTTCTACTCCATACAGGAGGGTTTCCAGGACTGTGATGACTCTCCCTCACCCACAGTGCTTTTCCTCCCTCTGTTTATGCATCAAGAAAGGAAGGGTGTTTGTTTTGCTTTGCACCTTCTCACCTTGTTAGGAATTTCCTCCAGACACTTCAGCGCCCGCCCCTCCCCCCCTCACTTTTTTTTTTGGTCCCCACATCAGCTGTTTTTCCTGCTTCCTTGAGCCTTGTGGCTTACAACATTTCTCTTGTTCCTCTAAAGAGTGTGAATGGGAAGTGGAACCTGTTCCTATAATAACATGTTAACACACTTTGCTGCATGGGTGCACCTTAGGTACTTCAGAGTTAGAGCCTGTTGGGGGCAGTTTCATTGGCTTTCCTTACTTCCTGTCCACAAGACACCCTTGCTGGGCTGTTCTGCAGCGCCTTCACCTCCAAGACTTCCCCCAGTCCCTTTTATATTTCTATCTTTCTATGTAGTCTGATCTTTTTTCACCTCAACAGCGTGCTATTGCACTCGCATTGCCCTGGAGGGACAACATTTGGGAAGGAGAAGGTATTTCAGTCTCCAGGGGCTGTTCAGTCCATGGTGCCTCTCTTGTGACTGCAAGAAACAACAAAATCCTTTTCCTAGCTTAGAATGGCAGCTGGCCTTAAAATTCAAAGGCTTTCAAAATCTCCCTTGTTCCAGTGCCAGTGGAGAGCATAAAGAATGAGGAGTACTTGTGGCATCTTAGAGACTAACAAATTTATTTGAGCATAAGCTTTTGTGGGCTAAAATCCACTTCATCAGATGCATTCAGTGGAAAATACAGTAGGAAGATAGATAGATAGATATACACACACACACACACACACACACACACACACACACACACACACACACACACAGAAACATGAAAAAATGGGTGTTGCCATACCCACTATAACAAGAGTGATCAATTAAGGTGAGCTATTATCAGCAGGAGAAAAAACCTTTTGTAGTGATAATCAGGATGGCCCATTTCCAACAGTTGACAAGAAGGTGTGAGTAACAGTGGTGTGGGGGAAATAGCACAGGGAAATAGTTTTACTTTGTGTAATGACCCATCCACTCCCAGTCTTTATTCAAGCCTAATTTAATGGTGTCCAGTTTGAAAATTAATTCCAATTGAGCAGTGTCTCGTTGGAGTCTGATTTTGAAGGGTTTTTTTTGTTGTAATATTGCGACTTTTAGGTCTGTAATCGAGTGACCAGGGAGATTGAAGTGTTCTCTGACTGGGTTTTGAATGTTATAATTTTTGACGTCTGATTTTTGTCCATTTATTCTTTTACGTAGAGACTGTCTGGTTTGGCCAAGTACATGGCAGAGGGGCATTGCTGGCACATGATGGCATATATCACATTGGTAGATGTGCAGGTGAACAAGCCTCTTATGGTCTGGCTGATATGATTAGGCCCTATGATGGTGTCCCTTGAATAGATACATGGACAGAGTTGGCAACGGGCTTTGTTGCAAGGATAGGTTCCTGGGTTAGTGTTTTTGGTGTGTGGTTGCTGGTGAGTATTTGCTTCAGGTTGGGGGTCTGACTGTAAGCAAGGACTGGCCTGTTTCCCAAGATCTGTGAGAGTGAGGGATCATAGAGCATGTAGTTGTGAGAAGGCTTCTGCCCCCCCCCCCCGCCCCCCCCAGCCGTGTTGGTGACTCCCTCTTTCATGCTAACCACCTACCGGACAGGGGAAGTCTGCCATACATTGAGCTGCCTTCACCATTGTGACTGTCAGTGCTGCGGTTTGAGAGGTTGGCATACAGATCACATCTGTTTGAGAGCTGTGGGTATCTTCTGGTGAGGACAGGGGAGCCCATCCAATAGGAGATGATTTGCCTTTAAAGATTGTGAGAGAGTCACTTGGAGGGAAAACCTTGAAGACTCCTTGATACCGTTCAGGGTGTATTCCACACCCAGTTAAGGTTTGCAGCAAGGTCTTGTGAAATCTGCAGCTGGAGAGAATTGTGTCTGGGATTTCCCACACATGAGAGTCCTTGCTACATTTCCTTCTTATGACGACAACCCCTGTTACAACATGACCATGTTCATCTGCAGCAATTGCCATTATTGAAAGGAAATGTCCCCAAGGGATCTTGAGTGGTATCTGCGGTGATGTATTCTAGTCTTGGAAAGTGGCATTTTTAAAGGGGGATTGATGTAATGCAAATTTCAAAATGCCCAGGTTAAAAAACCAGCCCCATTAAGTTGTATTAATGTTTCTCTTTGGATTAGAAAACTCTCCGACGTCTTCCAGAAACAAAACATTTCCCCAAAATGACAGCAGCATCCTGTGCTGTGCCAAGTCAATACAATAGCTGGGTCTGCCTTGCTGGAATTGGGTGTGCTTAGCTACAGATTTTCACTGTGATTTGTCTCCTGAACATATGATTTTCTCTTTGGATTGTAGGAGAAGATCCATGGCACAATCTGGCATGAAATTGATGACTTAAAGGCTTTCAGGGTACTGGATCTGGAGGATTTTGAAAAAATGTTCTCTGCTTATCAAAGACACCAGGTAAGGGTGGGGCTCTTTTCCCCCAGCATTGCAGGCCTTGAGTTTTCTGAGACTCTGGATCAGGATGGGACACATTAGTGATTGGACCCTTCACTGGCACCAGTGGGGGTGCGGGGAAACCAATAGGGGGCTACTTCTGCTTGAGAGTTTGGTGCTCCCTAGAAAAGCACAAGAGTGGGGAGGTGGGTGGGGAACTGTTGGCCAAAGTACAGCATGCTGTTGCCTTGATATTTAATCCAAATGTGTAGCCCTTGGATACTACAGATCCCAGCAGGTAATGCTCTGATTTTGATCTGAGCAGCAGCTAGCTTCTGTAAAGCTCTTGAACTTTGTATTCAGTGTTCCTAATCTCTTTCTATCTTTTTTTCCTCCTTATTCCTCCAGGGTAAAACTCTGGGCAGCTACAGAGTATTGAGCTATGTGACCAGAATTAGCTGTGTTTTGCTTTCTCTTTTTTCCAAACAACATATTGGCCAAACTGGCTGAGTTACAGAATCTGTCCAAGTTACAGATTATGACACTAACATCATACTTTAACAGCAGCCATTTATTAGAAGGTCTTTTTTCCCCTCCTCCTATTCTTGGAAAGCGAGTCACCTGCAATCTGTCTGCTTCCCAGGAATGAGATTCAGCAGGAATGGGACTGTACTTCTACCTCCTTCCCTCCCCCAGATTTCTCTAGCGTTTGGAATGTGTTCAGGGAAACTTTCTTGCAACGCTGTAGAATCAGGCCATTGCTCCTGAGTTTGAAGACACACACAGAGAAATGATAGCTAGAAGCTATTTTGATGCTTAAACATTGCCCCCTTTTGTGCTGCAGAATTACCAAGTAAGACTTAGCTGGCTTTGTTCTCTCACTCTTCTCTCGTCTGTTTAATTCTTCATCCAGTGCTAAACATATAAATTATATTAAAATTATAAACATACTAAAATAACTTGCATAGTCTGATTTAATGGCACAAACCTAAGGACTTTAGTCCAGGCTTCCCTTTCCATCTTTAGCCGGCACCACTGAGTCTACGCTAGGTATCAGATTTCTATTATTAGGCAAACTGGTTCCAGTGAAAGAACTAACCTGGGTACCATATCTCCAGTCGTCATAAAAGCAGTTTTAGCAGAACTCTTCCAATTCGCTAACCCAAAGATGTCTAGATGAGCATCCCAACTTGGAAGCTTTTGAGGTTCCAGTATATGATGGGAATGTTGCACTTTGATCCTCATTCTGACCCTGCAAATACCTTGACATTTCAGTGGGGTTGCTAGGATTACTGATTTCAGAGCGGTAGTCGTGTTAATCTGTATCAACAAAAAGAACAAGGGTTACTTGTGGCACCTTAGAGAGTAACAAATTTATTTGAGCATAAGCTTTCGTGGGCTAAAGACCGACCAGAACTGTCCTAATTTTGGGAAGTTCAGAATAGGCAGATTTGCATGAGAAAAGACCCTCAGAATATCCTCCTGAGGTATTTACTCTGCAATAAGAATCCAATTTCGTAAGACTAAAGTACATGAAATTCATTCCTTGTCCATGGCTGGCTTTAGGCATTTGCAATAACCACAGCTGTGAGGGGAACCCTGAATCAGTGCCGAAATAGGCAGTTGCCATCTGTACGTGTTAGCAGCCATAACAGCAGCAAGACACCATCACAATGTAGTGGTGTTGCGTCAACACATGACATCAAGACGTAAACATTGGAGCTTCATCACTAGGAAAGACCTTCCAAAGTCTTGCCTCCTTTGGGCCCCAGAATCTAAAGCCAAGGCTGTCCTTGTCTGCCAACTCTTAGTTAGAAACATAATATTTATGGCTGCATTACCAACCACTGAAAAGCAGTTTGGCCTGTTCAACCATAATCCAACCTGACCCTAACCCCTTCCCACTGGAATGGAGCCATCCTCTGAGAATGACCTCCAGGAGTCTCAAAATGGTCCTTTTGATCCTTATAAAAATACTATAGAACTTTATAACAGCCCTAGACACTGCAGTATCACTGATGTAAGATATACTAGTGTAGAATACTGTAGTATGTTTTTGTACTAAAGTTTATTGACTGTATTCCAGCTTTGGCCTCAGTTTTACACATTTTTTCTTTAAATATTCCTTTGTTTCTTTAAATAATATTTCCTCTTTCATCTACATGCATCCCAATACAAACTGGATTCCAATCAATAAGTCCTCACCATTTTTTTTTTTAAAGCCAAGCAACCAAAGTTCCTCATGAATTAAAATCTGATTAGAACTTTTCCAGTTGATTCACACTTGGTCTTTTCTTCCTTTTTATTGTTGGAAATACTCCACTCTGGCCAACTATGTGTTTACTCTTGACTTTTCATGAGTTCATGACTTTTAAACTTCATCCAAATATCTGTGAAGAAAAATGTCAAAGTAGATCTCTGCTCTTTTGCATTTGAAAGAGAAAGTGAGCCTGTAAATAAGTCATTTCTTTCTTTTGCTGCTATTAACATGGTCTTAATATATTTTTCCAGTTTCATTTGTTAAACTGCTTCATTTTTAAAGACGAAAGGATCTGTTCTCCTCTCCCTTGGCACATGTATCTCCTGCTGGTGGCTGTGGGCAGAAGCAGTGTTGTGTCCAGTGAATGAGCATTGGACTGAGAGGCAGGTCTCTTGGACTCCTCTCCTGGACTCTACCACTGACTGTTTGTATGATGTTGACTAAATCACTTGATTTAGTTTGCCTGTCGAAAAATGGGGACAATACCAAATGCAGAAGGGTGTCATGAGCCTTAATTATTTAGTGTTTGTAAAATGCCTTGAGATGCTTGGATGGAAGTTGCTCTAGAAGCACAATGAGTTATGATTAATAATGGGGAGCTATGTACATGATAAGGAGAGGAGAACAGAGCCTGGAGTGTTAACCTTGGCAGCTCTTTGGATAAGGACTGTGGCCTAGATTTTCAAAGGTATCGAGGTGTTGCTCCACTCAGCATTGTAAGCTCAAGTACCTTTGACTTTCCATGAGCAGGGCAGTGCTTAAATACCTTTTCACAATCTGGGCCTATGTTACTTGCAAATAATTTTATTCTCTTAGAAAACTGTGTATGGCTAAAATCTGCCTCTTTGTTAAACTTGGTATCTTTATCTCCGTGGCTAATGTTTGGCATGTTTCCTTCTCTGTTATTTGCGGCTGCTGCCTGCATAGGACCTGCTAACTAACCCCTCCTCCTGTAAGCAGGTGAGTACCACTGTCTGCCTCCTAAAAAACAAACTGTTGGCTTGCAAGATTCTCCTGTGGCGTGCAGACCAAAGGCAACAGAGAGCACCATGCAAATAAGGGGCCCTGTGCTCATCTAATGCTCGATTTTTCAACAGCTCCTGCCTAGGTGGGGAGGAGGTACAAGGAGCTCCCCTTCTTGCATTTATCTGGGGTGGGAGGAAGCTGAACACAAGCATCATCCTTTCACTCAACTGTGTAAAATGTGGAGGTATTGGTCTGGTTTCTATGGATAGGTGACCGCATCATGGAAACCCCATCAGTGCAGCTTGCCCTCATTGGTCCCCTTCTTGACCGTTTTTAGCAGAGAGCCCAAGGAACAAATGGGACCCAGAATATGAACTCCTCCTCAATCCTAGCAATGCTTTCTGCAGTTCAGTGTGAGACACACCATGGTAGGGCACTGTGGGGAAAGTTTACACTGACCTGCCCGCACCTGCTTTGGCGATTACTTCAGTCTCCAGGCCTATCACTTCAGGTCCCCTTCACCAGCCACAGAACAGTCAATAAACAAAGGCTTCTGTCTGTGGGGCGGGAAGATGATGCTGAGGCTTGAGTTGGGAAGGAGGTTTCAGGTCATTTGACAGTGACCCTTCAGGGCAATTGAGAAGGTAGATGAGAGAGGGGTCTGGTTCAGTCCACCTTATCTGGGAGTCTCATAGTCCTCAAAAACCAGGAGGAGAGACAGAATTGTGTGCGAGTGAGGTGAAGAAGTTCAGGCTCACTTGTCTACTCATCGCACTACGGCCACCTTAAATAAAATCAGAGTCAAGAACACCTCAGAGGAAGGCATAGCTTTCAAAAATGGTTTTGTTCTGCAGTTCAGGCCCTACTGTCCTATAGTGAGTCCTGGTCACCAAGTCCCTTCCCAGAAAGTCCTATAAGAACCTTGGCCACCAGGGGAAGCGGATATATGGTTGTGGTCAGCTCAGTATTTTTCAGCATGTTAAGGGACAACAAGGGTTAAGGTTGTGTGGTAGAAACAACTCCCGAAGGCAAGTTTCTTAGGTTGGGATTTTCACAAGAGCATAAGGGAAATACTCCTGATGGAAGCCTTACCTTTATGGCTGTCTGGAAAATAGGCACATCAGTTATTTCTCTGCCATGTGAGAGTACTAACTAGGGCCTTTAAGTAGTTTGGAGATGAAAAGTTTTAAACAGGTCTATTCTAGACATGCCTGTGCAGAGTTTCCATTAGCCATATTCAGAGTCATACAAGCCCTTTGAGAGGAGAACAGACTCACTAAGCATCTTTGTGTCTCAAGTCCTGGTTAATTCGCCATTACTAGTGGACAATGACAACTGCAGGGAGCTGGTTGCAGCTCTCTTATCCTCAGCTGCCCTGCAGAAGCTAGAGCTGCAGGGAAGGGCTACTCTGCTGCTGGCATAAGCTCCCTAACAGACCTGACTCCAGTGGAGGATCAGGGCTAGTGCTAACCTGCTCCAGCATGCCCCTTCCTGCCCCTGACTCAACCCTTTCCTTTTCCTTACGCTGGGGTCTGGAGGGCAGCTGACATCAGAGATGGTTATGCTGCCTCTGCCAGTGTCATACCTGTAGAGATTTCCCCTAAGGGGGAATTCTCCCAGGTCAGTTTCTGGCCTCGGTGGGCTGGAGCATCTGGCTCTGAGACAGCACGGGGCATGCTCCTGCTGAACATCCACTGGGCATTGGTTCCCATTTTTGTGTGGCGAGTACAGCTGAGTGACTCCAGGGAATCCCGCTCATCATGTCGTTTCTCTGTGTTTCTTGGCATCCCTCTCTCAATGCGAATTTGGCAGGCCTGTGTTCCAATGGTGAATTCAATAGTTAAGAGACAATATAAGGACTCTTATCCAACTGGGATGCAACCTTTCCACACTGCTGGGCAACCTCTACTGCAGGCACTTCCTCCTGGAGGCCGTTCAGGCTTCTGAATAGATCTGTGTTCCTGGGGATATACACACGCAACTGCACTGCACCATAATGCACCCAGTTCTGCTCTCATATTGATGTTACACCAATGTAATACTGTTGATAGTTACTCCTGATTTACGTTGGAGTGAGATCAGAATCAGGCCCAATGCCTGAAAGTTAGGATGATCCTGCACAACTAATGATGATCAGCATTTGTTTGACTAGTGAATTGGGGGGAAAATCTGTCTGAGTCCCTCCTCCTTTAGAAATTGATTTCTGGCACTTCCTATCTCCTATTCTGCCTCCTGGATTAATCTCCCCACAAGTTCAGCGCTAGTGGGTTAGGCTGGGCTGTTGCCCAATATACTTGGTTTATTCTGTGGGTGTTGGCTAGAGAGAAGAGGAAGCAAAAACAGGGCATTGATTATTTTTTCTGTCTGGTTACTTGCAGAAAGAGATGGGCTCAACTGAGGACCTATACTTGTCCACACGGAAGGTTAAAGAGCTTTCTGTTATTGATGGCCGAAGGGCTCAGAATTGCGTCATTCTCCTCTCCAAGTAAGTATAGTCGCTATGAACTCACATATAGGTGTACAGCATGGTTCATGTGCGTAGAGGCAAAGATAGATCCAACACAGACACACAAATACTCACTGAAATCAACCGTGGACACCTGCACATGCACGCAGATGTATCCACACCCAGATGAGATGAGTGCCTGCCTACGTGGAATTGCATCCGCTCCTGGAGGCCCGAATGCATTTACAGGTTTGCAAACACCTGGCAATCCAAAACACAGGCACTCCACAGATCTATATCGAAACACAGGCAAGTAGATAGACTCTCAACTGTCATAAATGCACACAAACAAGTGAATGTGGGGAATGTGGCCACTGTGCAGTCAACAGTACATGGCCTGTCCCATAATGGTGCACACTATGCACCGTATGTGTCATTTGGCAGCAGTTTTTCTGTTACATTCTTCTTTGCATATTGCTCTGAGAAACCCTTTGGGAGCACACCAGACACCTGAAGGATGCTGGCAGATCCAATATATCTTTCTTCAGCCTCTCTTCCCCCGCATCCTCCCCCCGGCCTTTTTTTTTTTTTTTTTTAATTGCCTTTGTGGGGAGGGCAGCGAATGTGAGACACACTCAGGAATAAGTGTTTGTTACTTGTGCCTTTAGCTGTTAAGGGCCAGCAGGTGTTTTTGCATCCTCCATATCCTCCTGCAATGACCTTTGTGTCCTCATATGCTGTGTATCTGGGCTATATGCACACCTTGCATGTCCTTTGCCAACCATTCTAGGCTAGGCTGCAGGCCTGTTGCTAAACAGGTCTGGCTCAGCACTAAGCTCTGCACAAGGAGCCTCCCCTTCCTACCAGAGAGGAGAGGAGCGTCAACAACTGGGGTGGAGACAGCTTTTGGGGCGGCACTCAGAAAAAATCATTCCATTGCTCAGCAGGAAGTGCAGGTTAATAAGTGTGAGATTCTCCCCCCGCGCCCCTCCCCCCCTCCGCCTCAGAAAGCTAACCATTAAAAGCAAAGCTGCAGCTAGCAGAAATGGAGCCCGTTCTTTCCATTGCTTGGTGAAACCCACTGAGGTTCTCATTATGCTTCTTATGTGACATTAGTCGGCCTGTCAGCAAGACACTCTCTGCCCCCCCATTCCCAGTGAAGGGGGTTGGTTTACAGTTTTCTGTCTGCAATAGTTGCTTGTGCACGTCATCGGTAGCTGGCGGGGGGTTGTTTAGGATTTTCGTTCCATTGGACAGATCTGCTGATGTATCTGGGTCCCAGATTAGCTCTCTTAAGCACGTGGAATGTATCTTATAGTGATGGGGAAGGATCCCAAGGTGAGAGCCTGTTACTTGGGTTATCGACAAGAGATTTGGGTTGTTTGCGCATCTTTCTTTTTCACACACTTAAGTTCACTGTAACCTGGTTAAAGACACCAGGGTGAAGCTCCAGGGACTGAATCTGTGTTTCTGTCCAAAGAACAAGGACAGCTTGGGCGCTAGCTTTCCCCCTAGCCCTTGTTCTGCTCTGCTCATGTACCTCACACCTGACCTGGGGGGAATTCTCTGAAAGAGTGAGAGCAGAGGTCATTCTCCAGGCCTTGTCGTCTTCTCTTCCCCAACTGCTAGCAAATGGGTCTTAGGGAATGGTTCTGAGATGTGGACACTTGTATTCTAGCAATTAGGCTGAGAGCCATCAGCTCATTTCACATGGTCCACCAAACTGTCCTCAAATGAGCATGATTTTGAGTAGCTACTGATTCAGTTTGGATTCAAACTGGGGACCTGTTCCCCATTAACAACATCTCGAGATAAGTGGTGCCCACAGCAAAAGACATTCTGACCCCCTTGTCTTAATAGAGAGGCCAAGGACTGAATGGGTCATGGAGAATGAACTCTCATTTCTTTCTTTGAGGAGGTCAGATTTGAACCTAGTGGATAGAGCAGTAGCAGGGGAAGCTTGCGGTGTGTTCTGTGCAACTAGGAAATACCCATCTCCAGAGCTATCAACCCAGCATTTTCCATGTGCATTAAATAGCCTAGAAAATAAAAACTTTATAACTGACAATGGGTGCTTTCTCTGAGTAAAGGCGGAGTAAGGACCTAACAATGTTCCCCCCCAAAAGTTATTTTATTTAGAATTCACAGCTCCATAGTCTCCTCCCAACCTCACAATACCCACTTAAAACAAAAGAAGCAAAAATCTTTGGGCAAGAGGTTCCTTTAAATTCATGCCTTTCTGCTCCTCGGGCTATAGTCAGATTTACTTCCAAGTGCAGCATGTGGCTTTTTCAGGTTGATTGCAGACAATAATTAAAAGGGATTTTATCGTGCCTTTGCTGTTTCCTTCCTTCCCCGGCTTCTTTATCCTTCCTTCCCAGCCTCCACCAAGCCTTTGAAAGTGAAATTCTCCAATCAGGGAAGGGGATCGGCATTCATGAGCATGTTGCTTTCCCTGCCCTCTTTGCAATGCATCTTATGCACACGCAGGCGCACACAATCAGTGTTTTTGGTTTTAAAAAAAAAAAGAAAGAAATGCTCAGCAAACAGAGTGCATTGGTGCAATCCTAAAATCCAAAGCTGCAGCTCCAACTCTCAGGTTGCTGCAGTGCTTTCCAACAGCTGTTTCCAATTGCCTGTAGCTGTGCATACATCCCTGTAGTTTATTCCCCCTTTGGTTACACTAAACTGTCGTGTCCTTTAAAGTAAAATAGCTGTATGAGGTTTTTTCCACTACTCGAATTATTTTGTTTTACTAACACTGTGTTAGAAAGGATCAGGCAGAGCTCATATTTCATAGGGCCCAACGAGCCAAACCCTAGCGGGAGTGGGAAATAGCACTCGCTCACACACAGCCCCCTCTCACACGCACACCCACCTCTCTCACACCCCCTCACACTTCTCTCTCTCTCTCATATTTAACAAGACTATGGCAGAAGGGATTAACTGGGATAAATTAAAAGGGACGAAAATTGGAATGCTAGTTGATTTCTGTTGACATGGAAATTAGTTGGTAAATGTCCTTCAGTGTCACCTTCCTTCTCATCCTCTTCCTCGTGAAAACTTTTTTTTCCTGGCCATTTACTATCACTGAAACGTTGGTGTTTTTTCCAGTGCAGTGGGTGCAAGTCTCATGTTGTGGAGCCTGATGAGTCTAGATCCGAGCCCTAGTCCCTGTCAGATAGCTATAAGCCAACTGCAAAGGGCTCAGATAAGCATCCAAAATGCTGCTCTGAATGTTTCACAAGGTCAGTTTCTCGCATAGTACTTCCAGTATGTCCCGTTTGAGCCAGGTCACAGGACCAACTCTCTCTGGTGTGTCCCGGCTCCCACCGGGTCCAAAGACAGCCTCTTCCAGGGTGTTTCTGACATGCACCAGTTTCTGCCACATCAGAAATCAGCCTCCCTCATGATATTCCCAATATCCCCAGTTTCCACCAGGTCAGAAGTCTCTGGTCAGACTTCTGTGGCCTGGAACTGCTTGACTGTCCCTCTGGACCTCATCAACTCTCCACCTCTTTTCAGCTCTCAGCTGGAAATTTCTCTGCTCTTTTTTTGCCTATACCTTTTCTCTCTGTCTGTTCCTAGCGGTCAGATTCCCTGCTTTAATATGGTGTCCTTGCACAAGTTCGTGCAGTGTTTGTCCTGTGCAGGCAGGTGTCTTATATTATTTATCTCTGTGACTCAGTATGGACATGGGCAGTTAGTATGAAAAACGTTATTCGCAATAAGGGAGCGTTGTACTGAAAGCATGTACTTGTGTGCCACTCGTCAGCTGCCCTCGCTCAAGCCTTGGCAAAGACTATTCCATAGGGACTATTGCATGCAAATGGGCCATTCATGCCTGTTGTTCCTGCGCAGGAATTGGTCAGCAGTGCCCATCCCCAGAGAACAGGAACAATGATGAGTGCGACAGAAGTGCCATAGATAGAGACACCCAGGTGTAACTAGGTGAACTGCAGATGTTTGGACTTGGGCTGGAGGCCAGGCTCTAAAAACCCTGTGAGGGGAGGTGGGTCTCTGAGCCCAGGTTCCAGCCCAACCCAAACATCTACCCTGCAAATTTTAGTGCCACGGCCTGTGCCCTGCAAGCCCAAGTCAGCAGTTCCAGCCCACCTATGGCCATGCAGCGCATCTTCTATTGCACTGTAGACATACTCTAGGGTTGGGTATCACTTCCGTCTGCCACATGGTACTGCCTTCTCAGCACTTCCAACCCCTTCAGTCCAGACATTAAGAGGACTGGGTATGGAACCACTGCCCCCAGAGCACTCCTAGCCCCTCCCCTCTGCCATGGCAACTGCATCACCCAGCAGTGATAGTATCATCTCTCGTCACCTCCGGCAGGCTGTGCTGGCAGCTGGGAGAGAAGGTGGCTCTTGAAGGTTATGTTGTCACTCCCTGCTGGGAGAAGTAGTAGCAAGACTAGCTCAGCCCCTCTGCATGCTCCACTTGAGATCAGCCTGAGTGTGAAAGGGAGCCAAAAGTTTTCTCCTTGTCCCTCCCATCACAGGGTAGTGAGCATGTCCCTTCTTGTGTAGGGAACCAGTGGGGTGACCATCTTCCTGGAAGGAAGTAATTAACCTCTGTCTGGAAATAGCTCGTTGGAGCCCAGTTATAGAGGAGTGACGCTTCTCTGTAAGCAAAGTGCAGTGAAGGCATTTAGGAATTTCTCTCCATGTAACTGGGAAGATTAGTCTGCACCCAGAAGTTGCACTGGCCTAACAAAAGATATGATGATAAACCGGTGCAGCTGTATGTATGTGGACACTCATACACAGGCTTATACTAGCGTATCAATTTAGCTTACTCCTATGTATTATAGGGATAGCTCAGGGGATCAGTCATGGGATGTGGCCACCAGTTCAATCCAGCCTGGTTTGGCAGTGAATAGCAGGCACTATTATCGAATGGCTGTTTGGTGGCTGTTGTGAGGGAGGGGGAGTCATTCCATTTTCTTTAAGACAAATAGCCACATCCCAAAAACATACCATGTGCCAGCCTTGGCTGGTAGTTTCAGTAAAGGCCAGGATCAGATGGGCCATGGAGCATGAGCTTCCTTCTTACCCTACAGCCATCTCTCTAGGTCAGGATTCAATGGGGCATGTGAGAATGTGTGTGTGGAGGAGGAGTTCAGTGCTGCTATACCTTTCCTATGAGTGAAAAAAGGTTGTCGGTCTCCAGGGCTGCCAATCCCAGTTCCTGTCACAAGAACCACAAGAATCCTTTTTGAAAAGGTAAACTATCTTGGTCAAAGATGAGAGATTTCTTTTCCCAAAGAGAGAGGAAGAGTGGGAATGACATCCTCTTGGTAGGAAAAGTTAACGTACTTTGAATAACTTCATGGTACCTTGGCAGGAGGTGACTGCACTTCTGTGAAAGATGAGCAAGACCTAACAGTACTTGCCCAGGAGTGGAGCAGTAAACTGAGTTGCTCTTTCCTTTCTGGAGCGAGTTGGCTGATGAATGACGGGTATACTGTGTTGGTCTTGCAGCGGAGGGGGAAGGGGTGACACCAGCTTGAATCAATGGATATCTTTAAGGAAGAAAAATGAGAAAGTGCTGGATGTCTGTAAGGGAGATTGATGCAAAACGATGGCATGTCTCCCGGGCATGTTCTGAGTCAGGCAGACATCTTTCTCTGAGAGGACCAAACAATAAGCCACTTGAAGTCTGCAAGTGAAGCTGGCGTTAAATCAGCCGAGGTGTCCTGGGGAGATTAGTGATGAATTACTCTGCTGAGTCAATAGGGATTATTTATCTGTCCAGGGGGGATGGAGGGAGGGAAGCTATTTGGTAATTGTTCAGCTTTAATACCACTAGAAGAAGCCACAAGCAGTTGGGTCTCCTTGCTCCACCACCGTGCGGTGGGGGCTAGGGTGTGGAGAGAAGAGGGTGGGATTCCCTCCAGTGCTCTTTAGGTCCTTTTCCATCTGACTAAGGTTGGGGCAGGATTGAATGCAGGTTTGGGCACTGTCCTCACTACAGACAAAGCCTATTGTAGCTGAAGAAGAGGGTGCTGCATTCCCTTTTAAGTCACATGTCACCAGCTGGGTTTGAGGCCAAGATCTCTGTTGTCAGTGAAGATATATGAAGCAGAGAGGACGTGGCTGGAATTACACATGCCATTTGGAGTCTGGAGGACTGTGGCAGTTGGATAAATAATCTTTGGCTCTTGAGAGTTGGTAAGAAAGTCACTGATGTTGGAGAATAGTTCTCCAATGCTAGCTGTAATTTCTTCAGTGTCATTTTATGGGCCATAATTACACTTCAATTTGGTGTCTCTACCACATGCCAGGGAAACCTCTATTCAGTCTTGAATGGAAAGATTTTATGCATCTGCTTTAGGTTCCTGTTTAATCAGTTCACCTGTTTCTGTTTAAATGTAACACATCTGCTTCACATTACTGTTGGAGATTTTCAGATCTACTGCAGGGCTGATGGGGAGTTTTGAAAATATAACGAGGATCATTTGATTAACAACCCTTTGGGCCAGTTGTTCAGCTGGCTTCTAACTGTGGGAATCCATGTTTGTGCTGCTGACATTTCAAGAATTACAAGCAGCTACTGCCCTAACAGAAAAATAAACCGCATTTTGATGAGACCCTTCTATCAGATTTAATAGGATCTGTAATAGTCTGGGATGCCTACTTGCAGTCTTCATGACCCCATTACAGGCTTGCAAGTGACCAAGCTCAACTGCCTCCCTGCAGATGATTGGGCAAGCTTTATGGCACTCTCTAATGTGGACTGGGTCAACCAAGCCAGATATTTTCCTGCTCGTAGTTGGGCCCAGCTACATCCAAAAAATCAGTGTTTGTGTAGCTATCTGTCGTTTTGGGGCGCTCAAATGTTTTTGAACAAAAGATGCATGAAATGATTTTGGTGCTGATGAAAGGTGCTAGGTCAATGGAGTTGGAAACTGAAGTCTTCAGTTAGGTCACAGAACAGATTAGAGTGACCAGCAGCAACATGAGCTTTGCCAATGTACCTCAAACCTGTCTGTTCAGTTTCTGGCCCCTTGTTTAAACTAATGCCAGTTGGAGAGGATCGTCTAGGTAATGAATGCTATGTTTTTCCATATCCTCTCGGCCTGAATTTTCTATTCGAGGTCAAGGTGAAAATCAGAGTAAAGACAAAGTTAGGTTTCCATGTGAGAGCATGGTGTGCGGGTCTCCTCTGTAACAGTCTGCAGGATCTCTGCCTCTCAATATGGCACCTACCTCCTGCAGAGAGCAGTCTCCTAGAAATATAAAGGTGCAGTCCCAAGAAAAACATAACCGTAACATTTATGTAGCCACAATCTGCTAGGAAGTAGGCAGAGACCCACCAAATCATTTCACATTCGGCTCTTCAGCCATCAGATTAATGGGTTTTTGATCACTAGCAAGTTCATAAACTCACAGATTTTAAGACAGATTTTGAGGGAAGAAGGGGTCAGACCATTAGATCGTCTAGTCTGAGCTCTAGTTTAATGCAGGCCATAGAATTTCACCCAGTTCCCCCTGTGTTGAGTTGAGCTTGAGTCAACCTGGTAACTTAGAAGTAAAATGTTTTTTCCAAACTTTCATTTCCAAGCCTGTTAATCCTCCCATCTCTTCCAACTGTGGCTCAACTGTATGCCTTGTATGGAAATCTAGTTTTCTTACCTTTTTGTGCTGGCAGTTGGCCCTGTGCATCATTTCTACTATAGCTTCATTTCTAAAACCAACTGGAAGAATAGTTGGGAACAGCATAGCTGAAGCTAGTTAGGAGGCATAATTTTTGAAAAGCTTTTGAATGTCTGCTGATTCATATTTTAGTTCCCAGCTGTTTGTTATATTCAGCAACATTAAAATGATTTAAATTTCTCAGATTTAGTAATATTTCCTGTCTGTAAAAATAAAACATTTACATTTGCTTTTGCATAGTTCCAAAAATGTGATCCCATCCAAATGGCAATAGCAGCATGAAATGTTACCAGGATGTTTCTCAGCACAGAAGACAAAAACATTCTGCTGCATTCATCAACCCCATGACTCATTTATTTTTGCTTTTTTTTTTCCCCCCTGCTAAATGTTAAGTAATGCATTGATTGGGGAAAGTCCATGGAGACTGAAGTCCTTTCTGCACAAAAGCTTCTCCTCTTCCCCTCTCACCCCTCCGCCTTGCCTTGCCTGTAGGCTTCACCCCGATGTAGAGATTTTCTTCGGGAGTAAGATGGCAGTTCCCTTTGTGGTCCGTTCCATCTTGGAACAACCAATGAGGATGTCATTGGTCCACTGGATTGTGGACCACCAAGCCCATTTCAGACAAGCCGCTGGCAGCCATTAGATGATAACAAGTTTTGATGGCTGCTGGTCTGCATTGGATTTGAACTGGTGACCTAGAGGTGAAAAGACCCTTTGATCAATTCACTGAGCCCTGCTTGTTTTGCTATAACTGATTGCCTAATTAACTGCAGACCTCTAAAGAAGAGGGCAGAGGCTGGAGAGAGGAGGATGATGATAATTTTACCACCTTGTCCATCTAGCACAGGAGCTCCTATCTTGAAGTGGCTAGCACTGCTGAGGGGTGCCTAAATTCATGCTGTCAATTCCCTTTTCAGCTGTGAACGCTGGCACGGTGAATTTCTCAAGCAAAACCAATACACTTGCCCCAAACAAACCTATTCCCTGATCAAGAAGGGAAACCTATTCCCTGATCCATTCAGCACCATTACTCAATGGCCTTGGAGATGCTTTAATATTCCCAGAGGTGAAGTTTAAGTTCATGGTTGGATTCAATAGTATGTAGATTCAGGGTGTGAACAGTAAAAGTATTTGAAAAGGAAGGTGTCTGTGATGAGGGAAGATAAAAGGAATTCTGATCTATGAGGAGCTGATTGTTGTTCTCCTCCTGCTTTTGATGTGGCTTTGATTAGCTGAAGAGGAGAAAAAAGTATGATCTGGAAAGTCTTTGTACACCAGAATTGATTAGATCATCTTAAAGAAGGCGACTGACTTCTTTAGACTAGCAAAGCGGAGGATGGGGGAGAGTCTCATAGGAGGCCCTGTGTTGGAAGCTGTCAGTGTGGCATTTTATGCCTTGTGCTTTCTTGGGGGGCTTTTTGTATTCCTCAAATTACTAATGGGGCAGTATTAACACTATTGAAAGGTTGAAGCTGTCCAATGATGAAATCAAACGGGCGATCTTGAAGATGGATGAACAAGAAGACCTGGCCAAAGATATGCTGGAGCAGGTGAGAAGAATCACAATTACTTTGTACAATGGTTGGTCTAAGGATAATGGGCCAGTTTCCTCCTCTTGGAGCAGCTCATTGGGTCCATTTAAGACCTAGGATAAGTGGATGCAGCTCAGTCGACTTCACTGGGAATGCCTCCGCTTATAGTAGATCTGAATTTGGCCCTGAGACATAACTGTGCTTGTGTAAAAGAGGAGAATTTTGCCCAGTGTGCCAAATGCCTCCCTAGTGTAACTCCACTGATTTTGATGGAGTCACACCTGGAAGAGTTTGGTTTAGTAAGTTTTTTCGATTACGTTATAATTTCCTGATCTAGAGATTGTGGTTGATTTTTTTTAGGAGTAGTTTTTCTTTCTCTTAATTTCTACTTCCTCTCTCCTGTTCACCCCTTGTCTCCTCCTCCTCCTCCCCCCCCCCCCCCCCCCCCGCTGACTATTCTCCTTTCCTTCATTTCTGGTTTAGTGATTAGAGCAGCAAACTGGGACTCTGGAGACCTTGGTTCTATTATCAGTTCTGCTGTTGGTTCACTCTTTGCCGGAGTGTTCCCGTCTGTGAAATGGGGGTAATGATGCGTACACGTATTTGGACAGTGCTTAGAGATCCTTGCATTAAAAAGTGCAAAGTATGTATTATTATTATTCTGACCCCTCCATAATAGATGGACCATTTTACAAGCCTGTGCCTGGCTCCCCTGATGTCAGATTCAGCTGCTCTGTGTCTCAATATCAGATTGTTGGTTTCTTTAGATAAAATATTAGAGCAATGATGAAAAGCAGATCAACTGCTTGGTGTTTCTTGCAGGCAATTTGCTCCCCGTGAACGTGGGCCGGGGTGTATGCATGACAATATTTATAACCAGATTGAAGCACGACTCCCACCAGATATGTCAAAAATCTGTCAAAGTATGAGCTTTTAAGGTCAGCACATGAATAGCAGCCTGTGTCGGGCACACATACAGTGGCTTAGATATTGTTTATTGTTTCTGCAGAACAGGGCAGGAGAGGAGAGAGATAGTTGGGGCTTTGTGTGGTACTGTAGGGTGAGTGGGATAGATAATCTACACTTGAGGGGCAGATTCTACTCTTATTTACATCAGTGTAAATCTGCTGTGGGAATGCCAGGAGTTCTGCTGTCAGTTACACCAGTGTCAATCTAGAAAGAATTCGGTGCTTAGTAGTTACAAATGGGAAAGACTCACTGGAACTAAAAAGTATCTAATGAGGTCAGTGAGGGAGAATAAAGGCAGAACAGCAAGCAGATGTTTTAACATGCTCACTCTTGTAGCCACAGCTGCATTGCTCTGACATTACAGTCATTTGGGGGAATCAGAGCTGCTCTTTCTCACAGTAGCACAACAATTCACTCACTCTCTTGCACGCAGTCTCGCACTCCATCTCCGTGGGGGTCGCGCTCGCTCTCTCTCTCTCTCTCTCTCTCTGGATCCCTCATGCTTGTTTTTGATTTGTCTCTGTGGTTCTAGCTGTTGAAGTTTGTTCCTGAGAAGAGCGATATCGACCTGCTGGAGGAACATAAACACGAAATTGACCGCATGGCCCGGGCTGATCGATTCCTTTATGAAATGAGCAGGTCTGTGGGACATATGCTGAGAAAATGCCCTGGGGGCTTCTTGGGAGCTGCTGTAATTGTGATAGAAAATGGATAATGTGTCATTGAATGGAAAACAGTCAAGATATTTATCAGAGGCGTAGCCGTGTTAGTCTGGATCTGCAAAAGCGGCAGAGTCCTGTGGCACCTTATAAACTAACAGACGTGTTGGAGCATAAGCCAATAAGCCATTGGAAGGCCAATGGCATTTTGGGATGTATAAGTAGGGGCATAGCGAGCAGATCGAGGGACGTGATCGTTCCCCTCTATTCGACACTGGTGAGGCCTCACCTGGAGTACTGTGTCCAGTTTTGGGCCCCACACTACAAGAAGGATGTGGATAAATTGGAGAGAGTCCAGCGAAGGGCAACAAAAATGATTAGGGGACTGGAACACATGACTTATGAGAGGCTGAGGGAGCTGGGATTGTTTAGTCTGCAGAAGAGAAGAATGAGGGGGGATTTGATAGCTGCTTTCAACTACCTGAAAGGGGGTTCCAAAGAGGATGGCTCTAGACTGTTCTCAATGGTAGCAGATGACAGAACGAGGAGTAATGGTCTCAAGTTGCAATGGGGGAAGTTTAGATTGGATATTAGGAAAAACTTTTTCACTAAGAGGGTGGTGAAACACTGGAATGCGTTACCTAGGGAGGTGGTAGAATCTCCTTCCTTAGAGGTTTTTAAGGTCAGGCTTGACAAAGCCCTGGCTGGGATGATTTAACTGGGAATTGGTCCTGCTTCGAGCAGGGGGTTGGACTAGATGACCTTCTGGGGTCCCTTCCAACCCTGATATTCTATGATTCTATGACAAGCTTTCATGTTGCACCTGACGAAGTGGGTATTCACCCACGAAAGCTTATGCTCCAATATGTCTGTTAGTCTATAAGGTGCCACAGGACTCTTTGCCACTAATCAAGATATTGTGGGCCAGATTCTGCACTGAATTACACCCTGGGGCTCCCAGACATCCACAACATGAAGACATTTCAAGTCATTATATAAGCATTTCTCGGTGGTAAGAACTCTCTCTGGGTGACATTTAGGGGGAATCTCTGAGTTGACCAGAACATCCAACACTGTTCACGTACACAGATGTTAATATCTGGCTTTCAACAGCTGGATCTCCTGGTTGGGACTCATCACACATTATTTTTCCATAGGTCTGTCACATTTCCCACTCCCCCCACATTGGGATCTGTCCCTTTCTCTATCCCAACCTGACACCTCTCCTGGGTGGGACCCTTTTTCCATTTATCCCATTTGGAGTCCACTATAAAAATGCATCTTTCTGAAAGAGACTGGAAACCTACCAGTTGCCCATGAGATATGGTTAAAGTACAAAGCCTGTGTCCTTATGCTACACTCCTCAGTCTGAGTAATAGCACCTGACACTGACTGACAGGCATTGGGAGCAATAGGCCTTTATATGCTGTCGGCTGCTTCAGTAATCCCACCTCTGGATCAGTTTTCTGTATAAAATGAACTGTGCCTGTGCTGAATCTGTGTTGCTGAACGCTTCCTTCATAGGTAGCCCAAGCTTCATGGTGTTCCTCTGCTTCCCTCATGTAGGATCGATCACTACCAGCAGCGGCTGCAGGCGTTATTCTTTAAGAAGAAGTTCCCAGAGAGGCTGGCAGAATGCAAGCCTAAAGTGGAAGGTACGGCAAAGACCTCTGCAGGGAGTTGGTGAGGGGCAGGGAACGTCTGAGAGATTTACCCACATGCTGTGTAGTAGAGAGTCAGTCGGTACAAGGCAAGACCACCAGCTAACGTTGTCATTACATGCGAAGGTTCAATAAAGTTGCTACTGCAGAATGTATCCTAACTGATGCCCTGTAAGTTACCCCATGCCACAGAGCCACCAACGCTGTGTGCCATTTTTCTAAAGGCAGACTTCCTTCACAGCCCCAACCCCTGTAATTCCCTGTCAGGTGTGGCTGTAACAGCAGATACACACAGTCCCTGGTGCTTTTCTGTAAATGTATTCTTTTTGAGGAGGGGAAGATAGGATTCATTCAGGTGTTTAAACTGCTTGTAGCCCCCCTCCTTGGACATTACAGTGAGCACATGAGCATGTTCCAGTCAGCATTTTCAGATGACATTGCCCCGGTTAAGGCCGTGACCAGCCCCAGGATTGGACGCTTTGAGACTGGGGATCTCTGGGGCTGTGCTCTGGAATGCTTAGAATCGGGGGATAAATGCCTCCAGAAAGGCTGCTGTGACGTAACCTTGGGTCATCTTTTACTTCTTTTCAAGCCATTCTTCTGGCCTCCAAAGAGCTCACCCGCAGCAAGCGCTTGAAGCAGCTCTTGGAGGTTGTCCTGGCCTTTGGCAATTACATGAACAAGGGCCAAAGGGGAAATGCATATGGCTTCAAAGTCTCCAGCCTGAACAAAATTGCAGACACCAAATCCAGCATAGACAGGTAGGCTTGAAAGTCCCCAAGGAAATGAAAGCTCCCATGCTGTATCTTGCTTCCTCTGGTGACATACTGTAGAGAATTTCAAATGATGTCTTTACATTTTACCTTTACATTTCAATGGTGCTTTCACTCTGCAGGAACCTGAAGTACTTTAGAAGCTATTAATACAGCACTGCAATTCAGTCACATCTTGGGTGGAACTCGTCAGCTGTTTAACTGCATACAGCAACGCTTCCTGTATTTAATGTTCCACAGCTAATTGAAACTGCTTAATATCCTCTCTTTTGCAAAAAGAGACATGGAATCTTTAGCAGCCACAAGAAGCCAGGGCCACAATTTTACATCTCATCCAAAACGCAGTCCCACCGACAGTACAGCACTTTCCCTGTCACCATTCTGGGGCATAGGTTCTGTACTGACTCAGGGGAAAGAGTGCCACCTACTGAATCAATAACACCCTGCAGCACTTTACGTTCTCCTTTGCTATCTCCCTTGCAGGTACTTACTAGGCTGTACCCCTCACCGCCCTTTGCTGGGATCTGATGAGACAACAGTATAAGAGGGAATGGTTTCAGGCTGTCATAGAATGAGTAACTGCAGTAAGAAGTCACATGGGATTAACCCCTATCTTAAAGACATTAAACCAATAAACCTGAACTTTGTTTTAACTACTGCTATGTGCTTCCTGTATACACATTCTGAGGTTACTCATCCCCTATGTAGCTACTGCCTAGATAATTTTTTCCTTTGGCCTGGATGAGTCTGAGTTTCCATATCTGGAATGTCCTCTGCAGATCCTATGGCATCCCTAAGTCCCAGCTCCCTTTGTTTCTTGAAAGGAATGATTCTTGGGAGAATAGTCTCTTTTAATCGGTGATATTTTCATTTCATTAACAGAGTTGCTGATTGGTTATGTGAAGTTCGCTTCATTTGACATACCAGATTCCATCACCAAACCCTTTGCAATGGCTGGCATTCCCCCCACCATCTTTCCTTTCTCATCTGTGTCCTTTTTATTTTAGGAATATTACACTGTTGCACTACTTAATTATGATCTTTGAGAAGAAGTACACAGATATCTTAGACATGCAGTCTGAGCTGCAGCATCTTCCGGAAGCAGCGAAAGTCAAGTAAGTCCAATGCTACTGTCAGTCTTGGGTCTTGATTCAAAGTCCGTTGAAGTCAAAGGAAAATTTCCATTGACTTCAGTGGGCTTTCAATCAGGCATTTAGTTGCTTATAGATTTGCTCTACTGCTGTGTTCCCAAGTAAGGACTAGCTCCTCAGCTGGTGTTAATTGCCTTGGTTCCATTCACAGCCATGGAGCTATGCTGACTTACACCAGCTGAGGATCTGCCTCTCAGTCATTTGTGAAATCATTGAGAGTTTTATGCAAACATGTCCTGCTTGATACTTCTGAATGATTCATCATAACTAGAGTATTTGTTTGTAATTCAGTACTTGTGCTGTGTGATTGGTACCCTACCTTATATAATATTGTTTCTGCTCCATGCTGGATAGTTGGAGGTTGTTTAAAAAACCATAAAAACAAACAAAACCCAGCAAATAAGTCCTGGGCTTTTTAAGCCATTTTCAAGATGGTCATGCAAACCTTTTTACAGGCACACTTGCACAAGGGGTTGGGATGCTTTCACTTTTCACTAAAGTTTTTGTTGTAAATAAGAGTCCCTGTGGAAAGTGAATAAAAAGGTTTCAACTACCTTCAAAACCCTTTTGGAGTTTTTCCAAAGCACTGTTCCGGAATACCTGTGTGCAGTATTTTCCCAGACATTGTTCTTTGTATGAAGCACTGGCTTGGTCTGGTACTTCTAAAGCCTGTGAAAGCAAGGGAAAAATGAATGCAGATTATAAAGAGAGCAGTTCTGTGCTCCAAGCTTTACAGAGACGTTAATTAGTGCCAGTACTGTTTTTTCAGATGTGGACACTTCTTCACTAAGGAATTGGTTGAGAGTTTGAGAAACAATTTTTCACTCACTAGTAACCTGCAACCAATTTCTAGCCAGTGATCTAGAGGTGACAGACTTCATCTCCTAGTGGTAATGAAAAGTACTGACTTTTGTATGCTAAGGAGATATCCATTACATTACAGTTTAGAAGGAGTTTGTCTGTTAGTGATCATTAGGGTAAAATTGTGCTAACCTACAATGTTAGCTTATATGGGCTACTATGTGATGAAAAAGTCATCAACACTATTTAGATAGATAGATAGATTTAAAAGGGTAGTTTAGTAATAAGTTTGTCCCTAATGGGATTCTTTAGTTAAGTGGGGGAGAAAATGGTGTGTGAAACTGATTTGAGACCATTGTGATGTGTGTGCTGAAGCGGAGTTCTCTGCCTGTGAATCAGGCAATTATTACAAACCAGCCCTGTGGCTAGCACTCCATGCTAGAGAGGTGGGTTGAGTTCACAGGCTTGGTATCTTGCACCGTGACAGATGTTCTGAGTTTAAACTTTTCTTTCCTCTCCATAAATATCATGGGATCTTTAATCTGACCACAAGCAGTTAGGACCTGGGTTTTACATCACATACAAAAGGGAGCACAGACCCTTTCCCCCAGTCCCCAGCATCTGGCGTGGCTGGTGCCAGAGGCAGGATCCCAGACTTGATGGACCAGTGGTCTGTTCTGCTACAGCAGTTCCTGTATTCCTGTGTAACACTGCCCTTTTTGTTTTAACTGCTGCGTCTCTGTGTCTCCCTTGCAGTCTGATGGAGCTGGAGAAGGAAGTTAACAACATAAAGACTGGATTGAAAGCCGTTGAGGTTGTAAGTATGTCAAGATTTCCAAATCTCCACACTAAAAATGTCCCACTTGGGATGTGGGGCACTATATTTTCTACGAGAGAAGAAGGGGGCTTTTCTTTTCTCATTAAGCACAATGCGTTCGCCGGGAAAAATAAATAAAAGCTGGTCCTGCAAAGCTCCAGCTGATGATCCTGGCAGACTTTGGCCTTAACAAAAGGCTTGTTTGATCTTGGTCCGCAGAGCGACAGACTGTTTGACAAATGGCACAGACACCAAAAAATGAAATAACCCTCTCTCTGCTTTGTGCGGAGGAATCACTAGTTGCTTAGCAGGTGTCCTGCATGCCCCCCAGGGACAGGAGTAAACAGGTGTGGAATACACTAGACATTAGGCAATTATAACCTGGCCCATCTGACAGCAACACGAGCAGCTCTCTGGCTGGTAGAAGAAAGGCATGGACTAGACAGAGATGACCAGGATGAAATGTTACACAAAGAAGCTGTAAGACAACATGCAGTGGCATTTCTTCCCACTGTTGCTGAAAGTCCCCAAAGCTGGATTTCTGCTACCTTTGTTTCCTCAGCTGCTGGTTAACTTTTGCAGAGCACTCTCACAAAACCGATTAATGCAAGGTGTTGTATTTGAATGAAGCAACCCTTCCACCCAAGGTATTACATCATAGGGGTTAAAGCGGAGGCATTGGTGTAAATGATCCCTGGGTTCAGCTTTTTATGTCAGCACATGGTTCCTCCACCTAGAAATCTCCAGAAAAATAAACAATACCTACCCATCATGAGGGCATATGCAGAATGAGCAGAATTCAGGAGGCAGCTAACGAGTGGTATCCATTGAGGTGACATATTTATTAAGGAAGTGGGTGGGAAGGGTAAGGAGCTTGGGATTTGGAGATCAGATAGAGTATACAGCAAAAAGAAATAAAGGAATAATTCAACAGTAAAACCAAATTACATAGTTGCAAATAACTCTCCATCCACAAGGGTCACTTTGCAAGGAAATCAATGTGATTTAACATGAGCATCTTCAAATTCCTTACGGAGAAACCTGAGAGAAAGGCTATCCCTTTCATTTCAACTTGTAGAATTCTGTAGGACGGTTCAGAAAACCTGTGTGAAGGATCCCATTCTCTATTCATTTCTGTAGGTTTGTAGAATAGTTTCTATAGAACCCAGTTTGTTTCATCAAAGCTAGCTCTGGTATGTCTGCAAACACACCTCCCTATTGCAGGGTAAACATACTGTCATCCTGAGGCAGCATGGTGTAGTGTGAGGTGGTGTGGTCTGTTGGACTGAGTTTAGGGCTTGGAGCCAGGGACGCCTGTTTTTTAATCTTGGCTCTGCCACTGACTTTCTGTGTGGCCTTCAACAAGTCACTTAACCTCTCTACCTCCCATCTGTGAAATGAGGATTATAATTCTTACCTACCACAGGGTGTTCGGAGGGTTAGCTAGCTAATGTTTGCATAGAGCTTTGAAAATGTAAAGGCCTGTGTAAGTGCCAAGTCTTACTGTTATTATTTCCTCTCTTGCCTAAGTTCATCTAACAGCTGCATGGCTACATATTCCCCCTTCCTTCTCCCTGGATTTGCAAGCCATGAATCCTACACTGACTGTGTCCTCTGCTGACTGTGGGACATGAGGGCAATCATAGCATTAAATAGAGGTAAAAGACAGCATTTGAGATGTTTGAAACACAATGAGACCCTTGCTGTGTTTAGCTGTCAGTGACCTTTTCAGTCCTGGTTATCAGTGTAAGGCTGGTTGGCACTAACTTCCCACCCTTTCGGTGCCCTGTTATCTTTAGGATAGGGCGCTTGGCTTTGTTTTAAAATATGTTAATGTAATGCGAGTGGAAGGTGCCAACTGGCATCCTGGAGACCTAATGTAGCCACTCAACTGGTGCAATAACCAGCCAGAAAAGTGCAAGCTTCCCCCACGCGACCCTGCCAGTGTGCCTTCACCCTAGCCTGTCGAGACCCTCCCTCTCTAGTCATGAGAGCAGAGCTCCGTCTCCATTGCCAATTCATTTTTTGGCCTCTGACTTGAGATTGCCAACGCAGCAAGGGGCCAACTGGTGGCAAGCGTGATGTCCTGTGATTCGGACACCTCTGTTAAGAACTTGAATGAGACCCACCTCTCATTTCTTATACGTCATCAAACAGCCTGCAGAGGGTAATGACTTTTATCCTCGTTTTCACCTGGGTGGGATTTGAACTGGTGACCGAGGAGGAGGAGGAGGACTCTGTGTCCTATTACTGGTCCCCAGAGCCATCCTACTAACTTCAGGGAGTCGTCATCAGTTCCTCCTGGATGAAGAGCTCCAGACCCAGTGTGGATTATTGGGTCAGGAGGAAGCACTGGTAACAGAGGCTGCTGATATGGGTGGGTGTTTGGAGGTCAGAAGCACCCATAAAAGGAACACTGACATGGTATTCATGGTTTGAAGGGAGCCCCACTTATGGCTGATTCAGGCAATTCCCTCCTTGAAATGCAGGCACCTACTTAGTTTGGTTTTCTATTTGTGGGTTGTTTGCCCTCTTGTCCTTCCACCCACTTCTCCTCTGCTTTCTCGTATGTGGACTTCTGGGGCAAAATCCCCTTCCCATTCAGTCACTATTCCTCCCCCCACCCCCACCCCTTGCATGATGCTTTTCCGTCTGGGCTGCCCACACATTCCAGTCTCACTCCTGTCACATTTTTTGGCACTTAAAATGCAACACTAAAACAACAATAGAAGATCATTGTCAGGTGTGGGGGAGAAGGTGCAACTTTTGATCACCTTCCAAAGGGTTCTCACCACAATCCTGGCTCCACTGGTTGAGAAGATTCTTCAAGGCCCCATAAGAATAGAAGACTAAAAATAGTCTCTGTCAGCTGCTCTTAAAGGTACTTGTAACCCTTTGCTTCCCCAGGTTTGCAGTGTGATTTTAAAAACGGGACACAGCCCTTCATTGCTCTGTCCAGCTTTTGGAAATTACACATCTGAAGATGCATCCAGCCACTGCTTATCGTGCAGGATACATTGGAGATTAAATCTGTAAACTTCAATTGGCATTTCTGGGCCTCCATCAATAAGCAGCCATAGTGCTGAAAAGGTGCCTAAGGGAGGTGGTATGCGTATGCAAACTCTTGTGCTGAAGCCGGGGGATTGGTTCCATCCAGCTGAAGTGGTGGCTCAGCCATTGGAAGGAGAGCTTTCATGTCTAAGCATGTACGTTTTGATCAAATACTCCATAATTAAGTTTTTCTTCTGATGGTGAAACCAGAACCCCAGCTATATGGGAAATGTTTCCCTGCTTCTGCCGCTGAGTTCCCCTTCCCTTGCTATTGGTGACACAGGATATAGCTGGATTGATCACATCCTTTATCTATCCATCCTTGAAACATATATAGCCCCCATCACTGTAGTGTCTGACCAGCTCATGATCTTTAATGTATTTATCTTCTCAACACCCCTGGGAGGCAAGGAAGTGCTATTATCCCCATTTTATAGCTGGGGAACTAAGGCATGGAGAGGCTAAGTGACTTGCCCAAGGTCACATGGGAAGTCTGTGACAGAGCAGCAACTTAAATGAGGGTTTGCCAAGCCCTAGGCTAGCGCTCTAACCGGTGGGCCAGCAAATTGCCCTGATTATCATTCTTTTAAGCAGATTTTTTTAAACAAAATCCTTCACTTCTGATGATAGAAATACTGCAGTATCCCAGAGTAAAAGCCCAAATCCTGGCACCTCGGTTGTGTTTTGCAAAACTTTTAAAAATAAGACCAAGGCAAATACCTAAGACTGTATTTACTCTACCACATGGCCAGACAACTCCGTGTTTGAACACTAACCAGGCTTTGCTCTTCTACAACGTCTTTAATACAAAGATCTTAAAGCACTTTGCAAATATTAATTAGGGACAAATGCTGGCAAGCCTCAAAATACCCCTGTGAACTAGGGACAATGCAGCCCTTCTTCGCTGTTGTAGAACCAGTGTGCTTCAGCAGCTCTCTCAAAGATACTTTCTGCCATCAGCCTAGCTCCAGAACAGGGGACAGCTTCCTGAAATGCTTTCCCTGCGATCCACAATACCACTGCACTATTAAATAAATCAGCATTTACTTGTAGTTACCACACAGTGTTCTCTGAGTTCCAGTTATTTCCCATTCTAAGTATAAGAAAAACCGTAGTGTCTCAGCTATGTGGCACTTAGATACTAAAGGTGCCTTAGCAATACAATAAAGGATCCTGGGAACTACAGGCCAGTCAGCCTCACCTCAGTCCCCGGAAAAATCATGGAGCAGGTCCTCAAGGAATCAATTCTGAAGCACTTAGAGGAGAGGAAAGTGATCAGGAACAGTCAGCATGGATTCACCAAGGGCAAGTCATGCCTGACTAATCTAATTGCCTTCTATGACGAGATAACTGGCTCGGTGGATGCGGGGAAAGTGGTGGACGTGTTGTTCCTTGACTTTAGCAAAGCTTTTGACACTGTCTCCCACAGTATTCTTGCCAGCAAGTTAAAGAAGTATGGGCTGGATGAATGGACTATAAGGTGGATAGAAAGTTGGCTAGATTGTCGGGCTCAACGGGTAGTGATCAATGGCTCCATGTCTAGTTGGCAGCCGGTATCAAGTGGAGTGCCCCAAGGGTCGGTCATGGGGCCGGTTTTGTTCAATATCTTCATAAATGATCTGGAAGATGGTGTGGATTGCACCCTCAGCAAGTTTGCAGATGACACTGAACTGGGAGGAGAGGTAGAAATGCTGGAGGGTAGGGATATGATACAGAGGGCCCTAGACAAATTAGAGGATTGGGCCAAAAGAAATCTGATGAGGTTCAACAAGGACAAGTGCAGAGTCCTGCACTTGGGACGGAAGAATCCTATGCACCGCTACAGACTAGGGACCGAATGGCTGGGCAGCAGTTCTGCAGAAAAGGACCTAGGGGTTACAGTGGACGAGAAGCTGGATATGAGTCAACAGTGTGTCCTTGTTGCCAAGAAGGCCAATGGCATTTTGGGATGTATATGTAGGGGCATTGCCAGCAGATCGAGGGACGTGATCGTTCCCCTCTATTCGACATTGGTGAGGCCTCATCTGGAGTACTGTGTCCAGTTTTGGGCCCCACACTACAAGAAGGATGTGGAAAAATTAGAGTCCAGCAGAGGGGAACAAAAATGATTAGGGGACTGGAACACATGACTTATGAGGAGAGGTTGAGGGAACTGGGATGGTTTAGTCTGTGGAAGAGAAGAATGAGGGGGGATTTGATAGCTGCTTTCAACTACCTGAAAAGGGGTTCCAAAGAGGATGGATCTAGACTGTTCTCAGTGGTAGCAGATGACAGAACAAGGAGTAATGGTCTCAAGTTGCAGTGGGGGAGGTTTAGGTTGGATATTAGGAAAAACTTTTTCACTAGGAGGGTGGTGAAACACTGAAATGCGTTACCTAGGGAGGTGGTGGAATCTCCTTCCTTAGGTATTTTTAAGGTCAGGCTTGACAAAGCCCTGGCTGGGATGATTTGATTGGGGATTGGTCCTGCTTTGAGCAGGGGGTTGGACTAGATGACCTCCTGAGGTCCCTTTCAACCCTGATATTCTATGATTCTATGAAATTAGATGGATAGTATGGAACTCTTTTGTTACTATTGCAGGATCCAGGAGACAACAAGTAAGATTTGCATCCATCTCATGGAGATTCTGCCTTTGAGTAGGTGAAAGCAGAGGCTGGGGGTGGTTCTGAGCTGTAGTTGCTGATGGGTATATTGGGGGAGAGACCGTGCTCTCTGTTAACCGAAACAACTGGACTTACCCAGCCCCATTATTCTCACTGAGGAGCCATTGCTGGCTGCCAATCAATGCTTCTGACTTCTTCTCTTCCAGGAACTGGACTATCAGAAGAGACGCATGCGGGAAGCAGGGGACAGGTTTGTGCCTGTCATGAGTGACTTCATCACTGTGGCCAGTTTCAGCTTCTCGGAGCTAGAAGATCTTCTGAACGAGGCTAGGGACAAGGTAGGAAAACCCCTGAAAGTGCTTGACTGGAACCTGCAGCTTTCAGACCCACCTTCTGTGGCTCATTACAGTTTTGGGTCAGTTCCTACAGTATCCAAACCATTTTACCTATCATTCTGACTGACAGCTAGGAAGCTCATTTCTTCTGCTTCCTTAGGATCCCGATGAGTGTGCTTAGTGAGAGCAAGGGAAAAACTGTGTACCCCATATGTCTCTGTGTACGAGGAGGGAGGGAGACCCCTAACCAGCAGACACGGCGGCTACTTTCCTTCCCCCATATCATGTATTTTTTTCCCAGTGAAACGTACCAGAATGGCAGCCCTGGGGACTGAAGTCCTCTACTCCCTACAGGCGGGCCATGATGGTAGCACTCAGGCATGGGTTAAGTCTAGGCTAGTCCTCAGGTTCCTGGATGAATCTGGGGCAGAGTCTGAACCTTGCAAGCAGCTCTTGAGAGATTTTGGCCATCTTTGGTCAGTATCTCCTGGAGAACAGAAACATGCCTCTGGAGCCAAAATGGAAGCAGCTGATTTAAGATGCTGGGACACTAATGAGGGCAGGGTGTGGCGGGAGGCAACATCCTGATATTCAAAGAGTTTCAGATTAAAGGTGGTGGTTTTGGTCTGTCTGTCCCATTCACTGAACGGATACAACCCAGATCCCTAGGTTCTGCCCATTGAATCTTTTTCTTCTCTGGAGCTTATTGATGAGGGTGGTGTGTATGGGGAGGAATGGCAATGGTGGGTTTTGTGACCTGGTGTTAGGAAATACTGTGTTATTGGGAGTTCTGTCTTTTGGATGAGAGATCAGAAGCGCACTCGTCCTTGGTTCTTAAAGATCCCACAGCATGTTTTTCAAGAATAGGGTGGTTAGATTTGGTCTCCTGGCAAAACTTAGCTAAATTCTGCTGATGTAACGGTGGGAGATATATACATCTGCAAGAAACATTGGGATCCTTCACATTAAAAACTACCATAAATGTATCAATATTCAGTTGTTGTCATCAGCTCACACTTGCTTTGAAAAAATTTAGTAAGGGAAGTGTAGACCTCTGAAGAGGTGCCAGCTCTTTGCTGATGACTAGAAGCTGGCATTAATCCCTCTGTCTTTTGGTTGAATGGGAAAGAGTATGTATGAAAAGCTCATAAGGATATGAAAATCTTTAAGAGAGAACAAGTCCTAAAATAAACAGCATGTAATGGCAAAGTTGTCCTGGTTGGCTGGTATGTTAAAAGCAGTTGGCTGTCCAAAGCGAACAAATTATTTCCTTTGGACCAGTTCGTTTCCATTGCTAGTGTCAGTAGCTTGCAGTGAGAGGTGTGAGGGGACAAGCTAAACTGTGAATAAAATATCTGTAATTGGGTTGCCAGGCCTCCTGGTTTTCAGAAGACAAGCTTGATGCTGAAGGAGGATCAGGACAATACAGTGTCCTGTCACCATGCTGTGCCATCACTCTGACACAACATTTCATCACAATGGGGATGACTTGGTTTTTCAAAGTTGCAGCTTTTGCCTCACAGCATACACCACTGAAATCACAAGAGCTGGTTGGTTGGTACGGCAAAAATTGAACAGAAGTCCTCATTTGGCTCTGATAGCAAGGGAAGGGTGGCTTATGTTCCAGACCCTCCACTTCGGTTGTAGTATGGCTTCCCGAAGAGAACTCCCAGTCTGTGGGGGTATTTTGGACCTCTGGCTTTTATTCTTGTCTGAGATCAAAAAACTGCAGAGGCACAAAAGAATGAAGAAAAGAGTGGCTGGGGGGAGAGCAAGAGGTAAGCAGACCTTTCAACCATCAAGACGACTCTGGTTCAGTATAAATTTTTAGTGTGAGGTTTTGGGTCGGTTCCTACAGTATACAAACCATTTTACCTATCATTATACAAATGTCCTTTGTCCTCCCCCTCTGATACCTGATGTAGCACAGAAGAGGTACATTCTGTTGACATGCACTGACTGGCACAAGGCGGTTTCTTTTGGGGTCAAGCGTGGGTTAAACACATAAAATCATTCACTCCGAGGCATGGATACAACATTTCCTTGATCAGGCCAGGGCAGGAAAAAGGGGATCCTGTTGCTTTAAGGATAATTGGAGCGTCTCCCCACAGCCGGACCAATATGTCTGGAACTTGTTGCACACGTTTTTTGACATTTGCCAACATAAAGCATTTAACAAGAGAAGTCTTATTTTAATGACTATAACATACTTAGGAAACCTCTTCCCCCATTCCCTATTACCTTCTCCTAACACACCCCTACTATTCTTGAACATATGCCTTTCCAGCTTCTGCTGAATCTAGAGCTTTGGTTCTCCCACTGGCATTGAGCTGCCTTGGACTCCTGAAAGAGAACTCTCTGTCCTTACCAGTACTGTGCTATTTCTCATGTTCGCTTCTTTTTTCCCCCCTTCTCCTCCTGCTCTTTTTTCAAAACTGGAAATTCTCAACAAACCAGATGTGCTTCCCAGAGCCCATAACAGCTCCCATGCTCAATGGGCTCTCTGTTTGCTGAATCGTGAGCTCTGTCCCTGCCATGGAAACTGCTACTACAACTGCCCAGCAAAAGTAGGACACAATACACAGAGATCTCACTATCCTGTTCCTTTTGATTTCTAGAAATGAAATGGGGAGTGGGGGGAAAGGACTTAAACAAAAATCCTAATGCGCCCTGGAAGAAATGGTCTGGCTCACTGATTTTAATAATGAAGTCCTGGTTTTAACAGCTGGGATTGAATAGCGTTCTAAATATAGTACTGGCTAATTGATTGCCAGGAGTTAGGCAGAGCCATCTTTCCTGAGCTTGGATTTAAAACAATACAAAGTATCTTTTCAAACCTGAGAAGTGATTTTTAGGTGTTTTTAGTGCTGGCAAAATATGCTCTGTATTTATTTAGATTTATAGAAGAAATCCACTCCAAAAGAGCGCTACAGCCCTTTGCTCCTCTCTGCTCCTCCAATATTCATTGATAAGAGAGACAACTCCAGTAGTCTCTTTTCAGCTATTAATCAGCACAGTGTCAACCAACAATGATCCGGTAGTAAAAGCTCCTACTCAAGTCGTCCCATTTCCTCGCTGCTAAGGGATACAAAGGACCTTACAGCCTGTCCTGGAGGGCAGTACACTCAAGCTATTTAGGACAAAGGGCAAGGAACGAGTTCCCAGGCTGAAAGTCCTTCGTGCAGAGCATCCTTCCTGCAGCCTTCACTCTCTTAGACTAATGGGGCTGCAGCTCAATACCTTCCCTGAACCCAGTATGACATGGAGGGAGAGGCAGTCTCTCAGACCCTAGGCCAAACTAACACCTTAAACTTTACCTATAACATAGAAGAGACCCTACCAGAGCAATCTATGTACCCATGGAGCAGGTATAACACAGGTAGTGCAGCTTTCCTCCACACAGCCCCACGAGTGCACCTCAACCCTACCTTAGAGCCACCGCATCGAATGTCGAGGGGGGAGTTCAGTCTCACACAGCCCATGCAGTCTCTGGCTTCTTTGCTTAGACCGACAACGACTGGACCAGTTGATGCCAATTGCCCCAGTGAAGAAGTGATGTTTTAAATTTAAGGGCCAGATTCTGAGACGCTGGCCTCTATCTTTGCAAGTGAAATGCTGTAACCACCATCATCTGTGCATGCGCAAAACACATGCTCAGTTAAAATCAGGCTGAAAAATTGGCCCGAACTCTCAATAGGTTCACTCAGAGTGCTGGGCACTGTTCTGCTGACGGCTTTTTCACCTTCAATGCCCTGTAACACCTGTGAGGGATTGGGGTTTTTTAGGAGAATTCACAGTTTTGATCAAGGGATTATATTTTCTGCCATTTCCCATGTGTGTGTGGCGGGGGAGGGATTGAGAGAAATTCCATCTTGAAATTTATCACCAATTTTCACAAGTTTAATCCATATGTGAAACATTGCTTTCTTCAGAGGGAAAACAGGATGAGTGTGTGTGTCACCTGAGAAAACTGTCCTCCTTGGTTTTGGGGGAAAACGGTGCAAACGCTGAAGCCAAACCAATTATTTTTTTCACTAGTTCTTCCCATGGTGTACATTTTATTTTTCTACTTGCTAGGGGTGACATTTACCCCATAAGGCCTGTGTACCACTAAAGTCCCACATAAGCACTGACAATACACTGAAGTGAAGCAAAGGCATTGTATCTGTTCTCTGCACATGGGTGAACTTCACCCTGTGTGTATACTGTATAATCTGTTTGTAAAACACTTTGGATCATCTGGAAGAAAGATGCTATGTATATTTCAGACATGATCATTATCCTAGTGATTAGAATTCACAAGCTGGCTCTACAGTGCAGAAGCTGGAATAGATATAAAATGAACACCACGCATCCTTCTGTCCACTGTTGCCTAGTACAGGGGCATAATGAAGACAAAGAAATAACCTTGGCAAGGTTAAGATGAAAGGGAGGTGGGAGCCTGTCCATTCTCATCTTTTTTTATGACTTGACTATGTAACAATAGTGCAAGCAGGGGACCAATATTGAGCATCATTGAGATGGGAGGTCAAAATCTGCACAGCCGCTGGATGCCAGTAAATTTGACAAACATAGTAGCACTGTTCTGAAGAGCAGCAGAGGAAAGTGAAAATCCAGCTAAGATAATAGCCATTAATGGCAGAGAGCTACAAGGCACGCAGGGATACTGCAGTCCAAGCAGCAAAGACAGAATGTCCATTTCAAACACAAAAGTTGGCCTCCCTCGGTCTTTTGGAACTGGTTCCTTCTGTCAGCCGCTGAGACTAATGGACTATTGGGGGAGTCAAGCTGGGGCACATTCCAAGAGGCATGGACAGATACCAAAGCTTGCCATCTCAAACAGAGCCATTTGGTAAATAAATTACCTCCTCAACCTACACTAAATTAGAAATGCAGATGGCCCAGGACAAGTTATCTAATGTGTCAAAAATGCTCATGGTGTCTATATTGCATGAGCAGGGTTGCTATTGGCTACCATGGAACTAGCTCAAATATCCTTTATGATCAATAGGTTTCAAGGCAATATAGGGTCCCATCCAACCTCTGTGGAGATCAAGGAGTCTTTCCACTGACAGGCCCATAAAGAGCAGAGTAGCATTTAGTAGAACTGCCTTGCTGCAGAATTGGAGTCTTAGTAGCAACAACTTTGGTATTGCTTGACTAGGGAAGTCTTTTAAGTTTTGCTCAGAGCAGGTGGTACAATTCATTCTTCCCGTTGCTAGTCCCTCAATAATGCTTGGAGACTCCAGGATAATTGTCAATGTTGTGGTTCGCCCCCTCTTCCCCCGCTTCCAGTGGGGTCTCTGCAGCCCCTTGATGTTTCATTGACGGGCACAGCTGCGACTGTGTGCTGCCGTCCCGTTTTCCATCTCCTTGTTGAAACAACTTTTTAAAATAAACAACTGTCTAAACCATTTGCTTTGGCAAAAAGAGGAATTCAGTGGAAAGTTTGGCAGGCAATGAGATACAGACCTGTTATATCATGAAATGGAGGAGTGATAAGTTGTGGAAATTTATTTTAATGAAAAATATATACCAGCCCATGTTATAATCTTCCTTCCACCCAAAACCCCACATTTTCCATCTTGCTTTGCCCATGTATCTTCCCCCAAATAGCTTAAGTAATAAGCAAGTTTCTATCCATGTTCCAGTGCTTGACATCACAGAACATCACAAAATACAATGCTTAGTACTTACCTAATTTTCATATGTGGATTTCAAAGCACTTTACAAAAGAGGCTACCATAAGTACCATTGTCTTCATGTCGCAAAAGGAAGCCGAGTCAGAGGTTCAGGGTATGTCTACAATGGAATAAGATGCCTGGCTGGCCCAGGTTAGCTGACTCGAACTCACAGGTCCCAGAGCCTAAGCTCCAGCCTAAGCCCGAACCTCTACACCCCTAAACAGCCCTTTAGCCCTAGTCTGCTGACCTGGGCCAGCGGTGGGTGTTTAATTGCTGTGTAGATGTACCCTAAGGGACTTGCCCAGGGTCACTAAAAGCATCAGTGGCCGAATCAGGAATAGAACTCGGGCGTTCTGATTCCCCGGCCAGTGGCCTGTCTACTGGAGCATTCTGGCTCTTGTGGGTTCAGCCTGTTCAGCAATCTGATCAGTTATGATGTCTGCTTATGGGGCTTGGGATGTAGTTCTAACCCCACATATGCAGCACAGCACCACCTTATGCCATGGGGGTGGAAGGGAGAGACCGATTCAGAGAGAAGAGTGCCACCTGCTGAATCACTGCAGCATACTGTGTTTTCAGTAGAGTGCTCCCATTCAAGTAATGGGCAGGGCTGATGCTACTTATGCTAGAAGCATTGACCAGATCATAAGAGGAAGTGATACAAGCTCAATCAATTTATTTGTGTCCGTCCATTGATGATGCAGCATTATGCAACCCACAGGTTATCAGGAACCCACAATTACCTGCGACAAACAGGGCCCAAATGACGAAGGCTTGATGGCACCTCAGGGAATAGTTCACCTATCCATGAGTAGAGGGGGAAGGAGGTTCATGGCAAGCCCATCTTCAGGGTCTCTGTGCCCACTGTAGAGGGGACTATATGAAGGAGACGCTTGTAGTCCAGAATAACACGGAGCGTCTGTGAGATGTGGACTGGGGTTGACACAAGGAGGCATGAAATGCAGCAGATCTGTCTCGGATGCCCATGCTAGGGCATGTGTAATTCACTATCTCAAATAAGATAAACATGTCGTTTCTCGTAAGGCCGACAGCTATCGTAAAGAATTGTGACAGCCCAGGAGCACACAGCAGGCTCAGCCTGAGGCATGCACACATGCAGAGTTAATGGGCAGCCAGCCGGGGATAAGCCAGGCAATCAGAAATTTCCACTTCAACAAGGAGGCCCGTTGAGTCGTAATCACCCTTCACATGATCCTGACCATTTTACACTTCAAAGCTGCTAGTAAGGCAGAGGCTGTGGCAATGCATCACATGCTGCTCATGCAGTGTAGGGTGGACACTGGGAAAGCAATGTGTTTGCAGTGGAGTGTCCTGGGTGGAGATGGTAAGTTCTGAGAGGCATATGTTGCAAAACTGATTCAGTTGGTAGGTAGGTAAAGTCCTAAAATAGAGGGGTGTGTTGGAATTTAAAGGGTATGAGGTTTCCTTAGCATCCCACCTTCAGTGATACTTGCATTTATAGAGTACTCTACAGACATTAACTAACTAATTCCTTGCAAGTTCCAAACTCCAGAGAAAATAATAAAAAATAAGTAAATAAGATTTTGGGGGTCTGTTCAAAAGCATCTAGCAGTCTGGATTTGGCTTGTGGTCCCCTATTGACTACCGCTGGACTAGCAGAAGGTCATATCAGTGGCAGAGTTGGGTCTAGAATCCATTCTTCTGGTTCATATTCCTCTGCTCCAACCACTTTTTCTGAGTGGGGACCAGAGAGAAAACATTTAATTAAATAAACCATAGTTTTTGTTTCATTGTTCATTTGTTACCTTTTGTAAACTTGTATGTTTCTACTTTTCAGATTTCATCGCTTTACAGTAAGCAAATGTGGTATCATGAGGTGTCAGAGTGCATCCAGCACAGTTCTTCCTCAAAGTTCCTTCAAAATCTAGAACCAGTTATATTCATAAGACTCTCCGACAGTTATTTTTCTTTAATGAGGGTATGGTGCCTTTAAGGAGGCAGTGGACTGTGATTCCATTTAGTGAGAGGAGCAATGACCAAAGCATCCCTGCTGATGAAGCAAGAGTAGCTGGTGCATGGTCGCCGTTGGGCAAATGGCAGTCAGGAGTATAGAGTGTGCATTCCCCCTTTTTAAGGGAATTAAGAATGGCACTTGGGAACTATGCCCATGTTATACGTAGGCAGGATTCAAGAGGCCCAGAAAAGGGCCGGGTCTTTGAGAGTCCAATAAAAGGAATAGGCAATACTTATGTACTCTGTGGGATTGCCCCTCCGTTCATTTAAACCAGTTTAGTATTTGTGCACCATCTCACTCACCTTCCCAAAGTTCGATAATCCAGACAATGTTAAGATTCATTCCATTTCTGCACTGGTGCTCCCATCCCTACCTACAAGAACCCCTGTGACAAAAACTGACCATCGCTAGATGTAATGACTGCCCATTGTGTGGTGTTGCCAGGGACTAAACCCAGGATCTCCAGTGCTAAAAGCACAGGCTTCTGCCACTTGATCTAACAGAGTAACTCCTCCTGCTGGCGGCAGTAATAACCTCTTATCCTTTGTGAACTAGATACTAGTGAGAAACCGTACAGAGTTGAGGATTTGGATTCTGTCCCGCCTTTGAATAAATAAGAGTCATTCTGGCAAATTTTGTGGGAGTTCAAAGGGCAGGGAATTGCCTAGAACAAGAGAGAGACCATTTTGTGCATGTTTTGTGTGGGGAAGGAATGTCGCTGGTCTTGATTTGTGCCTTACTTTTTAGTTCTCTGCAAACCATGGCAATGAGTTAAATGGGAAGGGATCTTCTTTTTCAGGTTTCAAAGGGGCAGTCTCCACAATCTCTGGCATGTCTCCCTGGGGAAGGGCCGGAGTCCCCAGCAGTCAAAACATATGATGCTTGCTCTCTACTGTAATTTTCTCAATATATATGTCCAGAGATGAGGGTTAAACTCAACACAACAGGCATCCATTGCTAGCCTGCAATTGCACCCTGAAGTCTTTGATTCTCGGCGGCTGCTGCTGCTATGCCTCCTTTAACTCCTGTCCTGCTCACAACTTGCGCTGCTTGCAGCAAATTTTGTTTACTGTCAGCTACTCTGAATTCCTCTGTTTGTTTGGGGTTTTTTGCCAAAAAGCAACTTTTTTTTTTTTTTTTTTTTTAAAAAGAACTAGACTTTTGCTGCAAACTGCTTTGCACAAGCCTGGCAGGAAGAGCAAAGGAGAGGGAGTGTGGGGAGAATCGCAAAATTTCCCAGGCAGTGCCAGAAAGAAACTGTTCCTTCATCCATTTTTGTTAAGGGATTTCTTTCCCCTTCAGTGCATGTTGGGTGGTGGTGCTTATGCTGTTCCTCTCCCAGTGTCTATCCTCATGCAGCCATCAGAGTTGCAGGGGCTTCTGAGGCTGGATCCCAGAGTTTCTCACTCATTTTCTCACTCATTTGGGATACAAACCACACAGCTCCTGGTCTCTCTCACGTTCTATAAAATCACCCAAGTGGGGGATGGGCAGCTAGATTGTCACCCCACAGACCAGGACCATCGTCATTTGTATTAATTGGGTGTGCACCTAAAGCACTTTGCAGTGATCAAATGCAGCGAATCTTTAGCCTGCAGGAGTCATGGTGTGGTTTAATGGAGGTGTGTCTGTGGGGAGGGCATGAACATCTACACTGGGGGAGTGTGTGGATATGTATGTGTGTTGGCTGAGAGTGCTTATGGGTGCTAGTGTGTGAATGGATCAGTGTTGGGAGCAAGAGTATCATTGAGAGGGCGTATGGCTCTGTGTGAGTATCAGCGGCAGGGCATGTGGGTGGGTTTGTGCGAGTTTATGGCTGTGTTGGAGTGGGTGAGTATGGTGATGTGTGCATGTACTGGTAACGGCGTGTCTGTGTCAGGGCTGCAGGGCTCATGACCCAGAGCCAGGCTTTGCTGTGACTTCACCACAGCCAGATCAAGGCTGCCCTGTGACTGAAGTCCTGCCAGTTGGCAGCCTCCAAATGCTTCCTATAGCCTCAGCATTCGCCTTGTAAAATAAAGGCCACTTCTGATGTTTCCACTCTCTTTTAAGTCCCCCTGGGAGCGCTGGCTGCTTTCCTTACCCTCCTCTCCTGCCCTGTCTGTCTGCAGCCTGGTTTCTGCCAAGCAACACCCTTTGTTTGCTCAGTGGCCTCCACAGTGAGGGATGACACTGCAAAGGGCCAGTGATAGAACAGACGGTCATGTTACGGCAAGGGTCTCTTAACCCCAGCCACGTTCTCGATTGACCAGAGGGGTGAGGTGGGGGAGGAGGCTCATTTGACCAGGCACCGGTTAGCACTCACGGAGAATGCTTCAATCTCTCTGGTCACGCGATTATAGACATGAAAGTTGCGATATTACAACAGAAAAACTTCAAAACCAGAGTCCAGCGAGATACTGCTGAATTGGAATTTATTTGCAAATTGGATGCAATTAACTTAGGCTTGAATAGAGTCTGGGAGTGGCTAAGTAATTATGCAAGGTAATCTATTTCCCCTTGTTTTTTTGCTACTCCCCCCCCCCCCCCCGCCCCAGACGTTCTTGTTAAACCCTGGATTTGTGCTGGAAATGGCCCACCTTGATTATCTTACACATTCTAAGGAGAGTGATCACTTTAGATAAGCTATTACCAGCAGGAGAGTGGGGTGGGGGGAGAAAACCTTTTGAAGTGATAAGCACCCATTTTTTCATGGTCTGTGTGTATAAAAACATCCTCACTGCATTTTCCACTTTTATGCATCAGATGAAGTGAGCTGTAGCTCACGAAAGCTTATGCTCAAATAAATTGGTTAGTCTCTATGGTGCCACAAGTACTCCTTTTCTTTTTGCGAATACAGACTAACACGGCTGCTACTCTGAAACATTCCATCATTGGTTACAGTGATGTTACTGAGGTGTGGCTGGACAGCTGCTCTCTGAAATGACTCTGTGGCCCTTAGGCACAGGGCATTTTTTTTTTTTTAACATTGGTGCTTAACTGGTGCCCTCCAAATCTGCCTGCAAATGCCAGCTGGCTAGTTAGGGGAGCATCTTCTTCAGGGGAGACCCTCGGGGAGAGATCAAATAGCCTTTCCTTAGCCAGCAGCAGATTGTGGAGGCAATTTCCCATGGGCCACAAAAGAACCCAAAGGGGCTCGAGTGCTGTGCAAAGCCATCCCTAGGCTTTATCTCCTTGTCCCCCTTGAACAGCCCTTCTAATTGCCATGCTCGTGTTCTGTTCTTCTCCCTGTCTGACAGTATGCCAAGGCACTGAAGCATTTTGGAGAGAACGAGGGCAAGATGCAGCCAGATGAATTTTTTGGCATCTTCGACACCTTCCTGCAGTCGTTCACAGAGGCCAAGCAAGATCTGGAGAATATGAGGAAGAAGAAAGAGGAGGAGGAGCGCAGGGCACGCATGGAGGCCATGGTGAGAACCGGGGGAGGAGGCATCGGGGAGGGGACGCCTCTTTCCTTGTTCTCAAGAGAACAGGGGCCAAGTGAGACGATTACCCAGCTCATGTTCCATCCCTGCCACTGCTTCAGACACCTTCTCTCACTGTCTCTTTTGCTCCTGCAAGCCTGGCTCTCCTCCACCTGTCCCTCATTTCTCCTCTCCTCTCCTGTCCCAGCTGCCTGTCCTCCGGCTGCCTGTCCTGCCAAAGTGCTCTTGGCTGTGTGCTTTCCCTCCCACTGCAGGCCTTGTTATTGACAGAGAGTTTTCAGTCATCAGGGGCAAACATCTGGTGGCTGCCTTGAAATCTCAGGGCTGACGCGAGAGGGGGGCATGGAGGGCTTCCAGCTCCCAGGGATCTGTTCTGCACTCTTCTGCCCAAAAGAGGTGGTGCTGGCCTGTCAAACTAGGGCATGCTGTCCCAGCCCCCAAGCTGCCTCCTTGACATCTGGGTGCCCCCCTCCCCACACCTGAAGGATGCCATCCGGCCATTGGGCGAGCTGCCTCCCCTGCACACATGGGGGATACCGTCCTGCTTTAGGGCTGATATTCCTGTTTGAAAGCACTTGGCGCCAGATCCTGCTTGGTCCTGCCAACTGGGCTGCTTCCATTCAGCCTGGATTATCATCTGTTCTGTGCCTGTCCCCGGACGGCGCGTTGTGACACTGCAGCACACTGGCGCCTGCCTTGCAGACACCAGCAGCATTTCCCCCTGGCTGCCCTCAGTGCCTTGGTTACAGAGGCTGCCTTTGGCCCTGACAGGGTAGGGAGAACATGCGTGCATCATTTGATTCTCCTGCTGGAACTCCGATGTGTGGGTCCCTGGGGGTCGGGGTGAACTAACCTCCTTCTCTCACCTCCCCCGTTCCTGAGGCCTGAGAACTGCTCCGCATTCCTCTACCTCCTTCTGTGCTGCCGGCACTTTAACCCCAGCAGCTATTGCAACCCAGGGCTTGCTTAGGAGGATTGCTGCTTTGAGTTTTTATTGATTTATTTTTTATTTGTGTATAAACAAACAAACAACCCACTCTGTTTGGCTTGGTTCAGAGGCGGAGGGAGGATTAAAGAGAAATCCCAGGACTTCAGCATTGTCCTTGGAGTTGCTGTATGAGGGGATTTAAAATGCCAGTACTTGGCATCGGTTTATTGGGGCTAAGTATTTAAAAGTGAAGTGGTTCATTGTTAAAGTATGGGTATTGTAGGTCAGCAGCACTGAGACGCCGCAACAGCCTGGGATAGCAGGGGGGCTGCAGATCCGGGGTGGGGGACCTGGGCAGAGCTATGTGTGGGGAGCCCAGGGCTGGGATGGTGGGGGTGAGGGGAAGGCTGCGGGTCAGGGGTGAGGGAGATGGACAAAGCTGTGTGTAGGGAGCCCAGGGCTGAGATAGCAGGGGGTGCTGCAGGCCAAGAGTGTGGGGCACAGACACAGCTGTGTGTGGTCAGAACTGGAATAGCAGGGGATGTTGCACATTAACAATTTAGGTTTATTTCCTGTGTAGGTTGGTGGGGAAGGGGTATGTTTCCCAGTGTCCTGTATTCAAACTTGATGGGATCCCTCTTTTCAGAAAATCTTTCCCTATTGTAACCCACTTTCCTGAATGCCTCCCATCAGCCACCATGCGTCAGGGAAGAGGTAGTGAACAGGACCCCTTCACTGACCTGGAGAAGGGTTGTAGTTGATATATGGAGGTGCTCCTCCTGCATCTCAGAGGCTAACATCGAGAAAGAGAGCATCGTGGTTGGGTCTGTACATGTGGGACAGATCACGAGCCCTAACCCAAGGAGCCAGCCAGTGCTGGGGAGCTTAGATGGACGTTAGTGAGACAAACTCGTATGGCCAGACCCCTTGCTGGTGTCACTCCAGGGAAGCAGGGCATCACCCAGGGAAGAACTCAGCGAGTAAACTTTAAAAAAAAAAAATCAAGTAGTCTTTTTCATCACTGATGCTATTAGTTGACTTTCTGCATCTCCTTCAGGTTGGACAGTGCAATTTGGCTGGTCTGCTTCACTTTCTGTTTATAATTGGTTTCTCTTTCTGGAGCTCTTTCTGTTGCCTTTGTGTTCCCATCACTGTAAGAGACTGACTCCATCCCAATGCATGTGGTTTGATTGAATAAGGGGATTTCTATTCCTATTTGGGTTTATCAGCACACCCTGTACTTAGTTTGGGGTCTAACCTAGGTCTGTCTATACTCTCTCCTCTTTTCACCTATGGGCTGGCCTGTAACCTTCCAGCCCTGTCTGAATAGGGTGTAGCATGTAGCTGCCACTGCCCCAAGAGCAGGACATGAACCAGATTGTAATTCTTGGGCTCTGCTTCTCCCTTGCTCCATGAGGGAAGTATCTGCAAACTGCAAATTACTTGTGTCCCCCTTTAATGCTGGGTTCAATGCAGGACTGGGAGAAGCGGGGGGGGGGGGGTAGACAAACCTCCACCTGCACAGGAGAATAGAGGAGCAGCCCAGTATGGCTGCTATCTCCCACACAGGCTCAGGCATAGGGTTTGAGGGGGGTTTCTTATGCCTCCTTTCTCCCCCGTGTGCAGCAGGGCTCAGGACTGAGCCCCCCCCTCTGTAATCTAGCTTTCCACATCACACCAATTGCCGTGGTATCTTAGTGCCTGCTTGACAACGTCCCTTAACAATACAATGTTCTGTCCAGCCCCAGCCAAGCCTAAATCCATGTGCCTTTCTCAACAGCTGAAAGAGCAGAGAGAGAAAGAGAGGCGACAAAAGAAAGCAAAGGTCGGCAGCATCTCCGAGGAGAGTGGGGAGTTCGACGACCTGGTGTCAGCCCTCAGGTCGGGCGAGGTCTTTGACAAAGACTTATCCAAGCTCAAGCGCAACCGTAAGCGTTCAGGGAACCAAGGCTTGGAGACGAGTCGGGAGCGGGCAGTGACCAAACTAAATTATTAACGACAAAAGGAAGGAGGGGACGTTAAAAGAAAAAAAACCCAACCCAAAGAAGATGATGACAAAGAACAAACGAAGAAAGATGAATGTGTGTGACAGCAATTGGCTGATGGTTGCCCCCAAGGGCTCACCCAGCCCATAGCTGGAGACGTTACCTTTTCATGACCAACTTTCCGCCCCTCCCCCATGCGCCTAATGTGGAATGGCTGTAAAAGTGCCTCTGTGGAGCCAGCAGGGTTTGTGACTGGGCCATTTGGAACATTGGCCGATTTGCTTCTGGGAATCTTGTCTCCAAGCTCAGCAAAGGCCCATTGATGACAAGAGGAAGCACTTGGGTCTTGTGGACCACTCAGCAGCTGGGGGAAGATCGTTCGCTGTGTGCCAAAGTACAAACAAGTAGTGTTCTCCGTCTGTTGAGACTAAGCAAGACCATTACATCTCAGGCTGGCTCTGAACACACCTGATGCTTTCTCGAGCTCTAGAGCAGCCTTCAGGAGTTTTCCACAGAGTTCCTTTCCAGAACCTGGTTTACAAAGAGTTATTGACTAAACCTGAAAAATGCTTTTGATCTCATGTACTGTGTATTTTTATTTGTGCTTTTTGTGGCCTCTAATAGCCAAAGCAAATGATGCTCAGAGGGGAAGGATGGGGTTTGGAAATGAGATGGAGTCCTGGCTTGAAATCCAATAATCAGAATTGATGAAACCATTTACAAAACTTTTTTTGAAATTTTTTTAAAGCCGTTTTCTGGAACCTGTTGAAGCTTCTAGGGATGTTCTAGAACCGGAAAAGTTGGGAGAGCGTGAAAGACATGTTCTAGAATGGGTGCTCTGCATTGGAGTCTAGAAAATGAACCCACAGCTGATCGGGGCCAGATCCAGATGCCCTTAGAGCCTACTGCCATTGCCCAAGGGTAGGAGGGTAATAGCCTCCCAGTGCTGATAATTTCATACTGCTTTTGCATCATTTTGTTAGCGCAACCCAATGGAAATTGGGAACTGTATGGGATCATCACAAGGTCCTAAATAAAGACAACTTTATTGGAACGAACTAGAGTTTGCATCGAAGTTGTCTTCTCAGCAAACCCCTGTGGGAACCATAGAACATCATACTACGTGAAGGACAGCCATGTAAAAGACAGGGTCTTTTCCACTTCTAAGCTGTTGCTCGCAATGAAGGTGCCATAAACAAGACAGGAATTAATCAAGAGGACACAGATCTGAATGGGTCGAGGGCTTTGAAAATTAGTTAATTAATAGGAATTTTTTTATTAAAAAACAAAAATGTAAAGCACACAGCCAAAAACAAACAAGCCAACAAGAAAGCCACTGACTATTTTGTTGCTATTTCTGATCACCTTCACGACTCTAGTAATGAGACTAGCTTATGCAGGTTGTCACGGTTTCTTTTGTCTTGTCTTCCTTAAGTGAGCTTTTTGGTTATCTTCCCACGGAGAGAAAAAGGAGGAGGAAGAAAGGAGCGTTCTGGATGTGATATTCGATGAGAGAAAGAGACCCATCGTCTGCAAAATATGCATTAAAAAACAAACAGCAGGAAATCTCAGTTTGGAGGAAGTCAGAAAAGCTCAGTTTGTCACTTTAATTGCTTGGCTTTATTTTTCTCCAAATGTCACTTAATCTCAGGCTCAGCATTGAGTCTGCAGGACAAAACTCCATGCCCCAGGCACACTGCCTGATCAGTATTATATTCAGACAACATCGGGGAAACGCACTGTGGAGGTTCTCTGAACTTTGGAAGGTTAAATAATTATGTAAACTATGGAGATAAGAAAAAAAAGTTAAAAACTGTAATGTTGTTTACTGTATTTTGAGTCTCCTTCCCTAGAATTTCCCTATTGATGACATTCCAGACCACTGCACCTCTGCAGAATACTCATGGTGAAGAGCTGGTATCTTACAAGAGCTGCGTGCATTCTCCTTCAGTATTATTCCCTTCCCCCTCGGGGATTAGCAGTTAACAGAAATGTCCATTGTGGCAGACACAGGCACCTTTTAGGAGAGAGATTTTGTATTTTCATACCAGGTTTTGAAAGTTTAAGAAAAAAACTCACGTTTTTAAGCAATTTTTTAACAACTCCAAAATAGATTTTTAAAAAATCTCTTCTGTAAATTATATTCACAAGCTCCTTGCTGCCCCCTATCAGATCAGTGCTCTATTCCAACACTATTTTTGGTGGCCGATGGGTCACTATTTTTTTTAAAGCATGCCATATAACCCACCCTGTGAGAGCCATATGAGAACGTAATACATGCCAAATTGGTGTACAATTGAGTTTAGTTTTTGGTAGTCTCCAAATTCCAAGTGTGAGATTTTTAAGGATTATAAATATCAGGATTTTTTTAACCTGTTTTATCTTCCCCGGTTTTAGTGCTCACCCACTAATTCATAAGCCCTAGCTTATCACTAGTAGCAAGCCCTCTGTGCCCAGCTATCGTCCACCCTTTTAACTGTGGGCCGCACTGTGGACTTAGATTACTGTGACTGAAAAGCCTACAGGAGCCCCTATACACCTTCTAGATCTACTCCTGCTCTATTTCTCACCATCAGGTGTTTGAGTCTCTGATGCTTTTTTGCTTGAGTCTCTGACGCTGGATCAAGGCTGCTTTCTCCATCCTAAGGAGCCTTTAGCGCGTTCCCCTTCTCTGATCGCCTGCCCCATAGCAAAATGCTCTTGGGAGAAGGAGGCCCTTGGTGAGGGCTTGGACACACTTGCTTTGAATCCTGAAGGTGGGCAGCATTTCCTACCACTGACAGGTGTTAACAGGCCTTTCTCCCTGTTGCCATGTTTTCATAGTATGAGAAGTGTCTGGCCATGTGGGACGGGAGGAACAGCTGGCCCTGCCCTGGAACCCGCCTTCATGCTGGGACCACGTTCCATCTTGATTTTAGACCTAGGGGTGCTGTGACTCGGTGCAACTCCCTTGTGCTGTTCAAACACAGCTCTCTGGAGAGCCACTAAGTGGCTAAGGAAGGAAAATGAAGGTTGTGCTGCCCTGCCTAGTCTTTGTTCTCAAGTGAATGAGTTTGTATTAGCAGGGGGCCCCACAAGGCGCAGGATATGGGCTGTGATCACTGACACAGTGACTGGTGCTCGCTGTGAGACCGTAAGAACCCGCAGGAGCTCCATTCTGGGTTTTTGGTTGGTTGGTGTTTTCTCCCTTGGCTGCGTCCAGAAGCCAGCATTTCCCAAGATTTGAAATAAAATGTCCATTTCGCTGGAACAAGAGGATACGAGTGTTGGGATTGAAGGGCGGGTGAGAGAGAACAGTTAAATGAAGGGGCTCAGTCTGCAGTGCTCTCCCAATTTCCCATCTTCCCCAATCCCTGGGATCTGCTCCCCGATCTGAGACTTGCCCTGCAATGTCATAGGGGCTCTGCTGCTTTTCCGCCACCCCTGTGCTGCTCTGCATCTTGGCTCAGCCCAGCCCTGCAGCATCCCAGGAGCTTTCCCATCTCCACCTGCTCTGGTCCTAGCTCAGCCCTGCCAGTCCACACTAGCGCTCCTGCCATTGCAAGCACCAGTGGAGCTGGACCAAGCTACAGCTGTGGAAGTGTTTCCCTGAAACAGTCAGGGTAGGTGCAGCCTCAGTGTTTCCCTTGTGGGAACCCAATGGCATGTTCACCTTGAGGGGATCAGCTGCAATCACAGAGAGTCCTGCACATCTGTGAACCTGCCCTTGATCTCACAGCTCCCGGACTTGCTGCTAGAGCCAAAATCTTCTCTGCCACTGCCTTGGGAACCCCCAAGTGCCTCACTGCTGTCCAGGCCTTGCTCCACCCCACTCTGATACCTCCATGATCCTTCTTGACAGGAATGTTTGTAGTGTGCAGCTGGCCCTTTTGGCTCATTGTGGGTGGAAGGAAAATGGGGAACAGCACCGGCGTGGATACGGACCTTCCTGTCTCCTACCATTCCATTCAGCCTCCTACAGGAGCTGCTCACACAAAGCCCTGGGGTAGCATGTTGGCAGGCGGAAAGCAGCAGCCCACAGGAGGGCAGCTTTAAGTACCGCCTCTTTCGTAGCTTAACCGAGGCACCTCCTGAAGTCTTCCTAGCAGCTCTTTCAGAGTACTTAAACCCTACGCCAGCAAGAAGGATTCAGCCACTTTCCCAAAGACCGTCCTGCCAGCCCCAGAGGGATGCTGACAGCAGGCCTGCTATGTACCAGCAAATCCCAGGGAAGGGAAGGCAATGGGAGACAGAACAGGAAGGCCAGGGCATGTGCAAGGTGAAGAAGACACGCTCGCAGGAGAACCTCTCTGGGGCAACTGCCAGTAGAGCTGGGATTTGGTTAATTCCAGAATCATACTGGTGCAAACCTTGGCAGAGGTCTCAGGCAGTGAGAAGTCGTTCTCCCCTGCTCCCCGCCAGGGAGCTGGGTTACAGTGGTACAATGTAGCTTCAACCTCTTCTGCAATGGGGCAGCTGTAAGGGACCAGCCTGGCCCCAGAAGTGGATAGGCTGAACAGACAGAGGTGTGTGTTGATTGAGCACCCTCCTCAGCTCTTTCCACCAGCCAGCTCCTCTGGATCCGTGGCAGAGTTTTTAGCCCCACTGAAGGTAACGTTGCCTGTCCTCCCTTGAGCCAAGTCCCTCCCCTGGAGTCTCACTGCTACAGAAGAGTGTATTTTCTATCTCCTTAAAACTGGCCCCCAGGGTCCAAGTCTACCCTTAATTACCCCTGTGCAAGCCCATTATTGTTAAGAGGGTTGCTCCAGGTGGCCACAGAAAAGTTATTAGCACAAGTACTTAGTCAAGTCCCTCCCTGGCTGGCTGTCTCTGGTCTGGGTCACACTTCTGAATCAGTCACATTTCCAGAGACCAGGACAATTGACCTCAAAGCAGCCCCACAACATGGGAGCAGAAAGGCCAGTCCAAATTCTGCAGCTGACTGAAAATCCAGGCATCAAATCCACCCCTGCCGCCTCAGCAGCCGCAGCAGGACTAGTGCTTAGTGGCTAGAGACTTCCCAAGGGGAAGATGGCTTGGGTGTTCTTCAGAAGCATTTCTGTAATGTGCTTGTGGTGTCCGAGGAAGGGAGAGAGGTTGTGAGGGGCTGGGTGGGCATTTCTGTGAGGGTCAGCCTCTTTGGAGGAATGTTTCCTCTCCTCAGGGACACTCTCAGCTGGGTTGTGGAGAGAGAGGCATGTGTCCGAAGTGTCCTTGAGGGGAATGGAGACAGGTTGTACAGTTCATGATGTACATGATGTATGCAGTTTTGTTTCTGGGTATTTTTTTTATTTTGGTTAAATGTTTTTAAAAAGAATTAAGGTTTTTAGGAAGCTCTAGGGGGAAGCTGTAAATCTGACACCTCTATTTATTTTTGCCTTATTCTAGTTTTGCTATGTTTGCATGTATGCACCGCACTACAGCAAAGACTATTGAGACTGTGCCAGGGCATTACACCAGCTAGCCGGTCTGCTTGGCAATTCTGGGCTGGGCTGCGTGTCATCAGTTGGGTGGGGGAAGGAAGGAGAAAGGGAGTGTTCCCTGGGGTTTTGAAACCCCATTGGCCCATGCCTCCCTGAAAGCAGTGAGCTGGCCCCAACACTATCGAACCCAAAGAGCTTTTTCTTTTAGACCAGTTACAGATCTGTTGCTTTTGCACATTGTGATTTTATTTTATTCCAATCCCGAGCAGTGGGCCAAAAGGTATGAGCACTCTCCTCAAACTCCGCCCACAATCCCCAGTTCTGCCCATCATCCCAGTGGAGCTGGATGTTTCTACAAAAGTGCTTAACACAGAACACTGTTATCCTTTAAATTCTCATAATTAGGCTTCAGAGTTAACAGGTTGCTGAACCAAACTGATACAGTCCTCACCACTCTGAGCTATCATTCCTTTCTGGCTGCTGTCTCTTAGAGACAGCACGTGGCTTTTTTTTTTTTTACACTTTGGGAAGATTTTCTTTACAACTGTAAGGGTTAGATTTTTTGTTTGTTTTTTAATAGAAGTTTAAATCCTGCACATACATCTTCCATGGATCGGCTCCACCCAACTACTGATCCCAGTGGGCAGTTTGTTTAAGGCTACTTAATCCTTATGGGATTTATGGCAAAAATCTACACTGATTTAGTCCAAATTTTGCTTAACATAGCACCTGTGAACTCATATGGCTACATGTGTATGCCAGCACAGAATGGGGCTATGGGTTCTCCAATGGTGGTGTCCTTAAGATACTTCAGAGAGTCATAAAGCCCTTTACCATGTTGTTCTCATTCTTGGAGGAACACTCTATAGATCTTTAAGGCCAGATTCTTCTGTTAGCAGTATAAATCCAGATCAGCTCTGGTGTGGTCAGGTCAGTCTGCCCTGGATTTACACCAGTATAACTGGGAGCAGCATCTGACTCCATTAGTTTCCTTTTGTGTTGCCTACAGCATGTTCCACAAATTCCACACAGTACATTGTTAGAAGGGCTTATCACTAGTAGCAAGCCCTCTGTGCCCAGCTATCGTCCACCCATCTAACTACCATCTGGAAAGGCTTCCTAAAAAATGTCTAAGTGCTGAAAGGAAACGGCAGATGTTTCAGATCAGTGCTTGCTCCTGCTAGGACCTCATCTCATCCAGTCTTCTCACTTCCTTGCACTAAGTTTAGCTTGAAACTTGCTGGCCACTTTTGGATTCCCCTACGTGCTAAATTAGAAGGGGCAGTGCTGCCCATAGGAGCTGGGGAGAGGTCCGGTGCTGCTGTAATGCCTTAGTGTATCCTCATTTCTTGGTCAGTTTGACTATAAATGAATTAAATGTACAAAACCTGTAGTGTCCTTTTTATCTGCACCTTTTTATAAGAATATACTGTAATACTTAAAAAAAAAAAAATTAAAGATATATTGCCCCCACTTTGTTGCAGTGAATTATTTTATGGTTGAATTTTCCATGTGCTTTGTTGGATGTCAGCTGGGCACATTTGATAGGTGTGGGTGGGGGGAGGATGTTCTAAGGAAGTATCTCAGTTTTGGGCCCCTCCATGTAAGGCACCATCTCTCCATGACCTGTCTTTGGGCAAGAAGACATAACTGAGAACACTCTTTGGAGCCCAACAGTTATGCAAGGTGTCCACTGCCCACTGTTTGGATGGTACAGCCTTGTTTTCTGTTACCCCTCCACTGCAGGGATCTCAGCGCTGGGAGCAAGCAACAAACCAGGACTAGAACTTAAGCTTCCCACATGGCATTGCTGAATACCAGCCCAATCCAGTGTCCCCTTTGGAGGATTGTTTTGGTGGTAGTCCTTTCAAAGACCTATCACGTTCCATTCTGTACGTTAGAGGGCAGAGAGTTAAAGGCCCAGATCCACAAAGGTGTTGCAATGCTGAATATTGCAACACTTCACTTTGCGGCACCTAGAAAAACACTGGAACAACACTGGGTACCACAAAAGCTGAGTTAGGCGCCAACCCTCTACAATGAATAGAGAGAAATAGGTGCCCAGGCCTACACTATAGGGTTAGGTCAGCATAAGCTGCCTTGTGTTGACCTAGCTGTGGAAGTGTCTTCACTTCAGTTTGGCTCCCGCCGTCATAAGTGCCTCTCTACACTGATTTAGTAACACCGCTTCCCTGGGTGATGTAGAGTTAGTCGATGTAGTTAGGCTGATGCGTCAGTGTAGACAGTGTTGCTTATGTTGACTGTTACTGGCCTCCAGGAGCTGTCTCGCAATTCCCCACCCTGACAATAAAATCGATACAAGAGCTCCTGGTGAGGACGCACACCGCTGACGCCAGGAGCCGCATGTGCAAAAGTGATTTAATAACTGCAGTGGCTGCATGCTGACATAAGTTAAGTAGATATCATTTTGTAGTGTAGACATGGACTAAGACTAATATCCCCAAAAGCCAGCGCACAAGGTGAGGAGCTGCCTAAGCTAGCCAGTGGGAGATGCCGATGAGAAGGGTGTATCCTAAGCCCCCCGCCCCCACTTCTGGAGTTATGCACCTAAGTTGTTTCTTATGAGAGTGAATTAGGCCTCTGCCTACCTCCACCCAAAACAGCTGGAGGAAGAGGTGGTGTCACTGCCCACCTTATAACTATTGGCCAGTGCTTAGAGCTTGTTCCTGGGGTGGGGGAGACCCAGGTTTCATTCCCTTTTCTGCTTACAAGGAAGAAAGGATTTGAACAGGAGTTTCCCATCTCAGGAGGGTGCTCGAACCCCTAAACTGTGGGATACTCTGTGAGGCTCCCTTAGTGTCTCTCTGTTGAAGCTGTTCCACTTTGGCTAACTAATAATTGTAGCAGGAGAACTGGACCTGGGATCTCCCTCTTCCACAGGACTATAGAGCTATTCTCTCTCTGGCCCAAGGCCTCTTCTTTAGTTATCCACAGAGGAACAGCTTCAACAGGAGAGACTGAAGGAGACCCTCCCCCACCCCCCATAGCTCAGTGGTTCAGGCACTTGCCTGAGAGGTGGGAGACCTCTGTTCAAACCCTTTAATTCCCCCTCTCCATGCCAGAGGGGGAGAAACGGGGGGGCTCCCATGTGAACAGCCTAACCACTTGGCTCAAAGTTATAAAGTGAGCAGTGGTGCTGCTGTTAGATTTTGAAAGGGTCTGATCTGTTGGACCTGGTCTGAGCATGCCCCATGGATTGGGCCCCACATGTGAGACAGGTGCTTCTCCTATTCCCTCCTCTCCTCCCCCCCCCCCCCCGGTTTGCACACTGCCTCGGGGCTTAGGCTGCAGCTAGATGGCTGGGCACTTAAAGAAAGCACCAGGGCACATGCACCCAGGCAGCCCCTAGGTGCACTGAGACCTTTTACCCTGACAGTGTAGGTGGCAGGTGAGTTTAGGTGCCTAGAGGGGTAGGCAGCAGCCAAGAGGGAGTTTTGTGGATCACAGTGGAGCTTAAAAACTGGAAGGAGGTGCCGAAATACCTTTGTGGGGCTGGGTCAAAGAGATTATGGGCAGAATCCCTAGAGAGTGCTATGCCCTTTATTTACATAGCCCAAACTAATCCTGCCTCAGAGAGCTCGCACGCGGAGAGGCCACAGTGACAGCAACAGTCAGAGGATGGAGAAGGGAGTACAAGGTTTATGATCCAGGCCACAGGATTGCTTGCTTAGGTAAGCATCATCTTGATGGCATGACAAGGGCAAGGGAGTGACCCTAGCTAAAAGGAAAGGGTCATCACCAAGGGGGAGGAAGCTTTTCAGGATGGGGGTGAGGAAGACTGTGAGGGCAAGAGGCACAGAGGAGGGGGAGGAGAGAGAGAGTGGCAAAGCAGCAGGGAGGGCAGAGGAAGAGACAAGCTGAATGGTGTGTACTTCAAGGAGGAAAAGGAGTGAAAGGGGGAATAGATTGGAAGATGCAGAAATGGAAAATTTTGAGGCCATTGCTTATATCCAGAGGCTAGGGTTCTCACACCCTGCAACACTGAAAGCCTCCCTGGGGCTTGAGGGGGGGCATCTAATTTGCATCAAAAATTGCATTAAATGATTTCTCCCAGTGAAATGCACATGGCTGTCATTTGTTTGCACATAAACCTCCCTTGTTCTGGGAGGAGGAATGGCTTGTTAGCTAAACTCATCCTTAAACTGCTCTGGGCTACATGGTAGGCCCCCTGTTCGCGTTTGGCTCCTTAGCTCTGGTTCCATAACATAGTAACAGAGTATGTTCCAACAGGAAACTTCAGGTGAGGCCCCAGGGCATTTCAAGCAACACAGGGACTGTCAGATGTGGCAGGCCCAGGGTCAACTCCCTGCTATTGGCTCCTGCAGCTCTGCACCCACACTGGTGGAAGCAGTTAGGATAATGACCCAGGGCTGCAGGCCAGGAGCAATCAGGAGCTAACAGTTTCCACCAGGGAGCTCTAGAAAAGGTCCACTGGGAGGATGCAGGCTCAGGCAGTGGCGTTAGCAGGGAGCAGACCAGAGCATGCTCTTTGGGGCTAGCATTTTATATTCTGCTTGTTAAATGCCCTCTGGATTTCTGTGTTCAACTCACCCTGCAAGTACACAGGCAAGACTCTCTTTCCCAAGGTCACCCTGGAAGTGAGTGGCAGAGCTGGGAATAGACCCCAGCCTCCATGTCCCCCTTCTCTAACAGCTAGACAAGCCCTCTGCATAGTTAGAAAGGGCAAACCACGTCTTTCTACTCAGTGGTCATCAAGCCTAGCAGGGCTCGTGTTCCAGCTGCTTTAGTTAAGTGCAGCATTGTCTACGCTACAGAAAAAGAGAGAGATGCATGCCCTGTTCCACCTGTGAGCATGGGCTGAAGCAGTCTGAAATCTGGTGTGGGAGGGAAAGGACCTGGCACAGGAGCATCTTCCAGCCTCTCCTCCTTGTGGTGATGTGCCAGTCTCTTCTCTCCAGATCAGTGCAGAGGATGGAGGCAAGTGCTTCTGCCCCACAGGGGCCGTATACTGGAAATGAAATCAGACCCAGGCATGAGCTGTCCCAGTGGTTGTGGAGGAGGGGGTCTGTACACTAGCCAAGGGGCACTGGAATCTGTGCTGCCTTTCATTCTCCCTGCCTTTAGCCCCTGGCTCGCCCCTGAGTCGCAGGTGGATCCCTTATCTTCAGAAGCGTAGAGGGTGCTATGGAGGTCGCTGGAAGAGATGGCTGAGTTCTTGGGAGCTGAGCTTGGGCCACGAAAGAACATGACTAATAGCTTTTTAAGGCTTGAACTGTGGTTTGAAGGCTGTTGAATTAGATGATTTTCTTGTGGCGGTAACCAATGGGTGTTTTGAAGTAGCTTTTTGCTGCCTTACTTTTGAGATGTTTTTTCTCTGTTAGCCCCAGTTTGGGCAAAGCTCTGTTGGGGAGGGAGTTGCTTTCCTTTGGTTGGTCCTGGCTCAGTCTCCTCAATGTCTTCCTAGAAGGTAGTGGCAGATGTGAAGGTTGGGCTCTCCTGTGGTGTTATGTGACTATTTGCTGGCACCCATGTTCCTGTCCTGGGTATCTGGGCTGCTTGTCACTCAGTATCACAGCTGATGCCTCGGAGTTGGAGACCACTAGCTAACTGGGTCTGTGCAGGGGATCCCACGCGGGTTCTGTCTGGGCTGGAGCTTGGCGGGGGGAGGTCTGTCTAGAACGACAAAGGACACAGGCATTGAATACTTAAACATTAAAAGAAAAGAGCAGAACGTTTCTCTGGATGTTGTGTTGGGAGAAGGATGGTCCACTACTTAGGGTGCCAGTTTGGGGGACTTGGGTTCTATTCTACTCTCTGTCACAGACTGCCTGTGTGACCTTAGGAAAGTCACCTAATCTTTCCATAGTATGCATCCGATGAAGTGAGCTGTAGCTCACGAAAGCTTATGCTCAAATAAATTGGTTAGTCTCTAAGGTGCCACAAGTACTCCTTTTCTTTTTGCTAATCTCTCTGTGTCTCAGTTCCCTGTCTGTAAATTGGGGATAACAGCCTTGCCCTGCCTCAGAGGAATGTTGTAAGGATAAACGTATATAGATGTGAGGTGCTCATACTACTGTCATGAGGGCCATATAGGTACTGTAGAGCAGGGGTTCTCAAACTGGGGGTCGTGAAGTTATTACATGGGGGGTTGCAGGCTCTCAGCCTCCACCCCCAAACTCTGCTTCACCTCTAGCATTTATAATAGTGTTAAATATTAAAAAAAAGTGTTTTTAATTTATAAGGGAGGGTCGCACTCGGAGGCTTGCTGTGTGAAAGGGGTCACTAATACAAAAGCTTGAGAACCACTGCCTTAGAGAGATGGAGAGCCCTGGAGCAGTGGTTCTCAACTGGAGGTCTGGGGCCAAGAGCCCTTTTAAGCAGGACCACGGAGCCCCGCCATCCCCTGTGGGCCTGAAGCCGGGAACCCATGGGTGGAGTTGGGTGTCACGGGGGGGGGGGTTGTGGTGCCCCCCCCCAACTGCAGTGCCTTACCCAGTGCCGGGCAGTCCTGGGGGCAGCTCCATCTCCTCCTCCCCCTTTCCCCCAAGCCCTCACCCCCTGGCAGGTCTGAGGCAGGAAGCCAGAGCTGGGCAGCGTTGGACAGCTGCTGCTCTGGCTGGTGCCATGGAGCGGGCAGCTGTGACGTTCCCCGTCTCCTGCTGGTGCCCGGGGTTGCAGCTGCTCCTCAGCTCCCAGCCCCCTTTGACTGCTCACACAGCCAGTAAGAGCTGCTGGGGTCGGGGGACCTGGCTTGGGGGCCATCAGAGCCCTTGGGGAGCAGAACAGAGCCCCTAGCTATGCCTCTCCCTGAATCCTGCGCTACCTCTTGCCCCCACATAGCCCCTAGCGACCCTCTACCTTCCTCCTGAGTTTACCCCCCTGCCTGCACACAGCCCCTAGCTACCTCTCCCTGCACTCAGAGCTACCTCTCCCACCGATGCACAGCCCTGAGCTACCCCTTCCTTCCCCCATGCCCGCTATGCCTGTGCCCCTGCCCCCTCCAGTCCGGAGCCCCATCATTCTCCCTGCCGGGCCCTGGAGTTTTGATAGCATGTTGGGTGGGGATGGGCAAGGATCCCATCTCCTGCGGCCCACGTGTTCAAGGCCTGTGGCTGGACATGGACAAAGGAAGGAGACAGACCACGCCCCTGTTTCAGAGTCAGCATTACTGACGTCACTGTCTCCTATTGTTTGCCTTAGGAGACCTCCCATGTAATAGCAAGATCTGGGCTTACCCCCCAGCTTTCCCCCCACCCCTATCCCAAAACACCCTTTTATTTTCAGGGTTTCTTCCAGACAGACAAGCCTGGCCTCTTCCTGCCCATTTCAGGCCAGGTTTCTGCCCAGGGGGTTGTGTGTTCTGGGTGTTATGTGGAACTGAAAATCAAGCATCATAAATAATCCAACCATAACACCACCAGCTTTGTCGACACTGGCTCAGCCCCATTCCTAAGCCTCTTTGAAAGGAAACATCAAGCAGGGCCCTCCAAAAGGGCTAGTCTTGCTGTGGTAAGGATAAATATTTGTGCTTCTCTCCCAGGGCCGATTTCCCCATGTGTTTAATTAATGAGGGGAAAGCTTAGCTCCAAAAGACCAGTTCCAAAAGCCCTTTCCAGCCACGATCAAAGGGTGCAACATAACATGAAGACAATGAGTTCCAGCTCACTTCTTGCATCTCCTGCCCAGAGCTGAGGGACTGGAGGACCCCTTGCTGGGAGATGACACTGCTAGGGGGCCAATAGGGGCTTGATTTGTGCACTGAGATTCCCATGCTACTGGGATCACTTAAAGCCACAGCTGCAGAAAGAGGAGAGCACGAAAAGGCTGCAGGTGACAGCAAAGATGTGAGGCTTCTGGGTTTTCCAACCACACCTCACCTTGTGGGGTAAGGAAATGGGGCTGCACACTAGCTGCTGGCACCGTCATCCCGGGCTGACTAGTGTACCCAAGGGAGCACAACAGCTCCCCTTCCATTCCTACCCTACAGGCCTCTGCTGCTAAAGTCATAGACTGTAGCATTAAAGTTTCCATGCTCTCTGCAGACCTGTAGCTAGGATAAGGTGAGATACCCACCAATGCATCCACCAGAGGGCACTCTTGTTCATATGCCTTACCATTCTAGCCTGTTGTCTACAATTCAACAATAGCCGCAATCCATAGATTGAACAGCTGTGTTGTGTTAGTGCCTAAAGCCCCCTATCAAGCCCTCTCTTGCTCTTTCTCTCCCCACATCTTCTCTTCCCCTTTGTGTGTGGCTAATCTTCATGCTAACCAGCAAGAGGGGTAGTTCCCAAGGGGCTGTTGCAATCTCCTTTAGCACTGCTGCTGCAAATACAGTGTGAAACAACAAGTGCCTTGAGACCCCTGGGTGAAAACTGCAGCCTGCGTAACGCTGCAGCATCAAATGCATTTAGCAGAAGTCCGTGTCTCCAGGGGGGAAGCAGCGGTTACTTTTTCAGGTATTCCTGACGGAAGAACCCTAGTGAGGGAGGGTGGCATCAGAGCTTGTCCTGATTTTTTCCAATAGCTGTGACATCTAGCTATGCCCCCTGAAGACTGACGTTAACAATGCACAGGCTTTCTCGGGAAACCTGGAGACTGATCCATGGAACGCTGATGGGTCCCTTGCCTTGAGTGTCTCTGAAGGCCCTGAGCCTGCATGGGCCTACAGACCGATGGAGAACGGGACCCTTGCCCTGAACCTAAAAAGAAATAGTGACTAATTTAAAATGAATACAAGGAAATGCCACGGTATTCAGCTGTGGGACTCACTGCTGCAGGATATTATTGAGGCAAATAATTAGAAATTGCCTTAAAGGATTTGCTATTCATATGAATAAAATAGCATCTCTAAGTATATTAGCTAGGGGAAAAAATCACAGATAAACAAGCCAGGGCCAGGAAGAAATATACTTCACAGTATATTATTATCCAGGTGCATGATATATGGAAGACTTATGCTTCCTGTGTGGCATTGAGCAGGGGTCACATAGGAGTAGGTGCTGCATTGATCTGTCTTAATAGGGCAAATCCTATGCATTGTCTCATCCCTGCTGGGTTTTCAGGGATTGTGTCAGTGAAAGCATCAGCCTGGGAAGGTGCACACAGAGTTGCCATTGGGATCATCCGAGTCTATATGGATGCAGGCAGTGAATTACATACACTACACGAAAGCCCATCACTCTGTGGATGTGCATAGAAAAGGGTTGTGCTCTGTCCAGAAACCTGATCCTTGTCCCTATGAAGCTGAGAAAGACACAAGCATGTGGCTCACGATGGGTTTCAGGTGGTCCAAATAGCTTTGGCAACACCAGATTTGACTGGGTAGCAGGGATTTCATTCAAGATAGGGGAGACCTGCTGTCAGTCTGTTAGACATAGACTCTGGCTAGTCAGCAGATGTTGGGTGTGTAGGGACAGGCCCTCTATTTTACTTTCCTTACAAATAGCAAAGTTACTGCTCCCCACCAATCCTTGAAATGATGTCATAGGGATAAGGGTCTCATCTGGCACTCCGGCTGTTTCCTGGGTTATTACCTTTCCCATCTCATCCCCACAGCTGTGCTCATACTTTTGGGCACTTCTTTGTCATTATGTAGCCTTGGGACAAGGGGTCAACATCCAACTGGCATCTCTCAGCAGTCCTCTTGGCAGCTTGCCTTGCACCGTGATCAGCCAGGGGTGGGGGGTGACCTTTGGCTGTGACACAGGCTGTAAAAGCAACACCCACGTAGTGATAGGTCACAACAGCTTCAAACAGACCCGAGGAGCAGCCCTAGCCTGGGACCTGTCATGCTCTCAGCGTGAGGGATGAAAATGGGACCCTACTAAAACCCCAATGCCATACATGGGGAAATAGTGTCCATTCAGTGATGTCAGTTACTCTTGTGTACATCAATAGAGTGACTCTGTCGTGACTATGGGGGTTAGGCACACACTGTCCCCAAGGGCAGGTTATTAGGTTCATTATTCTCAAGCCTCCAGTACTAGCCACTGCTAAAGACAGGATACTGGACTAGATGACCACTTGTCTGATGGTGTTTGGCAAGTCCTCCGTTTGCATTACACTGCTGTAACTGCACTTACAATGTGGGTCAATCTCCCTCCCAGCTCAGTGGGTGTCACGTTGTGGTAGAATTCTCCCAGTGCACACAAGGAACGCTCCCATCCTCTTGGGATGGTGATCTCCTCCCTTCTTAGCTCCCCATTTCCTTTTGAATCAATGAAGATCTCCCGGGTCATTGTGCCCCTGCCTGCCCCGCCCTCCCCCCCAGCTTGGAGAGCCAAAGCTGCCTCTGGAAGCAAAGGGACTATGTAGTGTTTCACCACAAAAGCCATTCTCCAACTGTGCTGATATGAAGTTACAACCACAGCTGATTGCGGCTGCAGCCTGGGGCGCTTGCTCCGTGCCAGCAGCTGAGTCTCGGCACTGGGAGGCACCAGCAGGCACGTCCCAGCCTTGCAGTGGGGTCAAAAAGAGAAACTCCAAACCTGCAATCTTAGCCTCTCTCCTAAACAAGATTCCTTCTTTGTGAAGCAGTCACCAGCTCCCCATTAATCCCCTCCCAGCCAAGGTCAGGGGAGCCTGCCCAGCACAGCCCAAGCTTGCAGTGGGCTGGGGGTGGGGGGAAGGACAGGGATTGGGTCTGACATTAAAGCAGCTTTACGCTTTAATTTTTAACCTACCCCAAAGCTCTAGGTCCAAAAAACCCTCCAACCTTAAGCAGCAGGAGATTGTACCCAGATCAATCCTGCAAAGCTCAGACCCAGCTCTATTTAGGACAGAAGTCACTATAATTATGGCTGAATGGACCAATGAGCAAGCATCTCAGGTCCATACAAAGGGCAGAGCCCTTTCTGAGATGTCCATATGGGCAATGGAAGTTCCACAGGGATTCCCTGAGTACCATCCTCTGCCTTTCTATAGCATATTCCATCAGCCTTTCAAAGTGCTTTACAAACGTTAAGCTCTGTAGGGCACGCATGGCCTTAGTATCTCCGTATCTCCCAAACAATAACGGACTAATCTTCACAATGCCCCCAAGGTATTATCCCCATTGAACAGATGGGGAATCGAGGCACAGAAATGTAGACTCAAATTTGCAATCATGTCCTCAGTATTTGGGTGCCTGATATATCCTGCTCGGGGCTTGATTTGTCCAAGGGGCTGAGCCCCTGCCATGGCCGTTGGGAGCACTCCGAACTTCTGGAAATCACATCCTGGCTGTCAAATGCCGAGCACCCAGGAAAACGAGGGACACTCAGTTAGTAGCTGCCTTCGAAAATGCAGATTTAAGTGACTTGTACAGCAACACACAGGAACTCTGTGTTCTGCTGCGTCTCAGGCCAGTTTCTGAACCCCGAGGCTCCCCTGCCTCTTCCATGTCGTGCGGCGCCTACAACAAATGAAGCTGTGGACCTGCCTGCAGGTCTCCTCTACTCCACAGCCCTGATTCCCTCCCAGAGCAGGGCCAGCCTGTGCACTGAATGAGGCTGAGGGGCAAAAATAGCACATGCTCAAATAGTTAATGACTGCCTCATAACGCATGTGCACAAAGGGACCAAATGAAGGTTGCACAGGCAAGCTTTGCCTGGTGTGTCCTATCTTTTGAGTACTTCCCCGGCCCCCAGCCAGTTGGTTCCTTTTTAGACTCTGCCTTATTCCCTTCCCACTTTTCTCTTCTCCCCGCTTCTCAATCTCTCAGCCCACCTCCCCTTCTCCCCCAGTCTCCATTTTGCCCTCCCTACCACTCACTATCTCTGGCCTACTTGTCATGGTCTCCTTGCCGCTGGATTGAGAACAGGCCCTACAGCAGCCTCTAGTGGCTGGTAGTGGGAAGTACAGCTCCCCCACACATATATACACACACACACACACACACAGAGCTGGAAGTGTAAGGATCCCACTAGGTTGTGCAGAAGTGTGCCAGGGCTTGCGCAAGTGCCAGTTAGGGTGATCAGATGTCCTGATTTTTTGGAGCTTTTTCTTCTATAGGCACCTATTATCCTCCACCCCCGTCCTGATTTTTCATACTTGCTATCTGGTCACCCTAGTGCCACTGGACACTGATGAGAGAAGCTGCAGAGTTTTAGCAGTAAGTTTTCCCCCTTCTGTGCCTTTTTGTTTGGCCGGGAAAAATACAGCACCGTCCCAATTGTCCATCGCTAGGATCATTAATGATCTGGAGGATGGCATGGATTGCACCCTCAGCAAGTTTGTAGATGACACTAAACTGGGAGGAGAGGTAGATACACTGGAGGGTAGGACTAGGGTACAGAGGACCTAGACAAATTAGAGGATTGGGCCAAAAGAAATCTGAGGTTCAACAAGAACAAGTGCAGAGTTCTGCACTTAGGACGGAAGAATCCCATGCACCGTTACAGACTAGGGACAGAATGGCTAGGCAGCAGTTCTGCAGAAAAGGACTGAGGGGTTACAGTGGACGAGAAGCTGGATATGAGTCAACAGTGTGCCCTTGTTGCCAAGAAGGCCAATGGCATTTTGGGCTGTATAAGTAGGGGCATTGCCAGCAGATCGAGGGACGTGATCGTTCCCCTCTATCCGACATTGGTGAGGCCTTATCTGGAGTACTGTGTCCAGTTTTGGGCTGCACACTACAAGAAGGACGTGAAAAAATTGGAAAACGTCCAGTGGAGGGCAACAACAATGATTAGGGGTCTGGAACACATGACTTATGAGGAGAGGCTGAGGGAACTGGGATTGTTTAGTCTGTGGAAGAGAAGAATGAGGTGGGATTTGATTGCTGCTTTCAACTACCTGAAAGGGGGTTCCAAAGAGGATGGATCTAGACTGTTCTCAGTGGTAGCAGATGACAGAACAAGGAGTAATGGTCTCAAGTTGCTGTGGGGGAGGTTTAGGCCGGATATTAGGAAAAACGTTTTCACTAGGAGGGTGGTGAAGTAACTGGAATGCGTTACCTAGGGAGGTGGTGGAATCTCCTTCCTTAGATATTTTTAAGGTCAGGCTTGACAAAGCCCTGGCTGGGATGATTTAGTTGGGGATTGGTCCTGCTTTGAGCAGGGGGTTTGACTAGATGACCTCCTGAGGTCCCTTCCAACCCTGATATTCTATGACGTGGGAGTGAGGGGAGTGGCCATCAAATTCTGTCCTGATCCCTGCACAGGTCAGTTCCTGGTCTGAAACATGAAATCCCCTTGTCTGCAGCTGGTCATGAAGTTCTTGAGCCAAACATTGCAGCGGTGGGGGAGGGCATGACGCCAGACGGTGAAATTGAAGATAAACAAAAGAGAAAAATAGACTGGCTCATTCTCATTGGCTAAACAGAAAAATGCCCAAAGTAAACAGCTGGCATAAATGATGAAATGTAAATAAGGATTTTCTAATTATTTTGCTAATACGCATTTGAGGGGGTGTTAGTAACAGTGGAGGGACACTTAATTTCTTTTTTTTAAACAGTTAACCTGAAAGTCTCTTTGTAATGTAAATTAGCAAATTCAACTGTGCAACTAACAGAACTAGATGGAGTCTGCTTTAAGGAAACCTGTACTATGGGCATAGGAACTACAGAAAAGCCTTGGCTAGATTAGCTCGGAAACCACTGTCAGAAATGTGGCATGTCCCGGTGAATTACACACATGGTTTTTCCTGATTGCACTAAAACTCTGGGTCATCCAGTGATTCATAAGTAACAGATCCATGGGGGACAAAGCCCTCAACTGGTCTGTTGAGAAAGAAGCAATTGCTTCATATGCTTAGCCTGTGTTGGTTTCATTACAGCAAGTTGGGATGTTTCTGCTTTCGAGGATGGTACTAACCAAAGCCCAGCTTTCAGAAGAGCTGTCTTTCTAATGCCACTCAGCATTAGAGGGCGCAGAGGGCTTTTCACTCGGGCTCGCCAACGGATTTCTGAGGAGGAGAAAAATTTCAGTGGAGGAGGCAGCAACGCTGCGAGCCTGCTTCCCTGCTCGCTGAGTGGGGCGCTCTGACTTGCTCCCTCCCCATTCCAGCCAGCTGGGTTTAATTTTAGAAACACAGTGCTATCTTGGGGCATCTTTTTCCATGGAATGCAAGTCTTTAAGTAAATAAATAACAGCTTTGTCGAGGTGGAATGGCTGCCGAAACCACACTGCATAACACTCAGCAGTGAGGCAAGCCCTGGTTCGCTTGCATGTGGAACTATTTTATACAGATACAGTGGCTGGACGGCCTTTCTTTCCCTCTCCTTTCACGACCCCTGCCTGCCCTTGTCCACACGCACTCCCAAGCGTTCATTAATTAAATCCATAAACAACAGAATAACACCCTAGAGGGAGGGAAGTGAAAATCAGCCCCTCCAGATGGAGCTCTCTGGGGGCAGATGTGAAAATCCATGATTCACCCGAGTCCCCATGGGTTGGCTCACTGTTACTGCTGATGCTTCTGTAGAGTCTGTCATATCCCAGAATGATGCATTCTGGGGCATCTCTGGTAGATGATAAACATTACCCCAGGTAGTTTTTGTGGAATATCCCCGCTAGCCGAGTGGGTGAGGGCTTTCAGCACATATTCCTGTGCTCAGTTCTATCTGTGTTTCAAGGTACCGAATGTGCCTATCGACGCTTGTGTGTGTGTAGACAAATCACAATGCAATCCACCATCTGAGGAATGGGAGCCCCCTTCACCCAGCCTGGAGCAAATAGAGGAGCTTTGCAACTCTGGCTTCATCAGATCAGCACGTCAAGTGAATTGCAGAGCGTGGGGTACTTTTAAAGTTCTCAATCAGAGTGAGATCTAGAAGTGGACCCTCTGCCAAGAACACTGCAACCATGCCTCCTGCTTTCAAATCTGGGTCCTGTTAGTTTGAGTGCCTCATGCCAGATGTCGGGACTGGATGATAGGGGATGGATCACTTGATAATTGCCCTGTTCTCTTCATTCCCTCTCAAGCAGCTAGCATTGGCCACTGTTGGAAGACAGGATACTGGGCTAGAAGGACCATTGGTCTGACCCAGTATGGCCCTTCTTATGTTCTCATCTGATTTAATGTAGTTAAATAACCAACAGGCCAATTCAGCCCTGGAGTAAACTGGTAAAACTCCCATGGACCCTTGGTGGAGCTAGATCAGGGCTGAATTTGGCCCCAAATCTCTATTTGCTTATGTGGAATAACACACTGCAGGCTGCATGCTTAGAGTAAGAGAACTTCATGGCTTGCAGGACTTGGACAGCCAGGGTTGGACCTCCCCTTGTGCTATTCCTTACAATCACTCATAGCCACGCATCCTAGTCCAACCTGAAGCCAAAGATGAACTGCAGATCTCTTCCATCACACCTTCCCCAGCGTGGGGATATCGGAGATGATCATCTGTTACCTAGGCTTTGGGGCCACAACTCTAGATGATTCAGGACAAAGGACAGCAACTCCCTCACCACCAGATGCTTTCCCAGGGTGATGGCCCAGTCCTGCTGGTTTCATTCTGTGGTGCCAGGTCCTTAGAAAGACTCCTAAAGTCTGCAGGATAGAAAAAGCCACGCAGAAATAACCAGGTGGGCAAGACTGCTGGCTATTCAGTTTGGTCCTGCTGTAGCACTGTATATGTGATCCCCTGCACTACAGCCACTTGGAAAATGCTACCAATGGCTGAGATCTTGCATATATCTTTACATCCACAGCATCCTGCACAACAATTATACGTTCTTTGCCACGTGACAGGTGGGACAGGCAGCTTCCAGGGCCGCCATGACACATAGAGAGGTGGCTAGACCATCCCTGATCATGGCAGCACGATCAAGCTGTGGGAAAAGAGTCCCCAGGGACCTCCAGCAGGGTTCAAATGTTTGTGGCTTGACAAATGTCATGCAATGAGTCTCCCTTCGTGAAGCGGCCGGGCTGCTTAAATTGTCGCTGTTCTCGCCTTTATTAGTGTGAAGATTTCAAACTGGTATCTGAGCTTCCACGTTTCCTCTGCTGTGTCTTTTCTGACAGCCCAAAGCAGGACTGCTGCAAGCTATGGGGCCATTACTAAGCTGTTTTTTATCCAATCTGAAAACCAGTGCCAGCCACCCCTTGGCTTTGCTGGGGGGTCTAGTCTTCCTCCTGCTGGCTCTGGCTATGTGCCGCTGGGAGGGGCTTGTCTTTTCCTTGCCCTTCTACCTGACTGCATTCTGCTTTTCGCTTGGCTTCCCAGGCTTGCCTTCTCTTCACAGGCAACCAGTCCACCCCCGCCCGCTCCCTGTCTCAGCGTAAAGCATTTGGCTCTGGCTGAGGCATTTTTCCAAACGTTAGTGACGTCTCCACTGGCTCCTCTTTTCTTTTTCCCAGTGGGACTAAGCCAGCGTTGCCCACGTTCTCTGTGAACTCAGAATCGCGGAGGCCCTGGCCGCAGCTTGTCTTTTCCACTGAACCCAATTAAATTTCAGTTTTGGCAGAATGGAGCCTCTCCAACTGCCAGCTGCAATAGGAGAAACTAGGCTTTCAGGGCAGCGGAAATTATTCCCGTCACTCGGCTCTGCTTATTTCTTGGATTCGGCACAGAGGATGGCCCCAGGAGTTGATCAGCACAAGCCAAATGAGCCACACAGAGGTATAGCATTTCTATACAGCGTCACACGCAGGAAGGGGAAGGGCAGCTCATTGCAGGGTCAAGACCGTGCTTGTGTGCGCACACTTTCTTTAGAAGACAGTAACTGAGGCTTGCATGGGGCTTTGCATCCAGGGAGGCTCGCATTCAAAATAGCTTTCTGGCGTTCAGGACAAGAAAGTGGCATTAATGAAATGTTCAAACTGCACAGTGGAAATCACACTGAAGCAAAAGTTGCCTGCCAGGTCCTCAGCTGGTATAAATCTGCACATTGACATCAACGGGGCTACGCTACAGTTCACGCTGGCTGAGGACCTGGCCTATGGCTCCACCAATAGCGATTAACGCTGCGGCATTGTACGTGCTGTATGTTTGATGGCATATCCTTTTCCAAACATCATAATACATTTAAGCCAACTCCCTTACCCCCTTCCACCCAAAAAGTCATGCAGCCAAGCTCCTCTGGGTGTTGGAACCTGAGACTTTGCTTCCCTTAGCTTTGTGTCCTTTCAGTTGTGCACCCGGAACGCTGTATTAACGTGTGCAGGAGGGAGTGTTTGTGTATGAAGAGGAAAAGAAAAAGATGTTTCTGGTCATCCAAGGTGTTAAGTACTTATTTACTAACTGTGGCTCTGGGTTTAAGTGGGCACCTGGAAATTCGAGGATAATCCCGAAGGGGCATGTGCAGTAAAACACCATCTTCATTTGCTTTTCTGTTTTACTTTTGCACCTCATATCCTGAAGGAGAAGCATCACTAAAGCCATTAATTGCTAGTTCCCTCAAGGGATCTGAAACTGCTTGTCAAACAGTAATGAATGAAGCCTCACAAAACTCCCAGGCAGTGGGCATTGTCCTCATGTCACTCATGAGGAAGCAGAGGGCGTGTCTACACTGAACACTAAGGCTGGGTCTGTGGGATCCAGGTGTGTGGACTCGGTGTTGCCAGACCTGTGCTTGAACATCCACGCTGCATTGTAAAAGTGGGGTTACAGTTGCTGGAGCCAGGTATCTCAGCCATGGTAACGCTTCCATACAGCACTATGCCGACCTTCTGACGCGGGTTTGTGGCTTGGCCTTCGGGTTGCCAGGTGTCCAGTTTTCGATCGGAACAACCAGTCGCAAAGGGATCCTGGCGGCTCTGGTCAGCACTGCTGACCGGGCTGTTAAAAGTCCGATGGGTGGTGCAGCGGGGCTAAGGCCGTAGCTCCATGCGGCTCCCGGAAGCAGCGGCACGTCCCCTCTCCAGCTCCTACGCAGCCAGGTAGCTCTGTGTGCTGCCCCGTTCAGAGGTGCCACCCTGCAGCTCCTATGGGCTGTGGTTCCAGCCAAAGGGAGCTGCGAAGCTGGCGCGTGGGGCAGGGGCAGCGTGCAGAGCCCCCTGGCTGCGTCTCCATTTGGAGCCAGAAGGGGGACATGCCACTGCTTCTGGGAGCTGCTTGAGGTAAGCGCTGCCCAGAGCCTGCATCCCTGACCACCTCCTGTGCCCCCCCGCCACAGCTCTGATGCTGAGCCCGCACCCCCCTGCACTCCAAATTCCTCATCCCCAGTCCCGCACCAGAGCCCTCACCGCCCTGCACCCCAACCCCCTGCCCCAGTGTGGAGCCCCCACCTTGAACCCCTCATTTCTGGCCCCACCCCGGAACCCTGCCTCAGCCCAGAGACTCCTCCATTACTCTGAACCCCTCGGCTCCCCCCCACAGCCCAGAGTCCCTTCCTGCACCCCAAACTCTTCATCTATGGCTCCACTCCAGATCCCACACCCCAATCCACTGCCTCAGCCCGGAGTCCCCTTCTTCACCCTGAACTCCTCATTTCTGCCCACACCCCAACCCCCTGAGACAGCCTGGTGAAAATGAGAGAGCGAGGGTGGGGAGACCGAGTGAGCAGGGATGGAATGAGCCAGGGGGCGGGGCAAGGGAGTTTGGTTTTGTGCAAGTAGAAAGTTGGCAACGCTGCTTGACCTGTGTCTGCACAACAAAATGACAGGGCTTGGACCTGAGTCGCAGTGGGGCTCGGGGCTGTGGGACACACCCCCTTAGCAGGGTCCAAGGACCTGAGTGTTTGCTGACCTGAATCAGACTGATTTGTGTGTGGACAGAAGGGGAGCTTGGGCTTAAACCTGAGTTAGAGTCCAGGCTTATTGTGCACTATAGACATACCCAGAGCCCCAGTGAAATTAGGTGATTTGCCTAGGGCCATGCAGAATGGCAGTGTCAACGTAGTGCCAGGATGTGAATCCAGACCTGAGTCCCAGTCATGTTTATCAACTTCCTGATCTAGCTTGTCTAAGGTTTTATTAAGACCACATGCGAGCATCCTACAACTACCAATGCCTCAAAACTCCAGTAGGTGGCGGTCTATCACTTACTCCAAACACCATCTTGGGCAACTATAGTCACCCTGTATCACTATCTGCCTTCTGCTTAGGTCCTCAGGATAGGCGTGTGCACAGATCATTAAGACAAATCCCTATACACTGAACTGAAATGTTTTTAAATGTGGTGCTGCCAGCAGTGAGGGACAGATGGAGGTAGAGTTGGCCAGCTGCTGATCTCGGGCACAGGCACTAAGATGAGAAGTCTGCCTCGGTAGGTGCTGTGCATAGGTAGCTCACCAGTTCAACCAAACCCCTTTGCTGTCCCAGCCCTGTGCCTCTCACTAGGGCAGAGATTGCCAGCTATGTTGCGGGTTTGCAATGTGAAGATGATAGACGCACCAATTCCACTTTCATTTGTGACCTAAGGCCAGGCTTTGAACTACAGTCTCCAGAAGCAGGGACGATTAGTGCACTAGCCTACTGCAACCAGTAATTCCTCCAGCTATTTTTATGTTCCCTGAAACCTTAAGCCTCTCTTGGAACAAGGTTATGTTAAGTGGAGCGAAGTAAAACTGTTTCCATTTAACTAATTAGCAAGCCTATTTCCTGGCCAAAGCGCACACATCTGCAGCAGTTTCAAAACTGTCACAGGCCTGCATTACCGTCGCTGAGCCAGACAAAGGGAGCCACAAGCTAGTTAAAGGCCAATGGTGGGGTGGGAAGGAAGAGCCAGATTCTGCTCTTAGTTAAAACTAAATCTGGAGTAAAACTGCATTGACTGGCGTGGAGTTACCCCAGACTTACACTGGTGTGACTGAGAGCTGAATTTGGCCCTAAATGGCTTATCAGAGCCAAGATTTTCAAAAGCTACTTGTGATTGTGTGTGCCCGGATTGAGCTATCTAAAAGGGTCCTTATTTGGGGGGCAGAGTGGGAGATCCCCACTCTGAAAGTCAGGCCCCTTTAAGGTGCCTCAAGTTAGGCACCCACAAACAATAGCCATTGATGAAAATGTTGGCCAGTGATTTATAGCTCTCGGCTTCCATGTCACTGTCCAGCAGGAGAATGGTGGCTAGCTGGTTACCTGCCCCGAAGGCTAAACCAGTCCTGAACAGAGAATACGACCAACGTGAAACAGAAAAGACAAGCTGGGGCAAGTATGCGCCTGCAACATGCTGTAGTGGACACCGGAGCCAATGCCACAAAACTTTCTCCATTTCCTGTGTCCACAGAAATGTGGGTTACGAGGGCTGCCATGATTCATCAGTTCAGTGACTTAAGTGGCATGAAAATCTAAATGTGGCTGAGGTATGGGGGGGTGGAGTCAGACCCCTCACGGTTCTAGCGGTGCAGGTATGGCCCACCCAGGCTAGGAACACACATTTTGGGGGCAGCTGCGGGGTGATGCTGTGTCAATCTGTCAGCCTCTCAGAAACCTGGTCTTGGCTCGTGAAGGAGATTTCAGAAACATTCAAAAGGGCCACCAGAGAAGGTGTCAGATTGACTGTAAGAGCCTCAGAATTCTGGGAGAAGGGTGCGTGCTGGAGGGGAGGAGAAGCCAAAATCATGACACCTCCACACCTGCATTTCTGAATCCTACTCTGTAGTCCTCTTTTTTGCTCCTTATTCTCAGGTTCATTCAAGGATGTGAGAATTGCCTCCTTCACATGACACCTTTTGCAGGAGGAGCCTTTAGGAGTAAAACTGTGGAATTCCCCTCATTACATTTTCCCAAGCTGTTCTTGTGAGGGGGGCAGGCAGAGAAGAGATTTACACCAACTTCACTCCACCCTCCCCCCCAGCTAGCAGAAGCACAGTGCTCACAGGTCACCGAGGATCTGCTGGTGGCACTGGACCATTCGTGTGGAGGGTTTGCCTCTTTGCACCAGCGCTGGCAACGTGGCTTGGAGGGAATCAGAGCTTCCCTCTGTCAGGAGATGGTCCCAGAAGCCCCTCACGGGGAAGTTCCCTAGCAGAGGAGTTCAGTGCAGACATTCCTACATCCTGAGGCGGTATTAACATTTGGGTGGATTTGTTGCTGGTGGCTTGGATGACCATGTGCACCTCATCTGCAGATTCTGAGGGAGTGGCAGGAGGCTCTCTGTGGTCTGGGGCAGTGGTGGGCAAGATCTTATCATGGGACTCTCCCGTTTACATGTTTAGCCTAGGGGAGTGGTAGGGGCATCTCTAGCTTTGACTGGCTTTTCCCTTCATGCACTCAGCATCCTTATTTCTATTCAGGCATCCTTATTTCTATTGTGCTGGATGCTGAGACCAAGGCAGTTTGGGGTTTACTAGCTTCATTTAAGGACAGGAACTTCACTCAGCCCTTTGTTTCAACCCCATCTGCACTGTAATGACCTGCTGGCATAATCAGCAGAGGAGGAAGGAGACTGCAATGGGATCAGATGAGAAAGGAGACTAGGGGAGGCAGAGAGGGTGTTTGGAGTTGTGAGTGAATTTAGTGCAGCTACAAAGGTGACAGAGGGCCAGCTCTGGAGCTTGAAGTCCTGTATTACCCCTCCTCTGTGCAACACAGCAGTGCAAAATTCCCATTGCCCTGCCGTGGATGGGACTCTGCTAAGCATCAACCCCTACTTATGCCCCGTATCAAGTAGACAACTCTTCTGGGACTGAGATGGCTATTTGTAAGGGCGATTGCTCTGATATGAGGCACCTGTGGATGTTGCAGGAAATGGACTGAGGCCATACTTGCTTCACATTGGCCACCAAAACTACATAGCAGTGATTTTTGAAACTATGGATCTAGGCTGCATTATCAGTGAGCTGGAGGTGAATGGTTCTGTATCTCGTTCCAATAACTTTCTCTGCCTGACACAGAGAGCTGAGTAGAGGTTCTGTTCCCCACGCATGCAGGACTTACACATGTAACTCACCAAAATCTGTAAGTTACTCACTTAACTCCTCTCCTTGTTTTCAAGAACAGCTCTTCTCTGCTTCTGGGGCGGAGTAGATGAAAAAGTGAACAAGGTGAAAGGCAAATGAACTTCTTTTCGAACAGGAAATAGGAGGTTTGGATGGGGCACGGAAGGGTGGAAGAAATCAAATGACAACTGACTGGGGTTATGGTGCTAAGGTTATATGATTGCTCAGTTTTGGAACATCCACTTAGACATGGCTCAATTCTAAATATTTTTGTAAACTGACATTTCTTACAAGCATTGCCCAAGTAAGTTCTAGGGGGAGAGATGAACAATTTCTCCATATAAGGAATCACTGTCTGTCCATTGTAGTAACTTGTAACGTGGCACATGGGCAAACTCGGCCTCTTGAGCTACAGAAAATTCAGAAGAGACCGCTTCTCCTGAAGAGACCCTAACTGAACAGTTTAAAAGGGATTTTAAGCTTAACATTGACATAATGTTTGTTCAAAAAATAAACCTACGCAAAGAGGCTCATTTCCATGACAATTAGTCTTTATTAAAAATGTACTGGAGCAAGGTAAGCCTCTAAAATACTGACCCAGGTTACTTTGTGCGTTGGAGCAGGGGTACAAACATCACACATACATTACCACCTAGTGCCCCTTGGCAACACATTCTCATAAAATAAATGAACTCTCACATACTTAATTCAACATCTTATCTCTATCAGAATAACTGCATAGTTCCAAGGCTTGGTTATGTAACAAAAAAATGTTATGGCACCACTATAGAGCTGAGCTGTCAATTTGCCCTAACTATTCAGATTAAGAGACAACCTTACAATCTCCCCTTCCTCCCCACCCCCGCTGCAGGAATTCCAGTGAAATTCAAAGTCTGTGGGGTGGGGGAGGGGGTCCTGGCTTGTTAAATCAACTATTGCACTGTAGCAGATTTTCAGAAGCCGAGGGGCCATGTGTCCAAATGCACCATCAGCTCAGACTTAAACCTTCTTCTCGCTCGCTGAATACAACTCCTCATTCCTGAACCCCTTGAATCAGCACAGGCGTTTGGTTTGGTTTTTAAAACCTCATACAACAGGCTGTATTTTTTTGTTTTGTTTTAAAAGATGTAAATGTAGGTGAACAAGAAGCGCTCATGAAAGTAAGAGTCAACTTGGCTACAGCAAGCAAAGGCAAAAGCAGAGTGCAAGTAGGTGTCCTTTCCCTATTTAGCTCAGGCAATTCACTTCAGTCCTGACATGTAAGAAACCACTCTATTGGGTTTTAAGGTTGCCTATCACCATGGTAGCTAAGGCAAGACCCTCCTAGGATTTCAACACCCAACTGCTACTGATGTCCGTAAGAGTTAGGTGCCTAAATTCTTTTGAGGATCAGGACCTAAATGTGGTATCTGTGCTTCCAAGACTGACCCTCCTCCCCCAGCCCTGTAAGAGGGATTGCAGAGGGCATCTTCTGTGCATTAACCAATATTCTTCTTAAACTAGCAGAGATTCTCCTGCCACGATGGCAAGTAATCAGTATGGTCTGATGTAGCAATAGGACCTTGTGCAGAATTATTGTATTTGAGCACCCAGAGTGGGTGTTTGTATCTTTTCATTGCCACAGTGCAGACAGAAGAGCTCTTAGTTACATCTCACAGTAACTGTAAGAAAATCAAACAGATTAAGTACCTGAAATGCTTTTTGATAAATGCCACTTTCCATGCCGTATGGCTTTGCTAAGGAATTTGGAACTGGAAAGTTGTGTACAGTATTAAAAAAAACCAAAAAAACATTTGATGAGCTGATCATCTTAGGTGATCACTAGCTCAAAGAGGTGAAAAATCCATGCCATTTTTGACTGGTGTGACACATGTGCAGATTGATTTAGTAGGAAGAAAGTTTTTCCTGTAAACACCCAGCTAAATTAAGAGTTTAATGTGAAAAGGGGGCAGTCAGACTGAAGCCACAAGCTCCTTAAATTCAGTGTTTGTCCTAAAACAGGATTATAAACTAGGCCAGCAAAGCAGAACGATAGAGGCCCAGACCACTGCCAAAGCTTGAGACCTGAGCGTTGTTGCTAATAATGGCCAGTGCTTTTCTAAAAGGAAGACTCTTCCCCTTCATGGGGGTGTGTGGGATTGAGAAAAGCAGCCAAGGAACTAGCCAGGAATTCAGCACCCACTCAGTAGTTGAAACCCAGTGCAACCTGTAAGGGTCTACCTCTACTGCACCTGGGAGTGAGCATCCCAGCCCAGGTCTACAGCCATGCTAGTGCACTTAAACTAGCTGCATAGACATTGCTTTGATGTTGCGACTTGGGTTGGAGGTCAGGCTCTCACCTGTACCCCAGGCCAGAGCCTCCAAACCCCAATCTGAGCTGCTGTGGCTACACAGCTCTTTTCAGCCTACTAGCACGCGTCTGTCGAGCCATGCTGGGAGGCTTGTGCCCAGGTGCAGTGTAGACATACCCGTGAAGGGCTTAGACTCCCAAGTCATCGGTGACCACTGCTCTCACACAGCTACGTCACTTATCTACCATTAAGGTGTGTTCAGGTAGAATTTTCCAAGAGGTGCTAATTTTAAGCAGTCTTTAAAAGAAAGGTCTGATCAATATAAACAAACACACTGCCAGATACTTCTATAGGAAAGGGTATTAGAACCAACTTGTGCCATCTGGTTCCACACGGGCACCCTATAAAGTCAATGGGATCCCATAAGCATATCTAGTGGTGGAATTTGGAACTTAGTGGTCATGGCAACGCTACTATTACTGGGATGTTGTGGATAATGGCTCACTAATAGAAAAATATATATTTCAAACTGCTAGCTACACCCGAACACGGAGCATGGCTTAAAATGCACAGCGATTCTACAGTGAACTCCAACGTGCTTCCTTGGTGCTGGTGTGATGCTCTACCTACAACTGAGTTAGTAAAGAAAAGGGGCTGGGAAGCAGAGTGATGGGCAATCAGGTATATAGGAAAGAGAGGGGGTTAAAATTTTAAATCTGACCCTGCCTTCCTAGTTTACTGCACTAAACCTGAGCTAATCTCCTTTGAAGTGACTGTCATGCATAGTCTCACCACTGGATAAAATGTTTCTTGAAACACAACTTTAGGAGCAGGCTGTACCAACAATAATAATCACAAGGCAAAGGAAAGAATTCTTTCAAGTAACTTGAAAGCTCTAGTTTAATAGGAAAGCAAGTTTAATAAGGCTGTTTTAAAAACTTCCTTGGTTGTGTGTATCAAAGGGGGTGGTGGCACTGGTATCCAAAGGGCAGGAAACTTAAGCCACAGGAGCACACCATAAATTAAAGTTGGGGGCTCCTGGTCTTTGAGGTTTAGGTAAAGCTTTCAGGTTACTGTATAAAACCAAAATACAGCAGTGGCGAGCAAGTTAAAACAAAGAGGTGTTAAGAGTATTTAGGGTAGCCACTTGGGTTGGTTTAAAAAAAAAAAAACATTACTGCTGAAGAATTCTTCAACACTGTGGACTGTAGGACTTCATTTTTAAAACACAAGGTTTATAAACGGAAAGGCTGTTGGTCTGCCAACATCTGAATTTAGGGTCTTTCTCCAACCATAGCACAGGGTGGCACTAGCCTCTAAGATGGCATAGAGAGCTGGAATCCCTGCTCTGCTGTATGTGTTTGATCTCAACTATAGCAGGAGAAAGAATCTTGAATTCAAGGTTTAAGAGTAAGGGAGAATTGTTTTTCAATTTAGACTGACAAATCAGTATATTTTACTATGTCTATTCCCTTCCACTCCAAAAACATGCAAAATTAACTCCTGCTTTTGAAGATCATCCTTAGCAAGGGGACCATTTCAAGTGCTGAGTGTTAACACTGAACGTTTTAAAATCATTGCACATGCCAGCCCGGTGCCCAGGGTTCGTTCTCTCTCTGTTTGCTTTCTGGCTTTAAGCTTTTAGGATGGATTCAGATCATACTTCCAAGTTTTTTCTCTGCCACCAGAAGAACTAGGAACTTTCCTTTTTTTAAGAAAAAGAAAAAGCGGAGATCCTTATCTAGCCACATGCCTTGAGAGGTTCAGGCTTTAATAACAAAAATAGCATAAGACTCTGCAACATCAAGGACTTCACTTTTAGAAGACTGATTTTTCAGGCTTCTAAGTGCCTATTCCAATTTCCCCTCTCCTGGGTTCCTTTGACAAATCTTGAAGGATTTCCTCCCCTTCCCTGAGGCAGAGTCAACACAGCAAAGGGATGTTTATGACCCTGTTTGCCAAAAGAATCACTAAGTTCAGCAACAACAGCATTAATGATGGTCAAGACCTAGCTTGAGCTTCCTCTGCGGGCTGGATGCAAAGTCTATAGAAGAAGCAAGCATGAGACTAGGTTATCCCGTGACACGCCATTGGCGGGGGCTACGAACTGCCATGGCAGACATGTGGATTAAAAAAAATCCAAATCTGCTGGAGTTTGGTGGGAAACTCAGCTGGATTTCAAGTCCCAGAAATAATAAAAGGGCCTGATTCTGCTCGTGTTTTGGGGAGTTCTGTCCCTGACTTCCCTAAGGAGCAGAATGAGGTCCTTAGGCACAGCCCATAAACTTGCTAGAGTATAAAAAAACAAAACCAACCTTATGAAGTAGTTTAAACTGAGTCAATCATTTGACAGCCCATATTGGCTCTTCTAGGAAGCCTCTTCATGGCTACCCAGTTTTGGTCATGGTTCCTGCTGGTTGCTCTGGAGGGGGGTGGCACCGTAAGCTTTGATGTACCACTGCAGGGCATCCCTTCAGAGATTGATTCAGAACTGGCCCCTGAGCATGCAGGGACATCTAATGAGTTGGTTATGATGGCAGGCACAAGTGAACTACAGCAAAACAGTGCAGGGTGTGCAAATTACAGTTCCTCCTACCCCAGTAGCTCTCTGCACTGAGGGGCATGATGCTGAATAAAATCAGGCCTGTGCATGGGCTATTTGGCATCAGTCAACCAACATCTAATTTTCCATTCATGGACATAAGATCCCATCCCCTTGCTCTGGTAGTGATCAGACCCATTTAGGACCCAAGCAGTTGTGAGGGGTGTGGCTAGGTGACTTTGAGCTGAATAATTCCAGCTGATGGGGCTCCGTACATTATTAAAATCTTTGCTCAATGGCCAGGACTCTAGAATGACTCCCCATTGTCTCCTTCTGAAGTTTCTTCCTAGTTCAAGTTTGGTGGGAAGAAAGGAGCAATTCTTAAGCCATTGTCATTGATCAAAGATACAATAAACTACTCCTAATTGTGTGTTCTTTATTTGCCAAGCCAATTCGATACTGATGAAGAGTGCCTGACTAAGCACTGGACGGGTTACAGCAGCCAGGCCAGCTTCCCTGACATCACTGGGCTGAAGGGCCTCAGTTTTGACCCATGGCAGTGAGATGAAAGTTTCCATGGCCTAACAGAACCCGAGGGTACGGGGAAGGGTGCTAAGTGTAGTGGTGGACGCCTGGGGATACCTGTCCAGTAGGAGTCGAACTGAGGAGCACCAAGCAGTGAGATGGCCTGGCCATTCAGACTAAGTCCCATTCTTTTATAGGATACCTGATGCTGCTGTTTCCCCAGCCGGACTGCAGATATGGCACCAAAGCAGCCCGCGCCCGCAGTGCCCGCGTGGGGATGCTCCTGTTACAGGATAAGTGCTATCCACGCTGGAAGTCTCCCCTCTGCCCTCCCGTCTTGCTCAGCAACTTCACCTCTTCGATGATTATGTCGTGAGTGACTGCTTTGCACATGTCATACACAGTCAGGGCAGCAAGGCTGGCGGCAGTCAGCGCTTCCATCTCCACGCCTGTCTTACCCTGGCTGTGGCAGAGCGCCTGGATCACCACAGCCCATCTGCTCTCGTCCAGGCTCAGAGAGATGTCCACCTGGCTCAGAGGGATGTTGTGGCACAGGGGAATCAGCTGGCTGGTCAGCTTGGCTCCCTGAATCCCTGCGATCTGGGCTACTGCCAGCACATCTCCTTTCTTCAGCTGGTTCTGCCGCACCATCCCAAATGCCTCCTCACCCAGACGAACCACAGCACTGGCAACAGCGGTCCTTTCAGAATCGGGCTTCTTTCCAACATCTATCATGGCCGCCCGCCCCTCTTGGTCAACGTGAGTCAGGCTGCCGGAGGGACCCCGTTCACTGGCGCACAAGCCAGAACCTATGGTTTTGGAGTGGGATCCTGGGCCCTTTTCTTCTGACTGGTTTCCAGCAGCAGCCCCAGAGTGACTGTCCACAGCAATTTGGCTGGTGTGCTGAATGGAAGGACTTCCTGTCCTAAGGCACTTTGTGTCCGAGCTAGAGCTCAAAATCTTTTGGAAGATGCAAACGCCGCGTGCCTGAGCTCGCAGAATTTCTGCTGTAAGCTGCTGTTGCTCTGAGCGAGATCCTGGCAAGGCGTGCTGTCCTGTAAACACATTTTTCTTAAACGCTTTTCCCATCTGCTTGGATAAACTTGCTCTTGGCATTAGCCAGTGGCCAGGTCTGTGGCCCCATTGCTTTGAACGTGAAGAATTCTGCACGGCATCTTGCAGTAGTGAGGTCGACTTCAATGCTGCCTCTGAAGAGAAGGATAAATAGAAATGAGACAAAAGCTATTGCTACTAACTGGAAGGATAAACTAAAATATATCTGAATTAGGATGCAGTCAGAGCACTGCTCCCACTTTTATACACTACCAACAGCCCTAGGAAGCTGGGAATTAAACTCCATTTCCTTACTAAAGTTCAGACCTCCCAATTCCCCATGCTCGTAGGCTTCTTGTTGTATTGACTTGCTTACCAACACTGTGGCTGGGTGCACAGTTATTGTAGGGTCAGTCACAAGAGAGGAATTTGTTTTCAGTATTAAAAAGCAATCAACATTTGAGAACAAGCAGCCAAGGAATTACCTGGACTTCATCTCTGGGGGAAAAAAGGCCGGGGACACACACAACCACCTTCTTCTTGTGACAGTGTGATTAAAAATGTCTTCCTCAACAATGCCAGGCTCATTTTAAAAAAAACAAAACAAAACCATTTTTCACTCCCTTCTTTGCTATCTCCTGCCCTCCAGCTCTGGCTGCTGCTCTCACCTTTTCCAGCATGCTGTTTAAAGTAGGATCATTTCACTTTCCAGGTTTCTGCTCCTAGCTGCAGCCCTCAGAGGTCAGCCGGACCAAGAAGCACCAGCTGCATTGCCTGCGAGTTCCTAGACAGATTCCATGCTGGAAACCTCCCCCATAGTCACTGGGAGCTCAGATTCCTTCATTGACACCTGTTACCTCTTCCCTGGCCAGGAGCTCTGCCAGCTCAGTTTGGAACTTTATTTAAATCCACTGGAAAGTAGCTCTCCTTGCCTCTTGCATCAATCCCCCGACTTTGGCATTTTCTTAGCGCCCACTGCCAAGCACCAAGACAGGAGCCTGTTACGCACACAATAGAAGTGATTCTCTTTATAATCCAAAGGAGAAGGAGGCAAAGAGGTAAGTAGTGGCCACATCTTAACAACCTGCTTTGTTTTTTAAAAAGGAGATCTCCCCTATGCTCTTCACTATTCCTTTATGTGATACAGAGGCTCAGGAGAGGTTTGGAAGACCACAGATGAGCAAATCCCTTCCATAGCCCCTTGAAGCAGGACTCCTCTGGGAAATAGCAAGTTCAAGAGCTGTTCACAGAGGAGTCAGAACAGCTCTCACGAGTGAGACACACTGTGCTTTCAGAGTAACAGCCGTGTTAGTCTGTATTCGCAAAAAGAAAAGTGGCACTTTACTTGTGGCACCTTAGAGACTAACCAGTTTATTTGAGCATAAGCTTTCGTGAGCTACAGCTCACTTCATCGGATGCTTTATCTTTCCTAAGGGAAAGGCAAGGTTCCTACCTATTTTGCTGCTTCCTGAGAGAGTCCCAAGCACAGCATACAGTGCAAACGGCCCCTCACCACACTGTACTGGGTCTATTGCCTTGGATTAGCAAAACCTTCAAACAGAAGATTAGTGTCTATTTAACCTCTTCCCTGCTAGGCTCAACAGCCCTGGCATTCAGCTAGCTCTGAGAGAGACATTCTCTGAGCATCTTGGTTCAGTGCTAGAATTTAACTGTCCTTAGCTTTTAATCAAGACAATGGGCTAAATTCAGATATGGAGAAAGCAGAGGCCACACCCCTGGAGTTGTGCCCTCTCACACTAGGGCTGAATTTGTTTGTACATCTGTGGTATCACTGAGTGATGGAGGTGCTAAAAGAAAGATTCTAACAGGTAATTAACTAGGAGCAGTAGGGGTCATCAAGAACCCATTCACTAGCACTAATCCGATTTAAGAGGGAAACCTCATAAAATGGGGCCTACTGCCTGCAGCCCATCTTGTAATGGACACTACACTAATGGTGCAACAGTGTAGAGAAGCAACTTGATTTTTTTATACAGGTCTTGGGACACCTTGAACCTTCCTTTAAAAAAAAAAAAAAAATCAAGAATTTAAAGGTAAGTGAGACCTTCAGTCCCTTTGCTGGCCTAAGCTCTGCAGGACTGAAGCTAAACTCATGCAGAGTGCCTGAACTAGGGGGGAGCGGGGCTGTAAGAGGAGGTAAGAGCTCAATACCCAAGGATTGAAGCTGCTCAGGAGTGGAGCATCCATTAGTACATTTGGGAGGCACAAACAATTTCTGTTTAACTGGACGTTTTGAGTAGATAAGTGCAGAAGACAGAGAGGTAAGTGAAAGCTGGATGAGGCACCTTGCACTCATGCACTTTCAGGATGCAGCATACGCTGCCTCTTTTATATAAGTTTCCTTTAAATCCCACACAAGGGTACCTCTGTCCTCACCCACATTGCTCACGTAACACAAAAAGGCAAAGAGCGAGACCATGAACTTCCATGCCTGTGATGGGTACAATGCACTAGTAACTTCCTACTGATGTAGATCAGCAGTGTTGTGCTTGTACCTTATTAGTAAATCTGCAAAGCTAAACTTGGTTTAAGAGGAGAAGGAGAGGAGAAATATCCCATCACTAAGGTGAAGCTGGGAGAACAGCCTATTCTTAATATTTCTATTAAGGAAAATAGTTACGGGACAGACCAAATTAAATAAAAGGGAGTCAAGAATTAGGTAATACAGAAAAGAAGATGGGTTTAGCTTGCTAGGATAGCAAGAGAGATTAATCATTTCCATTGCATTAGATTTGATTAAATGAATTCCACGTTCTCTCTACCTCCTGCCTGTTCACACACTAGCTTTAATTGAACCCTGCAATTAAACGCACAAATTAGGAAATCCCCCAGTCTGCTTCCCATATGTATCCATGGTTTGCATGTCACACTGTGTCATCCTTGACTCAGCTCCGGTCATGAGACTGTATTGTTTATGCAGAGAATGCCAGTGGTTACTTTTAAAGATAGGGAAGAACAGGACAGACTGGTTACATGCAATGATAATAGAAGACTGCTATTCCAAAAGAAGCTGGATACGTTCCCATCTCTGCATCCATGCCTCCCACCCTTTTTCCTCCAAATGCCATTTTAAAAATTAAAGAGAAGCCCCACAGATAGTTTATAAAGGACAGTGGATGGGGGTCTAGTTTGGGAGGTAAAATAGTTTTTCATTCCATTCAAAAAACCCAGCCCATCCTCATTTTGCAGCAGGTGAGACTACTATAACTGTACCTGGTTCCCCCTTTTCTGGAACGTAGTAGAGCAACTCAGCCAAAGAACCAAGCAAACAGTGAGAGACCAGGAATAGTCTGCACAGTTCAAGCTGTTCACCTACAGACTCAATATGGCAGAAGATAGCCTGGTCTCAAAGAAATGAGAATTGGAAGAATCTTAAGTGAACCCTTTCTTCCAAGAGAAGGGTAAAAAAACAATGTAAAAGCAAAAGACCAGATTAATAAGACATTCTCCAGAATCCATTTGCAAAGAGACTGAGTGGAGTTTACTGGAGTACTGATTAAAAGGAACAGGTATTGCAAAAACAGCCCCAGTGGAGATTTGCAAATCTAAGGAATGCTGCCTTCCCAATGATACAATTGTCTGTTCCCACTCCAGGTACTTGAAGTTGCCCGCTTGTCAGCTTTGAGTTACCAAGTTATAATCATAATATGAATAATGGCTGATTTGCTGCTTTGCTTGGAAGAGAAGAAGTGGGCTTGATATAAAATGTTTTTCCCCTTGATACATCAGAACTTCTTAGCAAGGAATAATGATATTTAGAGCACCTTCCATCCAAAGATCTCAAAATGCTTTTACAGATATTCACTAAGCAATCCACCCAACACCTTTCCGCCCCTTCCTTAAAAATAGAGGGAGATACAGGCACAGAAAAGTCAAACCAACTTGGCCAGTGTCACATAAGAATCAGTAACACAGCAATGAATAAAACCCAGGAGACTTAGTGCTCTATTCTGACCACTAGACTATTTGATTAGAGGAGTAAATGGTTTGAAATCTGTCCCGCCCCGCCTTTGAATTAGAGCCGATTTGTGCTTGTGTCAATGCCAGAGATCTCTTGGGCAAGCATTCTAGCAAAGGGTGGGTTAGAAAATGCTGCCCTGGGGAAGACAAGGGAAAAAGAATAATAATGCACTCTTGTTGCTCCCTCCAGCCTTTAGTCCAGTTTAGTATAAGGCACTAGGGGTTCAGACATTCTGACACTATGGATGTGGGTGCTATATAAGTAGCAGACAGACACTAGGCTGCTATTAGTAAGTGGTATTCTCACCTCATGGTTTAGGCAAGTGAGTCCTCACACTGTTAACTCAATTAAATGCCAGGTTTTTGATACCCATTTGTCCAGATTCAGGGGATATGGGCAGGGAAGTGAAGGAGCAGGATTTTCTTCTGGTAGCTATGCCACACCACTTGAGCTCAGGGACCCCAGTAGTGTGGCACCATCAAGGAATTCTACCCCAGCAATAAAGTGAAGCCTCCATCCTTCAAGTTTAATGTTTACGCTGCAATTTGTTCAATCTCTCAGCCAGATCCTGCTTTACAAGGAACACCCAGAAGTGCTGTAGTATCATTGTCTTGGGTCTTGCTTAATGCAAAGGAAGCAAACAGGAGGCATAGTACCAAAGGCAAAGGCCTTAACATGCAACTTTGAAAGCATAACACATTTTTTTTAAAGCTCAAAAAAAAAAAGCTGTTGAGAGCCATATAAATGATCCATTCCACATATGGCAGGATGACAGGTTGAAGTTGACAGATGAGTCTCCAATTCTCTCCCCCCACACCCTTATTTTCTTTGAGAGACCGACCGCATTTCTTAAAATCAGTTCATCTCTGCCTAAAGCGAAACAGAAATGTGTGCAGCTTAGGAAAAACAAAACAAAACCCCAACCCAACCCTTTCCACTCCCCAGAGATGTAAACCTAATAAAACCATGGTGTGTGTATTACGTACTGATTTGTCACCCACCGATCAGGATCATTGGCCGGTTCTTCATCTGGGAAATGTTAAACATGCCTAGAAATAAAATAATGTACATGTAAAAATTACTAGTTTTTTTAACACGCACATTTTAAGTAATTTATCTTATTCTATTTACTTTCTTCTGCTGTCCCGGACCCTGTCATTCCTAACCTACACAGTAGGAAAAGGAGAGCCCGAAAAACTACCAAGAAAATACCATTTAACTCATTAAAATGTAAAACGGTCTGAGGACAATATCCAAGTGCCCAAGTCCAGAGCAGCCATCATACAGCAGAGCTTTTTCTCAGAAAGGCTCCTATAACCAGAATTACTCTCTGCATGTTACAGCAGTCACATAATTCAGACAGACTGGAGAAGGATGCTCCAGTGGTTAGAGCACTAGCCCAGGACTTGGGATACCAAGGTTCGATTACCTGCTCTGCCACAAAACCTCCTGTGTTATCTGGGCAAGTCACGCAGCCTCTCAGTGCCTCAATTCCCCATCTATAAACGTGGGGATAATAGTATTTATATGGCCTCCGAAGGGTTGCAACAACAACTACGTTAAAAGATTGAGAGACGCTCTGTTACTATGGCGACGGGGGCCATTGAAGTACCTTAGACATACGGTCATATTTCAGTAGCAGCAATGGGATTTCACTGTGTCAGTAAATAGGCTGCACATCTCTCTCCCAATACACCTGGACACCTTCCTGTACAAGGCAAGCGAATACCGAGATCCTCCCGGATTGGTGGTACAGAGACGAGCATTTACTAATGATCTGAAGGCAGCAGGGAACACGGAGTTGGCATATGCCGAGGACTTCAAATTGACCCGAGTAGTAAAAAAAGGCTCGTGAAAGACTCCAGATGGAGGTACCATTTAGATCAGGGGTCAGCAACCTTTCAGAAGTGGTGTGCCGAGTCTTCATTGATTCACTCTAATTTAAGGTTTCGTGTGCCAGTAATACATTTTAACGTTTTTTAGAAGGTCTCTCTCTATAAGCCTATATATTATATAACTAAACTATTGTCGTATGTAAAGGAAACAAGGTTTTCAAAATGTTTAAGCAGATTCATTTAAAATTAAAATAAAATGCTGATCTTATGCCGCCGGCCTGGGGTCCATTCACCTGGGCAGGCTGAGTGGGGCCTGTGGCCAGGACCCTGGCTGGCAAGGGGCTCGCAGCCAGAACCCCAGACCAGCAGTGGGCTGAGCGGCTCAGCCTGCTGCCGGTCTGGGGTTCAGTCCGCCGGCTCCTGCCAGCCAGGGTCCTGGCTGCCAGCCCCACTCAGCCCGCTGCCAGTCTGGGATCCCAGCCCTGCCCACATAGAGTGGGTACGTACCTACCTTCTCCCTGGTTCTAGCCCATTCTCTTCCTCTCTCTCTGTACTGAGCTGAGGGTGGGAGTGCACTGACCACAGGGCTGGGGGTGAAGAAGCAGGCTGGGGGTTGGGGTGTAGGGTCTGGCCAGGAGCTAGAATGAGGGAGGGGGCTCAGGGTTGGGGTTTGGGTGTGGAGTGCTTACCTGGGCAGTTCCCATTTGGTGCAAGGGGTGCAGGTGGGAATGTGGGGGGTGCAGGAGCTCCCATTTGGTGCTCAGGGTGGGGGTGGGAATGTGGGGGGGTGCAAGAGTCAGGACATGGGTGTGAGGGGGCTGGGTATGTGTGTGGGGTACTGGAGTCGTGGGGGGGGTGCAGGGGTCAGGGCAGAGGGCTGGGGTGTCTGGGGGGTGTAAGGGTCAGGGCAGAGGGCTGGGGGTGTGGGCTGGGGTCGTGGGGGTGCTCCCAGCCCCCTGCCCAAAGCAGCTCACAGCAGGGGGCTGGAGGGGATATGCCCTGATTCCACCCACCTTCCCCAAGGCCCCGTCTCCACCTCCTCCCCGGATCCCCCTCCCTGCAAGGGCCATCAGCTGATCAGCAGCAAGGAGGGAGAGGAGGAGGAGCAGGAACCCAGCATGGAGCGGGGAGGGGGAAGCTTGCCTGCCCTGCAGCAGCAGTCGGCAGGAACAAGCTTCTTCACCCTGCCCCCGCGGTGGGGCGGAGAAGAGTGGGCCAGGGCAGGCAGGATTTTTAATGGCACGCTGCTGCCTACCGGGGTCCCGGCCTGGGTTCGACAGCGAGCTGAGCGGGGCCAGTGGCTGGGACTCGGCAGGCAGCAGCGTGCCATTAAAAATCGCCTCACGTGCAGTCTTTGGCACGCGTGCCATAGGTTGCTGACCCCTGGTTTAGATTTACTGGACAGCATGGTGGCAGACCCAATTGTGTTTGGGTAAGACTTGTGCACAGTAAAAATCAGTCTACGCTCATATACTGAGGAGTGCTGAATGGGTCGGATTCCTCCCAGGACATGAAGATTGTCTGCTCAGTGTACAGAGGCAGCCGGGTAAAACAAGCATCAGAATGGTTGGGGATTGGAATGACAGAAGTTGAAAAACCTGGATTTACTCTCTTGAGAGAGCACTCAGCTTTGGTCACCTCACCTGCAGATAGATTTACTAGGTCCAGAGAAGGCTAATGACAACTGTTAGGGGCCTAGTGGGATTTACAAGAGAACTAAAGAGTCATTCAATAAAGTTAATAGCAAATGTATTTAGAACAAAAAAGGAAATACTTCCTCCCAGCACAGAGTCAGTGTCTAGAATTCACTGCGCAGGAGATCACAGTTCCATATGGCAGCTGAATTTTTAAAGGCAGCTTGACAAGATTTGTGAATAAAATCATTTGCAGGTATGCCAGCTGAGAGAAGAAGAATCCAGTCTCCAGCATCAGAGTGTAAATGCATCACCACAGGGGTTATGAAACCATTCCCCATCCCGAGACCAGCGCTGCAGAGCCAGCTGTGTCTTAGCAGTTTCTCTCCGCTTGCTCTGAGGAATCAGTAGTGGTCACAGTCAGAAACAAGAGATTGGACTAGATGGATCCACAGCCTAGCTCCGGTACTTGTGGTCTTCATTTAATTCTAATGAGAAAATGTGGATCTCACAGAATGCTGCAAAGTGGAAAGGCAGGCAAGGGAAAAGGGTTTGCATCCATAACAAGAAGGTAGGTTGACTGCAAATTACAGGGTTGCCACTAGGGATGGTAATAACCAGACAGGAGAAGGGCCAGAGATAAAAGCTGCCAGAGACAGAAAGTGGTTCTCCTGAAATAAGGCTGAAGGCAGGAGAACAGCAAGAGGAGGCTGCTGGCTGACCTCCCCAAGCCAGAAGGCTGAAGGCAGGAGGAGCAGCAGAGGGAGTTGCCTGCTGGCTCTGAGCCAGAGCCAAGGGCTAGGGGACCAAAGCAAAGGACAGCAGCAGATGGCTTTAGCCGCTGGTCCCTGAGGAACAGTGAGAGGGCCAGAGAGAATGAGGGATGCTCCCCTGGCAAGGCTGCATAGAGAGGCCATGGGACTTCCTGCTAGAAAGTGCAGGGGTGCACCCAGAAGGAAGAGTTGGGGGTGGCTGTCCTAGCAGAGGGACTGACAAGGAGCCTCGCTGTGACAGAAGACAGTGAGGCACAGTGCGAACAAGGACTATGTGCACTGCATATGGACTGTGTTTTGGGACTATTGTTATGGACTATGTTGTTGTAATCTACTGGCCCCAAGCAGAGGTGTTGTTTAAGCAGAGCCTGAAGTGGAAGCGTTTGGGTTACTCAAGAGGGAAACTGAGGTGAGGGGCCACTTACAGGACTGCCTGAAGGGGACACCCATTTACAGCCACACTCAGAGTTCTATTTACAACCCCAGAAATCCACACAGTGGCTAGACAGGCTGGGTTCCAGCTCAAGAAGAGGGTAAGAAAGCTTCAGAAAAGTACCCAAACTTCAGAGCAATCTTGGAACATTGAGGTTGGCCTGTCATCAGTTGCCTCATTAAGACCAGTGGTAGATAATGCTCCGAATCAAGTGGGAACCTCAGAGTTTCCTCTCCTGAGTCACTATTATTCCACAGAATAGCTTTTCTCTCCCTGCTACCAGGTCTTGCGAATCATCCATCCTATTTTAGGAAAGGGCATCGTCTGTACTAACCCCTCATTATTACTTGTACGCAGTAAACATACCGGCATGCTGTTTCTTTTTTCTGCCCACTGCTGCTCCTATAATTTGAACCAATTCGTCCTCCGAAGCACCAGCCCGTAGGTGATCCCTCAAGGACACTTCTGAGTTCCCAAAAAGGCACACCTGCAATAAACCAAGGGGAAGAGACACAGTGAATAAAGCCAGCTGGGAAACACTATTCCTATTACAACCAACATCAGCATCCTGGGTGAAAACTGAGCAAAGCATTCAAATAATAAAAAGGCAGTGACACTTCCCAGCCTCTGCAGGCTATGACACTGCTGTCTTTTCTCTGCATAGCTCCTTGCAGCTGTGAGGGTCTCTGAGTCGGCAGAGTAGGGAAGCTGTGCAATTCCATACCCTTCCAAAACCTAAAAGGGTGGTGGGGGTGCACACAGGCCTCTGAACGAACATGTGGGAGACAAACCCTACAGTACCCAGATCTCCAGGCTCATTTTCAAGGATGAACGTTTCTAATGTTAATTTCTAGCGTTGAACTGTGGCACGGAACAGAATTACATGGGATGGGCTGTAAAACTAGAAATTCACTGCAGTACTGGGTCTGGCTGACTGACCACTGGATAACAAGGTTCAGTGGCCTGCTGGGCTGCAATGCACAAAATTCAACTCAGAACAGGTCCAACGTCTGGGAGCCGAACAATATTTTGCTTGGAACCCAACAGGATCCAATACTACAGCAGTTCACCTGAACATCAGGCAGCAAAAAACCAACCTGGCCTATGGGAGAATACCACCTACAGTTCTCCTATCTCTAGTACTCCTAAAGCCACCAGCCAGCCATTGACTTTAGGAGTATACAGAATGGGACCATCTGGAAACACAGCAGGCAGGCAGAGATGTCATGAGATTTTTTCCCCTTCCTTCATCTCTCCTGCTGTTGTATGTCTTCTTGCACCATGGCAGGGCTGAGAGATGCCCCACCTGGTCCCCAGGGGTAATCCAGGAAGCAAGTATTCAAGCAGGAGGCTTTTTTAAAAGTTCCACAGATACCGCTTCTAGATTTCAAAGTACATTGCAGTTGCTGAGAATGCACCCACACTGATTTGATGCCAATACAAAGTTGCCATCTCTGTCATGGGATTACTTTGCTCCTGGGAAAGTTGCTTTAGTACAATTGTGCCACCTCCAGCTAACTTAGAGGACACCTACTCTTTTGCTCAGCAAAGGGTCCTGAACATTGACAAATGAGTCTCACCATAAAAGTATTGAAAGGTGCATGGAAAATGCATGGTTTTGACCCTGTTACGGCCACTTACACATTATTTCCGTCAAAGTGTTGTTTTTTTAATTTGCTATTGTCACACAACACAAGATTGTTTGAAAGTAAAAATAAGGAATTTTATTCCTTCTGTTCACTTTCTGCATTTGAAATCGCTTGGTGTACAGTCAGTCAGTCTCACTGTGACCTCTTTACAGGCAGGGTCACTGGTGTGTCAACATAGAACACACTTTTTTAAAAGACAGAGAAAGGAAAATCTGCAAATATAAAGCCACAAAAGTTAGCAGGGGGACTCAGGCAGGTGGACCCAAAACTATTTTTTTTTTTAAACTGACAAGATTTCACACTGAATCATTCTTTTAAATCAGAGTGCTGCACAATGGAGCAATCCTTTGGCCATCGATTCCTCTCCTTACATTGCAGTTTACCGTGTAGCTACAGTCTCCATCTGAATGCTCCTTCTCCTGTCCCCCTGACCACCCCCTTACATTCTATCCCTCTCTCAATCTCACCTTCACTTGCCTTCCCCTCTCCTCTCCACTACTGCCTCTTCCATCTCCAACACCGTTCCATTTAAGAGAAGTAATTCAACCCCTTATTTCAGCTCTAAGGCCTGGTCTACACTAAGGGGGGTGGGGGTGATCTAAGATATGCAACTTCAGCTACGCTATTCTCGTAGCTGAAGTCGACGTATCTTAGATCGACTTAGTATCGCTTAGTTCATGTCCTCGCGGCACGGGATCGACGGCCACCGCTCCCCCGTCGACTCTGCTTCCGCCTCTCGCCGTGGTGGAGTTCTGGAGTCGACGGCAGAGGGATCGGGGATCGATTTATCTATACTAGACACGATAAATCGATCCCCGATAGATCGATCGCTACCCGCCGATCCGGCAGGTAGTGTAGACGTGGCTTAAGTCGGTGAAGGGCCTCTTGTTTCATTGCCTACCTTCAGGTTCCCATCTGCAGTTATCCTCAGCCGATTGCAGGATCCACAGAAGTGCTCTGACATGGAAGTAATAAAGCTGATCTGCCCCTGGAAATCTGGTACCTTGTAAGCCTGAAGCAGCCCCGGGACAGAAGAATAGATCAGGATGGATAAAAGTCAATGATATTTACATGTTTTAAATGGATTTGTGATTTAAATTAGGTACATTTTTCTTCTGAAAAATAAACCTGGTTAAAATTAAATTTGAAATAACCTGTGTTATGGCCTAAACTTATTTTATATTAAAATGATTTAAATAAACAAAAACTTTGCATCAATGACTGCTCCTCAACTTTTAATGAGTCTAAAGGGTGCCTGTTTTGGTTCTCTTTTCTTTTCTTTTAATTATATACCGAATCAGGGGAGATTAAGACCTGTCACCTCTAGATCCCAGGTTTGAATCAAGACTAAGATGGGAATAAAGATATGTCTAGAGAATACAGGTTTAGTATTCCTCATACCTTGGAAACTCCTATGAGTGACAAAACCAGATCCCTCTCTTTGGATACCCCCCCAAAATAAGCCCTGATGTGTCTACCCCACTGACACTCACACCTGACAGACAAGTAATTGGTAGGTGCCTGGTATTTCCATGGGAAAAGTTAATGACTGTTGCTCACTGAGGCTGTGTGCATGCAGTTTGATCGATGACCTTGGGATTATTACATATGTGGCTATGGAGCATTTTGCCACACGCTAATCCTCTTTGGTCTAGCCATTCCAAATATAAGTTGTTGTGCACTTTGCTGAAGCACTGGGTCTCCCTTCATAGCGTTCTTAGCCTGCACCCACCTTGGCTGTGCTGGAGGCCTCACAAGCCAGCTTCTCCAATTCAGGCCATCTCTGCCTGACTGTATCCAGCATCTCCTTATAGCTCACCATCTTCTTGAAGTTCCACTTGTTGCCTAGGTTTGAAATCAGCACAAATTTTGCCACCGGGACTTTTTAAATAGGAAAGAACAGAAAGTCCTTTTACCTGGATTTCAATCGCCCCTTTCAACACCCAAACCGTGAAGACCTGTATTGACCCCTCTAGACTATAGCAATCTCAGACAAGTTCTAACAATCCTTGTCTCCTTGGGTAAGAGGATGCAGTGAACTGTGAACCAACCTGGACTTGTCAGGAGGGGCAAAGGTCTGAAGAGAGACAATCAGAACAACTGTGTGTCGATGAAGTGACAACATGAGTCCTAGCTGAGGACTCTGCGTCTGCTAGCTCTGGCACAGATTTGTGGCTTCTGCCCTTGTGCTGGCACAGTTTAATGCAGAAGCTGCAGATCAAGCTATTCCATGTTGGAATAGCTTGGGGAGATGGCCCCAGTTTTCCAAAAATGGGAATGGAAGGGGGAGATCAAGATTGATCTTTCTGGAAAGAGTTAGCAGGAAAAGTGCACCCCAACAAAGAGCAATATTGATACCGTGAGCACTGAGGACACTTTCTTTCTGGAGCATGGGAAGCAAAGAGGCTAGAATCCTGGGTTCTTGAAGGGCACCAGGGGTATGTCTACATAGGAAACAAAAACCCATAGCTGGCCCGTGCCAACCAATTTGGGCTCATGGGGCTCGGGCTGAGGGCTGTTTCATTGCTGTGTAGACTTCTGGGCTCAAGACAGAGACTGAGCTCTGGGAACCTCCCACCCTGTAGCGTCCTAGAACCTGGGCTCCAGCCTGAGCCCAGAAGTCTACACAGCAATGACACAGCCCTGCAGCCTGAGCCTGAATTGGCTGGGACTGGCCAGCCACGGGTTTTTCTTTGCTGTGTAGACGTACCCCATGTCTCAACTCACCATAAGCAGAACAGCCCACCCCATGGACAGCTACAGTGATAGAAAACAGATGGTGGGAGGGAGCTAAGGAAGTTTCACAGGCAGAGCACCGTGATACTATTCCATTTCCAGATTTCCCTCGCAGGAAAGGCATCTCCAATATACAACAAGCCAGACCCTCCTTCAGCCCCTGGTCATTGCAGGGCACCCAACCTCTGACCTGCCATCCACTTACCCTGCGTACTTGGTCCCAGCAGTGAAAACTACAATGGCTACTTTACACAAAGCTTCTCTTAGGTTTAAAATAGGGGTTCAGGCACCCTGCAGCAGACGGTCAACGCAATCAGGTTTCAGAAAAGAAGCCCAAGTAGTGAAGACTTGTCAGCCACATTCACTCCCCCCGAGAGAAGGCAAAAACTGCTCAGGCAGTTACAGACCAGGAGTACTCACCGTCGAACGGCATGTATTCGATGAACCGCACGTCGAGCGGCTGGTTCTTCGTGAGCGCCACGAAGTCCAACAGCTCATCCTCATTGAGGCCTCTCATCACTACACAGTTCACCTGGAGGGTAGAGAAGGAGCCTGAACCCATTGTGCAGAGAGCCTGGTGTTTCCATGTAAGATCTCAATGCCCTAAGGCTCTGAATGGAAAATGGCCGAGTCAGCTACACACGGTGAAGAGGTGGGATCACCCTTATGTCCTGCGATGCTACTGGAAAATTTCTTTAATATTTACAAAAATTGCCAACCTCTGAAGGAAAAAAAAACCTCACAGCTGAAGTATCAAGTCAGAATAAAACACAGGGCTCAAGGGCACTACACACCAAATGATCTTACCTTAACAGGATTGTACCCCAGTTCAATGGCTTTGTTGATTCCTTCCATTACCTTATGAAAGCCTAAAATTGAACAAGAATTAAGTCTTAACAAAAATGTAGATGAGCAAGTCAGTATCAGACAAAAAGATGGCAGAGACAAAACAGCTTGGTCCAGTAGACGGGACTGAAGTCAAGAGACTTTTGTTCCGTCTCCAACTCTGCTGCAGACTTAGTGTGACCTTCGGCAAGTCACTTGAGGCTAGATTTTTGAAGATATTTGGGTGCCCAAAAAATGCAGTGTTGCTTAGTGGCTTGTGGAAATCCCACTGGCACCCTTGCGTGTCTTTTGGCACCCCATACCTTCAAAAAATCAGGCCCTTAACTTCTCCGTGCTTCAGCTTGGCCCGGCACTACCCCCAGTCTCACCAAAGTGGGAGAGAGTCTATAAAAAGTGCTCCCAGATTTAATGGGGAAAAAACCCGACTAAATTATTGCTAAAAGAGGCCATCCAGAAAGGGGTCTGTTGCATTTTTGCCTCGACTAAGGCTGCAGCACGGCACTTTCTGAAAACGGAACACTCTGCAACGAGCTGCTAAATGAATCAAGAAATGGACAAACACACCAAAATTCCCAACTCGCCCTTCACCACAGATTTATATCGGCTCCTGGAAAAGCGAATGGCTTTGACTTTGATTTTGGTTTTAAGGTGACAGGTGACTTTTCATGGCATCCTCATTTTATGAATCATTTGACCCGTCAGTTTGATGGGCACACTGAAAGAGAGCTTTTAGGAAACCAGTTCAGCTTGGCCTTTGACCTTCTGGAAAGGACGAGACAAGAATCAAACTGCAGTGACTTCAGCAAGAGAAATCCTTAGCCTCATCCTCCTATATTGCATCTCCACCCATCTCCCACCTCCAGACAGAGAGTCCACTCAATACTTATTCTTCCTAATTGCCAAGCAGCTAGACAATTCATGAGTCCAAGGGCCTTGGAGAAATCTGAACTCCTTTCCCATTCTCCCTACAACCCCACCCCAAGTGATAATCCAGTTTCTCTGTTAAAGTTAAGAAGAGACCTAGCAGCAAAAAGTTGTTCCTTGCTGTGAACAGGTGGCCACAACGGGAATCACTGTCAGTCTATTTCCTAGGGGACATGTGTTCACATCGAAAACCATCATCAAAATTAGCACTAAGTGTCCCTCCCCATTGGCAGTGAAGGCAGTGGTGCCAGAGTGAGCCATGGAGCCTGAACTCCTGTGGGGCCACTCCTGTAGCAAGAGAAGAGGGGTTCATACACACTAAGTATTGTAAGCTCTTTGGGGCAAGGCCTGATTTTTGTTCGAGGTTTGTACAGTGTCCAGCACAATGGGGTCCTGGTCTGTTGGGTTCAGAAGCGCCCAGCACACTGTGGATGCTACTGGAAATAAGCAAGTGCCTTTCTGTCTCCAGGGCTGCCCATCCAGTGCCTTTCTCCAGTACCAACTGTGCAAAGAATGCCACGAACAAGATCAGGGAGCTGGGAGCTTGAACCCATCTGCTCCCTGGCTAGTTCAGAGTGGGCACACCAAACACGGGTGCACAAGAGGGAAGCAGAGGATGCCAGTCCCATTGATCTTTTCTGACCCACAACTACAGCTCCTTTAATGCCAGCCCTCCAAAACAGAAGGATGAAAGTGGGATGCAGGGGTGAAGAGCACAGGACTAATGAACTAGAGAACTGACGCCAACATCAGCTGCTTGAATTCAGAACCTGTTTGCTTTCTCCTCCTCACAAGAGTGTTTGCTTTGCTGGCACCTAGGAAGCCCATGACATCAACAGTGGGTTTTATTCTCATTAAGCAAGCTGCAGACTAAACATGGCAGGGGAGATCGTAACGCACTGCTGTAAACATGTCCCAGAGTCACGAACAGCGACTGGGAAGCCCAGCAACCTTTGGGAAGGACTGAATGGAGAGGGAATAGTGTGACTTAGGCAATGCCAAAAGGTGAGCTTTAATTGAACCTCCCTCCCTCCCCCCCCAGGCCAGTCATCAAAACACAGCCCGAAACTGCAGATTAAAGACACCAGGCACACACGAGTCCATGCACGCTTGGGCTCAGCCGGGCAGGGAGGATCTGAGGAGGATTACAGCTTGTGATGTATAAACAATTATCCTTCTCAATTCCTCCTCTTATTCCCAGCCATACACACTCAGTCCCTCAGACTCTCCAAGGCAGGGTCCTATCCAGGGAAATGCTTATGCTCTCAGCTGGGATTCCACCTCCCTGATTTCATCCCTGCAGGAGAAGTATTTTGAAGCCACAAGTTCAAGGATGAGATTGGGGGAGGCGGTTATCTCATTGCCTCCAGGGGTGATCTGAAAAAGCGAGGCAGGTTGTAAACTCATTTCGACCATCAGCATCAAAGTGCAGGTATTCTCCCCTGGCTCATTCTATAGGGCGTGGAGGGCAGGAAGGAGCTGAGGCACCATGTTCCTCATTTTCATGCATCTAAGTTACTTACGTGGCCCCTGTTTTTGAAGTATCAGACCATCTCAAGATCTTTAGTGCATTTATCCTCCCTATCTCCGTGAGGTAGGGCTGTACTATTATCTCCATGTTCCCAAAAGGGAACTGAAGGCAGATTAAGGCCCAGATCCTCAAGAGGTATTTAGGTGCCTAATTCATATTAAAATCAATGGGAGTTTGGTGTCTAAATACCTTTGAGGATCTGGGCCTAAGTGACTTTCCCAAGGTCACACAGGAAATCTGTGGCAGAGCAGGGAACTGAACCCAGGTCTCCCAAGTCACAGGTCAACATCCCAACCACTGCACAATCCTCCCTCCCTAATGTACAAGTTTATTCCTCAAAAACAACGAGGAGTCCTTGTGGCACCTTAGAGACTAACAAATTTATTTGGGCATAAGCTTTTGTGGGCTAGAACCCACTTCATCCGATGCATGGAGTAGAAAATACAGTAGGCAGGTATAAATACACAGCACATGAAAAGATGGGAGTTGCCTTACTGAGTGGGGGGGGGGGGGTCTGTGCTAACGATGCCAATTCAATTAGAGTGGATGTGGCCCACTTCCAACAGTTGACAAGAAAGGGTGAATATCAGAGGGAAAAAGAAAAGGAGGACTTGTGGCACCTTAGAGACTAACAAATTTGTTTAAGCATAAGCTTTCGTGAGCTACAGCTCACTTCATGCATCCGATGAAGTGAGCTGTAGCTCACAAAAGCTTATGCTCAAATAAATTTGTTAGTCTCTAAGGTGCCACAAGTCCTCCTTTTCTTTTTGCAGATACAGGACTAACATGGCTGCTACTCTGAGGGAAACTGAGGGAAAATTACCTTTTCTAGTGCTAACAAGGCCAATTCAATCATGGTGGATATGGCCCATGATTTATGGTTTATTCCTCAGACTCCAGTATAACCACTGTAAAAGTTCCCCAGCAATAGGATTACTAAGCCATGGAAAATCCCCCAGCCTATAGAGCCAAAACCTTTTGTCTGGATTCCCACCCAACCCCCCCGTAAAATAAGCCCTAAAGTGTCTTCACCACTGTGCTTTCATATTATAACTCGACTCATCCTTATGACAAAAATCTTCCATTCACTATAAAACTTGGTCTAAAGACATGCAAAAGTACTTTTTTTTTTTTTTAAATAAAATGGATGAAACTAATCACCCACTTTTGGAGTTATTGGTTTCACCCTATTTCTTCTTCACCCAAAGTCTTAGAAAACTAGTAACTTTACTCTTACCTTCCTTTTTATACATTTTATTAAAACCCCTGGGAATTTCCCCATCTCTCCCCTGCACCTTTGGGCTCAAGCAGCACTCTCTAGATTCCCTTTCTGTGGTTAAAAGACCCCCCCCCTTTTTTCCCCCTAAGAACATACATAATTATGCCTTTCCCTCAACAAGTTTTAGTGAGATGCAGTTTATAAGCAGCACATTGCTAATGACTCCCAATCAGATATCCAGAGCTGCTGAAGCTGCAGGATCAGGTTTATCCCTTCAATCGGAGAAAAGGAACACATTTCCCCACAAGTGCCTGAAACTGGCTAGTCTTTAAGTGCAGGTAGTGAAAAGCAAAGAGTGGACAGGACTCCCAGCTGTGCCCTGGGACAGCCAGGTATTTTCCTGCACTATCTACCATGAGGTAACCACACCAATGGCATTCCCTAGATGAGAAAGTTAGAGAGGCAATGTTCGTTTGTGTGAGAGCTGTATCTAAACAATGAATTTCCTCATCATGAGCCAGATGATTAACCAAACAAATATGCAGAGAAAGAGAGACCAACCACCTTTCCTCACCTGTCACAGACATGGATCATGCTACACTTTAGGTTTAGTCTGGTTTGTGAAACCTTGGCTCCATGGCCGAGTGCTCAGTACCTTACAGTTACCTTTCTCTATAGCCCTGCAGAGTTTTAAATAGCTTGTTCTGGACTTTACTGGTACTGCAGCACCATCTTGTGGCTAAGGGGAGACACTGTCTCTAAGCTAGCAGGTTCACAGACACTGAGGGTTTGGGGGTTTTTTGGGTTTTTTTTTTTGTTTTTGTTGTGTTTTTGCATTCAAAAAAATAAGGGAGTGAAGAGAGATTTCCCCCCCCCCCAACATGAAATTCACCAAACCTGAAAATTTGGGTTGAACTTCATGTTGAGCATTGAGGTTCATTTAAAAGGAACTTTTAACATATCACCATCACATTTTGTATTTGTTGTTGTCCTAGGTCTCTGAAATTTACCTCTGGATTCACTAGCTAGAAAAAAAAAAAGTTATAGGACTCATACCGCCTCATCAGTGACCTCATGCTCTGTTTATCCACATTAGAAAGTACAGGATGGACAGCAGTACAAACTACACACACACCACCAACATAGAATGACAGAAATGTAGGACTGGAGGGGACCTCAATAGGTCTAGTCTAGTGCAGTCCCCTAGGCTGAGGCAAGACTAAGTATGATCTAGACTGTTTCTAGACCATCCCTGACAGGTGTTTGTCTAACCTGTTTTTAAAAACCGCCAATGATGGAGCTTCCACAACCTCCTTATGTAATTTTTCCCAGTGCTTAGCTATCATTATAGTTAGGAAGTCTTTCCTAATGTCTAACCTAAATCTTCCTTGCTGCAATTTAAACCCATTGCGTCTTTTCCTGTCTTCAGTAGATAAAGAGAACAATTTATCACCTTCCTCTTTACAATCTTTTATCATGGTCCCTCCGCGTCTTCTCTTCTGCAGACTAAAACCCAGTTTTTTCAATCTTTCCTCATGGATCATGTTTTCTAGACCTTTAATCATTTTTGTTGCTCTCCTCTGACTTTCTCCAATTTGTCCACATTTTTCCTGAAGTGTAGTGCCCAGAACAGGACACAGTATCCAGCTGAGGCCTTATCAGTGCTGAGTGGAAGCATTACTTCTCATGGCTTGCTTACACCACTCCTGCTAATTCATACCAGAATAAAGTTTTGCTTTTTTTGCAACAGTATTACATTTGTGACTTATCTCTAGTTTGTGATCAACTATAACCGCCAGAACCTTTTCTGCTGTGCCACTATAGCATTTCAAGTGTACTAAAGTGACATATCACCTCTCCCCTCCCACCCCCCATCCACAAGGCTTGTTACACTGTCAAAGAAGAAGATTAGGTTGGTTTGACATGATTTGTTCTTGACCAATCCATGTTGATGGTTACTTATTACCTTATTATCTTCTAGGTGCTTACAAATTGATTGTTTGATTATTTGCTCCATTATCTTTCCAGGTACGGAAGTTAAGCTGACTGGTCTGTAATTCCTTGGGTTGTTCTTATTCCCCTTTTTACAAATGGGTACTCTATTTGCCCTTTTCCAGTCCCTCTGCTATCACTCCCATCCTCCACAAGTTTTCAAAGATAGTGGCTAATAATGACTCGGATCTCTTCAGCCAGTTCCTTAAGTATTTTAGGATGTATTTCATCAGACCCTGCAGACTTGAAGACATCTAATTTGTCTAAGAAATTCTTAACTTATTTCTCTATTTTAGCCTCAGATCCTACCCAACTCACACTGATGTTCACTTTGCTAACATTTTGGGTGAAAACGAACAAAAAAGGCATTTAACACTTCAGCCATTGCTGCATTTCCTGTTGCCTTTCCCTCCTTGTTGGGAAATGAACCAACTCTGTTCTTGGTCTTCCTCTTGCTTCTAATATTTTTGCAAAATGTTTTCTTGTTATCCTTTATGTCCCTAGCTAGTTTAATCTCTATTTGTGTCCCCACATGCTTGTGTTTTTTGTTTAAAAATATTTATCCTTTGTAATTTGACCTAGTTTCCACTTTCGTATGACTTTTTTTATTATTATTATTATTATTATTATTAAAGTTTCAGGTCATTGAAGATCTTCTGGTTAAGTCAGGGTGGTCTCTTACCATACTGCCTATCTTTCCTCCACAATGGGATAGTTTGCTCTTGGGCCCATAAAAATGTCTCACTAAACATTTAAACACGCCTCAAGCACGACCAGGAAAGACCACTTCTACTGCTGAAAGCAAGTTTCAGTCTTTGTGGCCTATTTAGACCTTGGCTTCTCTGCTGGAAACGCCAACAAGATTCCAATAGTGCCAGTTCTGAAGCTAATTTCAATGCAGGATATTTGTCCACTAGGAACTAGACTGAACCATTAACTCATTTCACAGGCCACCAGCACATACCTGAAGGAATCAATAGAAGCAGTATAGTAAACCATATGGGGACATTTTAAATTGGTTGCTTAAGTCACAAGATTGCCCATTTGATGGGTCCTTAAGCAGATTCACTGTAGGAAGTGTGTGGAAGGGCTTGTACTCCAAGGAAAACAAATGTTTAGAGAGTTGAAGAACAAATGTCAGTACAAGAAGCAGAGCTGGTGTATCGCAGGCAAATCATGGACCAACCTGGTACACAGTGAATATATTCTGTATTCATCATCATCATCATCATCCAGTATTCGGGTATAATAGGTTCTGAACCTGGGAGTCACAAATGGGTTTCAGTGACTTATGACCATCTTCTTTTTCTTTATGGTTAGACATGCGAGGTGGAGGGGTTGTCACAAAAAAAAACAAAAAAACAAGAACAACTTGTGTCAGTTGTAACCTGTGGTTATGGCAAGAAGTAGGTTGTCCACCACTGATCTGGATGAATCATTTTCAGTTTTTGTGGGTGGCAAGGAAACAATTTGATTATTAATGGTGGGCAATTGGTTTCAGAGTATTGTTTCTGTTTATAGCTGAAAGTGTTGAACAGGAGAACACTGTAGAGATGAGAATTGACAAATGTAATTATGAGACCTCCTACCTCAAGCTGTTATTCACAAGTGTTCTTTATTCCACCCATTCTCATGAAAAGGGGTTTTGCCTGTGAAAGAAGGCTGAGTAGAAGGGAAAAGGGCCAGCTATCAAACTCAAGCCCAGTGTAGATATTTTAGGCTGGTCTTAAGGAAGGGAATCTCACTTCTCTACCAGTAGAAATTTGAAAGAGACTGGATGAACAAACAGGAATATAAAAAGATGGACAATGTTACCCTATAACCAGCGAGATGTTATTTGAATTTCTGTACCTTTCCTCCGGACGATGAACTCAAATTTGGCCGGCACCAGAGTATCCAAGCTGATGTTAATGGCATCCAGCCCCGCCTCCTTCAGCCGTGGCAGCAGCCTAGCTAAGTTGATCCCGTTGGTTGTGACAGCAATGGTTTGTAGCCCTTCTAGCTTGTACAGCTGAGCTAGGAAACAGCAGGGAAAAGGAGAGCGTTTAATGGTCAGAGTTCAACCACAAGATGCACGGGAACCTCTAGAGAACATTCTAGATCACTAGGGAAAGGAGCATACACAATGGTGGGGAAGAGAAAAGTTAATTTCACATGAATGCAGCCAAGAGCCCAAATCCCTCCATCCACCAAGGCCCTTCACCCACTTAGCAATTCACTAGATAAGAGAGAGAGGGGAGCTCACCCCATATCAAATGGGCTCTGCTGACAACCACCACATGTTTCTGTACCTCATTCTCTATGGAGCTGCACTTACTAGATTAATCGAGTACAGCGCAAGCCAGCTTTAAATTGTATTAAAGGAGCTAAAATGTCGCAAGCAGCAGCGATTCCAAGAACTTCATCAAAAAGCTCTGGCTATAGATTAACTGTGTTCTATATGTATTACAGCAAACGAGTACTTTAATGTTGAAGGAAGCCCCATGGACTCCTTTAACCTGGCCAGCTCCCAGCTGTCCAGTTCCGAAAGCTGAATTCCAACGCTAATGGGTCAGTCGCTAACCACCGCTTTCTTGGGGCCCCGACTGGATCCAGATACTGAACTGCTTGCTCTTATAGAGCACCTTTTGTCCTAAAGGCTTGAACACCATAGCATATCATCCGCCGAAAATTGCTTCGCCCCCCAACGAAACGCAACCACATCTCTGGGGAGAAAGTGACAGCTACTTTAGCAGCTCAAAGCAACATTATACAAGCAATTTAAGACTACAGCATGCTTTGCTAGCTGTCACCAAAAACTGTACAGGGAATTTAAGAAGGCAAAGAGATACTCGGGTGGTACAGCTTAAAGGCTGAAATCTTCAAAGTTCATCATTAGCATTAATACAAGCATCACTAGTCTGAGTGATCAAACAGTGCTAATGCAAGACCCACAAGGGGACAGCTATTAAAAAACACAAGAGGAAAGATTAGATAAACATCCCAAAGTTCAAGTCTCAGAAACAGCAGCATCCCCCCCAAAAACGGATGTGTAGAAATACTTGCAAGGTTCTGAGACATGGCTAATCTCCAATTTAGAGCTACACAGTTCCTACGTTAGTACCAGTCCTAGGAGCTTCACGGTGACTATTGGGTAGCTCAAAGGGTCTACGGTAAAAAGGCTGCCACATGGGTGAGGAAACAGAGGTGCTAATTCCAACTGCCCCTAGCCAGGAAGTTGTAGAACATTACCCATTGTCTCACTTGATGAGGTTTAGTATCCAACCTGCCCCTCAACCTGAATGTAATGAGGCTTTTCCCAAACTTGGCAATACTGTCCCACCAGTGGGGCTCACATGACACCGAAACCAGCCTGAAACATCTGCACAGCTGAGTTAAATGCAGAAGGTTGTTACTGGGAATTTGGCAGCAAACTTACTATGAAATTAAAAATTTAATTCCCTGTAGTACTCCAGTTTCTTCTTCTTTTTCTTTCTGTAGACTTCTTTTCACTCCCTCTCTTTATAGTGGTATTTTTAAGCCTTCTAGTGTTTTAGAATTTGTTTGAAACACTAGAAACATTTTATAGTGAAGTTATCTGCTTACTCTGCATAGAGAAAGCCTTGCTAAGCAAAGGATTTACCTAACTGGGATTGCAACCTGAAAATGGTGATGCACTGGGATCACTTGGGATTGCTATTCTGTTTCACTACCACCCTATTCACTGTGTGTGGTTTCCACCGTATTTAAGTTATGTAATTTTGATTAGTAAAAGTGTTCAGCTTATACTTCTCCAAAAACCACCCTTTTCTCGTCTCCTTAAAGTGCAGGTCAGCTATAAGAAGTGACTGTGTAAAAGTGGCATCTTATTCAGTAGGTTTAGTCCCTCGGGCTGTGTTTATCTTAGACTCTTTCTAGGAGTCTCCCTCCCATTGCATTATCAATAGAGGGAGGGTTAGTGTGGACAGGGTACGGGCACTTTTATCACCATGGCATCTAACGCTACTTGGAGCGCTTCTACTAAAAGCATAGTGGTGAAAGAGCAGGTGGCCACCTGGTCCCCATCTACTCAAGCACTCCCACCACTGCTACCTCCAAGAGAGCTACATCTTTAGTGTTCCTCAAATTGTTTACTGTACACAAGCCCTGTCTGTATTCGGATACACATCTGCCTATTTAAGGTGCAAAAATAAATGGTTCCCTGCCTTATATGTCTGCTAGCTCCAGGATTGAGCACTAGAATCTATTTTGGTTCCTCATGGAGCTAGCGTGCCAACACTGGAACACAGCTGTGGCAATGCAAGTGGAGGGAGGGGTTATCCGGCCTGCATATATACCTAGAGACTGAGGGGCATGCACTCGGGGCCCCTCACTGCTCCTGTCCCGTACGAGGCAGTGGCCACGTTCTATTTTGAGCACGTTAGCTCGATGAGACCTAGTATGAGTATGTCTCATTGAGCTGGGAATAAATACCTCCAGACTGAGCTGCAGACATACCTTCATGCGCTTCCCTTAGGGTATTTGCGACTGAGGTTGTGGCTTAGAAGACGTATACCCAGTACTGTGAGTGTTGGAAGCAGAGGGACAACAGCAATGTTCTTTAAGAACCAACTTTCTCTTCCCTTTCCTTTCCGGATGTCTCAAATCTTCCCCATACACCAGGAGTGAGCTACCAGAGAAGGGGTGACCACTGTTGTGGGAGAAGCACTAGCTAACACCACAGTCCGTTTGCCAGTAGGGGAAATGTGCTGTGCTTCCAGCCTGGAGAAGAACGTACATCAATGTAACTGCTTTGCTTGCCCATCAGCTGTCCTCAGAACACACACCAACCACCAAGCTTCCAGCAACAGAGAAACAACAGGAGCCACTACAGACGTCACTGCTGGAAAGATGTAGTAAATACAGGTTTAAGCAGAGTCCAATCAGACTTTCATGCTGCAGCCTGAACCAGATGGATTCCAGCAGTAAACTATTATGGCACCAGCTGAATTTAGCCAATTAGAGCAGAATGTGGTTCTTATCAGTGCCTCTTTCTTTGTGTAATGGATACACAACTAGACAATTCACTGGAAACTCTAATGGAGGGCATAATATTGCCAAGTGTAGTGAACAGACTGGACAGAATCCAGAGATCAGACATTAGAGATGGAAGAACTAATCCTTAGTGTCTGTAGTTATTCACCACAACCAGCCACTATCCTTGCCTGCTTGTTTATTTGTGCAGGCTAAGCAGTAAAACATTTGCAGCTATCTTGTGCCCCGCTGCACTGTTTGACCAGTAAACTCAGTAGCGATTACAGAGAGATTTCATATACAAACATGAGGTGTGCTGCTGGATTAAGGCTGCTTTTATGCTTCCTGTAATCACTTCAGCAAAAAAAAAAAATAAATAAAAAATAAAAAATAAAGACAAACCAGCAGCTAAATACATACAAATAAAGCCAAATGGCAAAATGACCAAATGGAGTGGGAAAGAAGATCAGACTACCTAACTCAGGAGTCTGAGGTGGAAGTGCAGCATTTAGCTTTAAATAAAAAATGACAACCACTTTTACGTTTTTTGCCCCTTCATGGTCAGAACATTCTCTCTGAAAATGGCATATTCTCTTTTGATGGCTCCCTACCCTCCTATCGATAAGTTAAAAGGTGCAATTTCCTAGAAAAACGCAACCCAGTATCTAATAACAAAACAAAGGAACCGCTCAAAGTTCTTTCTACCTCAAAGCAAAGGTCATAGTTGATTTTCAGCCAGTGGCTGGGAAGATCACCAGTATTAAAGAGAATGCAACTGAGACACAGTTGATTTGGCTTTGCAGGACTAAATTGTTTGGAAAACATTTAGATGCGTTGAATAATGCATTTATTTGTCTGTAAAGTGCCATGCACTCTTATGGGGCTGTGTAAATAAGGCAACTCTTTATTTTGCAAATAGTCCAACCATAACCCCATATAGTCCTCGGCATCAGCTTGGAGATCCTCGGGGGAAATATTAGTAAAAAAGCTGCACAAACCTCTTAGCCGCTTAAAGAAAAATCCCTCCCCTCGCACCCCTCAACAGTATTTTAAAAGGTGTTTCTAACAAATCGGAATGCAGAACAGTCCTTTGGAGTATCTTGCATGTTTGTATGTCAGCACGCTCCAGGACAGCAACAATCAGACCAAAGTACATACCTGCTAAATTTAACTGTTGCTGCAGTCAGCAGAGGGGGGTGGGAAGAGGAGAGGGTGTGCACAAGCATATATATAAATGTACTAATACATTTCAAACTATTAATATAAACAGGCTTGTAAATGTCACTAAGCCCTGCCCAGACTAATTGCATTATTTCTATAAATATCAAGGTATTTCAAAGAGGAAAAAGCTATTAAAAAAGCCAAAGACAAACAAGCAAAATAAGGAGTAGACTAAACATGAGGCATTAACAAAATATGTGATAATGCCAGGGTTGCTATTAAAATTTTTTTTTATAAAAATAACGGGGAGACAAAGGTTCTGTTTTCAATGAGACCCATAAAAATAATTGCTTAAGAGAAGTATAATTGTTTAATGACTCAAAATGTGTTTGGTTTTTTTGGACAAGTCTTATTGCAGGAATCCTGCTATTAGCCAGTAGAGCTACCAGCATAGTCGCTCTTAGACAAGTTCCCTCCTGTTCTAGGTTTTGATAAAAAATACCCAATTCTCCACACTGCACCACTTCCTGCTCTAGGAGCCCTGTGGCTCTCTCTCCCGACACGTCCCACAAAAGGACCAACAGCCAATGAATGACTGGGACGGATACACCTGTGTTCACACCCTACCCACTATTATAATAATCTTGGTACAAGTCTTGTAAGGTATCATTTGTAAACTCATGATTTGCCAATCAGTATTGTCCTAGTCAGATAGGTGTGGCAACTTTGTATGAAGTTATAAGATTCCTCTGTATGGTGTTAATACATATTCCAAACCCCACCGCCCTGGCCAAACAGAAGCTGGCAAACAGGTCTGTCCTAAACAAAGGAATGATGCTCTGCTTAATTTGCATTTAAGCAGTTAACAGTCATCAAGCAGGAATGGAAGACAAAGGAAGTTCAAACAGCTTGAAAAAACAGCAGAGAACATCCTTCTACATATTCTTTGGTTCCTGGTTCTTAGCTGAAAATGTTTTTCTAAGAGGGGACTGATGCTATAAAAAGGAAGGATGAACATCCCAAGGGAGTCCTCTCTCTCCGCCTATCGCATGCACTTTCTCTGAAGAGACAAAGGAAGCAGGAGTTGGCCTCTGGGGGAAGGGTCCCGACAAAGAATTTGGTCAGTAACACTGCTGAAAGCATGTGGTGAGAAAACGTTCTTTGAATCTAACGTAGTTTGTTAAGTTAGGCATCAATAAGTGTTTTCTCTTTATTTTTTTGGTAACCATTTCTGGCTTGGATGCCTCATTACTTGTACTCATTTAAAATCTCTCTTTGTAGTTAGTCAACTTGTTTTATCTAATCCAGTGTGTTCATGCTGAAGTGTCTGGGTAACTCTATTTGGAGTAACAAGTTGTGTGCATATTATTCCCTTAAAGGAATAATGTAACATATTTGCACTGTCCAGGAGGGGGCTGGGCAGTACAGGTCATACATTTCTGGGGGAAGATTTGAGACTGGGGATGTATTGGGGTCACCTTGCAGCATAACCACTGCTGCTAAGAGCCAAGGTGTGGCTGGCTGCAGGCCACACACAGACATAGCTGGGAGTGATTTGCGTGTTGGAAGCTGTTTGTGAGCAGTCCAGACCGGAGGCTACAGCAGCAAGGTGCTGTAAAGGGCAGCCTAGGTTACAGGGTGAGGGTGACACAGCTACTCATGAGTATGGATTGGCCCCTGGGATGTCACACTGAGTAAAGGAAGTTTTAGTGTTATGGATGTCTGTCCACTAGGAACTGAGCTGAGACACCATTCCCTTCTCCCACAAGCTAATTTCGCAGGTCTGGTCTACACTACGATTTTACATCTCTCAGTGGTGTGAAAAATCCACACCCCTGAGAGACGTAACTATGCCATCCTAACCCACGGTGTAGACAGAGCTAGGCGGAGAGCTACCGCCTCTTGGGGAGGGGATTACCTACACTGATGGAAGAATCCCCCCCGTCAGCATAGGTGGGGTCCACACTGAAGCGCTACAGCACTTTAAGTGTAGACATACTGACAGAGACCACTTAACAGCCATCAGATAGTAAAATAAAATAAATAAATAAATGTTATATATATATTTGATACAAATCTAGGGAGCCTTGGCTGACCTAGAGAAGACAGACTCTATACTTAGGGCCCCACCAAATTCAGGATCCATTTTGATCAATTTCATGCCTGAGCGTTTTTAAATCAGTCAATTTCACGTTTTCAGATGTAAACATCTGAAATTTCACAGTGTTGTAACAGTGGGGGTCCCAACCCAACAGGTACACGGAGGTGGGTCTGATCTCCCCCCACTCTCCACAGAGCAGCCATGCAGGGGGAAGGACAAGTCCTGTCCCTCCCCAGCCCGGCTGGGACTTGCAGCTAGGAGCCTCCCCTGCCTCCCCCCAAGCTGGGGCACTCTGAGCAGCACAGGGGAGATCAGATTTCATGGGGAAGGGCTTATTTCACAGTCCATGACACTTTTTCACAGCTGTGAAATTGGTAGGGCCTCATCTATACCCCATTTACTAGTCATCTCAGGGACTTGTGCTCAAAGCAGGAAAAAGGACATGACATAACCTACAGTAAGTTGTAGCTGCTGACTCATGGTGTATGTGAGTTTCTAAATAATCTGAAGAGTTGCAGCAGGCCTGTAGATAAATAAGATTAAAAAACCTAGTTTCCCATGTTGGCTTCAAGCCACATTATTGCAGCAGGGAAAAGAAGAAAAAAGTGCAGACGCAGAGTCTTAGCAGAACATGGTACTGATTATTCCTCTATCCCTTACAGACTTTAAGAGTTTTACTATTAGCAGATATATTGCACTTTATATAGAGAGAACATTTATTCAGTGAAAAACTAAGCTAAATTCAGAGCACCAGAATCGCCAAACACCCTAAGCACTGCATGCTGCTTAAGGAAAGCTTCTCAGGCAGGTGAGTCATGACTAGAATTTGCAAGGTGCCTTAAAGTAGAGGGAGACACAAAAAGGGTTTAAAAATCCAAAATAATTAGGAGTGTTTTCATAGGTTCAGTTAAGAAATGTAAATATTTCCCCACAATGCTGGAAACAAAACTACATTGTACTAACACATGAAATCCAAAAAGTGAACTAACTAACGAGAGGAAGTGAAATGGACCAAATTGGTTTCATTGTCCAGTTTGAATGAAAAACACCATCAATGATTGAACACAGACTATTACAAATAGCAAAATTCAGAAATGTAAACCATGTCTAACAGGTACGGGTATATTATAAATTATCATCTTGCAAAGACCACTTTAAAATACTAATTCCAAATCCATGTCTGCAGGACATGATTTATGCTTCAGTTAAAAGGGCAATAATTGGAATTTAAACTCCCTTAAAGACAGATATTTATCTAACACCAGTCACTGGTGGTTTTACACAGTTGTGTTCTATTACATTCAGATTATTACTGGGTTTCGATTTCTAATCACACTGGAGTTACGTGAATAGTGCTCCACTAATTCGTAGAACATTTACTTATTTACTGCAATTAACAACAAGACTACAGATTAGGAGTTTATTGATTAACTGAATGCAAGGCTTTCCCACGTTATGTGTCTAACAACTTCAAAAAGAGGAGTTATTTTCCAGCACCACTGAACAGTTAAACTGTTTTCAAACAGTGTCACAGTACACAATGCTCCATACAGGAAAATGCAGACTGGTGCTAATCCAGGCTGCTTGCCTTCATCTGTAGGGCTAGTCACTTCCCCATCCACAACTCTGTTCTCAAACTGCTGCAGTAAGTAAGTCTGGAGAAAACACAGCAGTGGACCTGTCTTGCCTCAGTGAAAGCTCCCTCCATTGTTAATTACAAGTCCTTTATTTGGGGACCGTGTCTTTAGGTGCCAGACACATGCACAGTAAATTACAGGACAACCTATAAGAAGAAGAAGAAAAAATGCATGTGTAGACCCCTGAATTCTCTAGGTTTTCAACTCACCCTAAGAGAACAAGCCACACAAATACAAGGCCCAAGACACCAATGAGTTAGTCCAATAGTACAATCACCGAACATCCAGTACCATTAACACAAATGGCCCCAACCTGCCCCATTCGCCCCTGACACAAACCAAAATGATCACTCGGGTTCACACATCAGCTACAGCAGGCGAAGTGCACAGGCAGAAAGCTTGAGTGCAAACCACATTCTGAATCCATCCTCCAGCAGCACAGACAACTCTTACAGGATTACGCCACTGCAGTCATGGATGCAAAATGAGCCTTCTACCCCTCCACTACCAAGGCCAGCACGGCTATTTTGCATAGTGAACTGGTTAATTAATCCAGACAGCATAGCCCAAATATCTGACACAAGCACCAAGCATGGGGAAGAGCAGTCAGCATATTTTGCTGATAAGATAAATTGAAAATGTATGGAACACACTGGAACAAACGAAACTGCACTCAAACCAGACTCTGTTACCCACCCTGACACAGTTTGGCCCCATCACACAGCACAAACTTAAGAAGCCCTAAAAAATGTTAGCGCCACAACCTGTGAAATGGATCCATGCCCTTATAAAAGCCAGCGAAGAACAACTATGCCCGCTCTCAATGGAAATAATCAATGTCTCCTTCAGACAAGCACACCTACAAAACTCTTTGAAAAAGAGAGTTTGCCCAGCGCTCAAGAAGCCATCACTGGACCCTGAAGATCTCCCCAACAACCATCTGGTCTCCAGCCTCCCCTTCCTAGACAAAATAACTGAAGGAGCAGTAACCACCAAGCTCCAATAACCACACATGACATGGGCCAACATCCTGGAAGTCTCACAATCAGGGCTCAACACAGAGACAGTTCCACTGGCACTAAATGACATTATGGCCGTGGGCACAAGACTTCCATGTTCACACTGCTGGACCTTTTTGCTGCCTTTGACACAGAGGACCACTTACTAACCCAGCTACATGATGTAGCAGGAGTAGGTGGCCCAAGACTACAGTGATTCCATTCATTCCTCTCCAGTAGACTGAATGGCAATAGGTAATTGCCCCCGCCCTGCTCCAAAGGCACTCATCTGCAGAGTCCCATGGGGATCCATACTATTCCCTGTTATTTTCAATATCTACACAAGCCCACTGGGATTTAGTCAGACCCCCTGGGCTCAGCAGACAATGGGGTGCCCATTGCACTCAACTATATCTCTCATTCTCAAGTGGTGGAACCACTGCCACTAACAAGATGTCAGAATGTCTTGTGGGGGGAACGGGGGCAGAAATCAGCTCCTGGATGAAGTGCAGCTGGCTCAAGCTGAATCGAGGCAAGATGGATACGACACCTCGTCAGAAAGGGGAAATGCACTGAAGAACTAGCAGAGACAGTGTCTCCACCTGCCACTGAAGGCAGACAGCTCTCATTTGTCAGACAGGCACAAAGCCTCAGGCCTTGCTTGACTCCTCAATATGCTGGGCTGACCAGGTAGCACCAGTATCTAAAAAGTGCCTTCTTTTACCTGCAGCTTGTTAAGAAACTTCTTCCCTTCCTCCTGGATGAGAACCTGCCCACAGCAACCCATGCATGTGTCACCTCCAGGCTGGACTGCTGGAATTCAGTCTCTGAAACTGAACATGAAGACAATGTACAGGATTCGGCTGGTACAGGATGTGACGTGGAAGAAGCCCCATCATTTGGGAGATTCAAAAACAGAACGGTGCAAAGCACTGGAGGTTTGCTGTACGCAATAACCCCGTATTGCATGTATTTGGTAGGGTGCAGAGGGAGATGGTGCTTGCAGATGGAAGAGACTATTTGTGAACATTTGATTACACGAATAGGGTTCTCAGATCACGATAGGGAACATCCCCTCAGAGCATAGCCCACATGCCATGCTACTCAATTTGATTAGGTCGAGACATCTTTGTGCTGCATGATTTGCGGTGCTGCTAAAGGAAGAGAAAGCCAGACCAGAAACTTACCCACAATATCAACCACGTCAGGCCGGATGAGTGGTTCTCCACCAGTCAATCGGATCTTGTCCACACCTTCCTTCACAAAGAGCCTGGCAATGGTGATTATCTCCTCGGTAGTGAGCAGCTCTGATTTAGGGGTCAGCTGAACTCCCTCTTCTGGCATACAGTACTGACCTGAATGAGCAATCAAGAAATACATGGGCAAATGGAAGAATCAGCCACTGGCAAGGAACCAACACTGTACTTGGATGCACTTTGCATAGCAACTGCCTGTAACTGCCAATTGTTCTGCCTTGCAGAAATACAGCTAGCAAGAACAGAGTCAAACTAGCAACCCACGGACAAGGCTGCTGGCCTAATTCCTAAAATAACTTTACACCTACTTGACAGGTCTGTAAATAAAAGTTCACCACTTAAGTCTGGAGGGAGGCCAACCCATGGCAAAAATATGGGTGTTGCCAAAACTGTATTTTTCACACAAGGAGTTTTGGTTGAAATTTTTTTCCCCAGCTCTAGTTCCTACAGGTGGGCCACCATATCCTGTGGAGTACATGAACCTCACTGTGACATAGAGGGGGAAGGAAGAAGACAGACTTACATCTGAGGTTGCATTTCTCAGTCAGGGAGATCCGCAGGTAGTTGTGCTGACGGCCAAATCTATCAGTCAGGAAAGCAGAGAAAGGGGCAGCATGTTCAGTTAGGAAACCTTTTCTTCTTGTGCTTGGCAATTCCTGAGGAGAAAAAGCAACAAAACAAGGGGTAGCTGTTTTCATCTTCAAAGCACTGTACAAATGTTAACTGAATCTAAACTTCACAGGGAAATCATCATCCACATTTTATGGAAGGGGAAAACAGAGGCACACAGAAGCCAAGTGATTTTGACCAAGACCAAAAAGTGAGTCTCAGTGGAACAGCTAAGGAGTTCCAGGGGTTTCCCGACTCTCATCCCCTGCTTAATTCCATTGCATCATGCTGCATATTTAAGATAAAGGGGAAGGAACCATATTAAAGTTAGCCACTTTGTGCAGCAGTTGCTGTAGGCCTTCTCTGCAAAGCATTTTGCAAGGACAGTTTGATTCCTGAAATCTATAAAGACAGAGGGAAAGATATACACCCAAAATAGTCAGCCGGACGCCCTCATTGTGGTCCTCAAATTGATCAACCTGGGCATGAGCCTTCCAGGCATTTTGCTGCCTAGCAGAAGAACTAAAAGTTAGAACTGAAAGTACACCACTAGCCTTCTGCCTGTGAAAGTTCAAGTATGAGACAAAAGGCCCTGTCCAACGTAAGAACAAATTGGGCCACTTTGAACGGTTTTTTAAATCTGTGGGCAACAGCCATATTTAGTATAGTTTTCCAGCTTGAATTGTGTTCGAAGCCTCGTGCTGTGGACATGGCTCGGCTAACATGATTCCCAGGTGAAAGGCTCTGTGTAACTAGTCAGGGAGAGCAGTGCTAAAACCCCTAATAGTAATACGACAGTGTTTTAAACAAGGTTGTAACTAACACAATGCTGTTCCCCTCTCCTTGTGTGTGCGCCTAAAAGTGCTAGAAGCACAACACATTTGGGACTAGTTACTCCAGGTTGCAACACTATCTGAAATCCCTGCTTCATGCTCCTGCATGCATAGAGCCCTGCGTGGATACAAAATTTGTATCTGCATCTTATCCGCAAAAATGGTCCGGGGATATCTGCAGATTTGCGGGGCTCTATGCATGTGTAGTTAAAGGAAGTAAACCATCAGCAAGGGAAGGGGGTCAGAGAACTGTACAACAGGGGTCAAATGTGGGGAGAGCTAATAAGAGACTCCCAGGCCTGGGTGGGACAGGCAAATCTAAGTTTCAAACCAGTGCTGCTCAAGACACAAACCGTATTGAGCAGCAGCTAACAAAGGTGGAAAGGGGGAAAAAAAAAGAAACATCGCCCAAGTAGGATGCCAACCCTCTAGGATTGCCTGAAGCCTCCAGGAATGAAAGATTAATCTTTAATTAAAGATTATATCATGGGATGAAACCTCCAGGAATACATCCAACCAGAACTAGCAACCCTAAGCAATGTTTAGTGCACTAGAGTCAAAGTTTAGCATTAGCCCCGGGCCACTGCTTTGCTTACTGGGCCATTAAGAGAAGCTGATGCTTGATTAAAACATCTTAGTTATAAATAATTCTGCATCTCATCCCTTTCACAGAGGGGTGCTGGTAGGAAATCATGCTGTCACCTGCTTCCAAGGGTCAGCAGCTGGTGCTGCTGGCTCCTCACTCAGGGTCAGAACCCCCTACTTATGAAGCACTGACCATCCTCACAGCATGGGGCAAGGACTCCACTCTGGAGATCAACTACAGACCAGTGGTCCAGCAAAATGTCCCTAAGAATGGGGGTATTAGAGAGTTAAAGGAAAGTTTGTCTTTTACCTATTTCCAAGTAAGGAAATTGCAACCATTGATCCTCAGAGTGGGCTGCCCTTATCTCTTAGCTACTTGGGGAACAAACCCAGACTTGTTTGTGGATGGGGATTAAGACTTTACAAAAGCGCTCCAGAAATAGTTATTTTAAAAGCAGAGAAAGTGCCAACATCTAAAAAAATATATTAAAGTGATAGAACAGATCATTCCCAGAGCAAACTAATTAAGAAAGAGCTATTTGCCAAACTTTGCTTCTGCTGATGCCTCCAGGTTCAACATACATTGTGTGGAAGACTAGAATGCTTTCTCTAAGAGGCTCAAACTACACCTGTATGCCTCAGAAATACAGGCATGCTTACAGTCATCTAGATTATATGGCTGGATTCTAAGCTATTATACCAGCATAGATCTGGACATCACTGAAATCAATGGAGTTACACTGGTGCTTATCTGGTGTAAGTAAGAGCAGGTTGAATTGCACAGGCTTCAGAAGTCTGTGGGATTCCCTCTCCACTTCACAATAACGCAATATCCTCATTAATTTTATTTCTAAATCTTTCTGTTCTTGAATAAACCTATTAATAGTGCCTATCAAGCTTGTGCCTGGTTTTCTCCCCACTCCATATCCCCACTATGTCAAGTTTAAACACACCTTTGAGTTGGAGTAAGACTATATAAATGACCTCCCCACCCATATTCCCTGTGGCCACTCTCCATTTCCCTCTCCTCCACCTCCTATCCCATGGTTTATCAGATCATTCAAGCCTCTGGCTAAAGAACTGTGAAAGCTACTGTGAAAAAATCTGAGAGTGAAACCATAATTTGACATAGAAACTGAGATCCATGGTCTGCTATTAACACGGGGAGCTGAGCCTGAGGTTTGAGACTCTGAAGTAAGACAGGGTGACAGCAGCCAGTTCGCTCCCTGCCTTTGGGCTAATCCCTAACCACTTCCCATGTGAGACTACTCCTAAGCTGCATGCTTCAGTATATTAGCAAGTCTGGATAGACAACTGCCTCAGAAAGCTTTACACTTTTAAGGTTTGAACAAGCATGCTCAGACAGACCCCAAAGCTGAAGTCTTGGATGCACTCTTGAGACCACAAGATGTACATTTTTTAAGTATCAGAGTAGCAAGTTTTTCAAGTAGGTCTTCAATCTCACTCTGCTGAAAGCTACCAAGCTTTGCCTGCTGGTTATATCTCTCTACTCCCAGCTCTGCCACTAACCTGTGGGGTGCTGGGCAAGTTATTTAACCCCACGTTACTTCCACTTCCCCACCTGTAAAACAGGGAGAATACTAGTTAACCACTTTTATAAGTGTTTTCAGAGGCTCAAGTTAGAGGAGCTATAGAAGTGGTTTTTGTTTGTTTTTAAAATACCTATATGCTCTTATCTGGTGGTGGATGCTCACATTTCTCCATTTATATTAATCACAATTATATTAAGATTTTATGGAGACCAACTGAATAATTATGATAGACACTGAGCAGTCACTACATGAAGGGAACAAAATAAGGTTAGAATAATGGGAGGAGAGGTGTGAGATGCAATGGAAATGGTTCTTAAAAATGCAATGCATTTTGTTTCCATTAATGCTCTTCAGACACAGCATCATAAAATTATTTAAGGAGACAGGTTTTGTGTTAGCAAGTTAAAGAAAAAAGGAATATTTAAAATCCTGTGACTACAGTGGCCAGTTCCAGACATTCTAGCTATCCTTGTTAGGTTATAATGGGTAAGAGGTTAAAGGTTAAGGATCTGACTGTAAACCTCAAACGTTAAATGAGTGACTGGACTCTAGGGCTGCATTATGTGGAGGATATGGAGAGGATGAGAGAACAAGCCACGTCACAGATGTTAGTCACATCACTCAGGCCACGTCTACACTACCCGCCGGATCGGCGGGTAGTGATTGATCTATCCGGGATCGATTTATTGCGTCTAGTGTAGATGCAATAAATCGATCCCCGATCGCTCTGCCGTCGACTCCGGAACTCCACCAGGGTGAGAGTCGGAAGCGGAGTCAACAGGGGAGCAGCGGCTGTTGATCCCGCACCGCGAGGACACAAAGTATGTGATTCTAAGTCGATCTAAGATACGCAACTTCAGCTATGAGAATAGCGTAGCTGAAGTTGCGTATCTTAGATCGATTCCCCCCCCCCCCCGCCCCGCCCCGCCCCCCTAAGTGTAGACCAGGCCTTTGTGCGCTACTGGAAGGAGCTCAGATACTGTGTTGATGAGCATGGTATAAAAACCTATACAGAAGAGCTATTCAAAGTTGCTGCTGAAAAAGCTCCAGAACTGCTCTGCCTGCACAGGTTGGATGCCAGGAGGTCAAGTGTAGAGGTGTACTAGTGAAGCACAGCCCTGCCCACATTATGCCTGGCTCTAGCCAGCAGCGTTAGTCACTCCATAGTTTAAACAAGGGAGCCCTAGCACTATGTTTAGAGATATTTACAATATTTTCCATACTCTAGATACAGCTAAGCCTATTCCCCCTCAGAAGTTTTTTTGGAGAAGATTTTCTGCGTGCTACTCCTTTGGGTGGGAGACAGGTAGAAGATACACTCTCTGAACAGATCAGCCAGGCAGTGTAGGGCATGTGGGGTGGAGCAAGGTGCAGCCAGACAGACAGCAGAACAGTGGGAGGTGAGAGAGGTGACATCTAATAGCTGAAGCTATTTTGACTCATTCGCAGCTGTTCTAACACTGCAAACCTTTTTAAAAAAGCAGAAACAATCCTTTTGTAGGAACATAATCTTCCCAGAGACCACTGTTCAATTTACTTCCGCTCTCCAACTGCAGAGATCTTGTAATTAAATGGCAAGAGTCCAGAGGACTTTCAATAGCAGCTTGGCCAGTGGACTGGTAAGGTCTGAAAACAGGCACGAAGCACAAGTGTCTGCTTACGTAAAGTGGCTCATTAGCCCTGTTTGGGTACATCTACTTTGCAATTTAAAAAACCCCCACCACACTGAGTCTCAGATCCGTGGTCAGTTGAGTCCGGCTCCCAGGGCTCAGGATGCAGGGCTAAAAATTGCAGTGTTGACATCTGGGCTCAGGCTGGAGCCCAGGCTCGGAAACTTGATGAGGGGTGTGGGTCTCCGAGCCCAGGCTCCAACCCCAGCTTCTACACAGCAATTTTTAGCCTCGCAGCCTGTGCTCAAATTAACTGACCTAGGCCAGCTGCAACTGTGTCACGGGTCTTTTATTGCAGTGTGGACATACCCTTAGTTACCAGTACTTTTACTGTCGGTCGTCCATTTTCAGCAGGCAGAAGGAAATCTATGCCTGCTTCTGTCTGAAGTTTGCTTACTACACTAAAAAGGATGCCAGATTCAGTTTGAACAACAGAACAGTATCAGGTGTCAATATAGGACCCTGGCCCTCTCTGTTTGCATTTGCCAGTAGGTAAAACTGATAACTACAGACACTCATCAACACACAGCCAAGCTCTCAGCTCAGACCCTATACATGATTCATCCATGGTAACTACTAAGAAGGCTTCCAGATGAGCAGGCAGTGGAGTAAATCTACCTTTATCTCCCAGGGGGTAGTGCAGACAGACCACACGGTGTGTCTACCAGTTCTGTGAAGCCTTGTTGACATTAGGGAGTGCTACACCAGGCCTGCACCTAGCAGAGAGAGATGAACCACCATTAGCTCTGGTGGTAATTTCTGGTAAAAAAAATTCCCTAATGTAGAAAAAGTATAAGAAAGAGAGCACACAGCTACGTTTATAGACTTAACCTGTGCTCATCCCTCAACTAACTTTGTGGTTGTTTTACATCCTTTAGTTGCTTCACATACTTTCAGATAACTAGCAACCTTTGCCTATTATAAATGTGAAACTGGCACTCTCTTCAAGGACACAGTCCCAATGTACAGCAAAACCTGCCAAGAGCAACCATTCATGGGAGTTTGCAGAAGTGGATGCTTGTAAGAGGTGGTCTCTCTTCAAAGGTATGGTACTGCCACCCTTACTTCTCCGCTGCTGATGGCAGCACTGCTTTCTGAGCTGGGTGCCTTGCCAGCAGCCGCTGTTCTCCGGCCACCCAGTTCTGAAGGCAGAGCGGAGAGCGGTGGCTGGGCACCCAGCTCTGAAGGGAGTAAGAAAATGTCATTGGTTGCAGATGACAGATGGCTGCTCTTCACAGTTTCTTCAGTTAAATTATAGGGGGGAAAGTTCCATGGCCTCTCCAAGTACTCACTTGTGACGGGTGGTCTCTCTTCAGAGGAGGTCGCTAAGGTAGATTTTACTGTAGTTTTATAAAATCTTTTAGCTGTTTAAACATACTTTTTGAAACTGAAATCAAGATCTGCTTCCTTAATTGAATTTTTCTTCAGTTGCATAAAATGGTTTGTTATTGTAATGTTGCTTGAGCGCTAGAAGCTACTTGTAATTTAAAAGCAAATGCATTGATGCTTTTGCTTTTTCTACACACTAAAAATAAAATAGAAGTCCTAGTTATTAGTCATGACACTCTCATTATAACCTTAGAATCTGTAACAAATCTCCACCAGAAGCATGCAAAAGCTGGTGTAACACAAGGTTATAAAAGATTGACAACTTTAAAGTGAATGAAGAGGGGAAAGCTTACTACCCAGGGCTTTCCCCAGTGAAAGTATGACTCCAACTGTTCCTCTCCCTCTGCCCAAGTGATGCAAACAGAGATTCACCACTAACTCATGTCATCTGGATCTGCAGACTCATGTCGATATGGTCCCTTTAAAAGTATTCTGGAAATAATTAACAATCTTTGCTTGGTGTGTAGCAGACAGGCTTCTGTAAAACAACAGAGATCATGTTTTCATCCTGACTGCTAGAACTTCCTATTTATTAGCTTGTTGTCATATCCTTATACTGGGATACCGTTTAGGGGACTGGTACTGGGAGGAGTCATAAGAACAGCCATACTTGGTCAGACCCAAACGCCCATCTAGCCCAGTATCCTGTCTTCTGACAGTGGCCAGTGCCAGGTGCCTCAGAGGGAATAAACAGAACGGGTAATCATCAAGTGATCCATCCTTAGCTACCTACGTTTCCAGGTCAATCCAACCTAGGCTGGTGCTGACAGCAAGTTCCCACTAATGGTTATTCACAGACACGCGAGATGAGTAGTTGGTAGTTCTCATTCAAGTTTCTAGTGGAACTGTTGTCTACATTACCAAAAACAAAAAAACCCACACCTCTTCAGTTGGCACTCACTGGCATTATCAATAGCCTCAGTAGAAAGGCCAAGGATTAAATGGTTATGGGCCCTGAACTATTTTTATCCCACCTGAAAGGTCAGTTGAGGCACACTGATAGGGGGGAGCTGGAGGAGCCTGCTCTGCTACTGACTGTACTGCTACCTGATCTGTGAACAAAGGACTTCAGACTCCTGGGCTGTCAATCTGACACTTTATATTAGCACTAAGATGTTTAGAAGATCACACTGAATAGTTTAAAATTATATATATATATAAAAACAGTTATTTCTGTAACTCTCCGTGACAGGGTGTCAAGCCTCCAGATGTGTCAATCAGATTGTGCTTTCTAGAGTAATTTTTCCACAAATATAAAAAAATTAAAAAAAGTTATCACCAGAAATATTAACACCCATTAGGAATATCGCAAGATGGCCTAATGCAGGGGTTCTCAAACTTCATTGCACCACGACCCCCTTCTGACAACAAAAATTACTACATGACCCCAGGAGCAGGGACTGAAGCCTGAGCCTGCCTGAGCCCCGCCATCCTGGGGGGGGTGCCAAAACCTGAGCCCCACCCCCCAGGTGGAGTGGGAGCAAAGCCAAAACTCAAGGGGTTCAGCCCCAGGCAGGGGGCCAGTAACCTGAGCCCTGCCACCCAGGGCTGAAGGACCTAAACAAATTGGAGGATTGGGCCAAAAGAAATCTGATGAGGTTCAATAAGGATAAGTGCAGGGTCCTGCACTTAGGATGGAAGAATCCAATGCACCGCTACAGACTAGGGACCGAATGGCTAGGCAGCAGTTCTGCGGAAAAGGACCTAGGGGTGACAGTGGACGAGAAGCTGGATATGAGTCAACAGTGTGCCCTTGTTGCCAAGAAGGCCAATGGCATTTTGGGATGTATAAGTAGGGGCATAGCGAGCAGATCGAGGGATGTGATCGTTCCCCTCTATTCGACACTGGTGAGGCCTCATCTGGAGTACTGTGTCCAGTTTTGGGCCCCCCACTACAAGAAGGATGTGGATAAATTGGAGAGAGTCCAGCGAAGGGCAACAAAAATGATTAGGGGTCTAGAGCACATGACTTATGAAGAGAGGCTGAGGGAGCTGGGATTGTTTAGTCTGCAGAAGAGAAGAATGAGGGGGGATTTGATAGCTGCTTTCAACTACCTGAAAGGGGGTTCCAAAGAGGATGGCTCTAGACTGTTCTCAATGGTAGCAGATGACAGAACGAGGAGTAATGGTCTCAAGTTGCAATGGGGGAGGTTTAGATTGGATATTAGGAAAAACTTTTTCACTAAGAGGGTGGTGAAACACTGGAATGCATTACCTAGGGAGGTGGTAGAATCTCCTTCCTTAGAGGTTTTTAAGGTCAGGCTTGACAAAGCCCTGGCTGGGATGATTTAACTGGGAATTGGTCCTGCTTCGAGCAGGGGGTTGGACTAGATGACCTTCTGGGGTCCCTTCCAACCCTGATATTCTATGATTCTATGATAAGATACAGCAGGCCACAGTGCTGCATGCTACAGCCTCACCCGACACATCCCTCCCACAACACTCCTCTTCATTCCTCATGCAAAAAGCAAAGGAAGACCACAGATCTGCAACATGTATTGTGTGTAACATCTCATTCCGGAGCCACAAGTGGGTAGTATTCGGGGGATAATTCCTCCTTCGTTTAGGTGGATGGCAGAAAGGAGCCCCATATTCAAACCCTACCGAGGGGCATGCCAAGTGGCAAACGTGATCATATTTAGAATATCTGCATAATCTATAGCGAGCAGTATCTGATTTTGGTGACCAATCTGAGTGCTTATTTTGTGGAAGGAACTTGGAAAGAATATCCCTCCTGCTATTTGACCCCCAGAAGGGAGAGAGAAGAAAGGGGGATACAGAACCCCATTTTACATGGAATAACTGGCATTGATTGGCTGCTTAAATCACAGGGGGATTCAGATGACATTTTAGACCACAATACAACTGCCACCACCATACACATAAAAGTCACAGATCTACCCACCAGATATCCCAAGTGCTCTTCCCTTCTTGCAAGCAAAAAATTTAAAAAAATTAAAAAAAAAAACAAAAAAACAAAAAAAGGTGATTGACAATATTCTGCTTTAAAACCTGCAAAGTAGCATTCAAAAAGAGCAAGGTATTCCAGATTGCATTTTTAAAATTGCTCAGTCTCTAGGACGGCAATTTTAGACTTAAAGCTCTGCTTGTGGTCACATAATTTAAACAAGTCTACTATGTGACCCATCGAAAACCAAACAACCATTTTTCTAACTTATTGAGCCAATTTTACTGACAGGTAAGTTGTTTACTGTCAGTTTGATTACTTGTAAAAAAGTATTACATCCACCCTCAGTTTAAAAATATTACTGACTTCCAGTAATCCAGAAACCAGCACCAGAACCTAGTCCCAGTCTGTTTTTCGCTCGTTAAGGGGCTGCCATGTGAGAGAGTGTCATCAATAAATCATGTAAAACTTGTGATTATTCTGTATGTCAAGTCCTATTTTTGCAGATGTGTGCCAGACACTTACACTCTGCATGTTTCTGTTGTGCCCTTCCACCCCCAGTTTGGCACCGAGGAGGTGGAATTAATTTTCGAGGCATCTAACAGTTAAGTTGGGAGCAGCCTAGTTAGGACAATGTTTTTGCTGAGGAAATTCAGTTTCAAGACAGCTGTGCAAAGTAAACAAACAGCCTTCCTACTAGGAAGTCCACATGACCTCTTGGGTTACATCCAGTTGATCATCAGATGACCAATTTCAACAAAGATGGCCACTTCTGGCATTTACAGATAATGTGCTTTTGAATAGTGTACAGTATATCCAGAACAGAAAAACATTTTTGCTGAATGACTTGTTCACTACAAAATGGATAAAGGAGATGTAATTTCACTATTACTAAACAAGAGAATAATACACTGTAATTAAGAGATAAGTATTATTATTACACTTGAGACAAAAAACCGCCTGTAATGGGGGAGAGGGGGTATTATCGCTTAAAGTTAACACATCCAGGTTGAACATTTTAAAATGCACAGAATTCCTTACTCGTAACATGGTAGATTTTAAATTCTTTCAGTATTTATAAAATCTAATTTACTTTTCACCACATATACCATTTAACTATCTGGTTTTTTTCTCATCTTGGACAAGTGAAAAACTATTCAGGTTTCACTATTGTTTTCAGTCAATTTCAGTTCCAGTGCTAGGATATAATAGTTGCAATTACTCCAGAGGAATATTTAAACAGAAACCAGAAAATGTTGAATGAAATCAAATTTAAAGTAGTAGTACATTACTAAACACAACACTTAAGTCTGGAGCTTAAACTGTGTGACATTATTTCCAGTTATAAAAGGTTACTTGTACAGCGGTTGTAAAAAGTCACCCTTTAAACACAGACCTCCCCTTTGAATCAACTCACAATTATGATAATAGAGAACATTATTCTTAGATATTTCCGCAATTTTTTAAAAAAATAGTTAAGATTAGAGGGATACAGTTTTCACCTTCGTTCCCAGCTGTGAACTGCCATGTGGCACTGTTGTCTCCTCTTAGCCAGCTGCCACATTCCAGTCCAGATGTGGTTACATTTCACTGGTGAGCCCAAGGATTTCTGTACATGATATTTCTGTAAAGCACTTTAGGATCTCTCAAGGAGAAAAAAAAGTGCTATCTAAAACCAAGATCATCAGTGTTCAAACAGTAGTTGCCCGTCTCAGTATTAAGGAGACAGAAAAGGCACAACAGGAGCTCCTTTAACAGATTTTTTTTAGAATTATCTACAGTCCACCCATTTTTTTCTTCCTTCTAGATAGCTACTTTGAGGGGAAAGTGGACTGTGCAACTCAGCTTTCCAAGAAAGGCAGATTTAGCAGCCTGCAGCTCACCATGATAGGCATTTTCACAAGGCTACCTCCTCCATACAGATGCCCAAGGTCTCCGGGCACATTCTGTAAGAGCAAACAGTTGTGCCAATACCTTGTTTAAAAGCCCTCACCCCCCTGCTGCTCAGCTGTTGACCCCCCCGCCCCACACACACACACACTTCGCCCCAGAGGTGGCCTTTTGTCAGTGTTAATTGCTATGTAAAGTATGACCCCCCCCCTTCCCCAAAGCCAGGTAACCCCTAGCCTCCAAAACGCCCTCTTCCTTGGCACCCTCCCCCTAAATAACTACTGCCCCACTCTCCTCTATGCATATAATCCCCAGGGGCTGGCACCCACCTGATCCTCAAATCCAGGCACCCTCTGGCCCCCTCTCCCTAGCTAACTCCCACCCCACCAGCCCCCCCATTTAACTCCCTCCTTCCCAGCTGCCCCCCACAACCTCCCTACTGAGCCAGACACCTGCCCGCCTACATGGCTCCCCCGCTGCAAGGAGCCACGCCGCCCCGGGGCTCCCATTAACCCCCCGGGCTGCTGCCCGCCACTCACCTGCGCCGGGGCGGGGGCAGCCACAAGCGCTTCCTGCTGCTGCTGCTGCCGCCGCACAGGAGCCCCGGAGCTGCAGCCCCTGCCCGGCCGGGCACGGAAGGGCCCCCGCAGGAGACACCCGCGAACCCCCCGCGCCGCTGCCATAGGCCCTGACTGAGCCCGGCCCGCACGGATCCGCTACCTGCGGGGCAGCTCACGCTGCTTCTGCCCCGGACAGCAGCCGACGCTGTCGGCCTGAGTCACGTGGGGGGGAGAGGCCCCAACCAGCCAATCGCAATGCGGGGACGGCCGAGGTCGCCGTGCCGCATGCTGGGAGTTGTAGTTCCTCAGCCGCTTCGGGGGCGCAGGTGGTTCCAGGCTGAAAGAAGTAAAAACAAAAAAACAGCACTTTTTCTTTTTTTTTTTTTTTGGTAGTCTTAGATTTTCAGGTTTTTTCTGCCTTGTGTTTCCTGGGAGACTCAGAACACCTGAAGAACTGGCAGGGATTTGGTATCAGAAATACCATCGCAAAATGGACAATAGGATTGTTATTCAGACTGTTCAAAAGTTTGTTTTTGCTAATTCCTGGTTAGCTCAAGTGTATGAGAAACATTTGCAAGAAAAGATATTTTTGTTCAAAGTCTTCAAAAGAACTGAGAAATCTCCCAGTCCATTTCTCTGGGTCCTCCAAGGAGTTCTCTAGCAAAAACAGGGAAAACAAAACTTTACATACTCAGTACTTCTAAATTTAAAAAAATAATTAAAAAAAACCCTTTAATGGTGGAGATTGATAGGTAATCATGCTTCCATTTTGCTTTATAAAGCACGCGTTTGCTCCAATTGATGGCAATATGCTAGTTCAGTTGATGGTAATATGCTGGTACCTTTCATTCCTACTTTTGTTTTTCTTGAAAATAATATTGCACCACAGACATTTTGTATATATGCAGAAATTGAACAGTAGGTCTCTACCAGCTGTGGTCCAGATCCTGTTTTCAGTTATCAAAAGCTTAAACCCCTACCATTTGAGCTAAAAAGGCAACACGTTTAGTTATGATTAAGCAGCTGGCTGTTACAGTCACTGTTCAATTAAGCAAACAAATATTTTCAATAATAAAGATAATGACAGGGTTCAGAGTAGCAGCCGTGTTAGTCTGTATTCGCAAAAAGACAAGGAGTACTTGTGGCACCTTAGAGACTAACAAATTTATTTGAGCATAAGCTTTCGTGAGTTACAGCTCACTTCATCGGATGCATTCAGTGGAAAATACAGTGGGGAGATTTATATACATAGAGAACATGAAACAATGGGTGTTACCATACACACTGTAACCAGAGTGATCACTTAAGATGAGCTATTACCAGCAGGAGAGCCCGGGGGGCGGGACCTTTTGTAGTGATAATCAAGGTGGGCCATTTCCAGCAGTTGACAAAAACTCTGATGAACAGTGGAGGGTGGTGGGGGGAAATAAACATGGGAAAATGCTTACAGACAGCCCCCCAATCTGAAGCAAATACTCACCAGCAACCACACACCACACAACAGAACCACTAACCCAGGAACCTATCCTTGCAACAAAGCCCGTTGCCAACTGTGTCCACATATCTATTCAGGGGACACCATCATAGGGCCTTATCACATCAGCCACACTATCAGAGGCTCGTTCAGCTGCACATCTACCAATGTGATATATGCCATCATGTGCCAGCAATGCCCCTCTGCCATGTACATTGGTCAAACTGGACAGTCTCTACGTAAAAGAATAAATGGACACAAATCAGACGTCAAGAATTATAACATTCAAAAACCCAGTCAGAGAACACTTCAATCTCTCTGGTCACTCGATTACAGATCTAAAAGTTGCAATTCTTCAACAAAAAAACTTCAAAAACAGACTCCAACAAGAGACTGCTGAATTGGAATTAATTTGCAAACTGGATACAATTAACTTAGGCTTGAATAGAGACTGGGAGTGGATGGGTCATTACACAAAGTAAAACTGTTTCCCCACGTTTATTTTCCCCCCACTACCCCCCACTGTTCCTCAGACGTTCTTGTCAACTGCTGGAAATGGCCCACCTTGATTATCACTACAAAAGGTTCCCCCCCACCTCCCGCTCTCCTGCTGGTAATAGCTCACCTTAAGTGATCACTCTGGTTACAGTGTGTATGGTAACACCCATTGTTTCATGTTCTCTATGTATATAAATCTCCCCACTGTACTTTCCACTGAATGCATCCGATGAAGTGAGCTGTAGCTCATGAAAGCTTATGCTCAAATAAATTTGTTAGTCTCTAAGGTGCCACAAGTACTCCTTTTCTTTTTAATAAAGATAATGTTCAATTAAAACATAAACTGTTTGATGTTGTGTGCAACTGCAGAAAGGTAAATGAGCAAGTTATGGCTTGCCTAATCACCAGCAGTTTTGTGAATTCTTTCCATGGTGCCTCTACTTTCCTCTCCCTTATGGTGGCTATTCCCCTACAGTCAACGGTTTGATTTTTAACTTAACTACAAACACCTCTGCATGTGCTAAACTGTACTTATATCCATAGTCCCATTGATTTTGATGGGATTGTGCATGTTAGAAAAGTTAAGCATATGTATTAATGTTTGCATGATTAAGGCACATTGTAACCACAAGTTATGATGTCTTGATACAATATCACGTCACTGCAAGGCATGATATTGATCCATTTACTGCAGGATGAATAGCCAATCCTTAACATTCAGGACAGTTGCCTTATTTCAACAGATGGGAATCCTTGCAGAAATTTTTCTATATCGCCAGGCTTTCAGTTATATGAACGGCTGTGTAGTGTGTGTGACTTATCTCCTGCATCTACTTGTTCTAAAGCCTTGAACCCAAGGAATGTGATTCTTGTTTCAGTTCTGACCTACATGGAGTCTGATGGATTACCCCCTTTTTATTTAGTTATTCCTTTTGTTTTGAGTTTTGGCTGAATTCTTATTTAACCCATTAACCACACAGCAGAACTCAGCCAAGCGATTTCTGGTTGCACATTCACAGATGAATTACACTCTTGGTACACTGAGACATTTTGCACTTTGCACTGTGCCATCCAGATAAATCAATGTGTTAGCCAAGATGTATTACAACCCACATGAACATTTGAAGGGCAGAGTCCATGGATCAATGTACTTTATAAGCCCTTACGAGAAAATACAAGAATAAAAAAAAAGATTGGCTGGTCCTGGTCCTATCTGTTATCTTTTTCCATACATAATGAGTAAACAAAATTCTTTAAATCCAAGTGTTTTTATTTGAGTAAGAGAACAACAAAATAAGAACAAATACAAAGTCTCCAGAAGAGAGGACAGTGTTTGTGTACATCTGGCAGTCAGCATTATGTTCTGAGTACAGAATGGCTGCTGAATTCTGCACACTGGGAGAGTGCTTATAAATCAAATGTGGACAACAAAAACATTGCAGTGTCACAGTTTAATAACACCCCACTTTGGTGTCTCTGGATCTAAAACAGCATCGGATAAAGTTCAAATGACAAAGAAATGGGTGACTCATATTCATGGAGATGCAGCTGTGTTGCTTTCCTGCCAGTTGTCCCCTTTACACATTCAGCTTCTGGTTTTTGGTTTGTTTGTTTTCCCCACCAAGCATAATGCCTGGACTCCAGCAACACCTAAAGCATCTGGAGCCTGTCTGTCCAGCTTCTACATGCTACAGGAGACCACAGCAGTTAGAGATGGAACAGACTCTCTGACTGTTGAGTCTATTTCCCTGCAAGGGTGGAACATAGTAGAGGACATATCAGATACTAAACTGGACCTGTAACCTGCCAGCAACTTCAACAATCCCTTAAAGAAACAGGGGCACTTTATTAGAGATTCAGTATCAAACACTGACTCATATGTAAAATATGACTGGGTTACTTATGACATTTCTCTGTTATACATGGATTTCATAGCATTCTTCACTGCAAAGCACACCACAGAGTTACTGTTCTGATCTACACTACAGGTGCAGTAGAGTTAATTGGCATCAGCATAGAAAGTACTAAAGAACTGATACTGCATGGTCTTTTGTAATTATAGTTTGCTTCCTCCGCTCGAGAAAGGTGTGATAGCCTCTCTGGGGGACTTTCTTTTGTAGCAGGCACAGGGATAACGTCCTCTGTTCTCGAAGTACTGCCATAGGGAGTCACAAAAGCACATTTCAGCAAAGGACATGGATGGGGTAGGATTTTGCAAGACCCCCCCATTATCTTCCCTTGGAGCTCGGGTGAGGGAAAGCTCATAGCCTTCTTCCCCTCCCCCTTGTCTCCTCTGCTCCTGCCCTTTATTCCTGTGTTGTTTCCCTGCTGAGCTCCTCTTTGGGCCTGAATCTCCTCTCACTTACACTGGGGTAAACCAGGAGTAACTCAGCTGCATTCAGAGTTATGCTGGTATAAAGCCAATGTAAGTGAGAAAGAAACAGGCTCTGATTGCAATAACCATTGAATGTCAGTGACTCCGACTACCATCCCACACTCTGAAACGGAAACTACCTTTGCTTTTGCCCATCTTTATAAGTGGGAATGAGACAGAAGGTGAGAGACAACAGAAAGGAGAGAAACGGGGGAGACAAAACAAGGCCAGGAACTTTCCTACCTGGACTAGGCTTCTCATTTATGCAGAACCATTTCCTTCTTTTCCAGGTTATCTCCCTGGAAAGGGCATGAGAAGACAATGATGCATATAGGGTCCCAGTTCAGAGCTATCTGCACCTTTGACTTCTCTCAGTCTCACTGAGGGTATCCCCTCCAGGTGACAAGCCCTGTGCCTTCACTTCTCTGGGGGTGGAATTACATGATTCTCCAACTCTTTAGGAGCGGGTGGCTGAGGTGCAGCATGCCATGTACCAACAGTGATTGCTCAGCAGGCCCAACGGAATTTGGGTGTCCTGCAAGACTTCCTTTCAGGAACACAGAGGCATACAACTGATTTTTTTCAAAGTGCAAAGCCATGCAGTCTGTGTCTTTCTCTCTCCTGAGCTCCAGGGTTCAGTTTTATCCACTCCAAAGTTCTTTGCTGTAGTTTCCTGCCTGGATATCCCCCGTTTTGTACGAAGTCAGTGGTGTTGAACTCAGCATGGTCAGAGGTCAATTTCAAAGGGATTGACACCTGTTTTCTCCTTTTCTATATCCACAAATGGGGAATATCAAGAGTTATTGTCCACTTTCTGGCCTATCCACTGTCTACTTCTGTTGGAATTAACTCCATGGAACTATAGTCGCAACCACACAACAATCAAATTAACAGCCGGACATACCATATTTTATAGAATATTACAGACAGCTTCCGCATTCTTCATCTAGGGATGATAGTGTTGCTGGCACCCAGTGCCGAGAGGCTGAACAACAGCTTGAGTTGGTTCGTTACCCGGTGTGCTACACCCAATAATCACAACGGGGTGGAGAAGCAGAAAAGTTTATTTGAAGCTTCAAATAGGTACAGGGAGATTTGAATCTCAAATCCTGTACACAGAGCAGGAAGTTACACAGGCTTTTATACATCCTTTTTCCCAGCATACTTATCCAATAGCAAGCTGCCCCAAGTATCCATATAGCCAGCCAATCCAGTTCCCAGCTAGTTCCCTGATTCTCTGTATCATTTGTTAAACTATACATAAAGCTGCTTTATTCAGCATTGTTCTTCCATATCTCCCCTGTTTGGCCTTGCTTAGTTTCAGGCAGTCTGACTCTGCAGCATACTGTTGCAGATTCTCAGCAGAACTGCTGTGTGTGCCTCCAGGCGGGGGGGCCAAGGACACTTGGGCCTAGTACGCAGAGCTGCTGCGAGTGCCTCCAGGCGGGAGGGGGGGCCAAGGACACCTGGCCCTAGTGCGAGGGGGCTTCATCGACACTCGTGGTCTTCCATCCCCTCGAGTTACCTAGTGGCCATGCCCCAGTGTCCCCAACAATAGTGTAAGTAAATTATAATGCCCCTCCCTCACACCCAACATCACAATGCCTCCGCAGACCATCCTGGCTTTTCACCAGGTGTGCAAGAAATGGACATGTCCAAGGTATGAATAAAGTCTTATCTACACCGCAAACTGTAACTGTGTTGTAACTGACTTGTAGTAGGAAGAGAGCCTGAAACATAAGCCCTTGTATCAGAGGCCTGGTATGAGGCAGGACCTGCTCACAGAATCCAGCAAGAACAGGCCTGATACTGCAAAAACACACATTCCTAAGAAGTGCTAAGGACAGAGTACTCATGCAAACATCCCGATTATCAAGTGGTACCAGAACACCCCAATATCAGGGATGGTACAAAAACATTTTCCAAGAATTACAGAAATACACTGACCCCTCCTAAAAGATAAGGTCAGGATGACAGTACATAATAAAAATGTTTTAATAGAACCAGCACGTATAAGGTGATAACTAGCCATGTTAGGGGGTAATGACTAACTATGTCAGAGGCAGTACTAACTTGTTTATATCAGGGTATAAAAAGGTATCTCAGAAGAACTATCTTTGTCCAGCCGAGGGGGGAACGGAAAGTCCTGCCATTCACTAGGCTGAATCCATTGTCAGGGGCATACATGCCTTAGTATCCTTGTAGAGTCTGCCAGGTGCTATTACTGTGCTTTGTCAACAATAAACATGGCCTGGTGCCTTCATATCTTAACGGATCTTGTGGTCATTGGGTGGTTTGCTCGAGGTCTGCTGTGCCGGCTGACTGCGCAGAGCTGGGGCAGCACATAGGGAGAACACACACATGCAGCCAAACATCTAACCACATGACTCACCACATTGATTGCATTTATAGGTAGGATCTTAGTATAGGAAAGCAGGGGTTTGTTTGTGTGTGCTTTCCTTGTTTAGGGGTATTTCAGTGAAACAAGATCACCTTTCAACATATCTGTTAAAGCACTTGCAGTTCTCCTCTCAGGGCAGGTGAAATTGTAACAAATACCAAATCCAGAAAGTTATTCAGTATTCAAAGTATTAAAAAAGTTGCAAAAGGAAAAAGAACCAAAAAATCAGGGCATTCCCATGGGCTGCTGGCAGCTTTGGTTTTTGCAGAAATTTATAGTAAAAGGGCAGATTTTTGCAGATGCCGAAAGACACTTTTGCATTTCAGCATTCCACATCCTGTTCCTTCTTGCTCACTCCAGCTTCAGTTTTAATAACTCACAAAAAGGAACTGTGATCAGCGCAGTCAAATATTGCTGATTTTGGGCAATCAGGTCTTGCAAAAGAATGCTAACCAGGAGCTTTTTGCCAGTTGACTCTATGCTCTTTCTCTGCTCATCCTGTCACCCTCCCTCTGACCAGTTTCTGAGCGACACTTCCAAACACAGTGGGCAAACTATAATGTCTAGTTAAAGTTCTTTGTGTTTCCAATCAGGGGCTCAATTCTCTACTCTTTTGCACCTTGTGCAGGCACAAAGACCAATGCAAAATGGGTCTCAGTCACTGCCATTCTAAAGTGATAGCATTTTACATCTTCTTTGCATTCACTTTTCACAAATATAGCAAATGACTAAATACACTGCACGGTCACGGAGAATCAGGCCTCAAGACATTAGAGACAGAGTCATGACTGAGGGTATGTCTATACTGCAATGTAAGCCCAGGGTTAGTGGGACTCGAGTCAACTGACCCATGTTTGGGGATCATGGCCTTGAGCATCTACATTGTAGTTAAACCCTAAATTAAGATTTTTTTAACCTGTGCTCAACCTAGGGCTCTGGTGTCCACACTGCAATGAGCAGTCCTGAGTCAAAGTAACCATATCCCATGGTCCCTAGCATCCCCTGCCCCGAAATGCGGTCACTCAAGCTCTAGGACCATGGTGCATTCGGGGAAAACTTTACTGCCCGCCCTGCACATTACAAAGAAGCAGCTTGATTTGCAAAAGGCTTGATGGGTTCACTCTCCATTGCAAACCCAGGAGGCTCTCTTATAGTGTGCTTGCAGATCCAGGATCAGAAGAGAATGGGTTAACACTGACCTGAGCTGCTGCTGTTCTCCAAGCGGGGGGATGGGGAGGCTTCCGTTTTCAATAGATTGCAGATTCAATAGAGTAGATTGCAGGCAATTGAGGAAGTTGTCCCATGGAACTGTCAGATACTTCCAGCTGACTGCTGGGACCTGCAGCAACACTGCAAAGCAATAGGGCTCAGATCCCGGGTCCTGGCTTGAGTTTGGACCCTCCAGCCCTGCATGGTCCTGGGACCATGGGTCTGAGCACTGGATTGGTGCAATTGCAGTTTAGATGCAAGAGGGGTTAGCTTTGAGCCTGGGCTTAAGCTTACATTGCAGCGTAGACATACCCTAAGAACCAGAAATTGCCGAGGCCTGACATGGACAGTCCCTTTCTGACCCCAGGCAAGTCACTGAGGGTATATCTACATTGCAATTGAAACCCCACAGCTGGCCCATGCCAGCTGACTCAGGCTCATGGGGCTCAATCTAAGGGACTGTTTAATTGTGGGTTAGACATATTGGCTGGGGCTGTAGCCCATGTTCTAGGACCCTCCCACCTTGCAGGGTCCTAGAGCCCAGGCTCCAGCCCGAGCCCACACGTCTACACCACAATTAAATAGCCCCTTAGACTGAGCCCGGGCCAGCTATGGGTTTTTAATTGTGGTGCAGACATACCCATAGTACAACATTTTAAAAAGTTCCACTACTGATTTGGCTGCCAAACTTGAGAGACTTTAGGTTTGTTTTACAGGGTAGCTGAGATCCTGCAGCTCCCATTGACTTCAGTTGTAACTGTCATACCTGGCTAACTGCCTGGCCTTTGAAACTCTTTGCAAATACTTGAGAATGGGTTATTAATTTCACAAAAGAGGAATGCACATAGGGCAGTTCCCTATCACTACAGGCAACTTTTGCCTAGACCCATATTTCCTTTGGACTAAAGTACCATAGGGTAATTAGAAGTCCATGGCAAGGTAAGTAAGGTATAAGCCTCTGGAATCTGGTTTATCACCCAATCATTTTAGTTTTAAAACCTTATAAACGTGAAACTAAAAGTAATGAAAATTAGTTTTAAATAAATTGGGCCCAAGTCAGCCATTGACTTGAATGTTGGTACACTGGAGATTTGTTCTATCCATTACCTAAACATTTCCTGAGCAAATACCAATACCTATCACTTATACAGGGCTTTTCACTTTCAAAGCACTGTCACATAACATCTCACAGTGCCCTGATAAACAAATATCATTAGCCCCATTTTATGGTTGTGGAGGCTAAGTAATTTGCCCAAGGGCACAAGTCAGGCGGTGAAAAACTACCTTGTGGCATCAACTCTGGAAAAAGTGAGCAGACCAGGTAGCTGCTATAAAGGCTCATCACCCTCCTGTTTTTCCTAACATCCCCTGCCATTTCAGAAATCTAGTTGCATATCCCTGATATCAACGTTATAAGAATTCTCTCAGCAAAACAAATTTGAGCTGAACGGTTTTTGTGTTGTTGTTTACTTGTTTGCTTCTTTCTGGGCATGGGGAGAACAACTTTATCTCAGTGAAATCTCCCTGCTTCAAAAGGTATTTGCTATTGTTTGGCAGGCAGCCCTGGCCTGTCAGTCTGCATCTCACTCTCCCTGTGTGTCCTTCATCTCTCTGACTGTGATAGTTTTGCATGCAATTCATGTGGAAGGAAAGGTCCAGCTGAGCTCTGCTGTCACATACACTGGCAGGGAAGAGAGGGAATGAGGGGAGAGTACAGAAAGGGAAGGGAAAAGGAGACATTTATTGTCTTTTGGTGTCAGCCATCAGTTTACAAAGCTGCTGTTGAAGCCAATCAGAACGATCAAAAAGCCCAGAGTTGACCACCCCCCTGAACTTTGAGGTATGTGACACCCAGATCAGATTAGTGCCATTCATCCCCAAAGATTCCAGAGTTCTCTACACAGGGATCACTTCACCCACAGAACTGCAGCCACCTCTGGGATGGAACGTGGCAGCTGTTTAACAGGGCTCAACAGCTCCATTTAAGGAAGTGAAGAAAATTATTGTATCCAGTTCAAACCCCAGAGTGACTTTAGGCAGACAGGACAGAGTTACTGTTAGGTAGCACCCAGACTTCCAAGTTGAAATCAATATGGTTAAATGATAGCATTTCTGTTTGATAGGGGTTTTTTTTTTAAAAAAAACCATAGACAACTACATTCAGCACCCTCTCCCAACTTCAACCCCTCCAAAAAAAACCAAACCCCTCTATGTTAAAGAATATTAACATTGCAAAATCAAATACTCAAAACTTAGTAAATGGCAGAATTAAGATTGTCCATATGTGGTCCCCTTGCACATATACACCCTTCCACTCCTCTTACCCCTCTCATCCCTCCCTCTGCGTCTACCCTCTCCCACCTTCTGCCCACCTCTGCCTCTGTCCTCCCTTTCTGGCTCCTACTCCTAATCTTCTTCCACAAGCATGCTTCTAATTTTCCTTGGGGGTGCTCAACCCCCGCTCAGCGCCAGATGCTGCCCCAACTCCACCCCTTCTCCCAAACCCCCACCCTCATCCCACCTCTTCCCACCCCTACTCTGCCCCCACCCCACTTTTTCCCCACCCCGTTCTGCCCCTTCCCCCGAGCATGCCCAATTCCCGCTCCTCCCCCTCCCTCCCGCTCCTCCCCCGCCACGGCATACAGGAGGTGCCGGGAGGGAGGGGGAGGAGTTGATCTCCGGGGCCGCAGGCGGGCAGCAGTGGTGGGGGGAGGGCAGGGAGCTTGGCTGCCAGTGTGTGCTAAGCTCGAGCACCCACAGAGTCAGTGTCTATGAAACGAGGTGTGTGGTTCAGTCAGTTCATAACTCTGGTGTTCATAACTCTGAGGTTCTACTGTGCCATATTTGTGTGGCAGTGACATGATATCTTTTAATTTCCAGTCCCCCTGCTTTAACAACTAGACACACTCCCTACCAGAGCTGGGCCCAGAACATAGATTTCTTAACTCTCACTCCTCTGTATTAGGAAAATGATCTAAATGCCTTCCAAGCAGTGCCCCCTTTTGCTTAATAAAGCTCCTGCAGAAGCTTCCTCTGTGTAACGGGACTGTTGCCCCCTTACTAACATTCAGTTGGGGGTGTTTTAGTTGCTAGCTAAAAGGGGAAGGGTCTATGGGAAACCAGGACCCTGAGACTGATAGTCCCCAGGAACAATGGGGAGAGGCCAATGCTCCAGGTCAGCCTGAATGACAGGGCAGGCCCGCTAATCAGAGTCAGGAGGCCAGGGAGGTCCCGTCCTCTGTGTGAGCAGGATTTGCCTGGGTCAGACAGAGTGGGGCTGAGCTAAGGAGAAAGCAGGGGCCCAAGCTGAGCTGGGGAGCAGAGCTGTGCCAGATCCAGAGGGACCAGAAAAGCAGCCCAGAGAGAGCAGACCCTGTCCTGGGAGCAGAGCTGCAGCCCCAAAGCCAGAGGCACAGCCCAGAGAGAGCAGACTTGCCCTGGGAGGAGCTGCAGCAAACAGAGCCAGAGGGGCCAGAAAAGCAGCCCAGGAAGCAGGTCAGTGCTGGGAGCAGAGTCACAGAAGCAGCCCAGGGAGCTGGAGGCAGAGCAGCAGCAGTGCTGAGACAGCGTGGTGCAGCTGGGGCTGGAGCAGTCTGGAGCTGGGTGCGGTGAGCAGCTGGAGAGATCGAGGGGGACGCTGGGCAGCAGGCCCAGCACAGGGAGGCACCTCAGCCAAGGGGCTCTGCAGGCCAGGCTTGGATCATAACCCCGACAGGGCGGGGCGACACTGGGAAGAAGGGTCCTACCACTTAGCGCCTGAGAGCGTGTGGCCACCACCAGAGCAAGTGTCCAACCCACAGCACCCCTTGCAGGACAGCCAGGGCCTGAGCAGGAGGCCTGGGACTTACAAGGAACAGACTGTGAACTGCCCTGACATTCCAGAGACACTGTTTGTGATGTTCCCTGCCACAGAGCGGGTTGATGTGTTTCCTTTGTTCCCATTTTTCCTTTTTCTTTTTAAAATTAATTGTTGATTAAATAACTTGCATTTGCTTTAACTTGTATGCAATGGTCAGTGGGTCAGAGAAGTGCCCAGTGCAGAGAGAGTACCCCGGAGCGGGGACACCCTAGCCCCTGTCCTAGGTGACCACAGCAGGGTTGGGGGTCGAGCCCCCCAGGAATCCTGGGCCCAGCCTTGTTGGGGTTACGAGGACTCTGCCAGACAGGAGAGTGGAAGGGGAGTCCTCAAGGGCAGGGAGGCCACTGGGTAAAGGAAGTGAGAGCGAGGACTCAGATCCTTTTGCTAGCCCACTTCACCAGGGTAGTGCAGAAGCCAGGAAAGTTCCCCACAATAGCGGGACTATTCCCCCGCTTATATCTGTATGGAGGCCAACTAGCTACTGTAACACAGAAGCTCTGAGAGAGGTCACCTGCTGGCCCCTCTGTTGATTTGACTCTCGAGCATTTTACGGGCCTGAGGAACAGTGGAGAGATCAGAGGTGGGACCCTCACAGCTGATCAGACATATGCTGTCAGGGATGAGCAATTGCAGAGATGAGAAAAAATTAAGTCAGCTGCTGAGGTGGTGTCCTGCAGTGACACTTACAGCAGATTGTGTCTTTTCATTGCATGGCAAACCATGTCTTTACTTTTTATTTTTATAGTTTGCCAGTGAATTTGCTACTCAGAAAAGAGAGACTAAAGGCAGTGGCTTGAGGAAGGCAAAGAGACATACAGACAGATTTTGATCTTAGTAATTATTTGTTTTACAGTAATGCCTAGAGGGCCCAATTCAGTAATGTACTTAATACTAAACTTTACGCGTGAGGAGTCCTGTTGGTTTCAACGTGACTTCTCCGTTGCTTTTAAAGTTAGGGATGTGCTCAATACCTTGCTACATACGGCCCTGAGTTTGGGGCCCCATTGCGCTGGGCACTGAATAAATAGATAGTGCTTCCCTGAAGGGATTACAGTCTAAGCAGTCAAGGTGGACAAAGGGGTGGGAGCATAAACACACTCAGAGAGGACAAGTGATTTACCAAAGGTCACACAGCAGGTCAGTGGTATAGAACCCACATATCCTGAGCCTCCAGCCAGCATCCTAGCCACAGAGTTACTCTGGATTCACCCTGGTGTAAACATGCTCTACATTTGGCCCATAGGGCCAGATACTATGGAAGTTATATTTTTGCACAGGTCTGTAATAGAGCTATGGAATTTGTGTTCTGTGGGAAATAGTGACATTTTGAAACTTGTTTTGGTTCTGAATTGGAACAGAGAGTCAACATTTTGAAATTTACCACAGAATGGATATTCAGAAAAATTTCATGGAAACATCAAAATATTTCATTTCAATAACATCAGAACACTTACTATAATACAAAGTATTAAATCTATTATTAAAGATACCGTATGGAAATATATCAAAATAGTGTAGTATAATGGAAAAGGCTAAATTAATTTCAACAAAATGATAAAATTGAAACTAAACATTTTTATCTTATTGAAGCTAAATGTTTAAGACTATCACTGGAAAGTCAAAACGATTTGTTTCAATGGTCTCTCACTGAAAATTTGTTGAAATCATCCTATTGCCACACAATGTTTTGATTTTCACAAAACTGCATTTTCTGAGGTGTTGAATTTTCCCCACCAGTGCTAGTCTGTAGCCCAGGGGAACCAGGCCATTTTAGGTCTTGGGCCAGCTGCTAATACAATTGCTGTTTGAAAGGGCACACAGGGTCATTTTCTTATAGGAAATAAGCTTTAAGTGCCCAATAAACCATTGCCTTGCCCTGCACCTGATGCCACCATTTGCAGTCACTTTGCACTAGTCTCATGAGGCGCAAGGCAACCCTGCGTTGGGCTCTATGGCTCCAATACTGTTCCTTTTAGTGGAACGTTTTGGTACTGGCCTCAGTGGAAGCGGGATCTGCCCCAACCTCTCTCTGTACCCTTGACTGGATAGTGATGCCAAGGCTTAAGACAATTTAACAAAGACTTTGCACAGTCCAGGTGGCAGATTGTGGGCATTGACAATCAGAAGGTGCAAGAAAAAAAAAAATTCTAAAAATGGATTTTGATGCGACGTGAAGAAAAACACAAAGCCACCCAGCCCCGCCACCTTTTTGTAATTCTAGCACTCTGTGCAACCTGTCTCTACCCAGCCTCCCAAATGATAACAAGTCCTGAGGCTGAAGTACGGGTTAAAAGGACTGTCTCACTTGCTGCTAGCACCTCTCTGTCTATTCTTCACATGGTCACATTCTCCAACACATGTATGTGTACGTGCGGGTAAAAAGGAAGAGACATTTAGGAGCTTAGAATACATCATTACAAAGCAGTGGGAGAGAGCTTTGTCTAAGGGACTGGATACAGGCTAATGAGCCAGGCAGCTTGGGTTCTCGTTCTAGTACAGCTGCTCATCCACTGTGTGCCTGAAGCAAGACACTGTGTCTGTAAGCCTGGTTCCTCTCCTACCTTCAGTTTAATTAGCTTTTGGGCGCAGGGACTACATCCTGCGTCCAGTACAGCGGGGTCTTCATGCACCACTGTTATCTGAGTAATAAGACGCAAAAGCACCAACTGAGCTTTTTTTAATAAGAGGATGTGCTGAAAGGCTGCACTTGCTGGGGGGCGCCTGCCCCGTATGCTGACAGGTGGGCAGTAGAGCCGGTGTCTCCACAACTGACACGGGGCATTGTTGCCGTCAGACTGCACCCTTTCCACATCTGTTCACTTTGGATTCTGCACATTGCAGCTATTTGGAGCTGGCAACAGGACGGTCGGGCGATCAGCTCACCTGCATTTGGAAGGCGACACCTGCAAACTCACTAGCCAAAATATTCTCAGCAGGACCTGAGCTCTAGCCACTATCCCAAGAGGAATAGGCTGGAGATGGGAAAGGGAGACAGTATCAAGGGCAAGGGATAGAGGAGAGAGAGAGAGGACGAGGGAGGGGGTTGATAGAAAATGATTGGAAGAGATTGGGGCAGAGAGGGGAAACAAAGGAATTTCCTTTAATCAACATTTTGTCATTTAAGGGGGAAGAAGGGGAGTGGCTGTTCCTAGCAATGACAAAAACTGGAAGGACCCAGGCCTGTCCTCCTGCAGATCCCCACCCCCACCCCATTTTCTCTGTTGCATCCGATGAAGTGATCTGTAGCTCACGAAAGCTTATGCTCAAATAAATTGGTTAGTCTCTAAGGTGCCACAAGTACTCCTTTTCTTTTTGAGAAGTATGGGATGTGCAGTCTACGTCCTCTTCCACGCTGAGACACTGTGAAAAGGAGGGAATACGATTTCAGAGTGCAGTTCATCATCTGTTCAGGCTTGAATAGGGGTTTTCCTAATGGCCTCACTCCTGACGTTTCCCACAAGATGAAAATTTTGTATTTGTGTCAGTTATGGACAGAACTGAGCCATCAGCACTATGGGATAAGACCTTTGTACCACCCTGTCCAGGTATCCTGATAGCAAAGGCTAGTACTAGATGAGTCAAAGGAAGATATAAACTTCCCATAATGCAGCCAGCCAGTTGGGCATTGGTTTATGGGCCTGATCCAAAGCCTATTGAAGGCAGGAAAAGATTCTTATTTACTTCAGTGAGCTTTGGATCAGGCCCCATGTATATAGTAGGATAAGTGGAACTGGAGACAGAAAGCTAGGTTTCAGGATGGACCTCGTTTGATGTGGCACTACAGGCTCAGGAATGCAAGCTGGGGACTGGCTACTACCATCCAAACAGCACCTCAGAGCAGAAAACTGGTCTCTCAGCATGCTGAATAAAGATCTCTTTCCTACAACTCTGCCTGCCACATCACTTACTAATTAAAACACCATGTGAGGGGAGGTATGGGAGGAATTCCTTCTTGAACATTGTGGCAATCTTCTAGGTCTGAAGCATGAGATTTGACATGCTGGGATCATGGCCGCTCTTCCTCTCACTTTCTCTTCCCTCTGGTTCCAATAAGTCCTGAAATAAATGTTCAGAATCCCAAAATGACAGAGGTGTGTGAGGGAGCTAATGACACTGGGGAAAAGCACATTTCTAACTGTCAGTGAGCTGTCATTCCAACCTCTCTGCACTGACTTTGATGATGACATGGTGAGAAAAGGTCCTATTGTTTATAGGTCTCTCTCAAAGTGATTTTGCGTGATGACTGAAGTGAATCCTGCACCACAGTCCACAGAAGGAGAAGGAAAGTGACATGCCTGAAATGTCATCTTTAAGGAAAAAACCCCTCTGAACTGCATCCCAAGTGCACATACAGAAAGCATAACTGTCAAATTTCCATTGTCCCACCAAATGCAATAATGTCTTCTTTGGTGAAACGATCAATCACTCATAAAGACCTTTAGTGAGCGTTGCCTCTGCTCTGCTGCCCTGGTTCTAAATGTATCCTGGGCCCCTGAGTTCATGCAATATCCGTTTTGTAAATGTCAAATTTCATGTCTCTTATGCTGGTTTCTGGGAAGCGTATTAAGTACAGCTAAGGTTCTCTATGTGTGCACTGTTGTGTCTCCAACATCCTTAGTACATTACTAGCCTCTCTCTCTCTCTCCTTGTAGCGGATTGTACTTTAGAATTTGCATATGTCCGTATGTGGTATTCTCACTTCAAATACTTCACTGCTAGTTTCTTGTTAAGAGGAGGGGAGAATCAAAGGCAGTAGCTCAGCACACATGATCAGCCTTATAATGTTAAATTCGTGTATATAGCTGAGCTCATGAACAACCCTGTGATAATAAATTAGGGTACGTAACTGAGCGCTCAGGACTAACCCTATAGTAACAGATCTGTGTCATCAGCAGAACACTCAAAATCAAGCCAAGCCAGCATATGCAGCCCAGTAGGGGGAGCTGTAGGTCAGATTAGAGGTCAATTGATAGAGCTAGTGTGGGAGTCACCTGCTAATGGTATTAGCTCTCTGTTTTGCAGGCACTAAATTAACTCCCAGGGTTGTTTTTTTTTTAAATTAAAAAGCAAACCAAGTATTTACAGCTAGATGGAGCCATTTGCCTATCAATCCCAACAACAACAAAATCTATTATGTTCTATCAAGGGACCTTCATTCCAGACTCATTCCATGCAGGGTGCGGGAAAACTTTTTAAAAGCACCATAATAGAGGCTGACGCCACAGGTATACCCCAAATTAAAAAAAAAATAAAAGTAACAGACCCCCCCCTTCCCAAAAAAAACCCACCATGGCTAAACAACAGAGTAAAAGAGGCATGTAGCAATGTGACGACTCACTGGTGTGGCACCTCCTGCTGGTCATCTTGGGAATTAGCTCTTCCAGCCCAGAGTGGCCTCCACAGGCCGGTGTCTCACCTGCTGCTGGCCCCCATGTCCCTCCCAGACCCTGGTGCCCCTCTATGTCAGGGTTCTGCCCCCAGCAGTAACCCACAATCTGGGTCACCCCTCCCAGGGGAACCCCCATCCCGCTATCCCCACCTTGCCTCAGCGGCTACTGCCAGTCACCATCTAGCCCCCGCTCACTGGGGCAGACTGCAGTCTGTAAACCACTCATCATCGGCAAGGAGGGTTTGGACCCGCTGCCTTTGCCTAACCCTGGGCTGCCCCTCTGCAACCCCAGTACCTGCTTTGGGCCTTCAGAACGGCCTGTAGCCTGGGGGTTCTCCAGGCTGGAGCTCCCCAGCCCTGCTCCTCTCAGGTACCCTGCCCAGCTCCCAGACAGCCAGGTCCTCTTTTTTTTTTTTTTTTTCCCCTCCCTCCAGCTAGGGAGAGAGTTTCCCTGAGCACCTGGCTCACAGCCTTTTATAGGGCCAGCTGTGGCCTGATTAAGATGTGGCCCCAGCTGTGGCTGCTTCCCCAATCAGCCTAGCCTATTGGCTCCCCAGTGCAGCCCTTTCCCAGGGCTGTTTTAACCCCTTCAGGGCCGGAGTGGGTGACCACTCTGCTACAAGGCAGTTGGAGACAAAATAATAATAATAATAATAATAACTTTTAAAAATTGGAAGTCAAATCCTACTGAGGAAAATAGAAAGGAACAATCTCTGGCAAACCAAATGGAAAAGTATAATTAGTCAGGCCAAAAAAGAATTTGAAGATTAACTAGCAAAAGACACAAAAACTAACAGTAATTTTTTAAAGTACATCAGAAGCAGGAAGCTTGACGAACAATGGGGCCACTGAATGATCGAAGTGCTCAAGGAAGACAAGAGCTTTGGGGAGAAGCTGAATGAATTCTCTGCATTGGTCTTCACTGCAGAGGATGTGGGGGAGATTCTCACACTTAAACCATTCTTTTTAGGTGACAAATCTGAGGAACTGTCCCAGATTGAGGGGTAAGTAGAGGAGGTTTTGGAACAAATTGATAAACTGAACAGTAATAAGTTGACAGGACCAGATGGCATTCACCCAAGAGCCTTGTCTTCCTTGAGCACCTCGATCATCAGGTATGAAACTATAGAACTAGGGCTTCTCATTAGGCACCAGAGCAGCTGCACTGCTGTAGCGCTTTAATGAAGACGCCCCTATGCTGACAGGGGAGCTTCTCCCATCGGCGTAGTTAATCCACCTCCCCAAGAGGCAGTAGCTATAGTGATGAGAGAATCTCTTCTATCGACATAGCACTGTCTACACAGGGATTAGGTTGATATAACTACACTGCTCAGGGGGTATGGATTTTTCACACCTCAGAGTGACGTAGTTATACCGATATAGGTCTGTAGCATAGACCTGGCCCTACTAACCGTGGTATGTAACCTATTGCTTAAATTAGTGTCTGTACCAGATGACTGGTGGATAACTAATATAATGCTGATTTTTAGCAAAGGCTCCTGAGGCAATCCTGGCAACTAAAGGCCAGTAAGACTAATTTCAGTATCAAACAAACTGGTTGAAACTGTAGTAAGAACAGAATTATCAGACACAAAGAGGAATACAGTACTTTGGGGAACAGTTGACATGGCTTTTGTAAAGGGAAATCATGCCTCACGAATCTACTAGAATTCTTTGAAGGTAACAACAAACATGTGGACAAGGGTGATCCAGTGGATATAGTGTACTTAGACTTTCAGAAAGCCTTTGGCAAGGTCTCTCATCAAAGGCTCTTAAGCAAAACAAGTAGTTTTGGGATAAGAGGGAAGGTCCTTTCATAGATCAGTAATTGTTAAAAATAGGAAAACAAAGGGTAGGAATAAATGGTCAGTTTTCACAGTAGAGAGAGGTAAATAGCAGGGTACCCAAATGATTTGTATTGGGACCAGTGCTGTTCAACATATTCATAAATTATCTGGGAAAAGGATAAACAGTTTACAGATGATACTAAATTACTCAAGATAGTTAAGTCTAAAGCTGACTGCAAAGAGTTACAAAGGGATCTCACAAAACTGGGTGACTGGGCAAGAAAATGGCAGATGAAATTCAATGTTGATAAATGCAAAGCAATGCACACTGGAAAACATAATCCCAACTATACATACAAAATGGGGTCTAAATTAGCTGTTACCACTCAAGAAAGATATCGTGGAGTCACTGTGGATAGTTCTCTGAAAACATCTGCTCAATGGGCAGCGGATGTCAAAAAATCTAACAGACTGTTAGGAACCTTTAGGAAGGAGATAGATAATAAGACAGAAAATATCATAATGCCACTAAATAAATCCATAGTACTCCCATACCTTGAGTACTGCATGAAGTTTTGGTTGCCTGATCTCAAAAAAGATATATTAGAATTGGAAAAGGTATAGAGAAGGGCAAAAAAACCAATTAAGGATATGGAACAGCTTATGAGGAGAGATTTTAAAAGACTGGGGCTGTTCAGCTTAGAAAAGAGACAACTAAGACGGGATGTGATAGAGACCTATAAAATCATGAATGGTGTGGAAAAAGTGAACAGGGAAGTGCTATTTACCCCTTTACCTAACACAAGAATCAGGGGTCACCCAATGAAATTAAGAGGCAGCAGGTTTAAAACAAACAAAAGGAAGTACTTCTTCACACAATGCATGGTCAACCTGTGGAACTCAATGCCAAGGGATGTTGTGAATGCCAAAAGTATAGCTGGCTTCAAAAAAGAATTAGATACATTCATGGAGGATAGGCTATTAGCCAAAATGGTCAGGAATGCAACCCCGTGCTTTGGGTGTCCCTAAACCTCTGACTGCCAGAAGCTGGGACTGGACAATGCAGGGGTGAATCACTCAATAATTGCCCTGCTCTGTTCATTCCCTCTGAAGCATCTGGTACCAGCCAGTCAGAAGACAGGATACGGGGGTAGCTACACCATTGGTCTAACCCAGAATGGCCTTTCTTATGTTCTTAGATGTGTGCACTGGGCTCAGATCTGTGGTTTTGCCCTTAATAGCAATAATAGTTACCCAGTTCTACAGCTACTGTTCTATCGCTCCTCTGATTCCTCCAAAAGAGAAGAAGAAAGACCAAGTAAAGAAGGAGCAAATATTGTGCCATGAAATTCCCCAGAGCAATCTCATTTAGCTTGAGAAAAATCATAAGATGCTACATGTATAAAGCTTGGCCATCAGGTGGGGTGTTTTGCCACCCATCCTGAAATACACAGGACTGTCTCTGTTGGAGTCTTTCCTATGTTCTGTAACAACAATCTGGATTTCCATGCAGGGCTTAAATTCTCAAAGAGTATTTCCAAGGCCCTCTCAGGAGGCACCAGGGCTCAGGGCTTCAGCCCCATGGGAGGTGCCGGGGCTTGGGGCTTCAGCTCCTCGGGAGGAGAGCTCTGGGCTTCTGCCCCATGGGTTTAAAAATATTTACCGAAGCTCCATTCCGCACAGCTCCGGCTGAATTTAAGTCCTGTTTCCAGGTTTATTTTAGGTGTCTTTAATTGAGCACACAACAATATGATGCAACTGCCATTGTGCACTGATGCACTGTCACAGCGTGATCACATTTGCGTCACTCACAATGCAGTATCACAAATTTTGACTGTGAAAAATAAAGTCTGAAAAGTGGAAACCCTATTACTGTAAGGCTGATTTTGAGATAGAGTCAGTCCTAACTTTGAGGCTACATCCTTCCCATCAATGAATTCTCCAGTGCTAAGAGAAGCTGAATTTTGTTCAGGTCTGGAAATAACTCATTTCATGAATGAATCGTAGTGAGCACGAATCTTTTACAGATTGGTTTATCTATAAGATAACTTTGTTCCAAACCTTGGCAATTGACTACTGAGAATGTGTGCATGTATTATGTCCTCTTAAGCATTTATCTGGCTGACAGTCTGGAAAATGCCAATGTTCAAAGCGTTAATAATGTGGAAGAGTTATATGAAGATGAACAGAGATACATAGAGCTCCCATGAGATATGCTTAGAAAAAGGCATGAGAAAGATAGGCCCATCTGTTTTTATCAAAACTTCTAATGTTCACTTATGAGACAAGCCAAGGCAAGAAACCCAAAATAGGCAGCAAATGGATGACATAATATCTCACTAGGTATTTGTAATAACTCTGTCATACTGTGTTGGGGTTCTAGTAAGTGACACCATAAATCCCAGTAGTAAAGCTTGAATTGCGAGGCTGGAATTGCAATCTTAATTTATGTACATTTTTGTGGTGCATTATCTAATACTGTTACACACATGAGCGAGATCCTTGTTCATGCTAGGCTTTAAAAGGTAATGCAATGAATTGTTACATTTCTCTTACTTATTTCTTCAGAAATCAGTCATACCAAGATCTGGAACAAAATTATCCAGTCAGATCACCTATGCAAATGTGTACTTCCAGACTGGCTGCAGGGAATTCCATGACCGTGCTTGATCTTATTAGAGTAAGTAAAGAATAGGTTTTTTGGGTCTTTAGCTTCACTTTTAGCCCTGCTAGCTTTTAGTGTGAGCCTCTCAGATCTCAAAAGTTAAGCAGTGGTGGGCTAGGGCTGTACTTGTATGGATAACCTTTAAGGAACATCTAGGTACTGTAAGATATGGTGCTGGTGATTCAGTAGGTGTCAGTTCTCCCTCTGAGTTAGCACTGATGATGTGAAATACCATACTGTGGGAGGTGCTATTTTTGTTTTTAAAATCCAACATCAGTAATGTAAAGTTTATATTGCAGAAGCTCTCAGGGGCCCCATTGTGCTATATGAATATGTATGAAAATTGGGGCCCTCTCTCAAAAAAGCTTACAGTCTAAAACAAAGGTCATGATGTCTTGTGGTTGTCAAAGAAGCGGTAGCATTTGCCAGAAGAGCAGGCATGTTAGTCATGATGTCCTGGCTGACTTCCAACTTTCTGAAGCAGATAGAATGATAATATGGAGACACCTAAGGCGGCGCTCCATCTCACATCCAGAAATAAATAAATAAATAACGTTACGCTGAATGCATATTAGGTCAGGAGGGCTCTGTGCTGTAGAAATGGAGATTCTGGTACCCATTGACAGCTGGAAACAGGAAGGAAGGTTGGGGTCCTTTGAACTTTTCTGCTGGCTCTGCCCTGCTATTACAGATGTTCTGGATCCAAAGGAGGGATGGTACTAAGACTGTTAGCATTCAGTTGTTTGATTTCTGGTTTTACCAATAATACAAAAAAACAAAACACATGCCCCCTAAAAAAATACCCCCACCTTCTTCATTTTCTCTCCTGCATGAGAGGTACTAAAGACAGATCAGCTCAAAATACATGATGACCAAGACACTGCTATATGGTGGTCAGATATCTTGGCAACTAGTGATGACTGTGGTATAAATGCCAGACAGACTGGAGACATGACCTCCAGGCTTTCTTTTGGAAATTTAGCACCATCTTCTTACCCTGAGTTGCGCTACATTTGATAATGGCAGCTAAAAAGAGGGTAGGTCAATAGTGGAAAAGCTAATGCTGACCTTAAATAAATGAATGCAAGGCATTTGGGAGAAGCTGGATGAACAGGTGCCCCAATTATATAGCTGTAGGGCTATGAGTAGGGAGGAATGGATAGCACTGATGTGGCCAAATCACAGAGCTTTCATAACTTTCTCTATGTAAATTAAAGTATGATGGTTACCTTGTTCCTTCACTTATGTATATGTCTCTTCCTTCCTTATGATTTGTAGTCCCATCCTACCCTTCCCAATATGCCATGGAATCATAGAAAGGAGAGCTTTATTATCACTGGTCATCCAGTCTATAGTGTGGAAATAATGACCATTGGCACATCTCTTCTTTTCAGGAGGTGTGAGCTTCGATCCTAGGGTTGGAGGAGCTGTTATGCGTTTGTTTTGTGTTCCAGGTTTTTATTTGTTTCTTGTTGACATATTTCTTTCTTACAGCAATCTTTGCAGTAGAAATGTGTTCAGAGCAACCGCATGGAAAATTGTTACTTATCTGTACTGTGTTTTGTTTATTTGTATGCTTTTCTCAGTCAAAACTCCTTGAACATAAATGAATGACTAGTGCCATGATAAACTCCTTTATCCTTATCACAGGGAACTTGAAAAGGACAATCAGATTACAAACTGAAGATGGTAATGAGAAAGGTTTCTGCTAGTACTGCTACTCCCTGCCAAGAAATACCCTCTTATGGTACTTGCTGTAATGCTGTAGCTTGTTGCCCATTTGCACGTTATTATTGCTCAGTGATGGCCAAATCCTGCAGTCCTTGCTCCGGCAAAGTGTATACTAAATTCTGTAGGAGTGTTACCTGATTAAGGGCTGTGTAGGAATGAAAGGATCCGGGCTCAGATCTCAAAAGTATTTAGGTGCCCAACTCCCATTGATTTAATATAGCACTGTAACTCCTTGCCCAATAGCAATGCAAGGCATAATACACTGTTACTCAGTTTGACCACTTCCCAGTATTACTACATGGCCAGATTTTGGGTTTGCCAGTTATTTCTATCAGTTACTGATGGCTTTTTATAATGTAATTGCTTTGAATTGTCACTTGCAAGCTCTATGTCTGTACATATGTAAAGAGCAGGGCTGTCAAATGATTTACAACACAGAATACAAAGTGTACAGTGCTCACTTTATATTTATTTTTATTATAAATATTTACATTGTAAAAAACAAAAGAAATATTTTTCAATTCACCTCATACAAGTACTCTAGTGCTCTCTCTTTATCATGAAAGTTGAACTTACAAATGCAGAATTATGTACAAAAATCTGCATTCAAAAATAAAACAGTCCACTCAGTCCTACTTCAGCCAATCGCTCAGACAAACAAGTTTGGTTACAATTTGCAGGAGACAATGCTGTCTGCTTCTTGTTTACAATGTCACCTGAAAGTGAGAATAGGTGTTTGCATAGCACTGTTGTAGCTGACTTTGCAAGACATTTACATGCCAGATGTGCTAAAGATTCATATGTCCCTTCATGCTTCAATCACCATTCCAGAGGACATGCATGCATGCTGATACGGGTTATTCTCAATAACGATCCAAAGCAGAACGGACCGATGCATTGTTATTTTCATCATCTGAGTCAGATGCCACCAGCAGAAGGTTGATTTTCTTTTTTGGTGGTTCGGGTTCTGTAGTTTCCACATCTGAGTGTTGCTCCTTTAAGACTTCTGAAAGCATGTGCCACACCTTGTCCCTCTCAGATTTTGGAAGGCACTTCAGATTCTTAAACCTTGGGTTGAGTGCTGTAGCTATTTTTAGAAATCTCACATTGGTACCTTCTTTGTGTTTTGTCAATCTGCTGTGAAAGTGTTCTTAAACATGTGCTGGGTCATCATCTGAGACTGCTATAACATGAAATACATGGCAGAATGCAGGTAAAACAGAACAGGAGACCTACAATTCTCCCCCAAGGAGTTCTGTCACAAATTTAATTAATGCATTTTTTTTTTAAACAAGCATCATCAGTGTGAAAGCATGTCCTCTGCAATGGTGGCTGAAGCATGAAGGGGCATACGAATGTTTAGCATATTTGGGATGTAAATGCCTTGCAACACGGTCTACAAAAGTGCTATGCGAATGCCAGGTCTCACTTTCAGGTGACATTGTAAATAAGAAGCAGACAGCAGTATCTCCCATAAATGTAAACGAACTTGTTTGTCTTAGTGATTGGCTGAACAAGAAGGAGGACTGAGTGGACTTGTAGGCTCTAAAGTTTTACATTGTTTTGTTTTTGAGTGCAGTTATGTAACAAAAGTCGTCTGCATTTGTAAGTTACACTTTCATGATAAAGAGATTGCACTACAGTACTTGTAGGAGGTGACTTGAAAAATAGTATTTCTTTTATCATTTTTACAGTGCAAATATTTGTAATAAAAATATAAAGTGAGCCTTGTACACTTTGTATTCTGTGCTGTAATAGAAATCAATATACTTGAAAATGTAGAAAAATATCCAAAAAATATTTAATAAATTACCATTGGTATTCTATTGTATAACAGTGATTAATCTCAATTAATTTTTTTAATCGTGATTACTTTTGTTTTTTTTGAGTTAATTGCGTACACTAATTACGATTGACAGCCCTATAAAGAGTTAAGACAAAGTGTGCCAGTAGATGGCACACCAGAATATGTAGCATTGCTGATTGATTTTGTAGGACCAGTAACTTTTGTTGTTGTTACCGTGCACTGCAAAAGACTTCCCCTGTGTGGCTCTTTACATCAGCTTTTAATATGGTATTGGAAGTAAAAGCATTTTTATTCCTTTATTTTTTGTGGTGACGAATCCGAGGCACTGAGCCACTTTGGCTGCGAGCAACATTCTGCTCCCTGCAACAATGCAGATGCAGGGGGATATCTGAAAACTGGAGAGTCTTCAAGGCCTCATGGATATATGTATATGAAGAACTCAAGCATACCTTTGTGACAGTTAATTACTCTTTGGATTATTGGGAAATAGAGCCCTTAAATACAATAGCAGCCTGTGACATTGAATACTGCCAAGCTCTGTTTTCCTGGCATGGAATTCCAGAGACTGTTCTTGCAGGTAATGAATCTCACTATGCCGGTTGGGAAACTTCACAGTTTACAGAATCAGTAGAATCTGAACATATCATAGGCTCTCTGCACCGTGGCCGGTCTCATGGCAAAAGAGAAGCCACTGTCAAAACTGCCAAGAAACTATTTAGAAAAGGCAAATGAAGGTAACAAAGACCGTGAACGGCATTACTGGACTGGAGAAATACACTAAAAAAAGGCATAGGCAGCAGCCCTGTACAGCATCTCGTGTCACCCATCACACAGACTCCACTGCCTATAGCAAATAAACTTCTGAAGCCAGCAGTAGTGGAAAAGGTGACAGAACAAATGACTCTGTGGTGACAGCAAGCCAAATACTACTATGACAGAGGAACCAGAGAGCTCCCGGACAGCCAGAGACAGTACTGCCAGCACCTGACAGAGACAAGAGATGGAGGGCAAGGACAGGTATGCAAAGACTAAGGTCACCTCCAGTAAGTGAAAGGACAATGCCACCGTCTCAATAGTTATTTCCTGACAAAAGCCAACGCACAGTTGTTTAAATGAGGCCCACCATGCAGACGAAGACACAGGGGAAAATGGCAATGAAAGGACTTCACCTGTTAGGGACTTCCATGAGATGGCAAAGCAGATGCCAGAAAATTTAGCAGCCCAGAAATCTCAGGAGGGCAATGAGAGCCACATAGAATGGAAAAGCAGGAAAGTTGCCTAGTAATTTCAAAGCCCGTGTAATTAATCATCAATTCATAATTTTCCATTATTGGCAGAGATATTATGAGAGTTCTTAATGGTGTGTGTGTGTGTGTGTGTATGTATATACAATAGAAAATGTGCCAGTAGATGGTGGTCAAGACTATGTAGCACTGTTTAGGGGTTTGGAGGACCAATAAAGTTTGCTGTGGTAAAAGTGCTGCAAATGGCTTCCTTTGTGCTCTTTACACCAGTTCTTAACACAAGCTAGGAGGGTCTGTGTTATCAATGAAAATAAAAAAATGTTGCCAGGATTGAGACCGTCCCACATAGGCACAACACATGTGTGTGAGTGCATTCCTCTTGGAAAGCTTGATTTTTGTAATGATCAGAATTACTTTCAAATCTGTCATTTCCACAGTGCTCAGGTGACGCATCCCTATTTCCTGTGTATGGCTTGGAGCTCAGCTGTGAAAGCAGCTTCAGGAGTTGCTCCAGTCTTAAGTATCTAGGCTGTGTATAAAGAAAAGGAGTACTAGTGGCACCTTAGAGACTAACCAATGCATCTGATGAAGTGAGCTGTAGCTCACAAAAGCTTATGCTCAGAAAAATGGGTTAGTCTCTAAGGTGCCACTAGTACTCCTTTTCTTTTTGCGAATACAGACTAACACGGCTGCTACTCTGTAGGCTGTGTATATACATGGAAAAAAAGTGCGTACACGAGAGTGTGTGGGATTAAGGGAGGCAGCATTGCCTCATGGATATAGCATTGCACAGGGATATAGAACATCTGGGTTCTATTCCAGGCTCTGCCAGTGTCCTGCTGGTGGTCTTGAGCAAGCCCCTGCCCTCCCTGTGCCTCAGTTTCCCCATCTGTAAAATGGGGATAATGATACTGCCTTCCTTTGTAAAGTGCTTTGAGATCTACTGATGAAAAATGCTGTACAAGAGCTAGAAATTACTATAGGTTTCAGAGTAGCAGCTATGTTAGTCTGTATCTGCAAAAAGAAAAGGAGTACTTGTGGCACCTTAAAGACTAACCAATTTATTTGAGCATAAGCTTTCTTGAGCTACAGCTCACTTCATCAGATGCATGCAGTGGAAAATACAGTAGGGGGATTTTATATACACAGAGAACATAAAACAATGGGTGTTACCTGATCACTCTCCTTACAGTGTTTATGGTAAGGTGAGCTATTACCAGCAGGAGAGAACAAAAAACAAAAAAACCCTTTTGTAGTGATGATCAAGGTGGAAAGGGCCCACCTTGATTATCACTACAAAAGGGTTTTTTTGTTTTTGTTCTCTCCTGCTGGTAATAGCTCACCTTACCTGATCACTCTCCTTACAGTGTGTATGGTAACACCCATTGTTTCATGTTCTCTGTGTATATAAAATCCCCCTACTGTATTTTCCACTGCATGCATCCGATGAAGTGAGCTGTAGCTCAAGAAAGCTTATGCTCAAATAAATTAGAGATTATTATGTTAGCTACCACAAAAATGTTTCTTTTTTTATGTACCCACCCACAATTGATACAGTAGTTTGTTTTATCCACAAGGTTTGACTGAAATAAAGATGGGCTTGTAACTGGAGGACAAATCCCTGAATTGGAGGTGTTTGGCTCCAGAGCTCAAGATCAAATCCGAAATGTGAAAGCTATCATAGATTCAAAGCACAGCCTCCACCTGTCCCCTCACCCAGGGGTTTTCAGGAAGCACTGGCAGGCCACTCTCCCACCCACTTTACTGGCACCTTCAGGGAGGCTGCCAGTTTGAAATGCTAACCACCTTAGTCTTATTGGGCCTTCTGGGCTGCTCCCTCCCACTGATGCCTGGAGGTGCTAAGGAACTTGCAAAGGCCTCTGGGATTTGTAAAACAGCTGCAACATTTCAGGAGCCTGTTCAAAATTGCCTTCCTCTTTTAAAAACCTTTCCAGACTCCTTTATGGACTCTCCCTCTCGCCTCCCTCCATCTAGAATCTGTCTCTTTAAACCATCTGTCAAGGTTCCTTCCCCACTCTGAACTCTAGAGTACAGATGTGGGGACCTGCATGAAAGACCCCCTTACTTACCAGCTATTCTTACCAGCTTAGGTTAAAAACTTCCTCAAGGTACAAACTTTGCCTTGTCCTTGAACCCTATGCTGCCACCACCAAGCGTGTTAAAGAAAGAACAGGGAAAGAGCCCACTTGGAGACATCTTCCCCCAAAATATCCCCCCAAGCCCTACACCCCCTTTCCTGGGGAAGGCTTGATAAAAATTGTCACCAATTTGCATAGATGAACACAGACCCAAACCCTTGGATCTTAAAGAACAATGAAAAAGCAATCAGGATCTTAAAAGAAGAATTTTAATGAAAGAAGAGAAAAGAATCACTTCTGTAAAATCAGGATGGTAAATACCTTACAGGGTAATCAGATTCAAAACATAGAGAATCCCTCTAGGCAAAACCTTAAGTTACAAAATACACAAAAACGGGCATATACATTCCATTCAGCACAGCTTATTTACCAGCCATTTAAACAAAAGGAAATCTAACGTATTTCTAGCTAGCTTACTTACTAACTAACAGTTGTAAGGCTGCATTCCTGATCGGTTCCCGGCAAAAGCATCACACAGACAGACGGATCCTTTGTTCCCCCCCCCCTCCAGCTTTGAAAGTATCTTGTCTCCTCATTGGTCATTTTGGTCAGGTGCCAGCAAGGTTATCTTAGCTTCTTAACCCTTTACAGGTGAAAGGGTTTTGCCTCTGGTCAGGAGGGATTTTATAGCACTGTATACAGAAAGGTGGTTACCCTTCCCTTTATTTTTATGACACCATCTCACCACTTTTAGTGCAAGAGCCATCTCCTCCACAGCCCCAGCCCTCTGAAACAGACTTACCATCTCTCTCATCAGCTGAAAATGCATCTTTTCTCACCAGGCTCTTATTTTCTGCTTCCTTCTGCTGTGATTGAAGATGGTAAAGTGCTTTGAGATAGAGTTTTACATGAAAGATACTCCACAGGATCACATTATATTGTATTCTATTCATTCATCAACTGCTCGCCCACCCTATCCTTAATGTACACTATTGAGTTTCTTTTTCCTTTCAAAATGCCTTGAGTTAAAGTGAGAGTACCTGCCTTTTAAAACCCTGGTGCTTATGGGTTTTAAATGAGGCACTTCACGTTATTCAGACATACAAGAGTTGTCTTGTGTTTATGGGGAAAAGCAGCATCATCTGAAAATGTTTTTAAAACATCATACCCCAATGCAGTGCATCGCGGGTAAAAACAGAATTCAAACCACTGACACGTTGGAGCGACACTAATAAATGAAGACACTTATCTCCCATCATGCAGCCCACTCTGTTAGAACCCATCAAAAATCCTTTGTGTCCCCCAATCCCCATTAAAACAAACAAAAGAAACAATAGCTGTGTTCTGGCATCCTTATTTTCTCCACGTCTTGTGAAGGTGACGTCCTGCGTTACTCATCTCCTTTTGTTCTGCTCTCACAAGTTGCATCGTCATGTTAAATTCTCAGGGATCGGCACACCATGTGATTGCAATAATAAGCAAATATTTTATTTATAAGCGTGGCAAAAGCATATACGCGATATCATCTCAGCGGGGCTAGTTCACTTCGTCGGTTTCTGTTTAATGCTGAAGTTTTGTTTCCTTCCCCCTTCTGCTTTTGGCAGCTCCTTCTAATCACTTTCTTTCACCTTAATCCAAGCAGAACACACAGGTGCCCATAATAGGATTATCAGAAGCAGTGGTATGCATTTTATCATCATTCAATACTGATGGTGTTTGGCTTTTAGAATCATTATCAAAACAAGAAGCCTGTTCGACATGGCTCACATCAGGCTCAAGGCAAGGGGGATCTTTGCAAGTTCCCCACTCCTCATCTTGTGGTGCAGCACTTTCTGACACACCATGGAGCTCTCGATTATACCTCATTTGGGACTTGCAGCAGTCCCTTTGACCTATGGTGTTGTTATGAGCTAGGTTATTGGTTGAGTTAAAAACCTCACTGAGGCTGAAGGTAAACTTTTCCTTCAATTAATGGAACTGTCAGAATCAGCCCCCACCTAAGACAACAGGAATATGTGAGCCTGCCCAGAAGCTTTTCCTGAATATTGCTTTGGGTTGGGGGTATATACATGTGTGTGAAGGCGGAATAGAGAAAAACGAACAACAACCGGGAAAGAGAGAGAGACTGAAGGCTGAGCCTAGAAGACACCAGGGGAGAGGTTTTTGGTTCAGGGATGCAGCCTGAAATGAGTGCTATTTGAAGTTGTAGGCAAAAGAAGCCTTTTCCTACTACTTTATTCTGTCTGTGTTCAGAGAAACAGGATTTTGTACATTCTTTGTAAAACAAACACACACCAGTATCAGAGAAATATCGGACTGTGACCAATTTCTTTTCCTAACTGGAACTACATACTTGACTCTGAATATTTGGCTAGCCCGTTGGATCAAAAGGGTTAATAGTACTTATGCGGCTCCTATTACAGTAATATCTGATCACTTAATCTTTATCCTCACAACATCCTTCTGAGATAATAACGCTGCTCTATCCCCATTTTAGGGATGGGAAACTAACATACAAAGAGTGACTTGCCCAAGGTGTGTCAGGCACTCTGGTGGAGCAGGGAGTTGAATCTGGGTCTCCAAGATCTAAGCTAGGGCCCTAGTCCCTGGACCATCCTTCCCCTCCAAGCCAAGTTCCATACACAGCTCCCCCTATGACTAAGTGGAGCATACAAAATTTCAGGGAGATCAGCTAAGTAGGCAGGTGGCTGTGAAAATCAGGCTTATAATGGGAAGCTAGCTTCAGCTTTAACTCACTGCCACCCCACAATACACATCAAGGTTAGTAGGATCAAAATTGGACCAATCTATTATTTTATATATGGGTTTGCAAAATCTATGTGTTTCTTTACTAGTCTGATAGTTTTGTTAATGATTTCCATACTCTTTGCCTTGAAATAAGAGTGTCAGGCACACTGTATAGCACACAGAGGATACATTTCATGTTTGAGAGTTCAAGAGGTTATCATAAACTCAACCCCCCCCCCGCAACATAACTTTATTGCCCTTTTAAAACGAAAACTTCACACTTTTTTCTCTCTCTTGTATGCAGATGTCAGAGCTTGATGTCCAGCATCTGTAACCAGAGGATGGCCTCCGTATCAAGGGAGGCTAAGCATTGTAAACTGCTCTCCAGATGTTGTGCTGGGCACTCTTCCACCACATGAGTTATGGTCTGTGATGCTGCCCCACCGTCACAGCATGGGGAGTAAACCAGGTCAAGCCGGTGCGTGGCCCCGGCAACTCTGGAGAACACAGAAGCCAGCTGTTGAGCCTGGTCCAAGATGTACGATCAAGGAGACAAGTGCAGTGATGGACTCCTGAATTTGCTTACTGTTAGACTCTTTCCCACGGATGCTTCCTCTCTGTAAGGACATAATTTTCAGCTCCCTTGTGGTGCTGATCATCCATGCATGCTAAAGGGCCAGTAGCACTCTTGTCTGAGACTGTGTGAGCAAAGTCATAGCAAAGAGATCAGACATGGGGTCACAACTTGAACCACAAGAGTGTAATTCTTCCCCCGCCTATGAGCGGACCTTTGAGTGGGTGCAGCATGTTGTTACCCATCTGAGAATGGGGCATCAGACAACTGAAGATATAACAGGTTGGTTCCATCTGTTTCAGTTCTCCAAGCAGACTTAAGAGTAATGGCAATTCATCGCACATACAGACTAGAGATTGGTGTATAGTTCAGACAGCCACAGCTTCAACATAAATGTGTGTAGTCACTCAGCCCATGCCTTGTGTGGTTGGAATGCACCATCACAGTGTTCCAGGTGGGCCTTTCTGATGAAATACAATGGCTCTGTGTCCCTATTCCAGGTAGTAAATAAAAAGGAACTACACTAAAGGAAAAACTTATGTCTTTCTATCTTAATATCATCCATTTTGTTCTGTGTTAATCATGACTCATATTTAACACTAGGTTGTTAAAGTCATGCTGTTTTATGCCCTTTTGGACCAAAATCTAGCCTCCGTTAGTCATTCCATCACACTGTGCAAAAATGCATGAATTCAATACCAGCTACCTTACCCTTAGATAAAGAAATAAGTGTTTATTATGCAAGTAATATGGAAGATTACGAGCTTATTTCTGCTCTCACACACTCTACAATTGGTATAAATCACAAGCAAGTCCAAAGACATTAATGGAGTAACTCTAGTGTTAAACCAGTGTGAGATCAGAATGAAGTACTAGCTACCACCATTTCCGAAGCAGGTCCCAATTCCACAATACTTTGCCGCCCATTTCGTTGTCACCATGAGCCAAAGGCATCCCAGGTGTAACTACTTCAGTAGAGTTTAGTACACTCTGTATTACCAAGATAAACACACTTACAAAGTAATATCTAGCAATTTGCAAAACCACCAATTATGGACCACTGTGCTCAGGTTCAAAAGAAGGTTTTGTAAAGGTTTCAATATTAGCGTTCATTTGAATCAGAGAGTAGTACATTCACAGAATTTGGGGGGGAGAGGAGGGAAAGAGGGTGGAGAAACCAAGCCTCCACTAGAACTGCAATTACAGGCACTGATTCAGAAAGATACTTACCCACATTAGTAACTTTAAGCACAAGAGAAGGCCCACTGATGTCAACTTTCTGAACCAGGTCCACAATACATAACTCTTAATGAAATAAAAGTTTTTGCCTTCTCTATTGTACCATTAATTCTACTCCAAACAAACAAACTGATTCAGTTGGAGAACACTTTAATCTCTCTGGTCATGCGATTACAGACATGAAAGTTGCAATATTACAACAGAAAAACTTCAAATCCAGACTCCGGCGAGAGACTGCTGAATTGGAATTCATTTGCAAATTGGATACAATTAACTTAGGCTTGAATAGAGACTGGGAGTGGCTAAGTCATTATGCAAGGTAACCTATTTCCCTTTGTTTTCCTAACCTCCCCCACCCCCCCTTCCTCAGACATTCTTGTTAAACCCTGAATTTGTGCTGGAAATGGCCCACCTTGATTATCATATACATTGTAAGGAGAGTGATCACTTTAGATAAGCTATTACCAGCAGGAGAGTGGGGTGGGGGGAGAAAACCTTTTGAAGTGATAAGCACCCATTTTTTCATGGTCTGTGTGTATAAAAACATCCTCACTGCATTTTCTACTTTTATGCATCAGATGAAGTGAGCTGTAGCTCACAAAAGCTTATGCTCAAATAAATTGGTTCGTCTCTAAGGTGCCACAAGTACTCCTTTTCTTCTTGATTCAGTAAAGAACTTAAACCTATGATTTTTGTCCCATTGAAGTCAATGAGATATAAGCACATACTTAAAGTGAAGCATGGTCCTAAGTGCTTTGCTGACCCTGGGCCAAGGTCCATCTGCATTGCCCACTTATCTGCCCAATGGAAAAAAGCCACATAGTTACAGTATTTTTATCTGATTATCATGGTTTAAGTAAGTTTTAAGATTCCTTCCATTATTGCAGTGGCTGGGGCCATTTGTGGGTGTTTAGGTTTAACCCTTCAATTGTCAGACTGTGCAGTGCACTGAAGGAAAAAGGAAACCAAGTGGATCCTTATATCCCATCTCATGGCAAAAGTATCCCAGAAAACCTCCTACTCCTACTTTGCCCAATCACAATATCTGGGGTGGAGGGGTGACTTTTCTGGAAGAAACCACGGCCCTGAACAATAATCTTTCTGCGGCCAGTAGAGAAATATATTATTGTCTAGAGCAGTGTCTAGGTGGTCTCTAGTGCACTGTAGATCTGCTGTATGTATTTTTGTGTGTTCAGTTTTTATGGACATATAATATCAAACAGGCTGTCTGAAAAACGCAACACTTTCATTCACACGGTAAGGAAATAGGCTCTCAAATGTTACATTAGCCTTCTTCCAGCCCCCCAGGGGAAACCTATGTATTAAAATCACATCAGAAAGAATATTTGTGGACATTAAAAGAAAGGAGATGAAGGAGGAGGGGGCAGTGTGGCCCAGTAGCTAGGGCCTGAGACTCTGGAGACCTGGCTTAGTCCTGACTTTGCCTGCTGGGCAACATTGTGAAAGTGATTTTAACCACTCTGTGCCTCAGTTTCCCCATCTGTAAAACAGTGATAATGATATTTACATCCTTCTTAAAGCACTTTGGCACAGATTTGTAAAGATATTTAGGTGTTGCAGTACTCACCGTGGGAATGCCTAACTAATTTAGGAGCCTAACTCTAATTTTCAAAAGGGATTTAGGCACTTAGGAGCCTAAAACACTTGAAAATGGGATTTAGGTGTTGTCACTCTCAGCATCAAAAACTTTATATATCTTTAAAAATTTGGGTCTTTGAGATCTACTGGGGAAGAGCACTATATAAGAGCTAGTTATTATTTGGTGGGAGAAAATTTGATAAGCTACACATACAAGACTATCAACAGTTTCCTGATCCAGCCTAAAACATATGACTTGGGGAGCAGTCCTATGTGTGTTGGGCAGTGTAAGGAGAACTTGGCTCCCCACTCTGCCCATCTGTTTCAGGCAGGACAGGGAACACTGCCAGACTAATATTCTAGTAGGGAAGGCAAGAAGGTAGCTTGCTACCAGATGAACTAGGGCAAAGGGTTACAGCTAGATAATTAAGGAGAGACAGTGTAAAGAACCCTCATGCTGAGTACAGTGGACACAACTGTTACACATATTACATGAATGCAGGGAGCCGGGGTTGGAACTGTCATCCCTCAGCTCTAAAAAGCATAAGCCTTTACGAGCTGACTTAAAGGAGAGCTCTTGTAGATCCCTTATGCTCTCCATATGCCAGGTGCTGGAAGGAGACATCCTTCACTCACAGATGCAAAGGCAGGACATTACAGTAGTGGTGGGTAGGAAGACCACTGAGGACTCCCAGCCCCTATACACATGGAGCAGAATGATGGAGTTTCCTCAGTGCATTCGAACCAAAATAAAGCTGTTATCCATTACACCCTAAATGGAATTTCATTTATTTCCGTCTCAGAGTCCTGGATTTTCCTGACACACTTTGGAGCTTTGCTCTCAGGTTAAGATGTCAGTGAAAGACATTGATGACATTATGAGTAGTGCAATCAAGCAAACAGATTTCCCTTTGTTTGTCTGAATTACAGTGATGTATCAATTCCCGCATCATGTGTTTTAATATGCCATGAATCAGGCAGCACTGGTTCTGCGGAATGCTTATTTATCCTGTGCGATAACAATACATTGCATTTCTATTAAGATGTGCATCTGAGGCTCGCAAAGAGCTGGCAAATGCTAAGCCATTACATATCACAGCATAGATCATCCCTGTGAGGTAGATATTATTCATTACATCCTGCTTCCCGAATGGGGGGGCAGGGGGGGAGGTTAAATGACTCATTTGGAAGGTAACATGGCAAGACAGTGGCCTAAACAAGGATAGAATTGAGCAGTTCTGATGCCCAGTCCCCCTAGCTCTAGCCCCTGGACAAAACCTCTCCTCACTTCTGATGTTTTCTAAAGGATACAGAATAATATTAAAATAACCATCCAACTGTCTTATAAAATAAGAGGGAAAAAGAAAGAAGTTTTAGTGAGTGGATGAACTTGTTACACTTTGGAATGACACTGGAATTCTGAACCTGGGCTGAACAGAATCTTTGCTCAGTGGACCCATAGGGCCAGTTTCCATTCTAGAGTGCCATTAGTTCTGGTTCTCTATGAAAGAGAAAGATAGAGGGAAGCAGAGTCTGTATAACTCCCCTAGAGGATAAAGTTGGAGCACCTAACTTCTGATGGAGTGGGGGGCATTGAAATCTGGAACTGGTCCACTTGCCTTTCATCAGGCGCAGTCACTCAGCTGACAAGCAAAGCTGAAGTCTCTTTAAATTCTGCTATGGGGACTTAATAGACCATCTCCCTTTGGTGCAGGATCATTTTATGATCCCGCACTGTGTGTGTTCTTATCCACAGTTCTATATATTCCAGAGATGTCAAAGAAAGTCAGAAATCCACACAAACATTTATGCCTGTAAGCGTGTGGGACTCACCCCTGCCGCACCTCCTGCTGGTGCCCTGGGAATTAGCTCTACTTCCAGCCTTGGAGCACCCTCTACAGGCCGGTGTCCCACTTACGCTGGGCTCCCGTGTCCCTCCCAGGCCCGGTGCCCCTTGTACGCTGGGGTGCTGCCCCCTGGCAGTAACCCCTCACTTGCAGGGTCTCCCCTCCCCAGGGAACCCCCACCCTCTATCCCTACCTCGCCTCAGTCGTAGGCTACTGCCAGTCACCAGCTAGCCCCCATGCCCTGCGGCAGACTGCAGTATAAGCCACTCATCACAGGCAAGGTTGGGTTTGGACCTGCTGCCTCTGTCTAACCTTGGGCTGTCCCCTGCAATTCCAGTACCTGTTGGGCATAATACTAGGCTGCAGCCTGGGGCTTTCCTGGCTAGAGCTCCCTCAGCTCCTCAGACCCTTCCCCAGCCCTGCTCCAATCAAGGTACTCTGCTTAGGTCCCTGCAGCCAGGTCCCTCCCTCCCAAAAGCTAGAGAGAGTCTCTTGAGCTTCAGCCCAGCAGCCCCTTTATAGGGCCAGCTGAGTCTGTTTGGGGCATGGCCACAGCTGAGGCTGCCTCCCACTCAGCCCAGCCTAAGGCTCCCAACCCCAGCCCTCTCCAAGGGCTGGCTTTTAACCCCTTTGGGCCAGGAGTGGGTGACCACCCTGCTACAATGCCATTAAAATAAAACTAAAACCAAAAAAACCCAACCAACCAAAAAACACCCAAGACAATTTCTTTATTGAAGATATGGGTCCCGATTAGCCTTGAAGATCTGAGGCCATTACCAATTCCATCTGTTGCTGGGACTGCAGCAGCAGCAGAAGAGACCTAGATCAGCTTAAAAAAGAACACCAAAACAAAAACAAACAAACAAAGTTTTGAGGAAAAACTACACTTTTCTTGATTCCCAAGGATTAGGGGCCCTAATTGGGAGAACACTCTTTGTTATTAGATATTTAGCATTTACCGGTATGCTTTATATGCTCAGAGTGTTTGACAGATATTAACTAACAACTCTGACATGAAATTGTTATCCTTGAAGGGAGGAGTCACTGCCAGAGCTCCTCCTTGTGGCTGGATATGGTGTGGTGGTCTCTCCCCATTCTGGTACTCCTTGCCGACAGCCATGTTGATCCTCCGGTCATCCACCACTTCCCATGAGTTGGCCCTCCAGCCAGGTCACGATTTATTTCCTCACCCCTTCTGAGATAACAAAAGTCCAATTAAAAGTCCAAAAAGTGTCCCAGCACAAAAGATCCTTCTGTCTCCTTTGGACTGTTCCTCAGCCCATTCTTGAGATGTCATCTTCAGCCCCAGCCTGGGCTCTGTAGTCCTTACTTTGGGCTTGTATGCCCCTTCCCAGGGGCTGGTAGGGAAACTCCATCCAACCCTCTGCTCTGGGTCTAGCCCAGGGACCCTGTATTAAGCAGCTAGGTCTGCTCCTTTAGATTTGCTGTTGTTTCCCTGAGCCACTTCCTACCTCCAGGCTCCATGTGCTGCTTCCCTGCAGACTGTGTTTAACATACCCTTTGCTCTGGTTCCCGGGCCTCTGGCTTCTCCTTAGATCCACCTAGTTCCTGTCTTTCCTGGAACACCAATCTTTCAGGTCTGCCTCTCTGTGCCATGCCCCCTTTTCAAAGCCCACCACCGGGGTTAATTCCATCCCTGTAGCCTTCTGCAGTCTGCCTTCCCCAAGCCCCTCTCAGAGATAGGAAACTCCCTACCTCCTCTCACTGCGGTTTCTCTGCTCTGGATAATCCCAGGGAGTGAGAGCAGACTCTCTCTCTGCAGCTCTCAACTTCCCCTGTTTATAGTCCTCTCTCAGCTTCTCCCTTTCTGGACTTCATCCTCAGGTAAGCCTAGCTCTCCCTCCAGATGCAGCCTGGTAGTTTATTTGGCCTCCTCAGGCCTACCTTAACCCTTCTGGAGCCTGTGTGGCATACATGCCCTATCACATATCCCCATTTTCACAGATGGGCAAACTGAGTTATGGAACGGGACACCACTCACTCAAGACCCAAAGGAAAGCAGTCAGTGGCAGAGCAAGGATTAGAACCCAGGAGCTTCCAAGTCTTCCTTCACTGTCATCCTCCTAGGCCATCCTACCTCTAATAAAGGAATCAACTAGGGCTGGCACAAATGGTGAGGAAGAGCACACAAGGAACTTCCCCACCTCTTGTGTCCCCTGTGGAGGGGACAGCTGAAGCTTTTCTGCTCACCTGAGTGGTGGGACTTCTTCCTGCTAGTGCCCACAGGGAGTAGTAGTCAACTAAATAGGCCAGGGAGAAGAAGGAAAGAAGTGGGGCACATAAGTAAGGGATTGTAGAAGGAGTTAGGAGAACAGCGGAAGGAAATTTCCTGTTAAACAGCAGGAAAGGGCTGGGAGGGTGGGGGGCAGGAAATACCTACGACTCATAGAAAGGAAGTTTGCAATGGCTTTCTGAGAGAATCTAAGCATACATGCTTACAATTCACTTTCTGTGGATATTTGTCCTTGCAGTGTTCAACTGTACACGTGTTCCTGGAAAGCTGAACACAAAAGAGTCCCCAGAAATGGAACACAAAAGAATCAAACCAAGGATGAATATTCATGGGGATTTTTCTGAAGCATTCACCCAGCTCTCTGTGACATGAAAAGAAATTGCTTCTTGTCTGGGCTCACCAGCAGCCCCTCAGCTGCTTCCTTATACTGCAGTTACAAGGATAGGGCTCCTGAAGTTGTAGCAAAAATGTGATTTGTCTGCCTGGTTTCCATCCAGTCAGGGACATCCAGCGTTCAGATGTGCCTCTGAATCATTTTATTCTTTATACTCTCTAACTCGGTCTTAAATCACTTGATCTTCCTTAAGTAGCTTTCCAGGGATCAAATCATGCCTTTCAATAGAAGTCTCCATTTCCAGCATCATTTCTCCCCCTAACCTACGATATGTATCTTTTGATCCCTTTAAATTTCTGCTACCTGAAATTTTTTTCTCTTGAAGTGCATTCAGTCTGCCCTGTCTGTTCAGTGTTGCTGTTTCTCTGTGATATCTTCAATCAATAGAAAGGCTGATCATTGATGTCTGAATAAGCTTGGGCCCATTATTTCTTTCCCCTCGCTGTGTTTAACATGGTGGAGAACAGTCTCTAGCATGGGATGGCTTAGACTGCAATATTTAAATGAAATAACAATTCCATTTCAAGGCACACTGTTGTAATCCTCTAGCTGTCACCCCAGATGTCACCAGATAGCAGATCATGGCTGCTTGAAAGATTGTTGAACTGTGGGGCTAGAAGGCTGATTTGCCAAAAGCACAGGCCCCCAAAAAAGGAAGCTCAAGAGCTGCTAGTAACATGGCACACATTTGAACAATTGTGATCCCAACCAGTGACAGGTGCATGGATGTGCGCGCTCACACACACACACACTACTAAATATACTTTCCTTTCTCCTAAGGTTCCTTTAGATTGTAAATTGTGCTCATACATTGCCCAGTACAATTGGCCTGGCTCTCATTTGGGCCCTCTAGATGCTAATGAAATACAAATAATAACACTTACAAAGGAAGGCTTAAATGAGTCTTTGATGTATAGATTTAGTGGACCATACAGGCAGAATCTTTTGATTGCTTCTTAACACTATGAAGCAACAGCCTGTGTTTGGAGGATGAGTGGGGTTTTTGAAGGGGATGCATGTAACTGTGGCAGCTATGCTCAACCTGCAATAATTCTGTCATTTGGAGACTGTTTATATCAGAGTCAGCAGTATTTTGTACTGTAATAGCTTCACTTTTAATGTGTGCCATTAAATCATACAAGCAAATTGCATGATGGGCAGAATTCAACATCATGCCTCGTATCACCCTAATCATGGTACCACCCTGGAGCTATTACATCCCACGGAGGTGCAATCTGCTCCCCACTTGAACCAGCGGCACTCCACGAATGGATGCAGAGCAGTCCCTGTTCTCCTCCAGCCTGTTGTGTTTGCAGCTGCAGTTTCACAGGTGTAATAAAGGTTTGGCACATATGAGAGCTAGTAAGAGACTGATCTTTTCTCCCTGACTCCCAGTCACATGATATTGATTATGGTTGGAAAAGGTTAAATCCCTGTCACATAGCAATGATCATTATCCACTGACTCCAGGAGCTACTGTTACCATAAAATTCAGCCAGGAAATGCAGTTTCTCCTCTGAACCACTAGATGACTCTGAGAGCTCTTCTAGTCAGTGTTTGCCTCTGATCATTCAAACTGTTACAAGGGAAAAAAGCAAAATATATTCGATAAGTCATGAGAAAAATAGTGTCCTGGCATTTGGGGTATATTTTAAAGATTAAAACAGTAACTGCTGCATAAATGTATTCAATTCAAAGGCTGACAGAAAAGCACTATACATATTAGGGAATTTATCAATAATCGGTGATCTGTGTAACAAGGATGAAAGATTGTTCCCTGGGGCCATGCTGATAGAAGCCAAGAAATTAATATTACAGAGATGGAAAATAATCTCCTGATTACCCAAAATAATAGCTAGTTCTGCAGCATCAGTGAGAAACTTAGAAGCTCTAGTGAAGGTATCCTTCAAATTGCAGAACACCCCAGAGACAGTTAATACACACTAAGCCAAGTTCTGCTCTCAGGTACGCTGGTGTAAATCTGGAGTAACTCCACTGACTTCAGTGGGGATACTCTAGATTTACATTAGCGTAAGTGAGAGCAGGATTTGGCCCTGTGTGTCTAAATAACCCACATGATTAATATTCTCACATACTCAATAAGAGCTCAATTCTGCAAAGTACTGAGCATTTTGGTCTTGCTTCAGCAAAGCATTTAAGAACATAGTTATTTTTAATCAAGTGCATAGTCCCATTGATTTCAGTGGGAGCATGCATGTACCTAAAGGTAAGCAGAGACTTACTGTGCTCTGCTGTATCAGGGCCAGATTGCTCAGCAATTAGCAGGATCAAGCAGTCAGGCTCTGAATCAGCAAGGTACTTAAGCAGGTCCATAATTTAAGCATGTAAGTAGGTTTATTGGCATCAGTGGAACTCATCAGGTGCTCAAAGTTAAGTTCCTGCTTAAGTACTTTGCTGAATCGAGGCCTGAGGACCTGATCTAAACCTCACTGAAGTCAATATAGATATTTTTGCACTGATTTCAATCAGCTGTGGATCAAGTGCTATGTATTCCTGAAAAAGGAATACATTTAATCAATTAGGATATACAAAATATATATTTAAGATCCTGAGGCCAGGTCCTCAGCTGGTGTAAATGGGCATAGCTCCATTGACTTTAATTGAGTTATTCCAATTTATGCTATCTCAGGTTCTGGCCCATATATATTGTTTAGTGATGATACTTTTCCACTTGTAGTATATGACAGCTTCTCTCCAAGGACCTCAATGTTCTTTACATTTTGGATCAGCATCACTATCCCCATTGTAGAGAAGAGTTAACAGAGGCATGGAAAGGTTTCATGACTTGCCCAAAGCCACACAAAGGGAATCAGTGGAGGAGATGGGGAAAAAATCCAGGTATCTGGACTCGCAGCCTCCTGCTTTAACCACTACTTCCCACTGGTATTCTTACTTGAGCTCCCCTCCTTCTCTCTTTCTGGTACTATACAGAGCTCTCTTGAACTGTCTGGAGGATCCCAACATCAGGAGACTGCAGGTGAGAGCAGTGGTTTATAATAAATAATATTTCCCCCCTCTGAACTGTCTGCTGCTTGGCTCTACAAATGCAATCATTCTGTAGCTAGGGAGTGGTTTTGTCCTCCCTTTCTATTTTTCTCCTTTACAATATTTTACCACAGTATGTTCCTGGGTTTGCAGCTTCGGGGCCTTTGTGTGTCTTCACCTCCTGAAGGAATTTCACAAATAAATCATGGGTGAGGAATTCTTGGAATTACCCAGAGCAAGCAAGACTCAAAAAGAGGCAAGCAGGGAATCCCTTACATACATATTTTATAACTCCTACTCCTTTGAGTCGGTTTAGAAGAACCTATGCTCTAGACCAGTGGTTTTCAACCTCTTTTCATTTGCAGACCCCCTAAAAGATTTCAAATGGAGGTCTGGACCCCTTTGGAAATTCAGCCTGTGGTCCACGGACCCCTGCCATAGAATCTTAGACTGAAAACTGACTGAACAGAATTCAACTATAAATGTTGCATATGCTTAGCACAGCATTTGACGCAGTGTGAAAAAGGGCGCTAAACTCTGGGCTTCTGTGGTAACAAGAACACTTTCTGGTTTTGACCTTGTAGGTAGGGGGAATCACATACATTTTATTGATCAGAAAAACAGAATGCCTTTTTCTGGGATCTGAAACTTTATTTTCATAGTTGTTAGGGGCCTGTGAACCACAGGTGGAAAACTACTGCTCTAGACACAATTTATATGTGCAATTACTGGAATTGCACATGCACTTATAACTGTGTATGCAAATTATGTACATGTACAGCCACACCTACTACTTGTGAAAATCTGACCTTATTACTTTCACTCCTTGCCCTCATAATAGGGAAGTGGAGACTTGCATCTTTGTTTTTTAAAATGTAACTTGTATACAATGTATTGCCTTTTTTGGGCTCAATATATTGAAGTTAGAGTCTATGGAAAGTGCTTCATTGATTTGTGAGCTGCTTTGACTGCTGTGCAAAGGGGTCCCACTCCCTGTAAGTGAGCCTCCTTGTAGCTAGGTCTTGCCCAGTTTAGCTCTTGCCTGGTCTGGTGCCCCCTTCTGTTGGCTGGTCACACTGTGGCCTGCCTCTCTCTCCCCAAGACTCAGCATGCTCCCTCTTCATGAAGTGGCCCTCTGGCCAGGTTTCTATGAAGTCCCCCCTTCCAAAGTAACAAACTCCCACTAGGCAAGCTGTCCGTATGCCATCTCAGAAGATCTTCTGTCCCAACTCCAGGTCTTGTGTCACTTTGCCAGTGGCTGGTGGGAGAACCCTGGCCCACCCACTACTCCAGGTTCCAGCCCAGGGACCCTATGACTACTAACCTAGGCCTGCTCAGTCTCAGACCCTGTTGCTGTTTCCCTGGGCTCCTTCCTACTACACTTATCTGTCTCCTTGTCTATCACCACCAGAGATTCCTCTGCTCCCTATGGCTGCCTCACCCTTCTTAGCCTCTTGCCAGACTTCCCAGTCCAGGGCAAGACTCCAGGACTTATGCTCCATCTAGATCACTTCCTTGTCCCTGGTCTACTCCCTTTCCCTCTGGGTAGTAACAGCAGATTTCTTCCCTGTAGCCTCTTCATGCTCTCACTTCCTGGTTTATAATCCTATGCCAGCTCCTCTCCCAGCTGGGATTCATCTGTAATTAGTGTTTATCAATCCCTGGCTTTCCTCCAGGTGCATCATATGAGGTTAATTGGCCCCTTCTGCCCCATGTTAACTGCCTCTGGGTTTGTGGGGGGTGGACACCCCTTCATAAGGAGTAACTCCCTTAATGGTCCCCCGAACTTGGTTGGGTTCTGGGTTCAGTAGCTCCTCCCTAGGCTGGGGGAGGAGCTGTTAGCAGTGCTCAAAAGAACTCCCTTAATGGATAGCTAGAGTAAACTCTTATTCTCATATGTAAACCAGCCACTAGAGGAAGACAAAGACTCCCACTTTTCCAGGATCAGACAGCACCATGGAATATTCATTTATCAATGGAATGTTTTGCCTGGCCCTCTCCAGACTTTGAAAAGGCAGCTGCAGTTTGCAGGGCTATCCAGACTGCTCACACCTGGCACCCCCTGGTGAGCAGCCACCTTGTTTACTTTTCTGCAATTCGGAAACCTTGGCCATTGAGGAGCAAAGGGCAAAACTTGGTTCTGTTTGTTTAGAGAGGGACAGCATTGTTTGAGACTGGGACAAAGATCAACTAGAAGCTAAAACAGAATCTCACATGAGATGCTTTCTGGTGAGAAGGAATGGTCTGGTTTCTACTCCAGCACTGTCCCTGCTGAATGAATGATCTGTGTGATGCTTTATTGACTTTCATATGCAGAAAGTGAGACAGAACCTCAGACTACTGGGATCTTGAAGATACAAAGATTCCAAGGCCAGAAGGAACCATTGTGGTCATCTAGTCTGGCCTTCTGTATAACACAGGCATAGATTTCATGTAGTGATTCCTGTAACAAGCCCAGTAACTTGTAAAAGAGTGGGAAAGGGGACTCCATGCAACTGCTTTATTAAAGGTGATATACACAAACCACACTGTAGACACAGTGTAAAGGATTCAGTCCATTAATCCATGTAGCAGATCATCCAGATAATCTATTTACTGTGTCCCATTTCCATTTTCTCTCTGTGCCCTTTGCCTATGCGTCTCTTTTCAAAGTCCATAATAATCATCTTCATCATCCAGTTTAAACACCCACATTAACTGAACTCTAGGGAGCAATTTATTTAAATGAAATGTCCCTGTAATTATTTTAATTAACCCCCCCAAAAACCTTTGTTTGATTACAATGAAAAACTCATATTAGAAATTAGTGTTAAATGAGGTTAAAGTAAATGGTCCTGGATTGGCTGATGAATAATGTCTCCTCTTTATCCACAGAGCAGGGAGAGTGGTACTGAAAGCTTCACTCATGCCATGCTCTAGGCACTTTGCTGGTTGTGTTGCTGGGTTTTCAAAAGGGCTTGATTAGCTTATAACCATTTGTAGTCTTGCATGATACAGGTAAGCAAATCTGGCTTCAGGGTTACATCTGTGATGTCCTCTCCTAAGTACAGCAGTGAAGCATTGACACCAGACTGTGGCTGGTCCCTTGAGTGGATGCATAGGCGTGGAGGGAGCAAAGAGCACTCTGCCCTTCCACACCCCTCACAGGGGCTAGCCACAGATGCAAGACAAAGGGCTGGGCAGGGTTATTGCCTCTGTAGGTGCTAGTCTCTCCAAAGGGAGTGGGGAGGAAGCAGAGCCAACCCTTCTCTGCACTAGCTGGTAGAGCTGGCTGAGGAAGGCAGTATAGGTTGTTCCCTGTACGTTCTAAGGGGTGGTGCAGCAGCTGTGCTCCCCAGGAATTCCAGGAGCAGGAGGGTGGTGAAGCACTGGAATGGGTTACCTAGGGAGGTGGTGGAACCTCCATCCTTAGAGGTTTTTAAGGCCCAGCTTGACAAAGCCTTGGCTGGGATGATTTAGTTGGTGTGGGTCCTGCTTTGAGCAGGCGATTGGACTAGATGACCTCCTGAGGTCTCTTCCAACCCTAGTATTCTATGATTCTAAGCAACTGGTATCTCTCAGAACTCCCCTTAGGGTGGTGCATCTTCAGCGTGGCCCTTAGTCAGAGTAGTGCTCTAATATATAAGATGTTCTTTAGCTGGGTGTACAAAGCTGATTCCTTCCCTCCCTTTAAAGCATTAAGTACTGGCCAGTGCTGGAAGCAAAATATCAGTCTACCTTGACCAATGATTTGAGCTGGTATGGCCCAATCTTCTCTTCAAACCTGATCTGGGTTAGAGGGGAGTTCAGGCCCATTCAGTTCTTGATCTCTCTGCTGACCCTGCCAGTTAAAACTAGATGTGATGTATACAAAGCCTTTGGGGGGTCATTATTTGAAAAGTGCTGTATAAGAGCCAAGTAATCATATTATTCCATCAGCCCAGTAGGAATGGGACTGAGAGACACCCGCTACTTTCCCATTGGGCACTGAACAGCCACCAAATAATTATAGCTTTTGATACAATCAACCCAGGTGATATTTGAAGCAGCACCCAGTCCCCTGAGTCAGCCAGGTCCTCCACATTTAAGCATTTGTAAGCTCTGCTAACTTTTTCTGAGGCCTGGTCCACACCTAGCTACATTGCGCAGGGCTGTGAACAATTTTACACCCTGTGTAACATAATTAGATTGACCTAACCCCCACTGTAGATGCAGCTAGGTCGATGGAAGAATTTTTCTATTGACCTAGGTACTGCTTCTCGGAGAGATGAATTAGTTACATTGATGGAAAAACCCTGCCGCCGATGTAGAAAGCCTCTGTGCTACAAGCACTACTCTGGCACAGTTGCAGCACCATAGCTGGGCCGCTGTTGCCAAGACATATCTGGAGGCACCACGATCCAGCTGGATGGTGGCTTATTAAATGGATTTCCTTTTACATCTACTGGGCTAGATAACATTTCTCATCAATACTGCCCCCAAAGGGGTCTATGAAGAGAGAGAAATGATCTTTAGTGTTTTATTCTGTCTTCCTGGGGAGACATTTCTCAGCTACATCCAACTTGTCCCCTCCTCACTACGGTAGCTGCATCACACAATTCACAACAGTGCTGTGGCTGTCCCCTCTGCCCCTCTCTCAAGGCAAGATATAGGCCCTGATTGAAATGGACTTAAACGCGCCTGACATTTTCCTTGCCATGGCTCCACGATGACTAAGATGAAGAGAAGCACCACTCTCTCCTCACGAGTTTCCCTGCAGGCTACAGCGTCGTGCTGATCTCTTCTTCTTGTTGCTCGGCGCATTCAGACAGGAGGCTTTGGGCCACGGCTCCAGAGTGAGGCATCGCTAAGAAATGTCAAGGAAGCAAGGTCATTCACTGCTCTGCTTTTCTTCTTAATGTCTTCACTCGGGCTTCTGAGGAAGATTTTCCACTGTTGTTTAACCCACTTATTCCTTCCATCCTGACATCACACCGATACTATTCTCAGCTGGCAATAGCTGCACACCTCACATTTCCTGCACCCTCCTTAAGGCTGCACTGACTAGTAGGTTAGGCCCAGTAAATAAATAACAGGGGGCATGGGCCAAATCTTCACACTTCTTGGGGACTTCCACAGGGATCAGAGGGGAGAACCCTCCCCACTGCGAGTCCATAGCAGTTCCAGTTCTGACATGGTTGGAATCTTCAGTGGGCATCTGCGCCTGGCCCCTGCAGAGGTGTAGAGGGTGGGACAGGGAGCAACTAAGCCTTAAATGTGTCGATAAAACAGTCTAAATATACCTGAATGGTATAAAGCTCAAGGGAACAAAGGAGTTATCTAGGGTGACTTTAAGGGGGTAGAAGTAGGCGAGATAGCCCCCCTAAATGTCCCTTTTCTTAATTCATCCTATCAGGAAGCCTGTGGAATAGTTACCTGGGGAACTGGTGGAAGTTCCATTGCTTGGGACATCAAAAAAACCATCCAGACAAAGGACTATCAAACATAGTCTACAAAACCATCCTGCAGTAGCCGTAGCAGGGCTATGGACTAGGACCTAGTCACTGGTGGCCTGTTTTTCAAAGGTACCAAGCACCTGCAGCTCCCATTGACTTCCATAGGATTTGTGGGTACTTGGACACTTCTGAAAATGACACTATCTGTCCCTTCGTGGACCTTTCCCATTGATGTTTCTGTGATCTCTAGTTTGCATTGCTCAGCCCAAGGGGTTTATTGCTGGTACTGGCTGCAGTGGGCCACAGCATGTTCTTTGCTGTGCTGGTGGCCCATTGGCACATTGTCATTTCAGAGGATGACACACAGTGCATCAGTGGAAGTACCAGGCACCTCATGCGTGAAGCATCTTAGTGGTTGCTTGTGTGTCTGTCTGCAGCTTACAGATCTGTCACAAACAGAAGGGTGAGTGGGTTGCAAAGTTGAGTGGACCAGTCCGAGTGAATGACAAGCAGCATTGCTCATCTTGTTAGTGAAATGGTTGCTGTCTCTCTCCCATTGGGGGATGGCACATGCTGCAGCCCCAGTGACACTGGGACTCTGGTTAAATATTTAAATTTCATTTATCAGAGCAGCAGGGGAAGATGCAAATTATGTTTTATAGAGAAATTATTTGCTGGAATGCAGGTTAATTTTTAATTGGTCAGATCCTTCCGCCGCCCCCTCTCTCCCCCCCCCCCCCGTTGGTCATCATCTCATCTCCAACCTGCATTTTTAATGTCCTTTTAATTTGCTTGAGTGATAGGGTAAAAGGAGAGTGGCTGGAGGAGGAGGAAGAAGAAAAGAAAGGGATTCTGGCTGTATTATTCCTGCTCCTGGGTTGAGGGCAGCCGGGGTGTCAGCATGTTCTTGCCCCTTCCAGCCCCCAAAAACCTTACAACACTCTGCTACACTTCTACACCCAGCACATTTGGCCTCCACCTCTCTGTGGACCCGACACTATGTATTTCCCACCTGCATGTGAACAAAAAGTAAATCTGAAGCACAGCCAATAAAAGTAAAACCATTATGAGCTGGGCCAATTTTCTGGCTATTTAAAATATACAGCACTGACACACTACACTGTAGTGCATGTGGATGGAGAAAGCTGGATTTACGATGTTGTGCTATACCTTTTAAATTTCAGAACGAGGCAACTTCTTACATCTATCTTAGGTCCTGCTACGCCATTGCACCACCAGACACTGAGAATGCAGGCTGCCTAGTGACTGGTTTTAATAATGGGGCATTTTTATTAGTTAAAATATTTCAATGGGAACTACAGAGCCTTGAATTAAATAAATAAAATGTGAATTAAGGGACTACCACGACTAATTGATTGAACCAGATATCTCCATGTATCCACCTGTTTCCTCTAATGTCTAACATATAGGTGTTCATACTATCTCATTACATTACATTACAACTACTGCCCTGTGTGCTGTGAAAACCCAGGTGATGCTTCAGTTTGCGATTAAATAGAATTACCATATCATTTTCTTCCTCATATTTCCAATGCACTGCCACAGGCAATCTGTTGCAAAACAGAGCCGCGTGCTGCAGTGTACGGTAGGCAGGGAGATACTGATAAGATGTGAATGCCCAGGAGGGGGAAAATGGTTTTTGGGAAACAACTAGGAGCAAGGGGTGAAACTGATCTAAGGAAAATTTAAATTGAATATGAGGAAAAACACCAGTGAAGTGTGGTAGACTGTGGAATTAGCAGATTCTTTCTGAAGAGGTCATTATAGATGTTCCAAAGAAAAATGCAAGGTTCCTTATGATGAGAAATTATGGGATAGCCTGCTTGCAAAGCAAATTTCTTCCTAACCCAAGGAGTACGTGCTGGGCTTATGCTCTGATGCTGGAAGGTTAATTATGTTCCTTATATTTTGTATACCCTGTCAAATATAAATGTGGATGTTCTCATTCATATGACCATCTAATCTTTTTAATCCTACTACAGTCTTGGTTTCAGTGATTTACTTGTGGCAGAGCGTTCCACAGGTTAACTATAAATTGTGTAGAAATTTATTTCCAATTAACTTGTTGTCTTTCACTGGATCATGGATCATTTCCTGGAAGAAATTCCATCACTGTGTTAACCAAGACTTCACAATGTCTGTCTGGGAAGTACTTCAGCATGTCTGCAAAACAGACTGCGAAATATATTTAGATCATAGATTCTAAGTCAGCACAGGTCAGCTGAGACCAGAGTTCTATTCTAATGTCTGTGCAGTGGCTTTATGAAATGAGTCAGTTGATGGCTCTCAGGCTAGATACTAGAGCTAAGAGAAAATCAGACTTTCCATCTGGTGGGAAATTTGTATATTTCAATATTTCTCCCACTCCCACCTGAATTCAAGTAAAAAGTTGAAATATCAAATGGTTTCATGGAACATTTCATTTCAGAACTTTTGGTAGAAATGAAACATTTTGATATTACCAGAGAGGAATGTTTCATTCTGCTTTGTTGAACCGACTCCAAACGAAACATTAGGAGTCAGATCAATATTAAATTGGGTTTCGCTGTCGTGCCACTTGGGAGCTGTAGTTTTAGGTATCATGTCCCTATTCTATCTTATGGGTCAGGCACCCTGGCCAGGCTACATCTCAATTTTGCAGAAACTGCATTTTCCATTGAAAAATAATTGACGGAAGATTCCCAGCTAGATCTACTAGATTTCTATCTTCATCACTTAAGAGGCCATCATAATTTTCACTAATTGTCACCCCTGTTGGCAGTTTCAGCAAAGATGTTGGAGTTTGAATGACTATGAATGATGAACTATTCTCTCGCCCTTAGAGATGATCTCTTTGGGTCTGGGCTGAGGTACATTGGCAGGGCAGTATGGAGAAAAAAGCATATTCAAATGGCTGGATAAGCAGAACAGCATATGCAAGCCCAACATTCAGTTGTCTTGTCAGACAGGGTGAAATGAAGAAAGAAGTGCAAGATTGCAGAATTGTAAGTTGATGACAGAATGTATCACTTTTGGGGGCCATTTCATGCAGAGATAAGTAAATATTAGTTTGATAGAAAATACAGAGAAAACCATCAAAAAAGCAATAAAAAGACTGAAAGATGAGACAGAGGGAGCTAAATTTATATAGTGTAGAGAGGAAGAAAAACAACAGCTAGAGGAGGCATGATCAGTCTATACATGCATTCACCAGAACGATATATAAATGTTGCAGTATGAAATCATGAAGACAAGTTGATGGAAGACACTATGCAGGCTACTGTAAAATACTACAAATCAGTAATGGAATATGTTGATGATCATAGTGTGTCCGCGATTCTAACATCCCCTGAAGTCTCCATCTGCATTTGTTTTCTTCTGCACTTTTTTGGATCTGAGAGACATGGCTATAACCACAACATGAAATCTGGCTGTGTCACAGGGTTCGCTACTCACCACTGGGGTGACTCCTAGTGGCTCATCTGGGGACTTGCTCTCAACCAGTCTCCTTTTGGTTGTTCACCTGTGGCCACTCTCCTTCCCCCCCCCCCCCGCCCCCGACTCAGGCTACTCCCTCTTTGTGACCCAGGATGCAATCACTCCACAGGTTGGCCCACCAGCCAGGTCCCTACAGTCCTCCTCTTTTGAGGTAAAGTCCCACTGGACAAACTGTCTCAGACAGTCTTCTTAGCCACTGCAGTCTGTGCCACTTTCTCAGTGGCCAAAAGGGGAACCTGGGCCTGCCTACTAATCTGCCTACTAATCCAGCCCAGGGACCCTGTGTCCAGCAGCTATGGTCCATTTACTCCCAGACCCTGTCACTGTCTCCCTGGACCTCTTCCTACGTTTCTTCCCTATTTTATGGCCCCCATCTGGTTTACCACGGGAGCTTCCTCTGCATCTACTCTACCCCCTCTTGGGTTCTTGCCTGAGTCTGCATTCCCAGGTCGAATCCCAGGGCTCATTCTCCCTAGAACGCTTTGTCTCTTGCCAACTCCCCCATTCCCTAGGGAGTGACTGCAGAATTCTTTCCTTGGCAGCAAGATAGGGAGGTGGTTGAGGTGCCATCACTGCAGAGATTGAAGAATCGGGTAAGTGAGACATTAGTGAGAATGATGGAGTGTCTAGTTCTGCAGAACATCTGGGTTCAGACTGTGTGATCCCCGTGGTCTTCTTCTGGCTCCTACAAGCTATTACTGTACATGCAAAAAAAGACTGCACAGTTAAGCATTCAACATTCATGAAGTGTAAAAGTTGACATTGTGAATGCACAGATTCGTGCAGCCTTCTCACTGGCCATGCAGCAAACAGGTACCTTTTACTCCAAGCCTGAACTCCCAAAAAAATTGTTACCTCAGAGGATGTCCTAAGTTTACCTTTCAACCAATGTAAATTCACCTGTCACCCCCACTATAGATTTACAGATATTAAGGCCATATTCTCTCATTTGACCTTTCTATGGCCTGTGCTCTACAAATTTCACTTGGTAATTCCTGCATTAAGCCGAGCTACAGCATATCTTCATAACACAGGGCAGTACTAGAAATATCATGAATGTGCGTTCGGGGAAGTTCAGAAGTCATGAATGTCCTCAGAAAGAAACCCTAAGTAGCATTCAACGGTAGAACAGGACTTACTGTGCAGCAATGATGTACAACATTAATATCAGCCAAGATCTCTCCTCCCTAACCCTAGTGTCTCTCATTTTGGATCCACCCTACTTGTTCTGACAGATGTCTGTCTCTATTAGATCTGTCATAACTGCAGAAGCTCAGTAGCTGAATACTTTCCCCTACTTCAAGATGATCAGACATGACCATCTCTTAGGAATACATGAGATTCCACAATGAAAGCAGAGTGCTGGTCTGTCTACAGTATGGTCTGTCCTAGATCCAAAAAGCCAACGTGAACCTGGATAATTGTGCAACTATATGATGGAGGACTGGATGGAGAATTTCTTTCCAACCCCCACAAGCACTCAACCTCTGGCTTGAAGCATGAAGATGGGAAGCCCTCATAATAACTGACCCAATTTCTATGTCTACAAACTATTCAGACCTGCACCAACCATCTTCAGTTTCCCTATCAGTCTTCGTCATGATTTCTAAGTTACAGTTCATGCTTAGCTGCTGGCCCAGTTGTATAATGGCCTCCATTCTCCACAGTGGGGCCCCTTCAAATACAATTTACTTTGACTCAGTGTGCAATTACATATGACTGTTTCTCTTGCTGCACACTTTGGAGGAAACCTAAAAGTAATTTTCCTACGTCACAGCTGCAGGTGAAGACTCCAGACAAAAGGCATCAGAGCTTTCTTTAAAAAAAAAAAGTTCATTCTTTAAAGAGACTACTCTTTAATAATTTCTCTCGCTCTACTGATACATTGCTCTTCAGAGGGAAGTGCTGCTTTTTTTTGTTAAAGCTGGGGTTGAATGACATTTCCATGGATTTTAATTTTATGTACAAAGACACGGCATCAAATTGAGGAGGGCCCAAGTATAGAAAATGGATGCCAACTGTGAAAGTTCTTACCGGAGTGACAGGCAGCAGGATAAATGGCCAAACTGTCAAGAATAGAGGACCTTCCTGTGCTAACTTTAAATTTAAAAAAGAAAATGCCAAACTTCAGATAATGTCAATTTCCCCATCTCTATCACCTATCTAATAGTACTTTGCTTCTAAGGCAGTACTTCTGAGACCAGAATTTGCCTTTTCTCTGCTGGATTTTTGCAGTATGCTAAACTTCCAGTTTCTAATGGATTCAGACCACATATCTTGTCCAGCAATCTGCCAGTTTTGCACAATTTTAATCTGGGGATGGGTGTCTCTTCAGCATCCATATCAAAACCTCATATGATGAATACATCAAGGGGCTTTTTCCCAAATACAGAACAGAAATCTTTATTGAACATTTCTGCATTACTAATGCCAATTCTACCATTTCCATCTAGTAATGGACCAATACCATTGTTAGGATTCCTTTTATTCCTAATATACTTAAAATCTCCCTTTTATTTCCTTAACTCTGCTGGCCATAGGTTATTCCTTGTGAACTTGTGCTTCCCTTTTCTAATTTTCTACGATTCAATTTTCTATATTGAAATAGTGGAACACCTAATAAGGGACTCAATATAATTAATGCCAATCAACATTAATTTATGGAAAATATATTTTATCAGTCTAACTTGTCTCTTTTTGACGCGATTACATGTTTAGTTGACAAGGGTATTAATGTTGATTATTCTTATTAGTATTTATTAATTGTCTTGCAGTAGCATCTAGAAACCCTAGTCAAGGACTAGAATGCCACTGTACTAGGAGCTGTACAAACAGAGGAAAAAAAGACAGTCCAATATATTTAGACTTTGGTAGGACATTTGACTTGGTACCACACAATATTTTGATTAAGAAACTAGCATGACACAAAAATAACATATGTGACAAAATGGCCAATGTTGGTATGGTAGGTCCCACACTTTTCTTGGTGGGGGGACTAGGACACCACCCTTGGCCCCTGCTCTCAGGGCACCAAGGACCCCACTAGTGGCCCAGGAAGGTGGTAGAGAAGAGAAGCAGGGAAGGGGTCTGGGTTTGCGCCTCACTCTGAGTCTCAACCCCTACAGGTTTCTTAGCCTCTTCCCCCTTGGGTAGGGGTACCCTCAATTCTTGATGATAGGGCAGGGTCTCCCTTCCTCAAGCTCTGTGGGCTTTCAATTATCAGCAACACACCTCTAAACTCCAGTCCTCTCTCCTTCCTCATACACACTGTGGGCCTGAAGCAGGGTTTTTTTAATTAGGTTTCTGACAGGGTCTTAATTGACTACAGGTGCTCCAATTAACCAGTAGCAGCCCACCCTAGTCTACAGGGAACCATGCCTTAATTAGCCTAGGCCTTATATATCTCCCTCTCCCACTGCTCCCAGGTTCTGCTATATCATACATGAAATGGATTAAAAACTGGCTAACTGTTAGATCTCAAACTATACTTGTAAACAGGGAACTATCAATGAGTGGGTGTGGTTCTAGTGGGGTCTAGCAGGAATCTGTTCTTGGCCCTACATTATTTAACATTTTTAAACATGAAAAAAATCATGGAAGAAAACATAAAACCATTACTGTAAAGTTTGTAGATGACACAAATATTGGGGGAGTGGTAAAGAAGTGGTTATAAGCATTAAGGGTTGAGGAAAAACTCTTTTCTGATTGTACAGTTATACAACTATTCAAGTCAACTCAGGAAGGACTGAATTTGGGATTTGCAACACTAAAAGAACAGGCTGCTACCCCTTGAGCTGAAGGAGAATCTCCTTTTAGTAGTGGCAGTAGTAGATTCTTATCCTCTGATGTAGGCTAGCCACTAGACTGGGAGACAACACAGTTAGCTAGTCTGTTGTAACTGCATTTGTGCTTTATTTCTTTTGAGTCATTTCATCATCTGGGAAGATATGGGACCAAAGGCAGTCCTCTCATAAAGAGATGCCACTTTCCTTCAAGTCTGGGAGGGCTGAATTTTGGTCTAAAGTGCCAGTGGTAATGAGATGAAAAATGCCAGAGCAAGTCCTGATGTATTTAATCATAAATTCTGCTGAGTCATTGTCAAAAAGAAGCTGGATCCTATGAGCCAAATACCTCTACCTGAGGGCTTCTGTTGTGGTACAGCTTGATAAAGGAGACATGCTGTACGCTCTCGCAAGCTGCCAACAGAATTAATACAGTGGCAAGACTGCAAGATAAAACTAGTGAATGCTTAAAAGAAGAAGAAGAAAGTCCAGCATGATGCAGGGGAAGGATCATGATGTGAATAATAACGCAGCCTGCCAGGGGAGACAGAGGCAGGGAGAGTGACAGCCTGTTACACACTTGATGCTCTTCGGAGCACTGAACCAGGTCAGTAGCAGCCATTAAGGGTATGTCTACACTGCAATTGGACACCAGCGGCTGGCCCATGCTAGCTGACTTAAGCTCGTGAGGCTCAAGCTAAGGGGCTGTTTAACCACAGTGTAGATGTTCAGGCTTGGGCTGCAGCCCGAGCTCTGGGACCTTCCCACCTTGCAGGGTCCTAGAACTCAGGCTCTAATCTTATAGTCGGAGCCCAGTGAGCCTGAGTCAGCTGACGTGAGCCAGCCACAGGCTTTTAATTGCAATGCAGACATACCCTAAGGCCTTTTGCCAAAATTCAGGAACAGGTGGTGAAAGCAATCTTTCACTGCAGACAACAGACACAATTTGGTAACTCACACACATTCCTAGGGAGCTGGGATTAGACTTCGGGTCCATCAGCTCCAAAGAGGCAGGTTTCTAACACTCTGTCTTACATAGTTCTAACAGCAGATCCCTTAGTCACTCTGTGGGCCAGCCGCTAAAAAGCAACAGCACAGACACATAGATAGCACATTACATATTCCTTCTGCAACCAGTAGGTCGGCAATGCTTGTCCTGAGCTCTAGGGGCTCACGGGAATTTAAATCTGCTATTGGGCACCACTCTGTAACAGCTCCATATTTCTCATTCGCCTGAGGAGATGTTGCAACCAGAGAGGGCGCTCAAATTATTCCAGTGACATGGCCAACACCCATCTGGAATGGTGGAAATTACTAGTCCCAGGATGAAGGCCCTGGTAGCTGGCAGCAGGGCATTCTGGATAATGGGTCTGCATCTCTTCAGCATCTACCAGAAATATATTAAATCACCAACCTGGCCATGCTCAGAAAGAATTGCAAGATGCACCCCTATGTCTGGGCTTCCAGCTGCTCCTAAGCTATGAACTCCTAGTCTTTTAGCCACCTGGCCAAACCCACCTCCTCTGCCTGAAAGCTGTGTGACAGCAGAGAAGTATGCTGATTTGTTTCTGCTCCTAGTTGTAATTCAATTTCTTAATGACCTAATGTCAGTTATATAAAATGAATCCAGATATGGTGACAAGTGCCTTATAAATGCTTGTAATAATAATTCAAATCGTGATGTTCTTCATGAAGCTTTTATAGTATATAAACCAGAAACTCAGGTGAGTAACAAAAATGACAGTATTTACATATACGACTAATAATTAGCAGAGACACAGATTTGTTTTTTAGAAGAACTGGGCACATGTATTAACTTCTCTTTCCAAATCTCCCTCCCAGTCATCTGCTCCCTCCACCACCTAAGACAAACCAAAAAACAACCCCCCCAATTCATTTTATGAAGGCAGTCCTCATATATTTTAATGTATTTTAAACAGTTCTACTCTAGTCTCCTTATTTAGTGGCTTTATCAGCAAAAGGAGGTCTTGCTGTTAAGGCAATGGGTGGGAACTCCAGAACTTCAGTTCCTGGTTCTACTACAGATCTTGGGCAAGTCACTTAATGCCTGAGGTCCCCATCTGTAAAACAGGGATAATATTACTTCCCTTCTCCCATCCTTTGTGTCTCTTGTCCATGTAGACTGTAAGTTTTTGGGGGATATGCACTGACAACGTCTATAGTGCATGTATTTACTACACCTAGAAAAAATAAGGCCTCTAGGCACTAAGGTATGCAAACAATAATACTCTGAACTGAAGGATGATCTGTATAGGTCAGAAAGGGGTTCAGTCACCTTAGCTTTTTCAGTCCTTGGCTCTCCCCACACATAGGACAGTTTTGATGATGGATTCTATGCTAAGGACCCCAACCTTCGGGAAATTGCACTGAGACACCATCTCCTTCCCTATCTTTTGGGCTGTAGAGGGGCTCCCCATGGAGTTATGCCATAATTCAAGTCCTCTCCTAAATGGAGTTTAACCCGAATAGAAGTAGGAATTTATCCCTCCAACTCCCGCCCAGTTTTGGCAGTTGCATTCTCACACTGGGCAGCCCTAACCGTTATCCTGGAGGCTTTCAGAACGTACCGTATAGCCCCAAAGATGATGGGCCTGATTCTCCTTTACACTAATGTTCTGAGCAATGTATTGGGCCCTTTAAGGAGGTTAAATTACATTTACACTCACTTTAAGGCACCCTTCCCCTGCCACAGCAGGTAAAGGGGCACAGTTGTAAATAAGAATTGGAACTGATGTGGGCTCAATCACTGTGAATTAGTCCATAACAATGCACAACAGTGGAACATGTTGCAAACAGATGCAGCTCATTCTGCCTCTGGAGAATTTACACTGTTCTAGGATTGGCAGAACTATTAGGATGTATCTTCTGCCTTTCACCCTCCCAATCCCCAACACCCATGGCCCCGTCTCAGAGTGAATTCTGCAGTCTTTTATTTTGTAGGCGAATGGCCCTTAGGAAGCCAGCCTGAGGTTGCTTCGGAGGAGCTCAGATTATATGTGGAAAACACCATTTTAGTGAACATTTCTGATATCCATATAATATGAGTATCTTACACAATATCATGCCTGCACCAGATCCTGCTAGCATGGCAGTGGGTGAGGGCTTAGAGGTCACAATTCAATGGGAAATTGCTTCTGTTGGCTTTATATATGATAGGCGCTGCAGTTCTCCTTCTATAAAACGGGGCTAAGAATAGCCCCACACGGGTTGTTGTGAAGATAAACTAATTATTACTAATGAACCACTTAGATACTACAGTGATGTAACCCAGAATAGCTCCAGTTGTTCCCCCATACCCCTGTTCCTCTCACTGGCTTGCAGTCTGTTTCCTTGCTCTATCCCCTCAGCTCCTTGTCCTCAATTTCCTTGCCCAGACAGTCCCTGTCTCCCCCCTCCTACCAGCCTCTAGTTCCACTTCCCTGTCCGCAGGCTCCTTGTCCCAGTCTACTACTTCTCCCCACACACTGGTCCAGTTCTGGTCCCTGCTACATTCCTCCACACTGCCTGAGTGCCAGAAGTGGGGGCATGCAGAGTACAGGAGAGACAGGCTCCCTGCTCTCAGTTCTGATGCCCAGCCCCACCCCACCAGCAGCAGCTGGGAGCTGAAATTGCAGGGGGAGTCCTGCTTGGCCCCTGTCGCCCTGGGCTGGAGTGTATTGCTCAGTGCAGAGAGAATCTTCAGAATTTAGCTGTGAAGCTCCAACAAGTCTCTACCGAGCATGTGTGAACTGAGATTTTTTCAAAAGCTTATAGCGTGGCCAAATGGAGGCTCTTTATTATGGGAACATATTTAGGTGTCCTGTTTGAAATGCTGCTTCCTGACTATGAGGGTCCCAGTTTGAGACTTTGCTGCACACACAACAAATCTGACCACTAGATGTGGACTCCATTCACTGGTTAAATTCATTTTAAGGTCGGGCCACCTGTAGGTGCTTAAGAGGTGAACACACTTCAGCAACCTGCCCAGCAATTAGTGTTTCTTTTGCTGTAATAATTAGAAATCAAAACCAGAACATAAGCTGTCTTGGAAAAATAATAAATGTCACAGACGCTGAGCATAAAAGTTCTGATTTAATCCCAGAGAGGAATTGGTAAAATTTCTTCATCTGTGTTCTGCCTATCACAGAGACCAACGTATCTCTGCTTAGCAAAAAAATGATTGCTATGGTGGCTACCTAGCCACCCCTCTCTCTGGCTTATTACAGCTTAATGCAACTGTCAGCTAGTGCTTAGAATTTAGACACCATTCTACACTGTTACCCTGGTTCTGAATAGAGACCCAGGAGTATAAGTCACCTCGTCACCAAACGGAGTGTAGACTGTTTTGGAGTCTGATTATCTTCCTCCTCATTAAAATAACCCCACTGAAGTCATGGAGGAGGTACCAGTGCAGGGCACGTGACTTGATTAAATAGTGGCAATGTGTCACATGAAAGCCTTGACCTTGTCTGCTATAGTTGAGGCTGAAGGGCCATCTGGCACAGGAGGTGCTAAGTATACATACAGCCAGCTACCAGTGAGACCAATCCTGGGCCCCATGACACCTTCTTAACTGAATGGTTAGGGATTGCCTCAGGTTACAGAAAAGCAGCAAGGTGGCATGTGAAGGCATGGCTGAGGGTGTGACTGGAGCACTGCTGTGCTCTGATATCCCTGGCTGCCAGAACAAGCCTTCGGGGTTGTTGCTAACTGTGCCCATCTTTGAGTGTAAGTTAGGATGCAGCCACCTTCCCCAGCCCCGTGGCCAGACTAGAGCAGCTCAGTTAGCGTCTGGGGACATACAGGTCAGGCAAGTCACAGAGCATATCAGGTTACTCCCAAACATTGTACCAGAATGAGGCTTGGGAACTGTTCTGGTTTTTATCCTAGCCTTTGTAATTGCAATAGCTACTGTCTGTAGAAAGAATCTCCAGTGGCTCAGAGATCCCTGGATTTCTTGCCTTCTACCCTTCATTGTGATGAAGTGGGGAGAGGGGGAAAGAGAAGGGAATAAAATAGAGTTAACTGATACTGGGAGCTTATCTCCTGCAATGTAGTCCACACAGGCAATTTACCAATGTGTACTACTGCCAAACGGGCCTTAACACTGGAATGGGTGATTTAATTAGTGCTATGCTCCCATTTATAATTAAGTTTCTGTTAGTTCAAGCTGAAGCTAGATTTCATAATAAAAAAAAATGTTACCAAAAAATCCTGTGGGAATTTTCCTGGTAAATTAACGTTGTGGACTTTGATGAAGTGATGCTTTTAATAGTCTGTGGTATTTGGAAAGAATCTAAATCAAGGCAATAGCGTTGAAGTCCCATAAAAGTCAGTGCCACATGATAATAAATCTGAATGCAAGGAGGAGGAAGAGCTGTTGGATGGGGTCCGAGAAGACTGAACAATCTGGATGATTCAGTTCTCCAGGTCTGTCTCAGTGGCAAAGAAGTGGCAACAGGCAGAAGGGATGTTGCATTTGAGCTGGGCAGGAAACTGGTTTCCCATCTAGTGAGAATTGTGGAGATGTTGGTCATTTTTTTTCTGTCCCAGATCAGGGTGAAAAGCTGTAATCTCAAACATTTTGCAAACTGGCAAACCAAAGAGCATTTCAAATTGGGTCGTTCAAAACCTTTTGTTGTGATAAATATGGTTTCTGTTTTGACCTTTTTAATTTTTTTAATTCACATTTTTTAACTATCAATTAACTTCAATTTCAAACAGTCATTTTGACCCTACAATGGAACTTTTAAATTTAGAAAATGTCAAAATAGGATGTTATGACAATTTTGAAAGTCTTTTTTTCAAAATTCTTTTGAAATGGGAAATTCATTGAAACTGACCCTTTTCAGCTAATAGTTTCAGTTTCAATAAATTGCCTTTTTTTGACAAAAAAAAAAGGAGCATTTTTAAAAAAAAAAATCCCAACCAGCTGAAATTTTCACTCTTCTCCTGCTGGGCCTGATCCTGTGAGGTGCTGAATGGGCACTGCCAGCTTTCAGATCTTTGCAGGATCAGCTGTTTTGGACGTTTCTTTCCTGCCCGTACCTCTGATTGGTAAAGGACAGGGGATAATTTATAGGTTTATAGAACAATAAATCACTACAGAATAATCGCAGCAAAACAAACTCTGATGTTACTCATGAACACCAACAAATGCATCTCTGGTGGGGTGTGGGGAGGGTGGGAAGCCTCGCTCAAATGAATGCAGAATAATAAAGAGGTAGCAGTTGGGTGGGAAGCTGGTGTCCAGCAATCATTTCTAAACAAACACCCAGGCAAAAGCAGAATGTGTTTACCCTTAGTATCTGGAGATGAATGCCAAGAACACAAGGTCTCCTAGTTTGTTTCTTACCCCTGACATAAACTGAGTTTAAGAAAAAGGCATCTTTATTTTTACCCCTCAGAAGAATCTGACAGCCCCCGTGTTAGCTCACTTGAGCCAGCAGAAACATTGTTAACCATATTATCTAATGTTTCTATAGGATCACACATCTGCATGACTCTTAACAGATGGAGAGAAAGACAAAGTCTCTGCCCCAAGGAACTTACAAAGGGATTGACCCAATCTTCATTAGAATCAATGGAAAGACTCCCATTGATTTCAGTGGGAGTTGGGAGGGTAAATAAACATACAGAGGGAAGATGGGGAAAATGTGCCATGTGAAACCGTATCATTCTAAATTGTATAGTTCTGGCACATTGCTCGTAGGCCACGCCAGATTTGCTCCCATCCTTTCTATTTGTTTTGCACCAGTGATTCTTCATTGGAGTTTTCCTGGCACAAACGCTTGAGGAGAGCAAATTTCAAAGTTGCACTACCATGGACTGTGGTTTAACTCACAATTTAGTCTGCAGATGACCAGATTCTTGGGACAGGGAGCTGTAGTTTTATATGTCTGTAAAGTACCATGTCCAGGTATAATGCTGTATTACACTTACAAGGGAAAGGTTGCTGTTAGGCTAGTGACTTAGTACTATGCTCTGCACTCTGCCATGTGGGAGTTGCTGTTTTAATTTTCAGTTCCTTGACATCACATTGGCCTGGGCCAGGAGTGATGCAGGCACATTGCTTAACTTTCAGGGGAAAAGGTAATACCCTGTCTTATTCAACAGCACCCTTGAGGTCAATGGAAAAGCTATGGGGATCAGCTCCAGAAGGAATCCTGTCTTATACTTTTGTGAAGGGTGGTGGATGCAACACAGGGTGGGAGTAAGGGGACAGAAGCAAAGAGGGCTTTAATGCCTCCTTCAGTACCCCTTCTCCAGAAATATTGAAAACCAAACTCCATCAGTACTGGACTCCTGTTTGAAGGAAAGAGTTTTCAAAGGATCAGTCAGTTTCTTGCCCTCCTGGGTCTTTCTGCCTCAGCATTTGTGTCATGCTCATCACCATGGAACTGGCACGCTTATCTTAGAGTCGTATACATCATGCTGGCAGCATGGAGCACACGGGATTAGGTATGAGAGGCAGGCATTCAGACTCATTTTGGGTTGCCTCCAGCCTTGGGAAGATTCAGTACCATTAACTGTCACATGCAATTTCATCAGAGTGAATTATTATGTCTCTTTCTGGGCAAAGGAAAGGAGGAGAGAGGGTGAAGAGGGCTCTGGGGAATTTGCATTAACTGTTAACTTTTCACATAGAATCTCTTTCTTAAGCCTCTGGAGTGTGGCCAAGATGAAAGCACACAGATGGCCATGATAACAGGAGGTCAGGTGCTTTTATCTCCTTACTTGTTTTACTAGACTAGTTTTATTTGAAAGGGGAAATGGGAGCTGTTGGCTTTTTATTTTGAAGAACAGAGGATCTTGGAGCATTCACAGACTGATCCGTGCTGTGCTGGGTATTAAAATAAATAACCTCACCCCAAAGTCTATTGTCTGCTTCTTTGCTGTCTAATGTACCCAGTATGATGGGGTTAAATGCATATCTCCAGTGCTGTCCCACTTGCCTAACACAGAGCCACTGAACTCATGCCATTCTAAGGAACACAGGCACTTCAAGGAACACCACTGCCTTCTATTGCCATGCAGGGACATCAATGGAATCCAGCGGACAGGGGGTTAACAAAATATTAAAAGGTGGGTGTAAGCTGGCAGAAGCCATGAAATTCAGGGTTAATTATATAACAACCTCTGTGTGATGGGGCTTACAGACCCCACACTAAACCAGAACAAGGCATGGGGCAGTACTGGACCAAGAAGGGCCTGCCCCTCAGCCGCTGCAGGGTATACGCCAGGTGGAGGGACAGTTTAAAAGTGCATTGGTAGCCTAGGGCAGGGGGGAAGGAGTTACAGGCTACAACAGCAAGTCAGGCTGACTCCTGGAGCTGTGGGAACAATGGCTCAAAATTAGGCTAAGGTTTCTAACTATCAGAGGAGTGAAGTTCTGGAACCACCTTCCAAGGGGAGTAGTCGGGGAAGAAAACCTAACTGGCTTGAAGACTCTGCTTGATAAATTTATGGAGGGAGTGGTAGGACAGGATTGCTTATGATGGCATGTGGTCCATCAGCAACTGCCAGTAGCAAAAATCCCCAACAGCTGGACAGAGGACACTGGATGGGGAGGGCTCTGAGTTACTACAGAGAATTCTTTCCCAGGTATCTGCCTGGCGGGTCTTGCCCACATGCTATGGGTCTGATTGCCATATTTGGGGTCAGGAAGGAATTTTCCCCTAGGTCAGATTGGCAGAGACCCTGGAGGTTTTTTTGCCTTCCTCTACAGCATGGGGCATGGGTCACTTGCAGGTTTAAACTAATATAAGTGGTGAATTCTCTATAAATTTAAATCTTTAAACCACGATTTGAGGACTTCAGTAACTCAGCCAGAGGTTAGGAGTTCATTTCAGGAGTGCGTGGGCGAGGTTCTGTGGCCTGCAATGTGCAGGAGGTCAGACTAGGTGATCACAATTGTCCCTTCTGACCTGAAAGACTGTGAGTCTATGAGACTACAGCATTGGAAAGATCACTCTGGAAGTGATGATGCATATTCTGCCCAATCCTCTTTTGCGTTGGGAACCCAAGAGAGCCCTTGAAGGAGGGGACACTGTCAGACTACACTGATACTTCAAAGACTGTGATCATGCCCCAAACAGAGGAGCCATAGCCTGGCAGGAAGTGACCCAGGAGGGAGTGTAACTTGGTGTGAACCGAGTGGTCTGGGAACTGCAACATTCCTTTAGCAGCCTGGTTCAGGACCTGGTGAAATGAGAGGGCCCCGGGTCTCCTACCCTGCCCCCCCTCCCATCTGTCATGATAGAACACCAAGGGGAGAAGACGGGATATAGCAGAGGGAGAGGCCTGCTGTATACATCCGAGCAGGGCCCCATCTAGAACAAGTAGACTGAAGAGAACTGCGGAGTCACTGCCTGACCACTCAGCCAGCTGGCTATTGGATTGACCAGCTACACTTAGTCATATCTAAGATGGTAGAAGGTGCTGGCTAGTTTAGGTCTGACTTTCAGTGGCAGATCCTCAGCTTGTGTAAATCATGATTTACTCCACAGAGGATCTGGCTGTCAGTGTCAAATTCTCTTCTTCCTTCCCTTCCACCAACCTTACTCCTGAGATATGTTCTTGTGGTAGGATCTATATAGGGTTAATCCTGTGCTCTTCCTCTATTGTGGGCGGTGTCTCGACCAATGCTTCCTAGAAGTGCAACCTGAGCTTCCCCCTCCGTGCCTCAGGTCAATAAAATCCTCACTTGTGTAGCTTCAGGTGACCTAATGAAGTTCTTCATCAAACGCAACCACTACCAGGACTGAATCTGGCAAAGGAGGCTCTCTGTTAGCTCCACCGCATCACCTGTTAGCCTTATGGAAATGGATACAGCTGGCATATGCGCTGACGCTGCACCCAAACAGTAGCACCCCATCTCTTCTCTCTATGCTGCTCCCTTGCACTGTACCCTTTTGGATACTGGGAGACAGGTGATACACTGTACCAAGCAGACCATACCACCAGCATGCAAAGTCTTTGTTAGCGACACCAATGTCACATGCTAATTCAAGTCATGTTACGGTGAGTTTTCCCAGCACCTGGCAGCAAATTTGCTCACTTAAAATTCTATAGCTGAATCTTTTATGAAAACTAATTAACATTTTGCCACCTCGATGAGCAAGTCAATTCTATTAGAGCACCTTCATCTTCAGTGGCGGGGCTGAAGCGGAAATTATGTGGTGTTCTGCTATATGGTCAGATGAGAGCCTTATAAATAATGAAACCTCAAGTACTAATATTTTAATATATATATAAAGCCTCGCTTAGTATTCTGTGACACTGCTGACATTAGTATGCTTCAAAATTTCTTTATAAACACTACCCGAGTATTTATATTCTATTTCTCAAGTTGAGCAGCCTGCTTTGCTTTATCAAATGTGTTTGGGTAAGCAACCCCCAAACTAAGTATTTTTCTTTTTGTTCTATTGTTTGTCTGTCTTGCCTATTTAGATTCCAATCTCTTTAGGGCAGGAGCTGGGTCTTCTGCCACGTATATACCGTGCTTGTCACATGGGGTCCTGATCCTGACTAGGGCTTCTGAGCCCTGACACAATAAAATAATTATGAATACTTAACAATAGTTATAAACACAGGCATCACTAAGAGGTTAGCAATCAGTGAGTGGCAACACTCAGAAAGCTCTGAGACTCAGTTCAGGTAGAATAATGGGTTTAGAAATTACATAGCACTTGTTGTCTATCAGTCTCAAAATGTTGTACAAAAATGGGTAAGAATCATTATACTCATTTTGCAGACAGGGAAAACGAGGCAAAGAGAGGTTAAGTGACTTGCCCAATGTCACACAATGAATCTGTAGAAGAGCCAGGAATAGAATCCAGGAATTCTGTTTGATTCCATTTCCCCCCCCAATAACGATAGCCAAAACATCAAAAGTTTATCTGTAGAGCTGGTCAAAAAGGTCAATATTTTCACCCCCAAAAATCCTCCGTATTTTGGTGGAAATTCAAAACGTTGAAGAAAAATTTCACCAAAATGTTGAAAGTTTTTGAGTAACTGTTTATCTGAATTACCCACACACCTTTCACCTGAGCTGGAGTTCGTACCGGGCCAGCCTACCTCTCTGTATTTCAGTGCCTCCATTTTGAGATGAAACCTGAAAATGCTGAGGTTCCGCAATCTGAAAGATCCCAGGAAAGCAGCTGACTTGGTCTACATCTGAGGGCAAAGTTTACAGAGTTAAAGAAGAGATGGGAGGGGGAGAGGGACAAATCTTAATTCAGCCAAACCAGTTTGCCCATCCCTGATTTGAATCAAGTGGAATGTGATGGAAACGTAATAAATAGTCAATACCTATATTACATTCCCTTAGTTCTTGTAAATGGTTTGCATTTTATTCTGTGCCTTGAAACCTAAATCTAAATTCAAAGAACTAGTGAATGATTCAGAGACCTTAGGGACTGTAAGATGGGGAAAAATGATTCAGCAGAATAAGAATATAGCTGTTGCATCAGCAGGGTATTCTTCTCAAGGGATAGTAAGAAAGTAAAATAACATAAACAGAAAACTCCACCGCTTTTGATTTGACCCTGGAACTTCCCAAATGCATGCTCTTCCCCTGAGCACACCAGCAAGAGGAAGGGAAGCTGGGTGAAAGCTAATCCCTGGTTCAGTGAAGTGTCGTTGCTCCATCACAGACATAACTGCTTACAGTGGTATACACAAGGAGACAGAGCAGTGCTGGGTGGTTTAATCACAGGACTGGGAATGAGGCAATCTGGGTTCCATTTCTAGCTCTGCCAATGACTTTCTGAGCAACCTCTGCCATGTCACTTGCAGTCCCATGCGTCACTTTTGTCACCTGGAACATGGGCATCATAATACCTGTGTTGCAGGGGATGTTATGAGGCTTCACTAATTATTTGCAAAGGGGTTTATGATCCTTGGTTGGGTGGCACAATGGACATGCAAAATATATGATCATAGTAGTTCAGGCCTTGAAAAATTAATTATTCCACTTTTTATTATTCCCTACGTTTGCTGTGCTATTTCTTTTCTTGAATTGAGGGTTCAGATAATGGTCCCTGTTCATCTTCACCTCCTTTCAGGTAACACTCCCCCCCCCTCCACCCCGCCCGCAAGATCTTAGCACTCCTGTTTAATTTGGAGGTCAGCTGTCACAGCTAAAAGAGTCAGATTTCTCTTGTCTTTTTAAAGTTCATTTGGTGCTGGTAAATGATGCCAGATTGACAGCGGTGGGGATTGACTCATCTACATATCCTTAGGACAGGGGCAGAATGGACAGTATCAGTGTCTATTTCCCCCAACACAAACACACCTCCCACCAAAATGCCTTCCTCAGCCTTGGATTGCAGGAAGCACCTCTGGAGATGAGGAAGCAGGTCTATTTCCATGGTTTAGTCTGTCCTTGATGCTAGTGCTGACACAGTAAACCAGTTTACTAATCCTGGTCATGATGGGGTTTCTCTGATGTGGGCATTGATTCAGTAGTTAGTGGACTGAGATCAGTAAGTACATTTTAGTGAATGATCACGACTAGATGAAGGTTGATCAGTGGCTAAATGACATGGATCTGATTTGAATTGGTGACCGGAGGCTGAAAGTCTAATCCCCCAAACTGTCTGATTCCCTGGGAGTCTCATTTTTCTAAAAGAGCAGCTGGAGAAGAAAAATAGCCCTCATCTGCACACAGGAGGAAAGAGACTAAAGGTCAGCAAAGAAAGATGCCTCAAATAACACCCCCCAAAAGAGGAACAGCTCATCTTATTTTAAAAGCCAAAATGAATGAAGAGTCAAAGTAAATCTCTGTTAATTCTTTTGAAAAGCCACCTGAGGGCTTGTTAGGATGAGATCAGCGTTAGCTCTATCTCCGGGTTCCTCCACATACTCTTCCAGTGACAGAAAACCCTGATCTTCCTTTCACTTACCCCAACGTAAATTAACAGTAACTCCACTGGAGTCGAGGGTGGAGTGGGGTGGGGGGTGGGGGTGTCAGCTAATGTAAATTGGCAGAGCTCTACTTTAGTCAGTGGAGCTATGCCAATATACTCCAGCAGAGGATCTGGAAAACCAGCACATATTGGAAACAATAGGTCATCCTGACCAGTTCTCTAACCTGTGCTTACTGTGATAGCTTCATGAGATACATATACATACTCACAAGGATCCCTGAAGTCACTTTCTCACCAGCACCTGCAGTGCAATATAAGCAATATAGTGCAGGGAAACTTATGTGATACTGATACTTGTGGGAGTCCTGGAAGTCATACAAATGTACTTTATCTTATCGCAGAACCATAAACACAATATAATTCAGGAAGGTTCAACCTAACCTTGCAAATAGTGTCACTGAATAATATTAATATCAGCTGATTTTGTCAGACGTTGGAGTTCATTTTGAGAATTATTAAAAAATTAAATTTAGGGAATTCTGATGTCAATGGCATAGTATATTTCTGCAAATACTACAAAACAAAACAAAACAATCCCAGGGCTATTCATTCACATTTTAAATGAATTTGCTTTGGCTGGGATCCCAGCCCTTCTCTCCGCCTATATTTCTAACAAAGGAGCTTACGGGCAGGAGGGTTGTTTGTGGAAACACTGTAGTTTATGTGAATGTTGCAGAAGTGATTTTGATTGCATAGTCATGCATATTGACAGCAGAAACCTGATTCCAAGAGTCACATCCATCCAATCAAGGAACAGATAGAAATCACATGATCTAGAAAGCAGTTGTTTGTGAATAAGCAATGGACCAAGAATTATTCTGAATGACAAACATAGTCAAGAAAATAGTGATTTTCCTCATGGACAATTTGCAAACAACAACAACAACAAAAAACAGAAAACCCATTGAATACAGTATTCACTCAATCACCTAGCTTCCTCCATCTGAGTTCCAATACAGCCCCATTACGATGGTATGTGAGTGCCTCCTAAACTTATGAAGTATACACAGAAAGATATATTTCTCTTTTTTCCAGCTAGGACTGAACTTTATTTTGCAGGTTTTGTTTGGTTTGGGGTTTTTTAGTAGTGTTATTCTGGGAAGACTGGATTGAAGAAGTGGGTCTGCATTTTGCTCTGGGGATGCTGAGACTGATCTCTTTCGGGAACGAGTACCATATTTGTGGGCCAGTTGCTGAGAAAGCTCTGTGGCCTGCACATACAAATCCCATACTTGAGGTTGACACATACAAATCCCATACTTGAGGTGTACTGTTCCAGCTATTCTGGGAGGTCATGATCACACAGAGTGAGGCAATTTCTCAGTTATCTTGGGCCAAACCTCTGGAAGATTTTGAGGATGAGGACCAAAACTCTGAATAATTTATAATGCATTTTGGTGGTATAATGAATGGTGGTATAGAAATGGGAGAAATTATTACTGCCCTTAGATGGTGACAGGTTTCAGAGTGGTAGCTGTGTTAGTCTGTATCAGCAAAAACAATGTGGAGTCCTTGTGGCACCTTAGAGACTAACAAATTTATTTGGGCATACTTTTGTGGGCTAAACCCACTTCATCAGATGCATCTGATGAAGTGGGTTTAGCCCACAAAAGCTTATGCCCAAATAAATTTGTTAGTCTCTAAGGTGCCACAAGTACTCCTCGTTCTTTTTACTGCCCTTAGTAGAGCAGATGATGCCTTCTGGAAAAATGAACATTCATTTTAGAGACAAGTTAGTTATTATTTTCAGATGAACTAGGGTTATTTGCATGAAAACAGGATCTTTGTTTCTTACCAGTTTATCTCTATCAGATGCTTATTCCTCACCTGAGGTCATAATTCTCCATGAGAATTAATCATACCTATCTCTAGAGCAACTGATGTGGTATTTGGAAGATGAGGGAAAAAAACACATCTTAATTTAATTAATACTTGAAAGTGCACTGGAAGTATTACAAATGCCAGTGCGGACAAAGAAATCATAAAAGGGATCCAGAGGATAGAAATATGGACAGGAAATATCATGCAAGCTCATTTATCTGGTGAATAATCATTCAGATCTAAGATATTCAATTCAAGGGCGATACATGGAAAGCAGCAATGCTAAAAAAGACATTGAGATGACCGTGGACAGCAAATTAGATGAGCTTACAATTAGATATAGTGGCAAAAAGTCAATGCAGTTTGAATGTGGGTTGAATATCACAAGCATCATATCCTGGTCTTCTCTACATGGCACTTGTGAAACAACAATTATAATATCATATTCAGTTCTGGAGATGGCAATACCAGAAAGAGGTCACTAGGTTGGCTCGGGTATAAGTTTAGAAACTACTGTGACACCCTGGCACCCCAATATTCACCACTGTCATGTAATTAGGATATGTTTTGTACAAAGTATGTCTTGTGAGGTATCATTCTAAAAGTCTTGATCTGCTAGACAGTCATAGCTCATTGGATTGTATGTGCTACCATTGTATGTGAAGTTATGAAGTTTGGCTATGTATGTGTTACTGAAACTTATTGTGAGGTTGAAAGCACCCACAAACAGCCTTTTAGGTACAACAGTAAAAAGGCCAAACAATGCTAATGGCTTATTGAGGAAATATACACAAGCACAAGGATTAACCCAGAGACTGTGTACAATAGAAACCTCTCAGAGATAGCACTACACAATGGGAATTGTTTGACCCAGGTCACAGCAAAAGAGCTTTCCAGCAAGTGGGAAGAAGATATAAAGGGGGGGAAATGACATCATGGGGGGACCTCAGTCCCCCTACAACAACACACCTGGAAACACCTGAGGAACAAGACTGAACTGGGGGAAGTGATGGTCCCAAGCTAGAGGGATTTCTACCCTGTGTATGAAAACCTGGAAAACCCAAGCTGCAGAGCCAAGGCAGTTTGTGCCATAAGAATCTGCCAGCCTGTTTATTGCTCAGGGTGAGGATTTGCTAATTCATAACCTGCCTACCTAGTGTGTTACACTCAGTTTGCGGTTTTGTTTATTTACTAGGTAATCTGCTTTGATCTGTTTGCTATCACTTATAATCACTTAAAATCTACCCTTTTGTAGTTAATAAACTTATTTTTATGTTTTAATCTAAACCAGTGAGCTTTGACTGGAGTGCTTGGGGGAAATCTGTACTTGGTTACCACAAGTGTGCATTGTTCTCTTCACATTGAGGGAGAGGCAGACCAGGTATTAAACCCATATACTGGCCAGATTTGACCAGACCAGGGCAGTACTGCTCTGGGGTCCCAGGCTGGGAAGCTGGTGGTTAGAGTGCCTGTGTGTAACTGCAGCTGGGTGTGTCCCTACCTGTGTGAATGCTGGTGAAAGTGCAGGCTGGAGGGCTTTGCAGCTTGCCACAGCAGTACAGTGTGAGAGGGAGCCCAGGCCGGTGGGTCAGAGGGCTCAGTAGAACCCCAGTTCCAGGTGGCACCCTGGGGTGGGCGGGGGACCCATCACAACTACATCACTTAAAAGCTGGGAATCCTCCTCTATGTCATTCACTCCTCAAATCCAGACCATGACCAAATCTTGCTATGCAGTGGTATCTGTTGTCTGCCATTGAGGTGTCAGAGTGTCTACCATATGGTTCACTGCTGGGTGGCACTCTCATCCCCAGCCAGAAAGAGGATATGTAGCAGTAGTTATTGGTTTGTCTGTTGGGCTGTTTTGTTGTTATTGCTGAGGGAAAGCTAAAGCAAGAAGATGGATGTTTGGGACATTGGCCTGAAAGCAGTGAGATTCCCGGTAATTCGGGATTCTTCAGTCTCATACCCACAGGGCAGCCACCAAGAAAGCCCTGTCTCTAGTTCTCACCAGACTTACTCTGACTGTGGGCAGTTCCATTGTTCTTGAAGAGTGTAGCTGCCATGGAAGATACTACAGTGATGAGGAAGGTAGAGAACCTATGTAGAGTCAAAGACCCTATTATGTCCTTTGCTATAGTTTCATCTTATTACTTCAAGTTATGGCCCCTTGGACCATTCTAGAAAATTCTCACTCCTCCATATTAATAACACCCTCCAAATACCAGCAGACAATCATCACATCCCCAGCTTCTGTCAGCATTTTTATTGGGAAATTCAGCAGTGGTTATTTTATCATCACAGGCTTGATTAATGTTTGGACAGCACTTCGAGATCCTTGGATTGAAGTCCCTATAGATATGCAAAGCGTGATTGTCCTTCTTGGTCCGTACCTTATAATGTGACCAAGTACTATAATCCCCCCTGTCTCTTCTGCACCCTCTGATGATGCCATCATGAAATAGTCCCTTTCGACCAATAAAAACGGTCTGCTGCAGAATGTCTTCATAAAGAAGGGAGGGGAGTAAGGTACAAAGTCATTAGCATTGCAGTTATAAAGGTCACGATAAATAGCCCTAGGAAACTGATGTACAACATTATGTCAAGATGGATTATAATATATAGTAGCTGCTGGTATTGCCATTATTGCTTATAAGGACACTGTCTAATTTTGTTAATGTTCTTGTCTTTCAAGTTTGTTTAATGTTGAAGTCCTCTTTAAAATTAACATTAAAGAAACCCACAAAAGAAAAGTCACATGCACACACAGAATAAAACCTGACAGTACATTATGCATGGAGTGTCAGCTCTTAGTTATTAATTTCCTGGCTTTTTGTCAGTTGAAATCAATCCTTCAGATTATTTAAACATGTAGGATTTGTGTGTGTGTGTGCGTCGTGCTGATGTAAACGGGGTGTAGGCTGTAAAACAACATGTTCCTTAGAGCAGCGATAAATAAGTCCAGGCAGATCTGCTTTGAAATAAGAGCACCAAAATGGATGATTTCCCAAGATATCAGAGATAAGCAGCTGTTAAAGTGCACTTAGCATTCACATGCTGACCACTATCCCGTCCCTCTGTTGTTAAATTAATGCGGTAGTGGTCGTTAGTACAAAAGGCTTTGTGGAACAGGGGATACACATGTCGGGGTATTTCTAACTAAGGGGCCTTAGAGAAGCCAGTGTTTGCTTCTCTGCTTTTGTCCTCTGTCTTAGATGGAGGAGGTGGAAGCTAAACAACTCTGTCCAATTTTTAAACTCAGTGGGTGCTCACTTTTCCAGCCACGTAGGCTCCCCTGACACAGAAGTTGGCTTTTAGTTAGTAAAATGAGGTACCAAGAGGCTAAGGGACAGGCCTATGGTCACAAGATAAATGAGAAGCAGAGCTGAAATAGAATTCAGGTCTCCTTGTACAGGGAGATGTTTGCAAACCAGTAAAGTGCCTGAAACCACTGTGGCTTATTGCTAAAAGCAGCCAAGTCAGCAGGCCGTAAAGTGCCATGTAGCAAACTCAACCTTGACCAAGGCAGGAGGGGAGGGGGTTTTGGGTACCACAGAAAGGGCAGCTTGACTCTGCGTCCTTCCTGATAGGAATTGTGTTGAAGTTGCTGATACATACATTTTAGAAGAGCAGGATGTGCCCCAGGAATGTCTATTGGGGCCTCAAGGCTGCAAACTCTGGAAAAACCCACACCTGGTTAATTGATAATCAGAAGGAGCCTCTTGCTTGACCATTGGAATTGCTTGCTTAACAAGTTTTCTTTAAGGGACATGTCATTCTATTACTAAATGTAATGTATAAATAAGGGGGAAAAGTGTGAGGTAGGGGGACTTTTCAGGACTGGACTCTCCCTCTGGATGCATCTTGTGTTCCCCACCGGCAGACAGGCTGCCATTGTGCCACTCGAGAGCCACACTCAGCTTTGGTAATTATCAAGGGTTGGGGGTGTTTTACTAACCTGTTGCTGACATGTGTATAAATGCTTGAGACTAAGTAAAGTTTAGCTTTAAGTGAAAGCACTCTTGTGTTGTCCTGTTTGTGCCAGCCATCTATCGGTCGGACGGCCGTATCTCCCCTGATTTATTTCCTGACACCACCACTCACAGAGTAAAAGTTACCAAGAGCTTTGGGTTGAAAGAACCCCGGGTAACATCCTGACTCCCGGTATCACTGTCTGACCTCTAGTGGAAGCTTCTTAAAGACACCAGAGGATGTAGAATAAGAACAAAGAACAGACATTTGAGTCATGCATCAGTGATCTATGTCATTAGAAGATATAGGCATTATAATCCAGAGCCTCAATTTGTAATAATTATAAGGCCCACATAACAAGAGAGTAGAGTAAACTCCTGCATTAAAACATTGAGTTAAGTGACAATAGTGCCCTGAGAAAGGAGTTAACAGTTGTGTTGTAGACTTTCTCTCTCTTGGTCTCCTCTTCAGACAGGGCAGTAGGTTAACTGTCTTTCTGATTAATGGACGGAATGGCCAGCACTGAGGCTCTATCAAGAGAAATCTGCAAAGGACCATCTGTGTAGATCAGTGATCTTCCATTTATCATGGCTGTATCCACCTTACCGCAGATGGGCACCATACGCTACATGAGAGTTCTGCCTTCTGGCAAGGTGGCACTGTGGCCACAATCCATGCAGCCCGCCAAGAAAGTGACCTTGAATTTGGACCCGGGATGACAGAAGTCATGGCGGATGCTGGAGGAGCAGAGCACCTGGTGCTGTGCTACATTCCAGTTCCCCATATATTCCATCTCGGAGAAGGCAGATGTGTACTGCACATGAGCCACTGCAAGCACATTAGTCCAAAAAAGCGAGCAAGTGTTTCAAGCAGGACTGGGGCGTTTAACAATTCTAATTCCTGTCCCTTTGTGGGGGCACATGTTCTTTGATTATATCTAGATCCTTAGGGTCCTGGCAACATTTTAGTCATAGGACTAAATAACACAAAGTGACTTAGGTACCTAACTGCTACTTTAAGAGCCTAAGTCCAAAATTTAGGTACCACTGACATTCACAAAACTCCCGCTCAGATGCTCCCTAGGCTTGTAGGTGCCTGAAATCCCTACATGTCTAAATGTTTGCTGTTAAAATCCCAGGCACATAAATTTCAGCAGCTGGGCCTGTAAGTACTGACACACTCAGCAATTTGGGATTCACAAGCTAGGCATTCCCCTGCCTATCTTGCCTTGGGGGCCTGATCCAGTAGACTTGCTCTGAGCACGCCGAAACCAACATGACATGGCAGGAGGAGGTGGCGGTGCCACTTTAGAACCGTAAGCCCAGTGGCTAGGGCATTCATCTTGGTTATACAAGACCTGGATTAAATCCCCCCACTTGATGTGAAGAAGGGATGTGGGAAATTCTGGAGCAGGCCATTTTCACACTCTCTCTGGCACAATGAATATAGAAGACTTGGGGGTCTCTTCCTAGGTTAGCTACTGACCTGTTGTGTGACCTTGGATAAGTTTTCCCTCCCACCTGGGAGGCTCAGGTTTCAATCCCCCTGCTCCAGTGTGGTGTGCAGAGTAAGTCCAGATTCCAGATAGGGGAATGTCATAAACTGCTTTCATCTGCCCTCGTGTTTGGCCTTCAGTGGAAAGACTCAACATCTTCCAGCCATTCAAGAAGGAACCCTAACTCTGAAAGCTGAATTCCAACTCCAATGCCAGCTCCAAACATTTCATCCCAGCAGAAGAGTCAGTATTAATGGCTAGACTTCTTTAATTGATTTTACTGTGAGAAGCCAGTTGGAGTTCAGATGGAATGGGAGGATTATTAAAACATTGATTAAATGCTTCAGTGATCCACAATGGATTTGGAGTTTACGCTTTTATCATTTCCAAGGTGTTTCATTTCACAAGGGCCATTATAAAGAAATAATTAGTGCACACCAGTCCCTAAATTCACATGGTGAGTTACAAGCCACAGGAAAATAACTTAGAAAATTTTCTGATCTTGTGTTCCTTCTGTTAGTCTTATATTTGACTTTCCTTCATTTGACCAGTCTTGGGTTCTTTTATTTCATCCTCAATCTGTCCTTTTCATTACATGGATCAATTAGTTGCTCTCTGTGTGTGGTCTGTTATTTCCCTCCCAACTGTTAAAGGGTAAATATTACACCTTCCTAAAGAATTATTCAGATAAAGAATAACTCCCAGGCTTCACTTCATAGCTAGAATCCACAGCCCTTATTACCCTAGCTCCCTATGGTCATCATTTACTTTACCATAAATTAATAGACCATATGCCATGATTTTAGTTTTCAAGTGAATTTAGCATTGCTGAAAGGTACTGAATTGACCATGTCACACTTTGTCCATAGAAAACAGAGAAAAAAGGCAAAAGCAGTGCAAGCATCCCTCATAATATTGCACTGATAGTCTTCAACACGACTTGGAGGGAGCACCCAGAATAAGACCTCACGTATGTATTTGTATACTGTTAGTGCCTACAAAGAGGGATCCTGTTTTACGAGGTGCTGGACAAATACATGATAAGAACTAGTATCTGCCCCAAAGAACTTACACTGAAAATAGCCAAGATAGAGAAAGGGTGGGAGAGGAAACAGGGAGGTGAAGTCACTTATCCAAGGTCACACAGCAGGTCAGTAGCTAACCTAGGAAGAGACCCCAAGTCTTCTGGCTCCTAGTCCAGTGTCCTATCCATTTGATCACACTCTTTTTCTTACAATCTTTGTAATGCATTATGTGTATCTAAGACTCCCAAGATAACTAATTGATAACGTTAAGAAACATCAGTGACTACTAATAGGAATACAGTATCTGCTCCAGTTGTATAAAGCAGAAATCCACTGAGTATCTACCTGATTTTATACTCACCGTGCCCAGAATACTAATGACCTGATATAAATATAAGTTCTTAACTGCAGGGATGGCTCTGTTTGACTTGCTTGCTAACTGATGAGTTGATAATCTGCATTGTGACAACTCTCCTCAGGATTTGATTGCCTTTACAGAAATAATCACAAAATCGCAGGACCTATAGCTGAAAGTCTGTAAAGACATTCTACCATAGCAACAGAGGTGTCCTATCTCCTTTATGAAGTCTGAACTTACTTATTATATGCACTGAGGATACAATCATGTCTTGCAAGAAACTGACTTGGTGCTGGTCTATGTAATACAACACCACTGGATGCCGTGCTCCCACACATTTGTAAATGCACTGGTAAATCGTGCACAATTTTTGGGGCAGAAGGGTAAAGGGAGACTTTGCCATGTCGCTGCTGAAATTCAGCTGCCAGGATGACAGGTGACAATCCAAGCCATTGTCTCACCAATATTTGGTTACCAGTTCTCAAATATTAACCTTAGCAGTGCATCAAAACTCATGGCATTAGCACAGCATTAGTGATAAGGAGTAATTCATATTTTTTTTAAAAGGAATTAAAAGAAGCATTCAGTCATGCTGCACAAGCACTATTACAGAATAACCAAATATTTTTGTAATTTATAACTTCCTCTTTCCCCTCCGTTGACTAAACTAAGTTAAAACCCACCATGCTTCATGACACTAGTAGACCAAACTGGACCAGAGTGCTTTGCAATTGGACTACTGATTAAACTGAATCAGCATGTCTTTGGCTTAGCTGCAAAGATAAAGTGGAAAAATACAGTTTGTGAAACCATAGCACTGCTGTAGCAATGTCAGCTACCATACCTGAAACAGAGCTATCTCAAATCTGTAAACCTGAGCTCTCACAAACAGAACAATTAACCAGGAATGTAAATTGTTTTCTTCGTTTGTCTGGATAGAATGTAATGGGAAATCAGTTCTTACAAATAAAAGGTAAACAGGTATTGATTACAATATGGGAATTGGTTAATGTTGCAACATAAGCATAGATGAAAAAGGGATGTGTGCATTTGTGGTCCTAATCACTAGCTGGGAACAAACTGTCAGCCATTCCCAGCTTAGTTTCTGTCTCTTTCTTCAGGGCTCTGTTTATTGTCTTCACAAACAATGACAGAAAAATGTGCAAAAAGTAATACAAACAACAATCTTGGTAAGGGATCAGACTGGGCCCTCTGGCAGCTACTAAGCAGAGCCTTCCCCAATCCAGGGGGAAATCCACAAGGCCCACTGGCCTTCAGCCTCCTGCTCTTACAGTAGGGAATGCTTCCTACTATCTTCTGAGCCCCAGCTGCTGGGTTCTCCTTTATATTAGCCTTATCCAGATGTCAGCATGGGCCAATCATGAAGTGCTGTTAACTGTCAGGGGATTCCGAGCACCTGCCTATTGGGCTTCTCTCTGCAGCAGGGTCGGTTCCTCCTTGTCCACCCCACCTCAAGGCCATTAAAGGGGCAGATCTCCCTGTTACACGCCTCCCCTCTGAGTGATGTTGGGGACACACTCTTTGTTCACCAAACTTCCCTCTTCCTGTGGGAAAAAAAATCCATGTTCACAAGGGTGGCTCCAGACCTGTGGTGGACTGTGAAGACATGTCAATCTGGGGTTCGTCTCCTACATAGCATGCAGTCACTACAGCAGGGCAGAGTTGATGATGAGGGTGAAGGGTGCTCCAAGGAAATAGTACCTCAGAGCCACAAAGAACCACACTATTGTCAGGCATTCTTTTTTGATCACCACATAGTTTTGTTCACAGGGCAGGAGCTTTCCTCTCAAATACAATACGGGGTGTACCCTATCCTCAAGCTTCTGGGAGAGGCCAGCCCCCAGCTGTCTGAACTAAGGTATGTCATGGGTCAGTTTTAACACCTGATTCTGGTGTGGCCCGATGACTAGGAGCTGGGCTCTATAGGCTCCATCTGTTTGTCTCAGGTTACCCTCATCAAGAGATCCCGCTCTACTTCAAAATGGGTTTATTGGTAGTCCTGAACAGTTGGCCATATAATGGGCTGAACACTGGATCCTCCCTCTGAGTCTGAATAAAGTCAGGCACCCGGGTCCAAAGCCAGCATGTCTTTCCCTGGGGTTGGGTTAGGACCAGTCAGCTCTGGTGGATGGCTCCTGGGGAAGTCTAAATTGTACTGAGCCCCGATGCCATTTCTCCATGAACCAGTTGAGCCCCAAGGGCTTCCCTTCTGGCACAACGCCATTCCCAGCATGACTTGGGCCTTGGACCGAACAGCTCAGGGTCAGAAAAGGGAAGATCTTCCTCTAGTTTATATTCCCCCTAGGTGTCAAGAGCGGGTTCTGGTCCCACCTTACATGCTGCCCTCAAAAGTCTGGGTGCAGGGTCCCAATCTTAACTTAAAACCACAAGGTAGGAGAGATGTTGTGCTACCACCATCATCTATCTTGGCCCTCTGTGGTCAATTTAACATTGGTTGTGAGGTAGGGCTGGATATCTCCATGAATGCAGCCCACGTACACCCAATCTGCACCCTGTGGAACCCCTGGAACTACAATTTCTCCTGTACAAATGTCTGTCCTGGGCCGGAATCCCCTAGGCCCAGGGCTGTGGTGCTGTCTACTGTGACTGGGACAACATACCCCTTTGGGCCGAGGGGCTCCCCTGGGGCTTCTGAGGCACAGGCCTGGGCATAGTCACACTGCATTTGGGAACAATCTTTGTACCTGTGGCCTTCATGGCCACATGTAAAGCAAATTAGATGACCCCTCTTCCTTTCCATCAGGGACCCCTCCACTGCTGGCCCTTCACCCATGATCCCCAGTACACTACTCGGGATTGGCCCAGGGGCTAACCCCTTTGATCTATACTAATGTACAAGTGAATTGTCCTGGGGCTTCAGCATGAGCTGGCACCTGGTCTGCCAGCATCATAATAATATAGTTTAAAATAGGTATTTAGAAGTTGGAGAATATTTCCAAGAATATGTCAATGCTTTTAGCTAGGTTGATTTTTGAAATTAAGCAATCTGATCATCTTTCACACTGGAGAGCTGGTTTGGGAATTGTGAATGTTCATTCCTCCCAGGAGTAAGAAACTTTGCCCCAAACTACCAAGAAGTTTGGAAGGACTACATCCAGGTCTGGAGCATTCATCTGATTTTGTCTAAGGCCTGGGCTACACTGGGGGAGTGGGCGCGTTCGAACTAAGATACGCAACTTCAGCTACGCTATTTGCGTAGCTGAAGTCGAAGTATCTTAGTTCGACTTACCTGGCCGTCCTCATGGCGGCGAGTTGACTGTGGCAGCTCCCCCGTCGACTACGCGTACTCCTCCTGCCGAGGTGGAGTATAGGCGTCTATTCGGGGATCGATTTATCACGTCTAGACGAGATGCGATAAATCGATCCCCGACAGATCGATCACTACCCGCCGATCCGGGGACATTGGTTCTACACCAGGTGAGATTAGATCACTGTCATCTATGCTCCCCCCTAAACCTTGAGGACATGGGCAGATAAAGACCCAGAACCAGTGGCCACCCCTTTTCAGAACACCCTCCCACTTCTAAAGACCAACTTGTTTATCTAGCTGCCACCCCAGAATCCTTAGAATCCCAAAGCACCTCATGGACTTGAGGAAAGTTACAACTCTGGGCTTACACCTGCCTATTAGGCACAGAGTGGCACATACAGGGTGTGGTACAAAGCAGTGTCTCCACATTTGGGGCCTCTAGGAGACATTCTGCCTGAGGTCATCACAATGGCTGCTTGGACACTGTAGAAATGTATCTGTTGCTATGCCCCTTGAAGAGCAGCAACATATACTGCCATCTGAGGATGGCCACCTCTCCTTGCTGGTGTGACAGCAAAATGTGCCCTGCCTCACAATGTTCCTGTGTGCCACTTCAGCTGCTTGCAGAGGAAACTATGGCTGCATGTTCTGAGAGACAGGTGACAGATACCATAAAATGCTCCACAGGTACAGAGTGGGTGCAGATTCTAAGAAGTATGGATACCCCTTACAACGTGCCCATTTTCATCCAAGGTCCATAACAGGGTGTGTTCTAAGAATGTGGGAAAGCCCTCAGAACCCTTATCCAGGGAACATTTTGAGGAATGTTTGGGGGAGGGGAATTAACTCTCATTTTTTTCCAGATCTCATAAAAGATTCTGAGTTGAAATGAAGTTTCATAGAGTTTACGATTTGAAGTGACCATCAGATCATCTAGTCTGACCTCCGGTATAACACAAGCCATTAATTTTCACCCCGATACACCAATAGTAAACCTAAATCTTGGCTAAAGATTTGAGTCAGGTCTTATAACAAATTGCTGCACTTCTACATTTAGCAATCTCAAATTACCTCCCATTTAGCAATCTCAAATTGCTTCACAAATATTCCTAAATTAAACCTTTCAGTCCCTCTGTGGCATAGATCGTTATCCCCATTCTATAGATGGGGAAATGGAGGCACAGGGAAAATAAGGGATTTGCCCCATCACAGAGGGTGATAGAGATGTGAATGGAACATAGGTTTCCTTATTTCCAGTCCTGTTCCTTAACCATTTGACCCATTCCTCTCTAAGTTTGGGGAACATTCTTGCTTTGGTCTGGTGGGGGTGGAGGTGTTGGCTGGTTTCCATTTTGGGGGATGGCAAAGGAAACAGAGTTTATTGGCTTCAATTACTTTTGTTTTTTCACTCCAACTGTTGTGAAAACCATTTTCCACAGAGTCCCTTTTGCCATTTCATCCATGCTGATTGGTCACATCCCCTCCAGACACCTAATGGCACCCAATACGTTTCAATGGGGTTGTTTCCCACAAAATGTCACCATTAATTGCTTTCAGATGCTAGCACCTCTAATATTGAAAGGGACATTGACAAACTGCCTGATTTGCTGTGTGTCAGATTGAAAACTAATTTGCTTTCCAGGCTAGTTCATTTACAGTGGGGCATGCAACTTGTTAGCATCCCTTTAGGGTCACCTCATTTTCTCGTTCACCCAAACACCTAGACAGTCAGAACCTCATTCCTCCCTTTGATGACTACAGAGGGAGTTGAGGGCTGTCAGCACCTCGTAGGATCAGGGTATTTACAAGGACTATTCATTTCCCTCCTTTTCCCCTCATGTTAAACATTTGGAAAGTATCCCAAAAAGCAGAGCCCATTGGGTGTCTTGTTCCGAGTGTGGGTCTGAAAGACCTTGACAAAAGATTGTTGGCAGAAATGAATTTCAATCCTGCAAAGATTTCCAGTGGAACACTCCATAGTTAGATGGTACTTCCCATGTGAGGTGCCTCTCCCAGTGAACACCATGTTTCTATACATGGGTGCACTAGCAAAACCACAGCTTTCTATGCCCAGATCTGGTCCTTACGTGCACAACATGGCACGTCGATGCAGCCCGGTCGCTTTGGTCAGCAGCTCATGCCAATGGAGCTACTGTGGCAGAAATAATTCAGAGATTGCACACAACGTTTGATATTAGCGAACAGATAACAGGGAAAAAAAGCACAGACCTGATTCTCTTCTCAGGTATTCTGGTGTAAATCAGGAGTGATTCCACTGAAGTTAATGACACTGACTGGTTTAAAAGCAGCACATGGGATTGATTCTGTAAAGTGCTAAGTGCCTCCTGAGGAGAGATGAGCATTCTCTACTCCCATTCATTTTCAGTGAGAGTTGAACACACTCAGCACCTCTCAATAGGTGCTCAGCACCTTTTAGGATCAGACCCAAAGGGAAAAGAAACATCTTTATCATCCAAGCAAAGTCATCATCCGAAGGCAGCCCATCAAGCTGCTGGCAGCAGGAATTCCGTAAGGAACAGTGAGGGCTTTAAGGTCTGAGAGTAACCCAGGAAAGGACAGTGTGGCTGATCAAGCTACTAGAGGGGAAGAAAGAGTGGGTTACATTTAACTCCTGTGTTTCGAGGTCCTCGGATGCCAGGTGATGTAAGGTGCTATAGAAAGTATTATTAGGCCAAATCCAAAAGATGTTTTGAGGAACTGCAGCTCACACGTCTTAACAACTCTCAGGAGCTGGCCCTTAGTAATTACCTGATTTGCATGTACAAGTGTCCATTTGTGAGCATGCATGCAGGTTTTTGTTTTTAATGACAGCACAGGTTGTGTGTGATATTTAGATGAGTTAAAGGTGTTTCAGGTGAGAATGAAACGGATGAATAACCCAGCTAGGACAGATGTGTTGAGGGGAGAGGGATTGAATTATGTAATTCCTATTAAGAATCAGTGTGAGTTACTGGGCTAAGTTCCTGCTGAGGATTCTGAAACTATATTTCCTACCATTTCATGACAAAAAAACAGCCTAACCAGTGAACAGCTGCCAGTTTGTGGTGTTTTGGCTCCTGCATTTGGCTTGGAGAAAGGAACAGCTGGAGCAAAGCAAAAGGAAAACCCCAAAGAACTCCCCTCCTATCTTTGCTCAGGGGCTTTGAGCTTTACTTAACTTCATCAACCTCTTATTAAAATCAAACTCCTCTAAGGGGGCTTTTTTTTCTTCACTCTTTTTGTTCACGCTGCATTGATCCCGTGGAACATCTTTCCTGGAAAGATCAGTGGAGACTGAGATTCCCTGGATACCTCTCAAAACGGTTCCTTACCATTCAGCAGGAATTAAGCTCTAGGAAAACCATGGCAAAGATTCTGCCAGTGGGATAAATACATCTTTTCTTTTTTTTTTGTACATGTGGACAAGATCATTTAAAGGTAAGGCCAAACTTTTTCTTGCAGTACACTTCATTTGTGGACTGCATAGGAACACTGGATTAAGATAAACTGATCTGGCAGTGACCAGTATCTAATGGTCTGGAGGAAGGCAAAACCCTCCAAATGCTTCTCTTGATGAGTTTTGTGATGCTGTACATTCAGCAGGAGAATTCCTTCCTGGCCAGTACAGTGGTCAGCTCATGCCTTGGAGCCTGAGATTTGATTACCTTTCTTGCTATATTCACTTGCATAGCTATGTATTACTGGTCATAATAAAATAATCTTTTATGTATAGTCACAGTATCTCTCTCAGTGACCTCATGAATCCCAGAGGATGATATGTACCATTTATTCATGCTTCATTGGTTTTAAATTGAGGGCACACACAAAAAGATCACACACAACATGTGTGTTTCTTTATTACAACTGCAAAACAAGGACCTGCACACATAGATGGCCATTTACAGGAACCACTGGTGATTTTCCCATGGAATCTTAGAGACTGCATGAGCAAAAAAATCCATGCAATTGCACTTGTACATTCCATGTGCAATTACACAACTAGTTTTCACAAAAACGTTTATTTTTCAGAGTACATTAACTTCACTGAGCATCCCTGTTGCCCATGTATTGTGGGACAACATGTAAAAAAGGGTCCAACTGGTTTTCACGATAGCCTTCATAGGTTTGAAATTCCTCATTCAATTCCCTCTATTTCTTCTAATGAGGCTGAACACTGGTTATTCCCCCATCCTCCTGCAATCCATCATTTTGCCTACTTCTTCAGGAAAAAATAATAAGACATTTTGAAAATAGTCTGGCCTCCTGAACTAGCTCAGACTGCAGGTGCTGGGGGATCTGTGCATTCTCCCAGCTTTCATAGCCCCCTGTCTGGAGGTGGCTTGCTCTCCAGATGGGATTAATATGGGGTATCAGGGTAGGAAACAAACCCTTAACCTTTCCTGGGTGACACTTGCTCTGTAGATGCTTCGTGTCTGACTGTGTCATCATGATGCTAATGTGATATATCATGACCTTTAATAAAGAGCTTTACAATAATCCTGCACCTGCTCTGAATTCAAATAAGGAAAGACCATTTTGACTTTATAGCACTTGATTTAAAAGAAAATACCCTGATGATAGAAATAGTACACTCCAGCTGTTCATTCAGAGAAACATAGAGCTGCTAAGCAGAGGACTATAACTCCCACCAGCACTTATCATAGAATCATAGAATCATAGAATATCAGGGTTGGAAGGGACCCCAGAAGGTCATCTAGTCCAACCCCCTGCTCGAAGCAGGACCAATTCCCAGTTAAATCATCCCAGCCAGGGCTTTGTCAAGCCTGACCTTAAAAACCTCTAAGGAAGGAGATTCTACCACCTCCCTAGGTAACGCATTCCAGTGTTTCACCACCCTCTTAGTGAAAAAGTTTTTCCTAATATCCAATCTAAACCTCCCCCATTGCAACTTGAGACCATTACTCCTCGTTCTGTCATCTGCTACCATTGAGAACAGTCTAGAGCCATCCTCTTTGGAACCCCCTTTCAGGTAGTTGAAAGCAGCTATCAAATCCCCCCTCATTCTTCTCTTCTGCAGACTAAACAATCCCAGCTCCCTCAGCCTCTCTTCATAAGTCATGTGCTCTAGACCCCTAATCATTTTTGTTGCCCTTCGCTGGACTCTCTCCAATTTATCCACATCCTTCTTGTAGTGGGGGGCCCAAAACTGGACACAGTACTCCAGATGAGGCCTCACCAGTGTCGAATAGAGGGGAACGATCACATCCCTCGATCTGCTCGCTATGCCCCTACTTATACATCCCAAAATGCCATTGGCCTTCTTGGCAACAAGGGCACACTGTTGACTCATATCCAGCTTCTCGTCCACTGTCACCCCTAGGTCCTTTTCCGCAGAACTGCTGCCTAGCCATTCGGTCCCTAGTCTGTAGCGGTGCATTGGATTCTTCCATCCTAAGTGCAGGACCCTGCACTTATCCTTATTGAACCTCATCAGATTTCTTTTGGCCCAATCCTCCAATTTGTCTAGGTCCTTCTGTATCCTATCCCTCCCCTCCAGCGTATCTACCACTCCTCCCAGTTTAGTATCATCTGCAAATTTGCTGAGAGTGCAATCCACACCATCCTCCAGATCATTTATGAAGATATTGAACAAAACCGGCCCCAGGACCGACCCCTGGGGCACTCCACTTGACACCGGCTGCCAACTAGACATGGAGCCATTGATCACTACCCGTTGAGCCCGACAATCTAGCCAGCTTTCTACCCACCTTATAGTGCATTCATCTAGCCCATACTTCCTTAACTTGCTGACAAGAATACTGTGGGAGACCGTGTCAAAAGCTTTGCTAAAGTCAAGAAACAATACATCCACTGCTTTCCCTTCATCCACAGAACCAGTAATCTCATCATAAAAGGCGATTAGATTAGTCAGGCATGACCTTCCCTTGGTGAATCCATGTTGACTGTTCCTGATCACTTTCCTCTCATGTAAGTGCTTCAGGATTGATTCTTTGAGGACCTGCTCCATGATTTTTCCAGGGACTGAGGTGAGGCTGACTGGCCTGTAGTTCCCAGGATCCTCCTTCTTCCCTTTTTTAAAGATTGGCACTACATTAGCCTTTTTCCAGTCATCCGGGACTTCCCCCGTTCGCCACGAGTTTTCAAAGATAATGGCCAAGGGCTCTGCAATCACAGCCGCCAATTCCTTCAGCACTCTCGGATGTAACTCGTCCGGCCCCATGGACTTGTGCACGTCCAGCTTTTCTAAATAGTCCCTAACCACCTCTATCTCCACAGAGGGCTGGCCATCTCTTCCCCATTCTGTGATGCCCAGCGCAGCAGTCTGGGAGCTGACCTTGTTAGTGAAAACAGAGGCAAAAAAAGCATTGAGTACATTAGCTTTTTCCACATCCTCTGTCACTAGGTTGCCTCCCTCATTCAGTAAGGGGCCCACACTTTCCTTGGCTTTCTTCTTGTTGCCAACATACCTGAAGAAACCCTTCTTGTTACTCTTGACATCTCTTGCTAGCTGCAGCTCCAGGTGCGATTTGGCCCTCCTTATATCTTTCCTACATGCCCGAGCAATATTTTTATACTCTTCCCTGGTCATATGTCCAACCTTCCACTTCTTGTAAGCTTCTTTTTTATGTTTAAGATCCGCTAGGATTTCACCATTAAGCCAAGCTGGTCGCTTGCCATGTTTACTATTCTTTCGACTCATCGGGATGGTTTGTCCCTGTAACCTCAACAGGGATTCCTTGAAATACAGCCAGCTCTCCTGGACTCCCTTCCCCTTCATGTTAGTCCCCCAGGGGATCCTGGCCATCTGTTCCCTGAGGGAGTCGAAGTCTGCTTTCCTGAAGTCCAGGGTCTGTATCCTGCTGCTTACCTTTCTTCCCTGCGTCAGGATCCTGAACTCAACCAACTCATGGTCACTGCCTCCCAGATTCCCATCCACTTTTGCTTCCCCCACTAATTCTACCCGGTTTGTGAGCAGCAGGTCAAGAAAAGCGCCCCCCCTAGTTGGCTCCCCTAGCACTTGCGCCAGGAAATTGTCCCCTACGCTTTCCAAAAACTTCCTGGATTGTCTATGCACCGCTGTATTGCTCTCCCAGCAGATATCAGGAAAATTAAAGTCACCCATGAGAATCAGGGCATGCGATCTAGTAGCTTCCGTGAGTTGCCGGAAGAAAGCCTCATCCACCTCATCCCCCTGGTCCGGTGGTCTATAGCAGACTCCCACCACTACATCACTCTTGTTGCACACACTTCTAAACTTAATCCAGAGACACTCAGGTTTTACCACAGTTTCGTACCGGAGCTCTGAGCAGTCATACTGCTCCCTTACATACAGTGCTACTCCCCCACCTTTTCTGCCCTGCCTGTCCTTCCTGAACAGTTTATAACCATCCATGACTGTACTCCAGTCATGTGAGTTATCCCACCAAGTCTCTGTTATTCCAATCACATCATAGTTCCTTGACATCACCAGGACCTCCAGTTCTCCCTGCTTGTTTCCAAGGCTTTGTGCATTTGTATATAAGCACTTGAGATAACCTGTTGATCGCCCCTCATTCCCAGTATGAGGCAGGAGCCCTCCCCTCACAGACATTCCTGCCTGTGCTTCCTCCCGGTATCCCGCTTTCCCACTTACCTCAGGGCTTTGGTCTCCTTCCCCCGGTGAACCTAGTTTAAAGCCCTCCTCACTAGGTTAGCCAGCCTGCTGGCAAAGATGCTCTTCCCTCTCTTCGTAAGATGGAGCCCGTCTCTGCCCAGCACTCCTCCTTCATGGAACACCATCCCATGGTCAAAGAATCCAAAGCCTTCTCTCCGACACCACCTGCGTAGCCATTCGTTGACTTCCACGATTCAACGGTCCCTACCCCGGCCTTTTTCTTCCACGGGGAGGATGGACGAGAACACCACTTGCGCCTCCAACTCCTTTATCCTTCTTCCCAGAGCCACGTAGTCCGCAGTGATCCGCTCAAGGTCATTCTTGGCAGTATCATTGGTGCCCACGTGGAGAAGCAGGAAGGGGTAGCGATCCGAGGGCTTGATGAGTCTCGGCAGTCTCTCCGTCACATCGTGAATCTTAGCCCCTGGCAAGCAGCAGACTTCTCTGTTTTCCCGGTCAGGGCGGCAGATAGATGACTCAGTCCCCCGGAGGAGAGAGTCCCCGACCACCACCACCCGCCTTCTCCTCTTGGGAGTGGTGGTCGTGGAACCCCCAACCTCAGGACTTCCTCCTGGCCAGGTAGGGGGAGGGTCCCGAAGCAGGGAGTAGCCGGCTCAGTTGGGAAGCTCAGATCCAGAAGCTGCAGAGATAATGGATGCAGAGAGGAACCCCCCTAACAAGTGTATGCAGAGCAGCGTGTGGAAGAGGCTGTGGGTGCCAGACGCTACAGCTGGATGCAGGTGTATGTGTGGCTTATAGGGGAGCAACAGCAGCTGGGCAAAGAGCCGAGGCAGAGGGGCCCCAATGAAAGACATGAACTGAGCCTGGCTTGAAAACCTGCAAGCTCCTGTTTTCTGGAATAGAGATTGGAGAGGGCACCCCAAGCACTAGGCCTGAAGAGCCCTTACTCTTGATTGGGCTGTCCCAGGGACCCAAATAAGAACCGCTTTTGCTCACTTTGAACTGTACGTGTTTAAGCCTCTGTACCTAGGGTATCTGCAACCTTTCCCTTTCCTGCCAACCCAAGTAAAATACGCTTTCCCCTAGCCATGTGTCTGAGAGGTTATTGGGATCCACCAGGGCTACCACACTCCTGCGTGCATGATGTAATTACTGGGGTTTCCCAGTGCTTACCTCCAAGTCATGGTGCACCTGGCACACTACTGGAACTTTAGGGTATGTCAACACAGCAAAGAACAAGCCACAGCTGGCCTATGCTAGCGGACTTGGGCTCGGGCTGCGGGGCTGTGTAATTGCGGTGTAGACTTCAGGGCTCGGGCTGGAGCCTCCGGGACTTTCCCATCCTGCAAGGTCTGACAGCCCAGGTTCCAGCCCAATCCTAGATGTCTACACAGCAGTGAAACAGCCCCACAGCCCGAGTTGACTGGCTCAAGCCAGCTATGCGTTTTTCTCGATGTGTAGACATACCCTGAGGGTTTAGTGTACTCTAGCACTGAGCAGCTCCAATAATTACATTACACATGCAAAACAATGGATGTGAATCTATCTATATATGAGAGGGAGTACACATGGTGTAGTCTATATATTCCTTATATGGTAGAGAAAAAAGTATTTGAGGCATGTGTTAGAGAATTTTTTAAAAGGTTATATAACTATTTATTGTATCCCTCTGCCTGTAAAGCCACTTACCACGGTTACAATTTCAAAATTTACTGACTTAAGTAGGACGTTGGGTACTCAGCACTTCTGGGAATCAGACCACTTATATTTATGCTCATTCTCCCCTCAGAAAACTGTACCTGTCCCTTTTGTGTTATAGGGTATATTATTTAGCCATGAAGTATCTGTGTGTTGTGTGGAGTTCCAATCAGGGTGTGGTCCCTGGCAAACAAGAGACACAAGGCAGGAACTCAAGCTGTGTGAAAGCCAGTTTGCTTGTGTCTATAGTTTGCAGTGGTTTTCTAAAAAAATACATCCTCTTTGAGGCAGACTACAGTTCTATATAGCATGATATTTGCAACTTCACTCAGCTTCTAGAAACGTCTCATCTGATTGACATGCCTGTTTTTTCTCCTACTGTCTTTGGCTACTTCTGCACTACAATCTCAGGGTGTGATTCCCAGCTCATGTAGACATAGCTAAAATTAGTAGTGTATCTGTGGTAGCATGGGCAGCAGCAAGCGGCAAAATGGGTTAGTCACCCCGAGTCATGTATTCATAGGGTCTGGATGGGTTTATACTCAGGGCAGCTAGCCCATACTGCCATGCACTGCTGCTTGTGATACTGGATTGGAATTTCTTAGGCAGAAATTTTGAGAGTTGCAGAGCACCTATACCTCCCACTAAAGTGAAGGAGTAGTAGATGCTCAGCATTGTTCCAGATGTGGCCCTCTAATAATTTTTTTCAGCACATGTACATCAAGGTGACATCAAGGTAGTCAGTCTTTCAGTGGTCAGATCCTTTGTCTCTGCCCCATGCCACCAAAAAGCATCTTCACGCCACAACCCCTTATGGAGAAGTACTACAAAACTGAATATAGAAACAATCATTTTTAGATTGCTTCAGCCAACCTCTAGAATATAATAGAATTATCCCTGGTGTAGAAGTCTATGGGTGGTTCAAAAATGTATAGAAAGGATCCCATTCCTCATTGTAGGCTATAGGATTTTGGAGTAATTTCTGTAGAACACTGAGAGTTCATCCCCGGTGCACTCTGTAGGCATGTTCCATAAAGGATCACATACCATTTAGTGCACACTATTGGGAAATCAGTGCTTGGTTTATGTAACACAAGCAGTTGTTTCATTAACTTGGAAAGATATTAAATGTAGATATTCCTTCCATTTTGCCTGCAACCCTTTCTCTGTCCCACCTCAGTTTCTTTTGCATTGGGGGTATAGTAAAAGCTATTCAAGCTGTAGAAGAGAGCTCCTCTGCCAGTAATAGTGACAGTATTTGTGTCAATGTAGCCAGTATGTGTAGAGTCACAAGACGCAAAGTACAGAAAAACTCATATTATTTAGGCAGAATCGTATGTTGATAGGAATCCCTTAAAAAGGAGTAAACACAGAATCTGCATTAGAACTGGTCAGAAAATGGAATTTCCATCCTGAGGGAAATTCTAACATTTCAAAACTTGTTTTAATCCTGATTCAGGATGAAAAGTCAAAATGGTGAATTTTTTTTATAAAATGGAAATTCTGTACGATTTCATTTTGTAAAGGTCCAAACGACTTCTCAAAACGTTTATGCTGATAACGTTGAAATGTTATAATCTGTATAAATATAAAATATGTAATATATAATATTAAACATTTCATAATGTATAACTTAAAAAAAAATAAAATGAGAAAAAACAAAATGAAATATTCCATTTTGATTTCAAATTGTTTCAAAAAGTTTGTCTGTCAAAACCAACAGGTTCCTGCAAAATATTGTGATTTTGACAAAATAGCATTTTCCTCCAGAACAACGATATGGAGGAAAATGTTGACCAGCTTTAGTCTGCAGTTTCAGTTCCATCACAGAAAGAACATGACAGGTGATCTAGAGCCTTTCTGCTTGTATATACTGCAAGGTGTCCTCTGCCACACACAAAAAGAAAAATAAAGGCTTTTAACCAACATGTGGTCTGCATGCTGAAGCTGGATATAAAGACCAGAAATTACCTCCAAGATTGTTGTGCAGGGTGACTCTTCCATCTTAAGCTAGACTGTCCTGGCATTAAAGCAGCATCAGAACCATGGAAGTGGTGCAAGCAGACTTCTGGAAAAGCATGCTACATTTGTGTGGACAAATTAAAGGATATGTAACCAGCTGTCTTGATACTGAAAGTCACATTTAGAGAAGGATGATTCAGTGGGTGCTACCCTGGGACTTGGAAGACCTGCATTTAATTGCCTGCTCCTCCACAGACTTCCTGTGTGACAATGGGCAAGTCACCTAGTCTCTCTGTGCTCAATTCTCTATCTGTAAAATGGGAACAGTACTTCCCTCCCTTGCAGGGGTGTTATGAGGATGAATACATTAAAGACTGTGAGATACTCAGATTCTATGGAAATGGGGGCCACATAAGTAACTTGGATGGATAGATTTACAGTGTACAAGGAACACTAAATTCTATATGCCACAAGGCCAAAATGATTCACTCTAGCTGCAGAGGTAAGTTAGAACATGAAGGAATTGTTCATTCCAGCTATGGTGGACAATCTTCTTGGCCTCCTGGTGTATAGAACTTGGTATGCCTTGTATCTTATCTATCTATCCTGCACTCTTCATCACGGTATCGGAACACCTTAATTATTAGATGTGTTTTATATGTACAGTTTTATGCATCCAATTTTTTTGGATTAATGATCGAGGGAAAGCTAAGGTAAAGAGGTAGGTCTCAGTCTCTGACACAGAGGAGGTGAAATTCAGGATAATTCTGATCTCCTTGGTGTATTCTCTAGACATAAATCAGCCGCTAGGAAAGCTCTGTCTCCCGCTCTTGTGAGTCTTATTATTCTTGGACAGCTCTATTGTTCCTAAGGAGCATATCTGTCACGGGAAATCATTGTCAGAGATGGAGAGGCCAATCACATCGCACAGCCCCAGACCATCAAGAATTTTGTAAATTAGCACCAGGACTTTAAAATTGACCTTCTTTTCAACGAGGAGCCAATGTAGTGACCAGAAAATAAGGCAGATATGGAAAATAAAGCAGAGGTCAGGGAAAGGGCAGATCAAATTGTGCCCGTCATTGAGGAGAATGGGGATGTGATAATGCCTGGTGATTTCAAAGCCATGATTACTGCTGTTTTGAAAAATGGCCAGTTAAACCTTTCAGTGTACAGATACTTTTGCTTCATTCACAGGAAAGTAGAAGTGTAGGAAAGTGGACTTAGCTCATGCTTATTTACAAACTGAGATGAGCCTTGATTCCCATCTATAAAGGACTGTTCTCATTTTGAAGCAAGGACAGTCTTGCGATATAGAAAAGTATTTCAAGAGAGCCTTGAACCCAGGTGCTCTTTAGAAGACATTGTTGTTACAGGGGAAAAAAGGGACAGGTCTGGGGATCAGGAGAGCTGAGTTATTTTCCAAGCTCCGCAGCTGACTTCCTGTGTGACCTTGGACAAGCCACTTCGAGGCACTTGTGCCTCAAATAATACCGAGGTATTGTAGGACTGAATTCATTAATGTTTGTGAGACAAGATGGGTGAGGTAATATCTTTTATTGGACTAACTTCTTTTGGTGAAAGAGACAAGCTTTCCAGCTACACAGAGCTCTGTTTGTAAAACAAGTCTTCAGATGGGAAATACTTTAAAAGTGCAACATATGACCTTATTTGCACTATACCTTAGTTAAGTATTGTTGAGGTTAGAGCAAATATGGGTTGAGGACAACCCATGCCAAAAATGAATTTTTTCCAGAGAAAATTAGTATTCTGTTTTTAGGATATTTGGAAGGAGCTGGCATAAATCACAGCATAAAGTAGCTGTTATAAAGAATTATCTATGTGTTTCCAATATTGTACATGCCATTTCTTTTAGGTTTACAAAATATTACAATTATTTTCTGCCAGAAGTTCTTTTTCCTCTGAACTAGCTGTTCCAAAAGGGGAGAAAATATCAGTGGTCTTAAGCCAGTGCAGACACATTCAAGGAAATGGATAGGTTCAGAGATAGTATTCATCCCTCGTGGCCTGGGACTTACTCTGCAATAGGTCTTTATGTCTTACCTCGTGATGTCTGAGTGGTGATGCACAAGTATAGCTTGCTGAGCATGAAAGACCAGTAGTGGTTGCATCCCACTCAGGTTAGCTGAAAAAAAATGACCAAGATAAATGCATGACATTGGTTTGGCATGACAAGTTAAGGGGTTCACCACTACTAGTGACTGAGACCTTCACCTTAATAACAGCACATTTCTGATGTGTATGTTCAATCCAGGAAAAAGTATTGCAACATTCTCAGTCCGGATACAATCCTCAGCCATGCCAAGCATAAATTTATGTTTGGCACAGCTGAGAGAAGGGAAGGCAAAGTTGGTTCTAAGCTGTCCTTTGGCCTTCCCTGATCCTGGGCCAGCCAAGGAGCTGAACCAACCTCCATGGCGAGTTGGAGTAGTCACAGGGTTGCTTCAACTTGCACCAGCTAGAACAGTCCCGCTATGGACCATTCTGCTAGCTGAGGATCCACAGAGGTCATTGCAATCTGACCCTATGACACCACTACCCACCCCAGATTACTCCGTTCTACACTAGAGGAATCTTCATCATCCCTTTTGGGGTTACTTTAAGGTCCCTTTATGCTGCTCCAGAGATGCAAAGGTACCTTATCTGGGACCAATGATCTTGATGGGTAAAGATATGAAACTGAATGTCAGAAGATGGCAAAATGTTTTAACACTTATGAACTGTCAGCTGTGGGGGCCACGTCTCCAAAATATGGCCTCTTTTCGTCCATGCCATTTTGAACATGTAGTTTCTGAGCACAACTACTTGTGTCCACAAGTGACTGAATCTGCATGTGCCAAAATGGATGTACTTGTGCACAATGATTGTGAGTTTTGGGTACGTAAACTTTACCATCTGTACACAAAAGTGAAATGACTTACAAGCTGTGGGATAAAAATGGACCTGAAGTCTTCATCTGGCACCTTTCACAATTCTAAATATAGTTTTAAATGCCCTGTTCATACCCACTCCATTGTACTCCATTTCCAATTCATCTAGTCCCGACTCAGTAGAAATCTTTATGGTATCCTGAGAAAACTAGCTTTGAAGCATTTATCCACCAAGCTACTTAACCACTTAAAGCTGCATCATCAAAGTGTGTTGTTTTCCTTGACAGCACAGTTCAAGTACCTGTACGTGGCTGACTGCTTCTTAAAATACAGCATAAACACTCTACATCTTTAAAAGTCACGGGGCCAACAATTTTCTTCTCTCAGCTCAAGAGTGTAGGTGCATTACTGAAAGCAATTCATTCCTCAGATTTGGCACAAAATGAACTGATTTGATTTGTTTCTATTGCCACAGGCAAGGTACAAAATTGAGAAAAAGGAACATATTGTGCCCAGAATGGGAGAATATATTTAAATAAGAGAGAGTCCTATAATTTGATCATGGCTGGCATATTTCCACGCTGGTGTTATCTCAACGGCTGGAAGTTATCATGGTTTGTTGCTTGTTATGCTCTTCAGAAAAAAAATTCTCCCCATCTAAATGCAAATTTCAATTTCTTTTTAGTTTTGTTTTTACTCAAGGGCTGCCAACTACAGTTGCCTAGGAAATATCAGCACAATTAAAATTTAAATTCCAAAACTGTCAAGCTCTACTAGGGAAAAGAGTGTTTCTAAAGGCTCCCCTCCCCCCCCACAACAGCAAAGAGTGACTCTTGCCTGATGAAGCAGGACTGTAAGTGAAACTTGCAAAGAGACCTGCCTCTAGTTGATAGTGTGTTACAGTCACACAAACCTTATGAAATGTCTGCTTTCAGCCTGAACTGTAAAGCCAAATGATCTTGGAAGACGGGATGGGTGAGCTGATTTGGAAAATTCAGACAATCCTGCTTGCTTGCCTGAACTTCTTTGTAGGTCTAGTTTCAAGAGTACCTGCTACCTGCTTCTAGAACTGATGTGAATGAAATATGGGCCTAATTCCACAAGCAAACCCAAACACGAACACACTCATTTCTACCGTCACTTTGTCCTTTCCCTCTCTTCTCAGTTTGTGGGCCAGGTTCTGTTCTCTGGACACTGCTCCAAGTGCTCTGGGCTGTGGAGCAATCCATAGGCAGTGGTAGGGAGGCTACCATTAAGTTAGCCTTCGGCTGCTCTAACAAAGTGTGGGTCACTCTAACCCCAGCCCAGAATCTAGCAGGCTCAAAGGTGCTTTAAAGCCACTTTGCCCTCAGGCTGTACCTTTTGTGCTGACCCGTCTGAGAGGTACAATATAGAATCTAGCTCTGTTTGTTTATTCATCTGTTAATTATTGTGATTTCATTTGTGCCTAGGATTCCCCATCATGGACTGGACCCCATTGTGCTAGGGTGCTGTACAAACACAGAAGAAGAAGACAGTCCAATCTAAGTATAAGGATACTGTTGTGAACTCTCTAAATACTAGATCGTGAACTCTCTGGGGCAGGTGATGGCCTGTGCTGTTTGTATAGTCCCTAATGCAGTGAGACCCCAATCCCTGATTGGTGCCCTTAGACTGCTGCTACAATAGAAAGGAAGAGCAAATAAATGTTGGAATGAAAGAGAAGTTGTCCAGGTTTTAGAATCGAACAGGAACCAACTCTTCCCACAATGCTCGTACCAAACCTGAACAAAACCTTCTCCAGGTTCTAGAACAGAACTCTTCACCTGTTCCACAACTGAAACCAAACTGAGAAACGTCACAGTTTTGGAACAGGACCAATAACTACCCACATTTCCAGAGCCACACCCGACCAATCCCTTGCACTCAAACTAGAGTCAAACACAACCCTTTTCACATTCTGAACCCTCCTTGAACTGAATCTTTTGGAAGGTGCCAAAATGCTCCATTAACTTTCCCTCGTTTATTTTTCCTTTTTGTGTGGATACATGAAGCTGCTTAAAGATGCAAAAAGAGTCTTTACAGACCAACTCAGTTTGATCTCCTTCCCAACTTTGAATTTGCTCATCTGTTCTCTGGCAAAGGCTTGAATGACAGACACTTTAAATAACATTGTGCACTATTTAGCCAGACTCAAATACCTTGACGAGGCAATAAAGAAATATTTAGTCTGCTGCCTCTTCATCAAGTTCTGTAGCATCTTTTTTCATCAGTCGGAATCTCTTCATCTGTTCCCCATTTCCATCCACTTGAAAAATGGGAAGCACTTAAAATCCTGCGTGTTTTTCTATTTAGATTCCAGTTATTGTTTATAATTGTCACTGCTCAGCCAATAAAGTGGCCCACGGGGGCTCTTTATGGCTCTCTCATGTTGGAAATAACTAAATCTCAGGCTCATTTTGAAAATCCATTCTAAATGTATTTACCAGAATGAAAAGTGCACGACAGCTCCGCTCAAGCACACGCTTTACTGTGTGTTCAGGCTCAAGGGAATGCGCCGAAAGGGGACAATGAAGGCAGCACTGATCTGGATTGTCATACATGTGTTGGCTGAGGTTCTTACTCCCTACAGAGTGGGGGAGGAGATGACCTCTTACTTCGGGACTAAGATTCCATGCTGTGCCCCCAGGACAGACCACGTGGGGCACTGGGGACAAAGGTGGCTTCAAAGCTAACTGTGCACCCACCCAATTCTGCAATGCTCCATGGGCCAAAACAGCCTCCAATGAAACATCATGGGAGGCTCCTTTAAGTTATGGCAGGCTTCCATAGCTGCAGGGCTGCCTATGCTTGTAATGCAGTCCAGAATGGCTCTAAGGGTGTGTGCAGCGAAAGTGCATTTGCTATGACTTTGTCCAGGCTACATCCTCATTTAAAATAGCAGGCCAGAGAGAAAACAAAATTAGAGACACATTTCACTGAGTAATCGTGTACAGCAAATAAACCTGAAACCTGACCCTCCAGCTCCTTTCCCTGTTTCATTCCTTTCAGTTAGTTATATGGCTAATTCTGGAGAGGTTCAAGACTTTCATGAGGGAAAAAAAAGGGGACAACAAGAGGGAGGGAGGAAGAAGGAGCAAGAGAGAGACCTACTACAGAAGCCCACTGACAAATATTCAGAGTGCATCCTAATGCCACAGAAGATTCAAAAGTGACATAACCTACCTTGAGTGAGCAAAGCCTTGTCTTGGAGGAGTGTTGCCTGCCTAGGGAATGTTGTATTTTGCCCCTCATTGGCAAAATTCCTCTTTGTACTGTCCATTTTGATTCTCTGTGGTCGCAGTCACTCCTCCCCATTTCCATCCTCCTATGGCTCTAGCCTCTAGCACGTCTCATGTTTGCCACAGAAGCAACGCCACTGCTCAGCAACGAAACAGGCATCAGGACACCAGCAAGAAATTTATCTTCTGTGATGGTGCATCTGCAGTTAATGAATCACAGGGAGGAGCAGCCAGACCTAGCTCCCTTGAACTAGTGTCCAAGACAGCCATTGCAGGTTACCTGCATGACTTCGGGCAGATTTTCTCTGGCATTCTAGTCTCTTTGCATCACGCTGGAAAGCAGCCAGATCTGGGACACACATAAATTGTCCTCATGTGAGGGAGCTTTCAGAGGCCTAGCTAGTCTTTGCAGCACCATCCCCGGCCACCCCCAGTATAGGGAGCAGGGAAAGGGCTCTGGTAATCCCCAGCTATGCATGAGCTGTTGAGTACCTGCTGGCACAGGTTAGAGCTGCCCCAAAGCTGCTCCTGCCTATGGTGGGGCTGGGGCAGCTCAGTCCTGCCTGAGTGAAGCTCGGTGCAGGACAGAATCTGGGTAGGGTGACTGTATTTCCCAAAGGGGGGCGAGCCTTAGTCACCCCCCACACACATGTAGGGCTGGCCAAGCAGCTCATCTGAACCCCCACCCCTCTGCCACGTAGGGCAGGCACTGCTGCTCATCCAAGCCCTGCCTGCCCCCTGAGCAAGGCTGGGACTGGTGTCTCTGTTCACCTGAGCTCTGCTTCCCCCCATGCGCAGGGATGGCATCATCACTCGCTACCCCCCCCCCCCCGCACGTTCCTCTGCACCTCACTTTTTTTGCAAAAGTGGGCATTTATCCCATTTGCTCTTGCCAAATGATCAAGCTGGCAAGAGTAAACAGGACAGGTCCCCACTTTTGCCAAAAAAGTTTGGATGGCCAGGATCAGGGCTTAAAAAAGGGACTGCCCTGGCCAAAACGGGACATATGGTCACCCTAAATCTGGGTGTTTATTGCATTCAGTACACTCCAGTGAGCTAGGGACAGGTCTCCCTTTTCCTGCCATCCCCTGGGCTGTCTTTCTAATCAAGCTACCCCCATCAAATTGATGACGGGCCTCTCCATCTGTAAAGGTTATGTGGGGTTTGGGAGTTTTCTTTCCACCTCCCAGGCTGGTCTGATTTCATGCACCATGACAGTGAGACCTAGGTTGGCTTGGCATACCTGCATCCTGTCATGTCAGAAATGTCACGTCAAGAACCAAATGTAGGCATGGGGGTTAATTGGATTATGAAGACAAGTGGTTCACATTTTGGAGACAGCCAGGGAGTCCATGTCTCAGAACAGGGTCTGATGCGTAAAACTCTGAACAATGAGAAACAAGCAGTTGAAGAAAAAACCCAGTCAGAATTGCAAAACAGAGTGGAAAATACAGAGAAAGATATGGAGGGGAGAAAGGGAGAAGTTACTTATTCCACTGCCGTCGTCCTCCTCCCCCGCCCCAAAATCCAGCCTCTCTGTTACCCACAAGCCACCTTCTCCTTCCATTGCCTCTCTGGATGTAATCTCTTTCTTTCTACGGCCCCAAACCAGCCCCTTTTTATTGCCTCCAATAAAGGAATCCTCCCCCATTGCGCTGCCCCCAATCCAATCAGACAGAGAGAAATAAATTGACCTCCAAGTAGCAAATTAGCAGCAGACCCAGGATTAGTACACAGAAGATCCTAATTCCATCCTCAGCCCAGCTGGCCATGTTGCTTCACATCCTGCATGGGGCCAGGATTCTGCAAAGGAACCTCTCTCATGGAATCACACATTGATTATTTGTTAAAATTTGTTACTTACCCAACTCTACTCAAACACACTGAAAGTGAACAAGCCCCTTAATTGCTAAGAAAGAGTAAAATTCACCATTGTGTAGAGGCCCTGCACAATGCCTAGGCACCACCTTAGTCCTAATTAATCCCTCAAAATAGGGTTTCAATGGGATTTAACTGGTGCACAGGCCTTCTCTGCACAAGGGAAAATTTCACACAAAGAACTAGTCCCTCAGGGCAGATGTCTTACAGCCCTGGGAAATCCCAATGGAATCAAATGCAATGGGTAAGACCCCTTCATTTCCAACTTTTATTTATTTATTTATTTTCCTGGGAATTTATCAGTGTTCATTTCAAAAATTTTAAATGGGTGAAAATCAGTACAACAAATTAACTTCAAATTTTTCCAGCTAAATCTCAGGGTTAATATTGGGAGGGTGGGAGGACAGAAAAAAAGCAACAAATAGAGAAAAGTAGGAGTTTATTGTTTATTAAACCATTATCTCTAACCATGTGACAAAAATAAAACTTCTGTTTAACAAGTGGACCGTTTACTGTTCATGATCTGTGCAGTTACATTTGATATAAGGGGATTCAGTGTGAATGCCAAAAGTCTGGGGTAGCACAGTTTTTTCAAAAGTGTCTTTTTTTCAAAGGCCTATTCTCCTGCTGTCATAAATATAAAGGGAAGGGTAACCACCTTTCTGTATACAGTGCTATAAAATCCCTCCTGGCCAGAGGCAACATCCTGTTACTGTAAAGGGTTAAGAAGCTCAGCTAACCTGGCTGGCACCTGACCCAAAGGACCAATAAGGAGACAAGATACTTTCAAATCTTGAAGGGGAAGGCTTTTGTTTGTGCTCTTTGTTTACATGGTTGATCTCTCTTGGGACTGAGAGAGGCCAGACAGAAATCCATCTTCTCCAACCCATCCTAATCCAAGTTTCCAATATTGCAACCAGTATAGGTAAGCCAGGCAAGGCGGATTAGTTTATCTTTTGTTTTATGTGAATTTTCCCAGTGTTAAGAGGGAGGTTTATTCCTGTTTTCTGTAACTTTAAGGTTTTGCCCAGAGGGGGATCCTCTGTGTTTTTGAATATGAATACCCTGTAAAGTATTTTCCAATCTGATTTTGCAGAGGTGATTTTTACCCTTTTTTTTTTTTTTTTAGTAAAATCCTTCTTTTAAGAACCTGACTGATTTTTCCATTGTTCCAAGATCCAGGGGTTTGGGTCTTTGATGATTTTGTAACCAATTGGCTAGGATATTATTCTCAAGGATGTGGATAAATTGGAGAGAGTCCAGCGAAGGGCAACAAAAATGATTAGGGGTCTAGAGCACATGACTTATGAGGAGAGGCTGAGGGAGCTGGGATTGTTTAGTCTGCAGAAGAGAAGAATGAGGGGGGATTTGATAGCTGCTTTCAACTACCTGAAAGGGGGTTCCAAAGAGGATGGCTCTAGACTGTTCTCAATGGTAGCAGATGACAGAACGAGGAGTAATGGTCTCAAGTTGCAATGGGGGAGGTTTAGATTGGATATTAGGAAAAACTTTTTCACTAAGAGGGTGGTGAAACACTGGAATGCGTTACCTAGGGAGGTGGTAGAATCTCCTTCCTTAGAGGTTTTTAAGGTCAGGCTTGACAAAGCCCTGGCTGGGATGATTTAACTGGGAATTGGTCCTGCTTCGAGCAGGGGGTTGGACTAGATGACCTTCTGGGGTCCCTTTCAACCCTGATATTCTATGATTCTATGATTCTATGATTCAAGCCTCCCCAAGAAAGGGGGTGTTTAGGGCTTGGGGGGGGATATTTTGGGGGAAGACATCTCCAAGTGGTCTCTTTCCCTGTTCTTTGTTTAAAACGCTTGGTGGTGGCAGCATACTGTTCAAGGCCAAGGCAAAGTTTGTACCTTGGGGAAGTTTTTAACCTAAGCTGGTAAGAATAAGCCTAGGGGGTCTTTCATGTGGCTCCACATCTGTACCCTAGAGTTCAGAGTGGGGAAGGAACCCTGACATCTGCAATCTTAGATATAGCCAGTTTTAGAAAATATTCACTCCATCTCAGCTGAGTCAGGCTGGTCACTGAGGATGTGAGAAGCAGCACCGCTCAAATCTGGGAAGTTGGTGAAGTGGATTTTTCAAAATTCAATGGGGTGATGTCGCCATTGTCTGGAGAAGGCATTGCTGTGTACTCATGGAACCTGCTTTCCAGTTTAGCGCTTTTTTCATTAAAAGCCGCAGAGGGGGATATGATATAAAAATAATCAAGTTTATCAGGAGAGGCCACACTTTTCCGATGGGGGTCAAACAACACAATGGCTTTTCAGAATGATGATTCACTCTTAAAAGTTTCAGGGTACATATTATGAGCGTCCCACTTCTCTGACGTCTCTGCATTAAAAGTTTGGAAAGCTTCTCCGACTGTATATTGCTCACTGACTGGCAAAATAGATGTGAAAAGTTTTGTTTATTCTGGAATCTTCCCAGATGTGCTTTTGGGACAAATTTCCACAGAGACATTGTTGACCAGAATGCCGTGCACCTCTGTGTTAGAAAACATTCTGTTTGTAGAAGAACAGGATCCCAATTTCTTCTGTGCTTCATACAATAGCTGAAGCGTTTCAGTAAGAAATTTGAGTTTTCTGTGAAGGATTTGCCTAAGTTTCTTGAGTAGCTGCTTGAGTTTTCAGCTTTTCTACTGCTGATCTAAAAGCTGCATTAGAACACCTCATGCCTTCTGAACACTCTGCAGCTAAATACTAAACCATCTTGTCAGAACAATGGTAATTGTAAGGCTGCGTTCATATTTGTTCCATTCACAGACATCAACCAGCATTTACTGGAATGCTTGAAAATCGCAGTAGCACCGATTATGATCTTAAAGTAGCTATTTCTGGAATACCCATTGCATGAGACACGTGGGCTAGACAAACGAAGCTCTTCAGGTTTTTCAGTCAGCTTTACTTCTGGTCTGAACTTTGTGCAGTAAGAGGCTGAGTCAGAATTCACTGTTGCCACATCCTTGCATGTAGTACATTTTCATGTAACGTTTACTGACACAGGCTGCTACAATCTGACGATTTGCTGAAGTTACAAACTTCAAATCTGCCAAAATAAGTGCAGAGTTCTCCACTACAAAATCAAACGATGAAAACAAAATTGCCGCTACAGATTGATCGAGAACATCTAGTGATTCATCAAAAATCAAAGAACTAACCATATTTCCAGCCAACCTCTCTTTAATTTTTTTGTTCAGGGCAACACTGTTCTCTTCAAAATATTTCTTGGTCAGGTTGATTGAATTTGGCTGGGATTTTTCAGCCGGGCAGAACTTTTGCACAAAATCGCCCGAAGGACCATCAGTAAGGTCTAAGGCAAGCCCTGAGAAGCAGAGGGCATGGACAAATTCACACACTACATCATGGCATTTTTTGGAATTTTTTGGTAAAAACTGAAAATGAAGAGCTCTAATAATGGTCTAAATCAGTTGCCATAATTGTCACGCCCTGGGGAGTCCAGGGAAGCTGATGATGACAAAACAAATTCAGGTCCATTATATTTTGGCTTTCCCTTTTGATTATACACATCAGTTCTACTGGTTTCAATCCAACACCATGTCTCTCTTGAAATCAATTTCCTCAAAATCTTAGCCACCAGTGAGTCACTGAGGAAGGATGCAGAGAGCAAATGAGTAGGTTTGAAGCAAATGAACAGGTGGATCATTTGAAGGGAGACTTCAGACATCTGAATGATCAACTGCTGAAAATATTCATTTGAACTAATTTGACATTTTGGGTGGAAGTAAAAGTATCTCCCACTTCCTTCTTTTGATATGTTTTGGGTCAAGATTCAGAACTCATGTGAACTGATTGTACTACCTAATGCCTAGAATAACATGGGTCGGATTTGTTCAGTCAGCCAATTAAACCCCTGAATCTTTATCTGCAACAATGCTTGCTATCCGGGCAAGCCTGCCACACAGCTCTGCAAATGCACTTCAGTCCTGACCCACAACATTGCTTGATATTCCTGTTCCAGGAGCTCACACACATGAACTAATGTATTTTCATCCTGACCTGCAATCCTCTGCTGTTCCAGGCCTCTCCCCTCCCCAGAACAGCTCTTCCAATACATTTGGTCCTTGGTATACAACTTGGATTATAACTATAGTAAGGCCTTCATTCTGCATTGGACAACATATGATTGTGAGGTTAATGAAGCCCTTTCCTAATTATCACATTCTGTTACAACTGGGAGGGAGATTACAGATAGTAGAGTACAGTCTCTACATGAAAGACAATGCAATAGCTGGCGGAGCTTCTGGAATCTAGGACCTAGGGTTGCTTATTAGATCACATCTTAGCTAGAAAGGAGTTTCTCCAGATATTTTTCTGAAATGGTTCATAATTTGGAAATAAGAACCCTGTCCCTCAGCCGGGAACCTTGCTATAACCAATTATTAACCTTTTCTGAAGTCTGCACAAATTTCGTAAAGGAACTTCCAGATCCTATCTTTCTCCGTAGGGCACATCCTTGCGATGTATAACAGAAAAAGCATGTTATTCACGCAGTGCTTTCTTTTATGCTGCCACCTGATGTCTGTGCATCGTAACCAGGCTGTGATGTCATGGAATAATCTCAGTGCATTAGCAAATTAATAAAGTTAGCTGTTCTGTTCCAAAATCACGGCAGCTGCTTCCTACATATCTCACTGAATATATTTCATCACCTGTTTCTCCAGCTAGACTCACAAACACCTACTGCCCAGATACACTGTAGTGTCTGGGCTGTAACTTGGGTTATGGAATGCAGCCCCAATTCAAATGAGATTTTTATGCAATCCCTGGCTTTAATGATGGTTATATATTTTTTTTATTGCACCTAATAGATGGAGTGAAATATCTCCAATCTGCTATTGATTTCCGCTGAGGAGCAGCCAGCCGAATCAGATGAGAACAATTTGCCAGCTGTTGTCGAGCGATAAATATTAGTCCCCAAATGTCATGTTTCTTTGCAGGCTTCCCTGGAAAAGCTGTCAATATTTTCACCTGGCGGCTGGTTCTATATCCCATAACAGTGGGAGCTCTCCCAGGGGAATCGGTGCCTGTGAACGACAATTAAGAGTCCATTCAGAGAGCTTGCCTAGAAGAATATGGGACAGGTGATCAAGCCAGGCCGCCAAGTCTCATCAGTCACTTCTTTCTGGCTTGCAACTGACTAGCCCACTTGGCTCATTAGCCAGTGTAGATGCAGCTGAGGAAAAACAGAGGAGAAAAGAGGAGAAAAAGAAGACCCTGGACTGTGTGAGAAATGAGACTCTTATTTATTTCTCCTGTCATGAGCCAATGATTTATACAGTCTACTGGGTAGACAGAATGAAATATGACTTTAGGGATGTGACAGCAGCTTCATAATTGTTTATCAATCATTTTCAGAAATACTATTCAGGGTCTGATGAAGGTCTTTTTAAAGTTTGTTGCTTAATTTATTGCGGTTTTCAGCTTGATTCTATAGGAGAGGTGTAATACACACACTTTTTCTTCTCTCAGACGCTGTATTCTGTTCTGTCTAGGTTCTTATAATGCACCCACCAATGTGTCTGCCTTACAAAATTAAATAAGCTAAGTGAATTGTCAGCATGAACATCTCATCTCCCTCACACACACACCCTTTTTCAGCACATATTCTCTCTCTTTCACACAGGAGCTCAAACGCCCATGCTGGGCCCATTGTGCGCCTTCTGTATTATAAAGCTGGTTTAACAAACACCTCTCCCCCCAAGATTCCCTCCATGCACAAGTACTAACCACGCTCTTCGCAGGATCCTGGTGTTGGGAGATGACTGGGGAAAAAAGGGTGTGGCTACAGTGGCACTGAGCTCTGGCAGTCCTCTGCTGTGCTCCCCCTAACTTTAACTCCTGGTACTAAAGAAGAAATATTAATTAATTAAAACAAATCATTTAAAAAAATGTTTTCAAGTTTTTGTTGTAGTTTTAAACGTCTCCCTCCCCACAAAAGTAGCAACAGATCAGCCCACTGACTCTCGCTCTGGCATGACCATACAACCAAATCATCTCCCTGTACAAAGAGCAATTGTTCAAAGTGTCCAGCCAGTCTTCATGATAGGACTGCCTGATCATTTTTAGATGCTGCAGAATAGCTCAGAGTGCAACCCGCACAACATCTGCAGAAAAAAATGGGGTCCAATCGACAAGAAGAGAGAGCGGAACACAAAATAAAGGCAGCTGATGAGTCAGGAAACTATTATTTCCACACTTCATCGGACCCAGCTGTGGCCTAATTAAATGCAAGAGTTTTGCCAGTTCCTGCGTATACCTCGGAGGAAGCTTGACTCACAGCTTACCTCAACAATTCCACTTAGCAAATTCATAGGGCTTTGAACATAAAAGCACATATCTCCCGAGGGACCTTTACAAAGAAATGTCTTCGGGGTTCATCTGTCAGGGAAGATAGAGACAGGGCATAAAACAGGAGAATATTCATTTCAGGGGGATGGGTTCACCATTCTCTATTCCCATCACTAGTTATTAACTTCTGAGCGATCCAGGAAACAGGGATTGTGTATGTTGCAGAGTGAAGGCCAGATTTTTAAAGGTATGGAGGCACTTTCAAAAATATTTTCAAAAGCACCTAGGCACCTAATTCCCATTGATTTCAATGGGAATTAAGTACCTACACACTTTGGAAAATCCCACTAGGCACCTATTTGCATCTTTAGCCACCTAAATACCTTTGAAAATCTGGCTGTTAGGCTATGTCTACACTACAGAGCCTATGTCGGCAAAGCCCCTTAGTGTATACACTGAATATGCCAAGAAAAGAAGTTCTGTCAGCAGAGGAAACTCCCCCCTGTCCCGCAAAGGGCATTAGCTATGCTGACTAAAGCCCTCTTCTGTTGGTATAGCTGCGTTTCCATTGAGAGTTTTATCTGCACAGCCACTCAATACGGGGATATTTTATTCATGTTCCTGACCAACATAACTATGCTGGTATAAGTTTTAAGTGTAGACCAGGTCTTGGTGTCCTTGGGTTTGTCAATGTGGCAAGTTGGTGTGGAGTAAGCTATGATGTGAATTTAAAGTGCACTAGCTGTTCCACACTAATTCCCAGTATAGACACTTTTACTGCACACTGTACCTCACTAAACCACTTGAGGGCACTTTTCCTGTGCAATGAGAATGTCCACACAGGGAGTTAGTGTGGAATAGCGAGTGTGCTTTCAATTCACATCCAGCTTATTCTGCACTAACTTCCCATGCAGGTGAGCCCTTAGAATTCTCTGGACTCTGCCTCTCACTATATATTATTGGAGAAGGAGCTATCTTGTGGCGGCGTCACCATTTTGGTCAGGAACTCAGCCCATGGAGATTAAAATAAAAGCTGTCTGCATTGTTCCCTGGACTCCCGCCTGGCCTGAGAACATCTGAAGGATACAGCTATGTACTAAATAGCTGGAGGGAAAGAACGGGCTGGATTCTAGTTTTTGTATCACAGAGAGGCTGAAAAGAATTCCCCTAGCAGGAGGAACTCTGTGGCGATGTAAAGCCAGCAGATCCAGCTTCTGCATCTGTCACCTCTTCCCCAGAATGGTGGGTGGAGTGGGGAAGGAAGGTGTGGCAAAACTCCGCTCAGCCTTTCCTCCACTATTGTTGGGTCTTTAGGGGCAGCCCTTCGGCTTTTCTAACAGAAGTTAGAGCCAAGTGGTGCACAATCAGAGAGCCATAATCAGCTCCCTAGTGCCTCCCCTTCTCTCCCCAGGGCTGACCAGGGGTCAGCCACAAAGGAAAATCTAGCCCAGAGAATGTTCATACATAGACATCTGTTGTATTTTGAAATGCTTACTACTACAGCCGAACTTGGGCTTCAGCCTTCTAAGAGGAAGATTACACAGGCAGCTGGAGTGAACTTGTGTGGTTTGCAATGTAGTGCTTCTGTGTCTGTGGTCAGAGTCCAGCAAACCTGGTCAGTATTCTCAAACTGAGCATCTGATCATTCTAATTCAATGTTAAGGCCCAGTCCTGTGAAGTAATAAGTTCCGTCAGCCACCACTGAAGTCAATGGGAATTGAATGTACTCAGTACCTTGCAGTTCTGAGACTTTCACGTTGTTCTTCTGGTCTCTTCCTCTGGCCCACAGAAAAGATTACTGCCACTGGTTTCTCCCATGTATCTGCTGCCTCATACAAGGTATGCATAGCTAGCCCTTTGGCTGTCTGAATGAAGTCCTTTTTCAGCAAAGCCTAACTCTTTATTACACAATTACTCCGTGTCTGACTGAGACCAGTGAGTGGATAAGAGGCAGATGGCTGAAACTAAACCCACCTGAGACTGAGGTGATGCTGGTGGGAAGAGGAAGACATTTTGAAGATCTAGCCACTACTAAAGCATCTTCCACTGTTGATGGAGTCTGCTCTCCAATAGTCAAGTTTGTTTCAAAGCCTTGGAGCTTTTCTGGACTCTTCCCGACCTGTTTCTAGACATTTAAATAGCTACAGATGCTAGAAATGCCTTTTTCCCATCTGTGGCTGACAAAGAGGCTTACTGTCTCCTCCTGATAACCCACATTTTTCTGACTACCACTCTGGATCTCTGCAACTCACTCTAGTCTGCAACTCACTCAACCTTAAAGATCTAGGACAGATCAGAGCAGACCTCTTCTGGAGTAACATTTGTGGCTGAGAGGATATTATCTCAGTGCCTCACTCATTGGCTTCCCACAGAACATTAGGTTGATTTCAAAACATCAGTCCTCATCTACAAAATTCTCCATGTCAATGGACCAAGTCATCTGAAAGAGCACCTTTCATGCAGGGACTATGACCTCCCACGACAGTTATATTTAACCAAAAAGGTGAAACAGGCAACCTCATGGGTCATATTCATCCCAAAGTAAACATCCCAGACTGAACCAAACCTGTTCCGAGGGTGAAAAAGGGTTGATACTCCTTGTTTTTCTCTTCTCCCCCTCCTGCAATTCCTGGAACTGCCACAAACTTTCTGTGAGACTTTAGCCAAGTCACTTCATTTCTTGGTACCTCAGATCCCCATCTGTGGAATGGGCATAATAGTTTTTGTCTGTCTTGTCTGTTTAGACAAGTCTTTCTGGAAGATAAGCTCTATCTCAACAAGTATTTATGGGTTTGATCCAGGAATTACTGGGTGAAATTATATGCCCTTTTATTATGCCGGAGGTCCGATCATATGTATGATCATGATGGTCCCTTCTGGCCTTAAGATCTGAATGTATGAAACTGAGGAGTTCCTGTCTTCTAGCTTTGTGATCAGTTTACTAGACCACTCTATTTCTCCTGTCCATGTTAAAGACTTTACATAACATCTGAACTTTTGGATGCTTCTTTCAAACCTTGTGAGGCTCACCTATTGCTAACCGGAACTTCCAGAGGGCCTTTGCCACTACATGCAAACTCTCAGGTCTACTTTTTACATCTGAGTTTTGTTGGTCTGGGGGTTTGTTAAGTAGCAATTATAACAGGACCAGGGGAATGTGCCATGGAGAATTTAATATTAAAAGTTGTAGGAACAGAAAAAGTCTAACAGTCTCTAAAGCTAATATGTTCACCAAGTCTGGGCTCTGAAGAATAGCCTTTTTCTCATTAAGTGTCTCATGTTAATTAAAAAGATTTATAAAGGGCACCTGCTTGGCCCTCACTGGCAATAAATTGTTAAAAAGAGTCAGCCCTTCCAGCTAAGGGAACCGCATATTGGAGTGAATTAAGAAGCGTTAATGATACTTTTATTAAAAGGAGGTGATAGTATCACTCTAGAAGCTTCTTCCTTAATATTCCCATAATACGATTTCAGTGAGCAGTTAATCAGTCTCTGATGTAAGTATAACCTAAGATAACACCATTAACCGAGATGCATATTAATATATGGCATGTTAACACCTTTCCTTTAACAGTCACACATTACCAGGAATTTACCATGAGGGAAAAGTTAGGAAGGAAAAAAATGAAAACCGTCAATGTTTGACCCAAAGGGGAAGAGTGTATTCAAAGTGGATTCTGAAAACCTTGTCAACCAAGGCTCCAGAAAGCTCCTAGGGAATGAGCTGCAGCTGACTGGTCTTCTCATCCAGCACAGGTAAGAACAAGCCCTCTGGGAGCTCCCTCGCTGCCCTGGCTCTTGGTTATGTAATGCATGGGAATGAAGCTCTCTGTGAAGGTCTAAGGGAACTGCTGTAAGTGGAGCCTCTGAATCAGTGGGAAGTTGGCCACTTCAGCAAGCAAGAAATGGAGCGACTGGAAAGAAACATATTTCCAAGGAGAATGCTGTGAATTTCTACCCCAGTGATACAGGCTCTAATGGTTTGGAGAAGCCAGAATACTTTGTGATGCTTGTCCAAGTCGATCCTCTACTCCTTTCAGGTTGTCTCTTTGCTGCCTACAATCCAGAGGATACATATTGCAAATAAATAATGAAAATCTTCATCCTGCATTTACCAAATATCTAAGGCAACAAGCATGAGAGTGAGGAGGGAATGGATCATTATTCAGTAAGACAGCTGGGAACTTCATGAACCTGTTTACTTAGTTTTAGCCCCGATCTCCCACTTGATATGATATGCTATTATTCAACAAATTGTGGCAGCACTCAAAGGTCCCACTGTGATGGGCACTATACAAACAGATAAAGAGACAGTCCCTGCGTTGGTGAGCTTAAAATCTGATACATAGCATGTGTTTAAATACTTTGTTAGAACGGGGGCAGGGGTCTGTGTGTGACCTTTATCCTGGGTATTGCTTTGAAGCCAATTCTTTTATTGGTAGCCAAGATACTCCTTATCTGCTATTTCTCAATCAAGGAATCTAACAGAAAGTAATCTGTACATTTTCTTAACTATCATATCATCCCAGTAGACAGAACCAATGTCAATTTAAGAAGTCACAGATTTGTGTACTGGGCTTAATCATCTCTCATCTAGTAGCTCCTGCTGCCATTTGACTTTCCTTCCCATCAAGAGAAATTAAAGCAAGGTATCTGTGTACAAGGCAGTGGCCCTTTAAATGGAGACAGCAATGGAATGTGTTCATTGTGGAGAAATAAAAGCCATGAATCCTGGATCTCTCCCTGGCTTACTGTGCTCTGTGGGGCAAATCACACCTCACAGGGGTGTTGTGAAGGTTCATGAAGGATTGCAAAGTGCCTTACTGATGAAAAATGCTTCAGAAGTATCATCATCCTCGTCATCACCATGTTGCTGTGAAACTCGAGACATGATCGTTGCTATTGTAGGCTCCAGGTGTGGGGGACTTCAACACTTTAGGGAGATGGTTTCATTAGGAAGATAACAGCCTAGTTCACAGCAACATTTCTCTGCCTTGCCTTCCTTTTTTTTGGCCTTGACTCTTCTTCCCTGAGTCTTCTCTCCTTTACTTGTCCTTTGTCTCTGTGCATCACTCTGTCTCCCACTGCCCCATCTTCTTTCTTGGTCCCTGTCTGCTTCTCCTCCCTTGGGTGAGATTCTCCACTGTGGAGCAGGGCAACACAAGGCCTATACACCATTCCAGTCCCACTTAAGCCCTGACTACAGGGCCTACATTTGATTTAAGTGGTGCACAGCCTATGCCCTGGTCCCCCTGTACAGGAAAGAATGTCACCCTTAGTTTTCACACACAAGGAGAAGACAGTGAGATAGACAGCTAGAAGGTGGGCAGAGCACAGTGTGGCTATTACTCCTATCCACCTCCTTTCTTCCCCACACACTTTTTGTTGATAGGAATATGCAACAAAGCAAACAGACGTGGGTTTGTACTTCCAAGCTCTGGACTTAGAAAGGTTGTGTAGTGAAGCGGATCATGACTTCTTTTCCTCACCTTCCTGGAGATAGCAGTATCCATGGGGCAAGGGGCCCCAAGGATGGCTACAGTACACTCCCTCCTTCATAAAGGCCCCAGGCTGGCAAGGTTCTGAACACCCTCAACTCCCACCAAAGGCAATATATGGGGAAAGTGGCAGGTGAAGGCATTCATACCTTGTAAGATCCAGCCCAAAGTGGAGCTATGAGTATTTGGAGACAAGAAGGGTCCCAGAGAGGCAACTGTGCCTGATGGCAGACAACAAGGACACCATACAAGGGTGCTTGGGCAAAGAAAGTCTCACACAAAAAGATACTCTTCCATGTTGGATTGTGACAGTTCCCTTATGCAGAGTAGCTGCCTTGGATTCCACTGGAATCAAGTTACTTTTGAAGTAAAGCTTCAAACATGCGACGATCCCGTGGTACTGCTACTGGTACGATCTTTCAGATTCTCCCTTTGCTCTCAAACGTATCGTCTCCGTTGAAGACTAGAGAGGCGGAAGCACACTTTTTCAAAGGACTCTGCTATCAGAGGCAGTTTTAGAAAGGGAAGTCTGTCCTATTTTCCACTCAGGTTCTTGAAGGATACAGCTCTTTGAATCTTCTTCCTCCCTCACCCTCAAACATAACCTGTACTTTTTGAAGAACAAATACAACCACAATCCCATATACTCCCATTGTGCCTCCAAAGGGTCAGTCGGCAGTTGTTGTGTAGTTGAAGTAACGGGTACATAATGAAGTCTCAGGTTACTAATTCTCAGAGGGCCAACCCCTAAACCTACTGGAGTCAATGTGAGTTTTGACAGTGAATTCAATAGAAACAGATTTTGTCCCATAGAAAATAGATATGGAAAATAGAAAATAGACAGGCTCTGTCTAATCTATCTTACTGCCAGTGCAGCATTATTCCCTGCACAATATATGTATTCTCTAGTGCTTTGTCAAGTTCAGTTTTAAATGACTCCAAAAATGAAATTTCCATTGGGAGAAAGTAACATGGTCAGTTTATCATTCTGGTGTCCATTTGTCCAGTTGTCCATGTCTTGACTTTCCCTGCTTTGCATGGTTATTTCTCTGCTTTGCATTGTCATTTCCCTTCAGGTCTATTATCATTCTTCTATTGGTAGGATGGTTTGGTGAATTGGGGTGATTTGGCCCTCCAGCTTAGACATCAATCCCCACTTCCAAGGATAAACAGAAGAGTCCAAATAAAACACATGCCCAAGTCTTGTCACCATCTGTCAGAGGCCTCAGTGGTCTTTCCAGTCCTCTCTAACCACACACTGTTCTCCCTTTTGCAGCAGCAGTTTAGTCCTTGGTCCCTCAATGCAAGAGTTCCCCTAGCCTCTGGGGTTGGTCTTCTGTCCACTTCTGTCCACTGTTCAGGACTCAATAGTGCTCAAAGCCTTTCCCTGGGCTCAACCTCTCCTTCAGCCTCCTTTCAGGCTTAAGTAGGCCCTCAACCCTTTCCCCAAGTTTGAGCAGTCCCTCAGCCCTTGATGAGGGTCTCTACTGACTCTATCTCCTCTTAGTGCAAGGGTTCCTCACAGCCCACTCCCAGGGGTACAGCCAATACATTGCCCTTGTGCAGGGTAGTGATATATGGGGTTTTATTAAACCTTCTGGAGACTCAAGTGATTACACTGAATCTCAGCCCTTTTGTTTGTTTGTTTTGTTTTGTTTTAAATTAAAGTAAGTTTCTAGCCCTCATGATTGTGGAGAAAAGCTGGAAAACTTGACCCCTAAAGACTGAAATAATATTAAAAATAACATTTTAAAAGAACCATTTGTTATTTTTATATTATGACTTTTAAGCCAGTATTATGGTTTTTGGGGGCCTGGCTCGTTGATTTTGAACACTTGGGGTTGGCAATAATGTATAATATGGGGTGTATTAGAACCTGGTCTTTCCTGCTACCCTAGGCACCACCACTGAGGCCTGAACTATTGAAAAAGCCATCTATTCCAGGCTCATTATTCCCTCAGGGCTACTTCCTTCATGGTTCAGGCAGCCCTTTTCTTAAGTCCTTATCCCAGGCTTTCCCCAGTTTGGTCCTAGCTAAGCTTCATAGGCTGTGTTCCTAAGCCTCAGGCCTGATCACTGTGGCAAACCTCACCCAGCTGTGATCTCTCAGACTGAGAGAAAGGCAGCTCTCTACAGAGCTGTGCCACTCCAGCTGGCAGTCACCTGACCCAGTTAAGTGACCCTTCCTGGTCACATGCTTCCCCTGCTGTTGTGCTTCACTTGCGGTCTCCCAAACCCAGTCCCATGATTCAAGGGAAACCAGATATGAAGCTGGGTCCAAACTCCTTTCAAGGACCAACTCATCCCGTGATAGAGACGATTTCACTGTCTGATAATTCTCACCATTAGGATACTCCTGAGCAAATATTTTGCAGTGAATAGCTGATTCTGTGTATTTTGCCACATCAAAGAATGTCCCTGCACACATCACAGTTTCCTCAAATTCAGTCATTATTTGAATGATTTTATCATATTTTTACTCATTTTGTTTATTCTATGGCTTGCTGTCTAAAATTCAAACTAGGAGTTGTGACGCTTAACGATGTTTGACCACGTCACATTATATTTGTTTCCGTTGCCTGACTGGCGGAATGTAACGCAGGTGCCATTGCAAATGCTTGCTGAAAGCAAATTTTTTAAATTGTTTCCCACAAACATTTGAGTGTGTAAGATTAAAAAAAACACAACATTTTGCAGGCAATATTTATGTTAGTGAAACTCAGTCAATGGAAAATGATTAAAAAAGGTCCCAGAACCCAAAGAAGAGTATTCGTAGGAACATTGGGATTTTTTTGTATTTCTTTTTCTTTTCTTTCTTTCTTTTTTTTTTTTTTTGTATTTTTTGAAGTTTTTTTTTTGCCTGGCACTAAATAAGAGAGTTTTCCACTCACTTTTCTTCACCTATATTTTTCTTTCTTTAGTTTCATTCCATCACTCCTACTACCCACTTGGGCGAAATTAAATAATTCATCCAATCTGTCCTTGATGTTACACCTTTCAAATGTTTTTCTTATCTACGTCATCCTCTGAGATTGTACTTATTGATGTGGAAAATGGGATCATGTACATGGATTAGTATGGAAATGTTCGATAGGTGTGTGTTCTCGTAGATTTTCTCTGTCACAGTACATCTTTTCAAGTGTATGGGGTTAATTTCAGCCATGACAAATTCTGTTATGGTCCTCTTACAGAAGCTTGATCCTAGAGGTCTAGGAAACGGAGGCATACAGCAACTAAGTGATTTGCCCCAGATCACACAGGCCATCTATAGCAGAGCTAGGAGTTGAACCCAGACCTACTGTGTCTTAAACAAAAAACATCATTTTTCCCAGTCTAGCCCAAAGTGAGTTGGAATGTGCCTTTTCTGTGGTCTGGAGGGACTGTCCGTGTTGCTGAGAAGGAAGTTCAGCCTTCCTAGGCCATTCTGTCGATGGCCACCAACAAAGGGGTCAGTTCCAGTGGTGAGTTTTTCAGCGTGGACACGTGACCACTAGGGACTAGGCTGATCACATTAATGGATTTTTTTTTTCTTAAGGTACATGCATCTCCAGGTTTCTTACAAGACATTGAAACGCTAAATATCTTGAGAAAGGCAGTTCTCCTGAGATTTTCAAGAGGCTTTTCAAACCAAGCATGTTCAGATAAACATCTAGACCCTTGAGATTCTCTTATCACAAATTGTAACCCCACATCCCCGATCCCACGCTCCCGGGGATAGCCTGGTTTGCATCAATTGCACCAGCACAAAATCTTAGGCCTGGCCATGCCACTGTTTTTATCTTTAGTAGTTCCAGGAGATACAGTAGCATGGACAGGTTCATTGACAAATGTGGGAGGTAATGTTGCATCACCTCCCATCTTTCCCAATTGTTTTACAATAAAAAACAAAGGATTACAATGCATCACACCATTACATTGGCATGTTTTCACTGGTGCTGTCATTGCACAGTCCATAAATTCTTGCAATAAAAAAATGCAGTAAACTGTCTGCACAGAAAATATTAAATTGAATGTGTTGCTTTCCATTTCATCCCAATTAGCACCAGCTAAATGGTTGGAGCCAGTTCTGCTTCTTTATTTGCACTGCCTGTCGAATAGCCTGATTTACATCAATTGCACCAGTACAGAATCTTAGTTAATTGAGCCTTCAGTAGCGAAACAGCACCTCATTGTCCCAGCAAAACAAACACATGTTTATGGGATTTTAAGTAAAACTTTAAAAGCCACAAATGATGCCTGGTGTATCAAGCTGCAGAGCTGTTTCCTATTCCAAACCACCTTTGATAATGCACACAGAAAGCTCGTCCTTCCGCTAGGAGAACACCTGCGTTTCTCAAGGAGATGGCAAAGAAATGAAGGCCACATGTGGTTCAGCTATTCCTGGCTGTTGATTGGGCAATAAGAAACCTGTTCAGCAGACAGCCTTGCTGTACTGCCGAATGGGAAACTTTGCTTTCCTGTTAAAAGAATTCACTCCCGAGAAGCTGTGTTGTTTTATCAGGACGGTTTAAGCACAGGGTGAAATTCACCCCTTTGTATGTTCCACTTTAGTCCCTCTTATAGCCAGAGGGACTGAGGAATAGCTTCCCAGTTTGGGACTGGGGTGAAATCCTGTCCCCATTGGAGTCACTGGCAAAACTCTCATTGCCTTCAGTGGGGCTAGGATTTCACCCTCTCTGCCCGAGGGCTTAGATGGGATTTAAATATCACCTAGGTCATTTGTTAGTCCTTTGCAGAAGGATGAATTATGCCCATAGTGCACAGAATATATCCTCATGTAACAGATCCATATATTGGTGTTATCATTTATTACAAGAGTGCCTAGAGCCTCAACCATGATGGTGCCCCATTGTGCTAGGCATTGCCAACCCCAGCTTTCCAAAATCATGAGACTGGCTTAAAAATCATGAGATTTCAACAGATAATACATTTGGGGGTTTTATTATTTGCCTTCTGTTTTTGACCCTTTGGGCTGCATTCAGCTCACATTTTGAAGCTTTATTCTGCAACCATGAGGGCTAGAAACTTGCTTTTTTTAAAAGGGAAGTGGTGCCTCTCATGTATTCCCATGACTCCAGGAGCTGGAAGCTTTAAGGAAAATACCAAATATTCGGAAACTCTCAATAAAGTCACAGTGTGTACTGTATAAACATATTCCAAATACCTGTCCCCGCTCCCAAGAACTTCTCACCTAAAAAGCAAGACTGAAAGGCGTTTGAGACAAACAAGGGGGAGGGAGGACAAGGTACCAAAATGAGCTGGAGTTCAGGTGGTATAAATTGGCATAGTTCAATGGAATGAGATTGATTTATACCAGCTGAGGATCTGGTCTGCTCTGTGTACAATTCCTAATCAACCAATCAGCTACAGCAACCACGGTAATGACAACTCACCAGTTGTCTAATCTTTGTCTGTTGCTCTTGTTTGCTACCATCCTTACATCCCATCATATAATTCCTTGCAATGGATTCTACAAGAGTCCCTATTCTGTTTTAGTTCCATCATTTTTGAGTCACTGCATCTCGGCCAGATGGATCAAAACCGACAGACTTCAAGTCAGTCCTGCCTTTCCCATGATCAAAGAAGCAGCAGTCTGAAAGAGATACTCTGAGGCCTCATTTCAGGGCTCTGTAACATTTGGAGCACAATGGGTGAAGATAAACACACATCTCTGGTCTCCATTGAAATGCTGAGGGCTAGATACCAATAATTTATTGTCGTTTTATGTAGCACTTTTAATACACTGTAGAATATTTCACAAAATATTTTACAGAGCGAACTGATTGCAAGCTAAAGGGAGTGAGGTTTAAAGTGAGGGACATGAATAAGGGGTCAGGAAGGATTGACTCATGAGCTAAAGGGAAAGGTTAGATTGTGCTAAAAAGGCCTAGCCCTGAATAGGGGGCAGGGCAGACCCACATGGAGGGGATCGTGCCTCAGGAAGTCCTCATCTGTAGATGGCTTCACTTTCTGCCCTCTTCGGGGCAATGTGTACTCCTGTTGGGGGAGGAGGTGTTACAAAGTAAGCAATCCTTGGGCTACCCTGAGCACAGGGGCAATTCAATCCTAGAGGAACTAAATATATATAGCTTGGTTATGGGAACAATAACCAGGGAGGAGATGATAGTTTACAAATATCTGGACTCTCTGGAGGGTGTAAAGATGAGGGAGATAGAGGAATTGTTTGGGGGTGAACTCAAGGGTAAATAACTAGGAGTAATGGGACGAAATTAAAACAGGCAAATTTTAGGCTGACTACCAGGAAAATGTATTTGCAGCAAGATCTAGTGGGCTGTGGCATTGTCAACCCATGGGACTGTTGGAAGCGCCATAGATCAGGACCTTTAAAACTAGGCTGGCTAAAACACTAGTAAGTCTACTGTAGGGATCAGTCCTGCATTGGCCCATGGAGATGGGTGAAATGACTTAGTAGGTCTGTTCCTTCTCTAAATTCTATGAGTCTATAAAGTGACCCAGAAGGAGGGAGAAGGGGGAAATAAAAGGTCCATGTACATGGTACAGGGCTTCCTCTGTAAAAGAGAAACCTCCAAAGGAAGAGGAAGAGTCAAAGAGGACGTACTATAAAGTTGTGCAGTGAGTGAAGAGAGTGAGCAGGGAAAATAGGTGCCTCTGAAGCTGGAAATGCAGAGAAAAGTTAAATTAAAGGGAATAAAATGAATTAGAAACCATTCTCAGAATTCGTCACCAACTCACACTTCCTGAGAGGGACAGTTGGCATATATGGTATGCAGCATCTTCAGGGAATAATTCAGACAGAGTCGACTGATGACTATAATAATGACCATTATTTCAGTCTCTGTGACAGCATTTGGACCTGAAAAGACAGATTTGCTTAGAGTCATAGAGGAAAATTAATGAAAATGCAAGAGCCAGAGTCAAGAATCTCACTTTACCTTGACTGAAAGGCAGTTTAATGCATTTCCCTTTTCAAAAGCTAAAAATGTGAAGAAATTTTCACAGAAATAATGAAAAAGTGCACAATTATGATACTTCCAGTGAAAGTCAAGGAAACTAGATGAAATTTTGTATGAAAAAAACAAAACTGAAAAATAGCCCGCAAAATGTTTCAGTGTCAAAGCAAAACCGTGTGCGGAGTGCTTTGTATATCTCAAGGGAGTACTTAATCAAATGGGTAGCCATCTGCGTTCCATGAGCATTAATGGATGTTGAATAGTAAAATCCAATGCATTTGTTTTTAAATTGTTCAGGTCAGTTCTAGGTCAGGGAATAACAATTGTATGAAGTTGAGTCACAGTATTCTCAATACACTCATGTTTGTCTAATTAGGTTTTGTCCACATTTGTTACTTTTTTTGGCCTAAAAGTGATCTGTATAAAAGATAGAAATGAATGGAAGTTACTAAAATTTGTTGTTTAACTTTACAATTTAGTGCTGATAAGGGTTGGATTCACTGGTGATTAGAGTCCTGAATTAACCTATACAACAGGTAGGCAGCCATCCAAGATGCCTTCCATTCCACCCCACCAGCATGCCTCAACTCAATCTTGGAAAAGTAAGAGTGTAATGTTGTGTCTCATGTTACTGGAAACACTACCCCTTAAATCAAGGCATTGAGCTTCAGTAGTGAGGTACATAACTACAGTATCAGGTTCATTATCACATCTGTACTGTATGGTCATTCATACAGCACTCTCTGAAGGTATCACTCCAGGAGCTTAAGTGGTGTACAAACCTTGTGCTGGCCCAGTACATAGCAGTGAATCTTACTCATTGTGGAGCAGTTGAAAATAAAGCTGTTGGAAATTTTCCATCAAAATGTGTTTTTGATGGAAAATGCAGTTTCTGCAAAATCTAAATTTTCCTCAGAAATTTTTGAATTTTACTTTTTTTAAAATTTTTCTTTGGGTAAATTGAAAAAAATATTTTGTGTTGGATTGGCACAACCTGAATTGAAACATTTATTTTTCTTGAAATTATTCAAAATATTTAGTTTTAGGTCAGGTCCACATTAATCTGGGTCTCCCTGAGTAGCTGAGGTGCCTCATGGGAATTTTAGTTCAGATTCCTCATGTCCCTATTCTCTTCTTTGGGCTGAGTTCCCTGACTGGACTACCTCTCCCATGACGCCTCCTAGTTTCCCTCTGGTTGAGCCACCACAGTACTTCATAGGAATCATGTGACCACAGTGCAGTGGGAGATGAATTTGCTGTCTCTCCCGTTACCCTTGAGGAACAATTTTTATTCAGAGAAAAGAGAATAAAAATGTAAATGAAAACTGAAAAGAGACAGCATAAAAATTATGATGCTTCTCTGAGACTTTATGTCCCCATAACTCAAAAGAAAAAACAAACAAAAAAACCCAAAACAATAGTGCATCCAATAAAAAGAAAAAGAAATAGAGGGATTCTGAAACTCAGGACAGATGTGTCTTAACCCATTCGTCCGGATTCTCCTTGCACATTCAATTGAAACCAGTAGAAGTAATGCACTGTAAAACTGGAGTGAGGGGAGAATAAGTCTATTGACTTTTTCCTTATTTGATATCTATCAGCTTGCATGAATACCCTTTTATTCTGTTAAATTGTGTCCCACAGTATATGCTAGCATTAGGAAGCCACTGGAATCTCAGAGGAATAACAGAAAAAGCCAATAACAACATTTGCTAAATTAATCCATATTGATGTCAAAGAGAAAACATGTATTCCCCTTTTCCTGTGTCTTGCATGAATGACAGCAGTAGCACAATTCAGTTCTCTAGAGGAGAATGCTGATGCCATCTCTCTCCTCCTCCTCCTCCTCTTCTCCCCCACCCCCCATTCTTTAGGTGAAATTGACAAGATTTCTGAGAACTCTTAATGGGCAAACTGAGGGCATTTTGATTAAACTTTTTCCCAGGCATCACTTCATTCTATTTTAACAACACCATATCTCTGCTCTGTCTCCTCTAATGTCCTGTCAAAGAAAATGTTAAGCCAGAGGAAGTAACACATCATTGAGAGGCTGCCACCATGGGCAAATTGCTGCCTAGCTGTATTGGAATCATAGAAATTAATGATGGAGAGATGATAAATTCCTTTGTCTTGTCCATCCCCGCCATCATGCAAGGCACTCAGAGCCTATGCTGATGACTGCCTTATAAAGGCTTAGATAGATAGATAAGATTTAAAATGCTCCGTGTACACTTTGCTTAAAAATTAGAGCAATGTGAAGAGTGAAAAATATTTCCATGAACATTCCTACAAACATTAAATCGATGTCAAGTCAGTTTTAGTCTGCCTTTGTCTAACTCACTTTCTATGAACACTTATGCATGTGAAGCTCTGTTCATATGAATGTTCAAAGGGAAGCTTATATTCATGCAAATAGATATATTGGTATGGCATAGTGTAGTTGCCCAGAAGAGCTCTCTCTGCCATCTTGGACTTACAATGACGTACAGCTGTATCTCAGGTCAGTATGATGCACAGAGTGACAGGATGAGACTGTGTTACAGGCTCTTTAAGGCTGGTGCAGGGAACCATCCCAGGTCAGGTCTGACTCATTCCATGTGTGTCTCTAAAAATACCCATGGGCTAGGGAACATCATCACCTGAGGGAACTAAGTGGTGTCATTGAAGCTGTTCAGGATCATGTCACCCCCATTGCACTCTCTTGTGCCACCGGGACATAAACTGAGCACATAATGTCTCTGGGCTCATCAGTATATGAAAGTTCTGTGCAGCAGATTTCTCAGACTTATAGAGGGAGTCGTCCCACTTACCCAGGTGGATGCTCTTGGGACACTCTGGCAAAGTTTGTGCCACATCCCCCTGCTAATGGCTAGTTCACTAGAGGATTACAGCCTATTACTCCTAGCAGCTGAGTTATTCCTTTAGCTCAAGTGACAGAGGTCTGTGCTGAAAGTCCTGGGTTCAAACCCTGCTGATGACACCATACAAGGGATGGTAGTAGTCTCATTTGTAAGGAAAATGTGGCCTCATTTACATAGCAGGAGTTGATTCATTGGCATCAGGGAGCTCCCATTTAAATGCAAGTCACATTAGATGTTTCAAGGAGTTTGTCATGGTATTAAATCACACTCCTGCTGACAGCCTGAATCATTGCTCTGCACAGATTAAAAAGAAGTTGTTTAAGCTTTTCCTTGCTCTGTTTTTGCAGTATAGGTAGGGGTCTACTTAAAACACTGAGAAATCACACATTTTTCATGGATTGGTCATGGCATAAATAGCAAATTTCACAGATGTGTAACATATCCGCAATATTTGCTATTTATGCCGTGACCAACCCACAAAAAATGTGTGATTTCTCTGCAGCATTCCTCGAACAGGGGGCCCTGACCCAAAAGGCGGTTTTGCAAGCCTGTCGTAGGGGTTCATGGTATTACCACCCTTCCTTCTGCACTGCTGCTAGCAGCAGTGCTGCCTTCAGAGCTGGGTGCTTGGCCAGCAGCCACCGCTCTCCACTCTGCCTTCAGAGTTGGGTGGCTTGAGACCAGATTTCACAGTCTGCGATGCAATTTTCATGGCCGCGAATTTTGTAGACCCCTATGTACAAGCAGTCCTGCAGATCTAGGTTGAAATGCATGGATACAAATCCCGATCTATGCAAAACAAACAAAAAAAACCCCAACACAATATAAAAAGCAAAAGCAAAACCAACAGCCCTGAAACAAATACAAACTGTTGTTTATATTTTCTGAGGACAAAGCACCAAGAAAGTGTGTATGTCACTGTGGAAAGGGAAGAGGAATAAGCTTTTGTCTGAAGCAATAAATATGACTTTCATTTCTTATTCTCTTTCACCACCACGGCTGCTGTTTTGAAATAACCCTGGAATTTTGCAGATGTTAGGAGAGACAAAAAGAAAAAAAAAAAAAAAAAGAAAACCCAGCTAAGCATTCTTTTCTGCCAATTCTGAAACTTTCTCACAGTGAGTGAAATTCCCCCATGTGCAGAAGGCCAGGATGAGGCCTATGCACTGATTCAGGATTTTGGCTCAGGGAGAAATTCACCTCTATGAATTATCACCTCAGCACAGAATTTAAGGGCTTGTCTACAATACAGACCCTATAGAGGCACAGCTATGGCTCTGTAGCCCTGCTCCCGTAGTGCCATGGTGTAGACACTACAGCAATGGAAGGGGTTTTTCTATCACTGTAGTTAATCCACCCCTTCAAGATGTGGTAGGTAGGCGGACGAAGAATTCGTCCATCAACCTAGTGGTATCTACACCATGGCTTAGGTCTGCTTAACTGTGTCTCTCACAGGTGTGAATTTTTCACACTTTTAAGTGCCGTAGCTAGGTCAACCTAAGTTTTAGGTGTAGACCAGGCCTAAGCGCCATTTTAAACATTAAGGACATAAGTGGGACTTAGGTGATGTTAAGCCCTTGTTCTGGCCCTCCGCACAGGGGTGAATTTCACCCATATTCTGGAGTCTATAGTGGCTTCCAGTTTATTTTTTGGGTACATGAAACCTCACTGTTGGAGAATCAGGCACAGCACACGGTCTTATCCACCACTCGGAGACCTGGCAAACTTGCACCAGCATTGGACTGTTTAGGGCATTGCTTTTACCTGCCTCTCTGGTCACAGGCTGACAACAGTATTGCAAAACAGAGTCTTGGCTGGCTAAGCAAGGCTCTTATTCTACAGCCATAGAAGAGAGAGAGAGAGAGAGAGAAGAAATAAGGTGGGGAAGGAAAAGGAGACACAGTGGGGTAGAGTGAGAGAGAGAAGAGCCCAACTTCCCACATCCCAGGGGGTGGTTGAGATTTAGCTGACACCAGTGAAGGTGCCATTGTCATTTAGGTCCCTCTTGCTGGCCTGGTCTGGTCAGGCCCTCTCTCAGGCTCAGAATGACAAAGGCCCATAGGAATTATGGTAGATCCTGGCGTCCCAGGAGAAAGTGGGGGTGGCAGATGTCATGGTACACAACTCCTTCTTCTGCTAATTCCCCACCCAAAAGCCTTTTCTTTTTAAGAACCTGCAAAGGGAGCGATGGGCAGCATAGCCCATCCTCTCATTATTTTGTCCACAAATTAAGGCTAATTCCTGACACATCAATTTCAGTCCATTGGTTTCCAACTCCACACTTTTCTTGTTTACCAGGCGTAATCTTAACACAGTTGTTAAACTCTATCAGGACGCCTTTTTATTTGTACTAATTCATTCTGTCTCCCTTTTGCCCTTTTTCTCATCAACATTTGTTATGATAGGTTATTGTGACATTGTATAAACTTTCACTTACTTTCCAGAATTGAGTTTTTAACTTGGGTAAATGTATAGGCCCAATTATTACAACAGTCCCTTATCCTGTAACTGTTGTTCTTTGATAAGATGACAATTTTAGTGAGTAAAGAGAATAGCGTTGATGTAATAGGGTTCTGTAAGGCATCTGACTTGTTACTACATGACATGTCAATTAAGAAATTAGAGCAATTTGTTCTTTGTTCCTAGATGTATGATCTTTTGGCCACACTGAAATGCATTTTATTTGACTGCTCCCAGCTTACCAAGAGATCAAAATTGCTTTGTATCAGTGACCTGTCCTCTTCATTATTTACAACTCCCACAATTTTGGAGTCACTGGCAAACTTTCTCAGTGAAGATTTTATATTTTCATTCAGGTCATTGATAAAAAGTGTTAAATAGTGTAGGGCCAAGAACCAATCCTTGCAGCCTCCTCCCCCCCCCACTAAAAATACACCCACTGAACAATGATTCCCCATTTACAATTACATTTTAAGACCTATCACTTAGACAGTTTTTAATCTATGTAATATGTACCATATTGATTTTGTATCGCTCTAGTTTCTTCATTGACATGTCATGAAATATCAAGTCAAGTCTATTATATCAACACAATTACCATAATCAACTAAACTTATAGTCTCATCAAAGAAATACCAAGTTAGTTTTACAGTATCTATTTGCCATAAACCCATGTTTTGATAAACCCTCTTTTAATTCTCTATTAATCGAGTCTTGTATCAGCTGTTCCATTATTTTGCCTGGGGTCAAAGTCAGACCAATGTGACTATAATTACTCGGGTATCCCATTTACCCTTTTAAAATATTTTACATTATCTTTTGTCCAGTCCTCTGGAACTTTAGTGTTTCAAGGCTTATTAAAAATGAACATTAATGGTCCAGAGAGCACCTGTCTCAGCTTTTTTTAATTACTGTGTGCAAGTTATCCTGACCTGCAGATTTAAAGATGTGTTATTTTAGTAGCTGCAGTTTAACATTCTCCTAAGTTACTATTGGAATGGAAAGTATTTCATCATTGTCATCTGATTTGACTATATCATCTAGCTTTTTTCCCAAATAAAGAACAGAAATATTTATTGAACACTTCCACCTTATTATTAACAATTCTATCACTTCAATCTAGTAATAGATCAATGCCACTGTTAAGATTCCTTTTGTCCCTAATATACTTAAAAACCACCTTGCTTCCTTAATTCTGCAAGCCACAGATTTCTACGAAATTAGGTCGATTTTATAGAAGTCAATTTTTAGAAATCGATTTTATACAGTCGATTGTGTATGTCCCCAATAAGCGCATTAAGTCGGCGGAGTGTGTCCGCAATACCATGGCTAGCATTGACTTACGGAGCGGTGCACTGTGGGTAGCTATCCCACAGTTCCCACAGGCTCTACTGCCCATTGGAATTCTGGGTTAAGCTCCCAATACCTGATGGGGCAAAAACATTGTCGAGGATGGTTTTGGGTACATGTCATCAGTCGCCCCTCCCTTCGTGAAAGCAACAGCAGACAATCATTTTGCGCCTTTTTTCCTGGGTTACATGTGCAGACGCCATACCATGGCAAGCATGGAGCCCGCTCAGCTCACCGCTGCTGTTGTGAGCATTGTAAACACCTCGCGCATTATCCTGCAGTATGTGCAGAACCAGGCTAAGAGACACCAGCACGAGGATGACTGTGATGAGGACATGGACACAGACGTTTCTGAAAGCACAGGCTGTGGCAATTGGGACATCATGGTGGCAGTGGGGCTGGTTGATACAGTGGAACGCTGATTCTGGGCCTGGCAAACAAGCACAGACTGGTGGGACCGCATAGTGTTGCAGGTATGGGATGATTCACAGTGGCTGTGAAACTTTTGCATGTGTAAGGCCACTTTCCTTGAACTTTGTGAGTTGCTTTCTCCCACCCTGAAGCACAGGAATACCAAGATGAGAGCTGCCCTGACAGTTGAGAAGTGATGGAACACATATCCCTATCTTGGCACTGGCCCACCTTGCCAACCAGTATATAAACCACAAGGGGTACTTCTCAATGGTGCTGCAAGCACTGGTGGATCACAAGGGATGGTTCACCAACATCAACGTGGGATGGCTGGGAAAGGTGCATGACACTCGCATCTTTAGGAACTCAGGGCTGTTTGAGCAGTTGCAAGAAGGGACTTACTTCCCAGACCAGAAAATTACTGTTGGGGATGTTGAAATGCCGATAGTTATCCTTGGGGACCCAGCCGACCCCTTGCTCCCATGGCTCATGAAGCTGTACACAGGCAGCCTGGACAGTAGTAAGGAGCAGTTCAACTATAGGCTGAGCAAGTGCAGAATGGTGGTAGAATGTGCTTTTGGACGTTTAAAAGCTCGCTGGCGCAGTTTGCTGACTAGGTTAGACCTCAGCGCAACCAACATTCCCATTGTTATTGCTGCTTTCTGTGTGCTTCATAATATCTGTGAGAGTAAGGGGGAGATGTTTATGGTGGGGTGGGAGGTTGAGGCAAATCGCCTGGCATCCGATTTTGAGCAGCCAGGCACCAGAGCGATTAGAAGAGCACAGCTAGGCATGCTGCACATCAGAGAGGCTTTGAAAACCAGCTTCATGACTGGCCAGGCTACAGTGTGACAGCTGTGTGTGTTTCTCCTTGCTGCAAACCCGCCTCCTTTGTTAATTTTAATTCCATGTAATCCAACCACCCTCCCCCTTTCAATCACAGCTGGCAAAGAAAATAAAGTAACTATTGTTTTGAAACCATGCATTCTTTCTTTACTAGTTAAAAAAAAGTGAGATAACTGACAGGGTAGCCCGGGTGGGGTGGGGTGCAGGAGGAGGGAAGGACAAGGCCACATTGCTTATTGTAGCCACACTACAAATAAAAACTGTTTGAATGACAGTCTTCTTTTGCTTTGGCATCCTCTGGAGTGGAGTGGCTGGGTGCCCGGAGCCTCCCCCATGTTCTTGGGCATCTGGGTGAGGAGGATATGGAACTTAGGGAGGAGGGCAGGTGGTTATACAATGGATGCAGCGGGGGTCTGTGCTCTTGGCTTTCCTGCAGCTCCAACAGACGCTTCATCATGTCCGTTTGCTCCCCCATTAGCCTCAGCATCGCCTCCTGCCTCTGCTCTTCGCGCTCACTTAATGCTTTCCTGGCTTCTGCCACTGAATGCCTCCATGCATTAAGCTGTGCCCTATCAGTGTGGGAGGACTGCATGAGTTCGGAAAACATGTCATCGTGAGTGTGTTTTTCTCACCTTCTAATCTGCAATAAACTCAGGGATGGAGATGATAGTGGGAGCATAGAAACATTTGCAACTGGGGGGAGATAAAAAGAGAGAGTAAAATTTAAGATGATACATTTCTGAGAACAAAAGGGAGACTCTTTCACAATGAATCAAGCAATTCACAGCAGACAGCACATGTGCTTTAGGTACAAGGTCGTATTTTGCCTTTTATATTTTGAGCGCTTGCCGGTATGGTGACACATCACACATGGCTGGACAACAGAATTCGGTTTCCAGGCAGCCATGGTAAGCCTTTTGGTACATGGGGTTGGCTTCTTCCGCCTTCATAACATGTGGGAATGGTTTCAAACTGCAGTTCCATCCTTTCCCATAGCAAACAATGCCGGTTGAGTTTCACATTTAAAAGGAGTGGCTGCGGTTTTCGGGTGGATGTGCAGCACACACCTCCCCCGACCCCACCGCATGGCTATTCTCCGGGATGATCCCTTTTAGCCAAGTGCAAACAACCCAGCATGAACGGGGTCCTTTTACTGTTCCCTTACAAAAATTCCCCAATTTCAACCAGGTGACCATGAATGATATCACTCTCCTGAGGCTAACACAGAAAGATGAAGACTGAATGTTGCTTGAATGCGACCAAAACCCAGGACCATTCGCTGCCATGCTTTGTGCTGCAATGATTCCAGACTACTTGCTACTGGCTTGGCGTGGCATAGTGTTCTATTGTGGAGGACGAAATAAGGCAGCCCTCGCCAGAAACAAAACCGGCCCCAGGACCGACCCTTGGGGCACTCCACTTGGTACCGGCTGCCAACTAGACATGGAGCCATTGATCACTACCCATTGAGCCCGACAACCTAGCAGCTTTCTATCCACCTTATAGTCCATTCATCCAGCCCATACTTCTTTAACTTGCTGGCAAGAATACTGTGGGAGACCATGTCAAAAACTTTGCTAAAGTCAAGGAACAACACATCCACTGCTTTCCCTTCATCCACAGAGCCAGTTATCTCGTCATAGGAGGCAATTAGATTAGTCAGGCATGACTTGCCCTTGGTGAATCCATGCTGACTGTTCCTGATCATGTTTCTCTCCTCTAAGTGCTTCAGAATTGATTCCTTGAGGACCTGCTCCATGATTTTTCCAGGGACTGAGGTGAGGCTGACCGGCCTGTAGTTCCCAGGATCCTCCTTCTTTCCTTTTTTAAATATGGGCACTACATTAGCCTTTTTCCAGTCGTCCGGGACTTTCCCCGATCGCCATGAGTTTTCAAAGATAATGGCCAATGGCTCTGCAATCACATCCGCCAACTCCTTTAGTACTCTCGGATGCAACGCACCTGGCCCCATGGACTTGTGCACGTCCAGCTTTTCTAAATAGTCCCGAACCACTTCTTTCTCCACAGAGGGCTGGTCACCTCCTCCCCATGCTGTGCTGCCCAGTGCAGTAGTCTGGGAGCTGACCTTGTTCGTGAGGACCTGTTTTTTTGGGAAGTGGATCTCTTCATTTAACTTTACTTCATACCATCTGATGCTTTTGATTATTTGGAGATGCTGCATCTGAATGGTGTCCAGCTTCCCTTTAGTCTTCACAGCGAGGGTTCAGTCCCATACATGAGAATATGGACCACCAAAGCATTAAAAATCCTCAGTCTCTCTGCTTATCAGGGTGCTCAGTGTTAAACTTAAAAGACATTCTTGATGAGAGGCCCCATTACAGATGATGCTTCTTCAGTGCAGGCTTCAAGTTCTTTCTCGACGCTTCCCATGTTACTGACAGAGTAAGGTAGGTGAAATCACTGACAATCTCCACAGGGTCATCACCCACCAAGACGCTAAAGCCTGTAGCATGTTTGAAATCATTGACCAGAAGAAATGTGGTTTTACCCCAATTAATTTTCAGGATGACTTTTGCTGCTAAGCTTTCCAGGGCTTTAAGTAACACAACCAGCTTGTCCATTGATTCAACAACTAGAGTTATGTCATTGGCAAAATTGATGGTTGGTAAGATTCTTATAATCAAGGCATATTCCTAAAATATATTTACTTAGTGTCTGGTCAAGCATGTAGTCTGATAGCATTGTGGAGTTCTGGGGAGACAATGCACCCTTGACAAATGCCTGACCTATTTAATAAAGAAGGTTCTTTTCCCATTTACAAGGATATAGCTTGTGGAGTCATCATATAAGAGATTGAACATTCTACAGAGCTTCTTGGGTAGGCCTCTGTGGTTCAAGATCAGCCAAAGCAACTCCCTGTCAGAGTCAAATGTGGCCTTGATACCCACACATGCAGTGTGAATGGAACACTTGAAGTCTTAGATCTTCTCGATATGCTGATGCTCTGGGAAGATTTGTGCTGTCGTAGCATGGACGGGAGTGAAGTCAGCTTGTTGTGGTCTTCTCTTGCTCCTTAAGATACCAGTCAACAAGACAGAAGCAAAATCTTGCCCAGGATGGATAGAAGAGTAATGGTGCAATGGTTACAACTGACTAGTTTGCTGCCTTTACTTTTCCAAAATGGCAAAACAATGCCTTTTTGCCAGCCAGCCAGGACTGATTGTGTTATGTTGTACAGCGTCTGCAGCCACAAAAGAACAGTGCTTCTTAAAAGTGCTTCTTAAAAGTTTCACAGGAATTCCACAGGTTCCTGCTAACTTTGAGGATCTCGGCCTAAGTGTAATTAATATATATTTTTGGCTGGGACTTTATTCTGTTTGCACATCACATGTGTGATAACATCATGAACATTTGTACCTAACAAGTCATGTGTTGTGTCTCTTATCTTGTTCCCCATTCTCATCCATCTCCATTCTGATTACATAGGTGGTCTCTCTTTCTCTTTCATTCTTTTCAATAATGAATCAAGATGGTGCAATCTCCCAGAATCCAGCACTTAGAAGTACAGATACACTGTATTTCCAAGACTAGGAGGCTTCTTGTATTACTTTGCTGCTTGCCTACAGTGTGATAAAATGCCTGATGACTAGGGCTACCATTTTGTCACAGAGGTCATGCAAATGTTAATTTAAATAAAGTCCATGAAAAACAAGTGGTGTTGCAACCTGGCACATGGGGGTCACAATGCCACTCATGTTTGGCCCAGGTGCCCCTCTGTGGATTGATATGGAGAGGCGGACAGGGCAAACATGAGTGGCACTGAGATCCTGTGCTCCAGGTTGAAGCCTGGAGTGGGGAGCCAGGCCCAACCCTGTGGGACAGGAGCCCCTGCTTCAGGATGATCACAGGTGGGCTCACACTCCAGCCCCACCCCCTCTTACATTCTTTGGTGAGGAACCTTTCTGCAACTTATCATTTTTTCCTGCATCTTTGCCATTAAATTTTCTAAAAATTTCCATGCCAAAATCATAGCCTTGCTGATGACAAACCAAACAATCAGCCAGTCACCATAAGAAATACTGCTCCGAGGCTGTAAACAATTGCATGTCTTCCTGTGCTCACTGTTTTAACTACTAGGCATCACAGCCTCCTCCCCTTGAAGCATGCTGGTCTCCTTTATATTATTAGGTCTATCAGCTGCTGTACTGTGTGCTGTGGAATGTCTGAGCAGTGTTTGTGGTATACAGAAATCAAGGTTATTGGTCAGGTCTTCTGGGAAGAACTTGTTTTTGATGTCATAATCAGCTGCAGCAGGGTGTCCTTTGAAGATAAAGGGCCATTGTTTGCAAGATAATCCATCAACATTTGCATTATCAAAGCTGTCGTGGGAATTACAGGTTTGAGAAGCAAGGTCTCTATGGTTGTGAAAAATAAAATTATTGATCACAAATAAAATAATTACATCAAAGCTCCCAAGTTTAGACAATTTATTAAAGATGCATTTCTCTCTGGAAGTAATGCAAAAGCCAACGCAAAGAGCATGAGACAGTGACCTCCAGGAAGACAAATTCTACTGCATCTTCATTAATGGCATGTTTGAAGTGATAGCTATGCCCACAAAGTGCAGATGGAGCAAGCTTGTTGCTAACAGCATAAATATCAAGGAGGATGGTGGAACCGGTTTTGGGAGATGTAAATGGGTGTTATTTGGAAGATGTCTCTCTGCAACTCCCATGGTGTGACACTCAGAGGCCCTCAGAGCCAACTGGTAAAGGGTTCCCTGTTCTGTAATAGCAACTCCTAACAAGACTGACACTGAACACACTGCTTTCATGGTATTTATCCAGAAATTGTGTCTTGTAAGGTATCACATGAAAGCTGGTATCACACTGGTCATTAATATAATTGTAAAACGTATGTCCTGACGGCATTCTAAAAGTTGTGCATATGTACTAGAATCACATTTTAAAGTCTGTAACCAGACAGAGTTGACAAATAAAACAGCTGCATGCTAAGGCCTCACAGCCCTGGGTGCTCCTGGGGAGTGTTACAAGTGAGTTATTGTCTTTTTCTGCATTTAGTGGTAGCAGTGGTATTACAGTAGCACCAACATATTGAGACTCCATCCAAGGCCAAGGCCCCACGTCATTGGACAGAATGTATATACACACACGACACCTCTCCATTTGCAGAACAAATTCACGTGTAATTGCAAACATAAAAACATTATTGGTTATTTATACATTCTCTCTAATCTGCATTTGAAAATCTCAATGGTTTTACCCCAAATCAAAGCTCCAGGGAATACAGAAAACAAACCTGTGTTGGCATGCAGGAGGTGAGGCCCAGGATGACCTGCCAGGTGTTTCCCCATCTCTAATTGCTATGACTCTATAATCCAACCAAACCCCAGTATCATATCAGAAAAGAATGGGACAATCTCCACCCCACCAACCCCCACACCAAAAAAAAGCAGGGGTCGGGGGAGGGCCCTATTCTACCAGACCTCAACTTAGTTCTGGTCTGGAAATGTGATGTTTTAAACATGGTGCAGAGACAAGAATACAACTTTTCACTATTACGGTCAGTTCCCTACTCTTATGGGACTAGCTTTTAGAAGTCTATAGGCGCTTTTCCTGTGTAAGGACCAAAGGATCAGATCCTGAATACTGCTTTTCTGGCTGCCGCAGGGCCCAGTTCTGCAGCTCTTTAAGTCAGCAGGTTTATGTTTGAGAGGAAGGGTTTCAGGACTGGGCCTTTAGGGCACTTTACAAAGTGTCCTCAATATGGCCAGAAGTAGCTAACAAAGCATCCTCCTCTTGTAGGGGAACTCTCTGCTAGTGGAAAAGCAGACAATCTGCTCTGCCACCTCCTACTCCAGCTACCATCCACCACCAGCACAAGGGGAGGAAAGGGGGAGTAATAGAATGTGGGAGAGGCTCCTCCTCGGGCATAATATCTGGTACAGATCTCAGTGGTATAATTTAGAATAGGTTCCTTACTGCTCTAATTTCTTTCAGAGAACAGGCAGCTAAAGATCAAGGGGCTGAAATCAGCTCCCTGCAGCCACCAGTGCCTACTGTGTCCAAGCACAGACCAACCAAAGTGGAGAATCAGGGCCTTAGTTTGTACTCTTTGCTGTTTTCTATCTCTTCCCTCAGCCAGAGTCTTTTTCTCTTTTAATTGTAGTTACTCATTTTCAATTAGTTTTCCCTCCATCTTTCCAAACTACCTCTCATCTCTCCTCCATATACAGTTTGGTTCTTTCTAGACAACAGTGACTATCAAAGGTTATGTCTCAAGATCAACCTGTTGAGGTTAAAGCAGGCAACTCACTTACCCCATACATTCTCTTACTTACACCCCATTCTCTCAGCTGCGGTGGGTTCTGAGGGCCAGTCCTGTGGTATGGGGTGTAGCCCCTTGACTGTCCATCACAGCATTCCACCCCCTTCCAGGGGTATAAAACTGTCCAAATAAAAAGGAAAATAATTCCAAGGCCCATGAGGAGCTAAGCCCCTCCCTTACACAAAGGACAGGAAGACTCCACAGGAAGTCTGAGCTCCCACTCTGCTGCACAGCTAAAGGCCAATAGTTAATCCTGGGTGTTTCAACAAAAGAAGCAAAGCAGTCCATCTTCTTTTCTCAGAAGGCTCAAACTGTCCGTTCTCTCAAGCCTTTCATCAGCATGTACCCTAGTGCCCTGGCCAAGGAGCTCTAGCTTTGCTTGTTTCAGATGGCCACCTCAACTGGACTCAGTTCCTCCCTTTTAAAGGCCTGCACCTAGGTCTGACAAGCGACACTGATGGGGTGGGTTGAGGCAGATGGTGACCACAGGAGTTCTTAACCCCACCACCAGTCAAGAAGGGGTTAATATACCCCTTCACACTGATATTAATCTAGCACCTGTCAACTAAAGATCACTCGACAAACAGAATCATAGAAATGTAGGGCTGGAAGGGACCTCAAGAAGTTATTTGGCTCAGCTCCCTGCACTGAAACAGAGCCAAGTAAGTCTAGATCACCCCACATCCTTAACATCCTCCAATGTTAGGGATTCCACAACCTCCCTTGGAAGTCTATTCCTGTCCCTAATTATCCTTACAGTTAGAAAGTTTTTCTTAAAATCTAACCTAAATCTCCCTTGCTGCAGATTAAGCCCATTACTTCTTGTCCTACCTTCAGTGGACATAGAGAACAATTGATCGCCATCCTCTTTTTAACATTTATCATTTTCGAAGACTTATCAAAACTAACTTGGGTCACTTTTTCTGAACTTTTTATCATTTTTGTTGCTGTGCTCTGGACTCTTTCTGATTTGTCCACATCTTTCCTAAAGTGTGGAGCCCAGAATTGCACACAGCACTCCAACGGAGGCTTCACCAGTGCTGAGTAGAGCAGGACAGTCACCTCCCACGTCTTACATACAACACTCCTGTTAATATACCCCCAAATGATATTAGCCATTTTCATAACTGCATCACAATTGTTGACTCATTCAATTTGTGATCCACTGTAACCCCCTGATCCTTTTCTGCAGGACTTCTTAAGTATAGTATTTTGCACTTGTCTTTACTGAATTACATCTTGCTGATTTCAGACCAATTCTCAAATTCATCAAAGTCATTTTGAATTCCAATCTTGTCCTCCAAAGTGTTTGCAACTCCTCCCTGCATGGTGTCATCTGCAAATTTTATAAGCATACACTCCACTCCATGATCCAAGTAATTAATGAAAATACAGAGAAATACTAGAATCCAAACAGACCCCATGGGATCTGCTAGTTCTGTCCTTCCAGTTTGATAGACAACTACTCTTTGAGTACAGTCTTTTAACTGCTTGTGCACCCACTTCATAGGAATTTCATCTACGCCACATTTCCCCAGTTCACCCATGAGAGCTCAAACATTACAAACTGTACATACCAGGATCACTTCATCCCCCATCAAAAGCCCTGTCTGGGCTGGAATACAGCAGGTGACAGGACATGGCAATTCTTCACAGCAATTTAGATGAGGAACAGAATAATGCATCTGATTCAAAAAAACAAGAAGGGGTCCGGTGGCACCTTAAAGACTAACAGATTTATTTGAGCATAAGCTTTCGTGGGTAAAAACCCCACTTCTTCAGATGCAGGTATTCAGATTTTACTTACTCCCACTGCACTGGAATTTCAGTCAATGAACCAGGGTTAGATCACTACACTTGTGAAGAATGCCATGAGATTTATGATGATCATGAACGGCTTGGACCTTGCCTTTCCATCTCATCCAAAAGATGGCACGACCAGCAACACAGCACCTCATGCTTAGGCTCTTTACTAATTCAGAGGGAAGAGCAGCGCATACCAACTCTCAGCATCATATTCCGCAGCACCTGAATGCTCTTGACCTTGTCTCTGGGATCAGGAAGCAAAGACACTAATAAAGAGGAATATTAAGGAAGTCAGTCACTGATTAATGTCCTATTAAATAGGGGAGCAGCAGGAGTGACACAACAGGAAAAGTATTTGGTACTCTGCAAAATGCCATGAGACATGTTATGTATTTACTCAGTACTACTTTACGTATAGGGTGGCATGGTTTCTCAGAAAAATGGGAAAGGACATTGCTCCTGCTTGAAAGAGCTTACACACAGAACAGAAGCATATGCACAGAGACACAGGAGCAGAAAGCCCCCCAAAATAGAACTGCAAGCAGCAACTGGTCCAGAGGTGTGAGGAATAAATGTAAGAAAATAAATTAGAAGCCAGGCACTAGCCCCAGTGAACATGCTGCTCTCATGAATATTCAGCACATCTGGAAATAGCACCTGCTGGCAAGGGAGCATTACTGGTTTAGTAAATCAGTGACCCAGCTGGAACAGGGTAGGTGGTAAGAAAGGTGAATGGATAAATTGCAGCCTCTAAGGTCAGCGACAACATGTGCTCCTCTCTCCAGCATTTGATAACAACAGATGGAGAAAGTGATACTGTGAAGCTCTCTGGATGGTGTGAAATGACAGAGATGTTTATTTTTACTTGGTTAGTATTTCTACTTTAATACTTATAGGGTCAGATCCTCCGCTGGTGTAAATCTGCACAGTTTCATTCATTTCAGTGGTTAACTGCATTAATACTAGTTGAGGACATGGCCCACTGATTTCAACGGAACTATGTTAATTTACATCAGCGGAGGATCTGGCCCATAACTGGGGTTTTATTGCAGAGTAATGTTCCTTTCGTGGAGTTATGCATTTTTTTGCTATTCACATTTTTTTAGAACTGGACAAATAACCTCTACAAAATAATTTCTGATGAGCGTCACGTTGTTTGCTCATGAATTGTCCTTGAAAAGATCACAATCTTCTCAGATGTATTAATTATTCAAACTTTTTCATCAAATATCTTTGTGCAAATAATTGTCAGTCTTTAGCTCACTGTATTTGATATTTGCAATTCAAGCTATTTTGTGAAGGTTGCTGGGTCACGTGGTATGTTTCTGCTTCCTGATTGGATAAGAGCATAACAGTTTGAATCAAGTTGCCAGTGTGAATACCTGTGATTGTGAATCAGCGTTCACTTTCTCCAGACATTCTATAATACTCAACATTTGCTGTTTCCATGAACATTCCCGTGAGTAAACTCGTTCACTACAGCTGTCATGGACAGAGAACAAAGGAGATCCATGCACAACAGAAGAAGGTTCACTTAACAATACAAGTAATTGCAGACATGCTTTTGCTTGTTTTCCAAAACAAACCCTGGATCCATCTTTGGAGAAGTTCATGTTTAAATCCAGACCTCTGCTGTGTGGCTTCAAACCATTTCTATTATTATTACATTTATAAAACAACATAAAAGTATTTATTCTGAGTCCTTACGCATATTGAATCACGCTTACTGCAGTAGTCATTGGGACGACTCACAAGAGAAGTTCTACTAAAAGTCAGCAGGAGTGACACAATAGGAAAAGTATTTGGTACTCTGCAAAATGCCATGAGACATGTTATGTATTTACTCAGTACTACTTTACGTATAGGGTGGCATGGTTTCTCAGAAAAATGGGAAAGGACATTGCTCCTGCTTGAAAGAGCTTACAATCAGTTACAACCGAATAGCACTTGCTGCCAAAGAAACCAGGTGTTTCCATTACAGTAATGAAAGCGCCACAAAGAATTGGTTAATCAAACACTAAATCTAAATAGTAGAGCCAGTCAAAAATCAGATGGACTTTAAAAAAAACCCAGAACGTGCCATTTTGTCAAAAGCAAAAAACTTTCCACAGGAACGTATTGACTCAAACAAAGTATTTTGATCATGTCCACTTTGACACTGTCAGAATGGAATGCTTTGAGTTTTCACTTCAAAATAACTTTTTGTTTAGAAGTTCAGTTTGTGTTATAAATGATAATATAAAATGAATAATGTATTTTAAAGTCAGCATGAACCAAAAGATTTCAATTGACCCAAAATGAAGTTTTTTCCGCAAAATTTGTTTTGTGGTAAATTTAGAAGTTGTGTTTTTGTTCTGATGTGTAAAAAAAACACAATTGGAAATCACGGAATTTCTCACAAAACAAGATTTTGGTCCCCCTGGCGCAGCTTTACTAAACAGGTGACTATGGCATCACGACCTGTAAGCTGCTAGACTTTGGGCCAGATCCAACGTCAATGTGACTTTGCTGATTTACAGCTGCTGCTGATCTGGCTTGTAACCGACTTGCTAAGAAGAGTGAACTCCAAAGGTGGGAGCCCTCAGTGTATTAAACTGCTGCTGCTGAAGGTGGAGATACACCCAAGATGGAGCTGACTGTAGCTGTTTAAACATCCATACTCACAACATGCAGCTCCCAGCTGATCTGAACTGCAGAGATGAAGCATGGGGTAAAAGATGGTCTGACAGATAATTTCCCCAGGGTATTGATAATCATCACCAGCAGCTTGAAATGCATCTGCAAATGGACAAGAAACTATGTGACAATATAAATGGAAGAGCCCAAGTGTGGTCACTCAGCACTGCAGAGATGCCGACCATAGGAAGGCTAAGCAATACAAGCTGATTTGAAGGAGGAGAAGCTAAGGTCTTTTGGCTGAATGCTCAAAAGGAGTTAGGTTCCTAACTTCTGTTTAGCTTTCTAATGTCCATTGAAATCAGTGCAAGTTAGGAGCCTAAGTCCTTTTGAGAATTCAGCCCTTGGTGGATAGGGTTAGGGAATCTGCACTTGGTTTTTTATGCCGCACCCCCCTGCTCTTAGTACAAAGTTGAGAGTGGGAGAAGGATATTGGTGTAGCAGTTAGAAGAGAGGATTGGATACAGTGAGAGGCAGGAGCAGCAGATTCATGGGGAATGAGAGAATGGGAGTAGAATTTGAGGCAGGGACAATGTTGTCCAGAGCCTGGAGGGTGACCACAAGCAGTTTTCACAGAAAAAAAACAACCAAAAAAAAGAGACAGATTCCCAGCCACTGCAAATTTGTGTTTTTTTTTTTTTTTTTTTTTTTTTGCAGAGAATGTCACCATTTGCGTCACTGTAAGCCACTGGTGAAATTCCCTCCCACCCGCTCCTGCAGTTACCTCTTGCTGGGGAAAAAAATTCAAATATTTGCAAAGTGAGTTATGGATAGATTTCTAGGAAGAAAACAGTTCTGATCACCAGAAAGGGGGCAGTCTCACCAAACTAGATAGGATGATAGACGATACAGGCTATCTCCTGCAGTGGGGAATGTCAGATCCTGCAAAGGAAGGTATGAAGCCCCTATTTGTACAATATATGTTGCACTACTAGGGGTTTGAGGTTGCCAGGACTAGGGTGAACTAATTAATATTTCTTTATTATTCATCCCTGCTTCATGAACTGAGAAAGAAGGATGGTACTGTAGAGTGCATACCCACCACTTGAGCACCTCCTTGCAGCTGGTCATGGTGTTGCAGGGATTTCACCTCTATCACACCCCTGGTGGCCTGTTCCTTGGCCCCACAATGGCCTTTCTCTGGCCAAGTGTTCCATGGCCTGACCCTCCACAGAATCATAAACTTTAAGATCAAAAGGGACCATTATGATCATCTAGTCTGACCTCCTGTACAATGCAGGTCATGGAATCTCACCCACCAACTCCTGTAACAAACCCCTAACTTATGTCTGAGCTATTGAAGTCCTCAAATCGTGGTTTAAAGAATCCAAGGGGCAGAGAATCCTCCAGCAAGTGCCCCGTGCCCCACGCTGCAGAGGAAGGCGAAAAAACCCCAGGGCATCTGCCAATCTGCCCTGGGGGAAAATTCCTTCCCGACCCCAAATATGGCGATCAGCTAAACCCTGAGCATGTGGGCAAGACTCACCAGCCAGACACCCAGGAAAGAATTCTCTGTAGTAACTCAGATCCCATCTAACATCCATCACAGGCCATTGGACATATCTACCGCTAGTAGTCGAAGATCAATTAATTGCCAAAATTAGGCTATCCCATCATATCATCTCCTCCATAAACTTATCAAGCTTAGTCTTGAAGCCAGATATGTTGTTTGCCCCCACTGCTCCCCTTGGAAGGCTGTTCCAGAACGTCACTCCTCTGATGGTTAGAAACATTCATCTAATTTCAAGTCTAAACTTCCTGATGGCCAGTTTATATCCATTTGTTCGTGTGTCAGCATTGGTACTGAGCTTAAATAATTCTTCTCCCTCCATGGTATTTATCCCTCTGATATATTTATAGATAGCAATCATATCTCCTCTCAGCCTTCTTTTAGTTAGGCTAAACAAGCCAAGCTCATTGAGTCTCCTTTCATAAGACAGGTTTTCCATTCCTCGGATCATCCTAGTAGCCCTTCTCTGTACCTGTTCCAGTTTGAATTCATCCTTCTTAAACATGGGAGACCAGAACTGCACACAGTATTCCAGATGAGGTCTCACCAGTGCCTTGTATAATGGTACTAACACCTCCTTATCTCTACTGGAAATACCTCTCCTGATGCATCCCAAGATCGCATTAGCTTTTTTGACGGCCATATCACATTGGCGGCTCATAGTCATCCTGTGATCAACCAATATTCGGAGGTCCTTCTCCTCCTCTGTTATTTCCAAGTAATGTGTCCCCAGTTTATAACAGAAATTCTTGTTATTAATCCCTAAATGCATGATCTTGCACTTTTCACTATTAAATTTCATCCTATTACTATTACTCCAGTTTACAAGGTCATCCAGATCTTCCTGTATGATATCCCGGTCCTTCTCTGTATTGGCAATACCTCCCAGCTTTGTGTCATCTGCAAACTTTATTAGCACATTCCCACTTTTTGTGCCAAGGTCAGTAATAAAAGATTAAATAAGATTGGTCCCAAAACCGATCCCTGAGGAACTCCACTAGTAACCTCCTTCCAGTCTGACAGTTCACCTTTCAGTGTGATCCGCTGTAGTCTCCCCTTTAATCAGTTCCTTATCCACCTTTCAATTTGCATATTGACCCCCATCTTTTCCAATTTAGCTAATAATTCCCCATGTGGAACCGTATCAAATGCCTTACTGAAATCGAGGTAAATTAGATCTACTGTGTTCCCTTTGTCTAAAAAAATCTGTTACCTTCTCAAAGTTGACACGATCAACCTTTTGTAAAGCCATGTAATATTTTGTCCCAATTACCATTGACCTCAATGTCCTTAACTACTTTCTCCTTCAAATTTTTTTCCAAGAGGTCACTTAAAGTCCAAGCACCTTTTGGGGAAACAAAAGGTCCAACAGTGAGTCCAGATAAATATCTAAACTAACAATTCTTCTGCCCCTCTTGGGCTACACTGAAGTTCTCACTCCCCCTCCCCCCCCCCCGCCACTTCTAGGCCGGGCAGAACTTGTTCAATGCTGTTTCATCCCAGCAAGAGACTCTCACTGCCTCCCTCCCCAAGAAGTCTGGCAGCTTCCCTCAGGGACCTCCCTGCACATTAGCTCAGGGCCCTCACCAGAATCTGACCTACTCCCAGTGGGTCTTCCAGTCTGACTTCCCAGGTACTTCCCAGAGAGGGAACTCCCCTGGATCCCCTCATCTGGGCCTCCTCCCTTAAGCTGAGTTCACAGCTCTGTTCATAGATTCATATGTTTCAAGGCCAGAAGGGATCATTGTGATCATCTAGTCTGACCTCCTGCATAACACAGACCACAGAACTGCCCCCAAATAATTCATGGAGCAACTCTGTTAGAAAAAACCCCATCCAATCCTGATTTTAAAATGGTCAGGGCTGGAAAATCCACCACAACCCATCGTAAACTCTTCCAATGGTTAATCATCCTCACTGCTAAACATTTACACCTGTTTAAGCAGTCCCTTTCTGAGATCCCCATAGCTGGGGTCAGTCATTATAATTAAGTGTCCATCACACTCATCTGGGGATAGCTGTTTGGTCACAGGCAAGGACGAGTCTGGCTTGCCTTAAAGGGCCAGCCGGTCTGTGACAGAGTCTTGTGGATAGGGCACTGGACAGGGACTTAGGACATCTGGGTTCAATTCCTTGATTGCGCTACTTAAATTGACCTTAGGCAAGTCACATGTTTGCCCTGTGACTCCATAAAGTGGGGATAATAATTCTTCCTTTCTCTCATCCTTTGCCTGTTTAGACTACAAGTTCTGTGGGATAGTTTCTGTCTTTTGATATTTGTTTGCATGGTGCCCGGTACAATGGGACCTCATTCTTGGATGGAGTCTCTAGGGGCATATAATAAGTCATAACACACTGCTTCATTGTAAAGCAACTGATTGGTCTCTTGGGTGAGTTTCCAACTTTGGTTAAATTTGAACCAGTCACTTGAGACATTCTCATTTTCCCCTTAGTAAAGCAGATTGTTTGGGCATTATTTGTCTCTCCCCTCATCCCCAAGATCACCAGATCACCAAGGAAAACAAATTGCACATCTTCAGGTAGCTGGCTTTCAGACGAGGCCATCTGCTCCAACCTGGAAGAGAAATAGCAGAGCCTCTTGCTGGAAATTAATAAATTGATTCAGACATAGCTGGGAAATCAGAAGTGTTGTAGGGAGAAATTTCTTTATGACCTCATCTGGAGATCACCTTCTGCCTGAAGCCATGAAGATTGTAGAAGCAGGATGGATGAAAATGCCAGAGGATATATTGTATGGAAAATTCTGCACTGGCCAGGGAATGAGCTAGATGATCTACAAAATGGATGTTTTGTATCTCTAATTTCTCTGAATCTATGATTGATAGTCTTTGTAATCTCATCCCAGCTAGTGTCACACTGATGCAGATCTTACTCGTGTGAGTGTCTAATCCACTCTTGAAACTTGCTAAAGATATTTGCCTCAGTGTTTTAAAATAGGTCAAAACAAAACTGCAGAGAAGATAGATTTTTTTAAAAAGTCCACTATTCTCTCTATTTCATGTGCGTACATACCCCCTAAAGCCAAGGTATCTGAATGCCACACACTACCTCTGTGAGGTCTGGAAGTGCTGTTTTCCATTTCACACATGAGAACTGAGGCACAGGTCCTCAAATCCCTAGGCACCTAAATTTAGGCACCTAAATCCCTTTGAAGATCTGGGCCTAAGTGACTTGCCCAAGGTCTCACAGGAAGTCAGTGGAAAAGCAAGGAATTGAATCCAGGTCTCCTGTCTTCCAGGCTAGGGACCCTAGCCACCTGTTCAATGTTAATTCAGATGAAGAGTGAGGAAGGGCCATTGGCAAATGTGGCTTTGGTTCATAACCCTGAGTCTCTAGTAGAACACAAGGAGAATGTAGGTAATCTGCTGTACAGTATTTTGTCTAGTCTGTGTTAGATTGCAAACTCTTTGGGGCAGGGAACCCTGTCTTCTTCTGTCAAGAACATTCACAGGCTAGTATAAATAGTTTATGCTAATAAATAGCACCTGTTAGCACTAACCCCTTCCGTTCTGGTCCGTACCATGCCCTCTTGGGACACTGAGAGAGTTGGGTGGTTTGCTTTGGAGGGACGCATTCCCTTAGAATTCACATGGGGAAGCCATTCAAGCCCATGACACACTCCCATTGAGTTCTCTGGATGCAAGATCAAGGCCGTGATGCTCTGGGAAAGGGAGGCTGTTGCAGCCCCTTGAGGCGGTGTTAGAGGAGGTGCGAGTGGGAGTAGGAGGCCACGGGTGCAGGTAGCCCAGCAAAGAATGGGGGCAGAGGGGATCTATGGGCAGCGGTGTAGGTGAGCCAGAGCAGTGGTAAGCCTTAAAGGTGACAGCAAGCCATTTAACTGGGATGTAGGCTGAGCCAGCTAAAAGATTTGGGGCCTGATTGTGATCTCATTCACACAGGTGTAAGTCTGGGAGCGTGAGAGCAGGATCACGCCCTTGAGGAGGAGACTGACATGACCCTAGCAGCAGGACATGGAGCGGGTGCAGTAAGACTGGCGGGAAGGGAAGGGAGAGTCAGGGGCTAGAGAGGAAGAGGTTGTAATAGCCCAGCAACAATTCATGATGGGTGGCCGTGGGGATTTAGAGAAGAGACCAAGACATGCTGAAGAGAGTGAATGTTTAATTGCACTGAACTTACTGTGGCATCAGAGTGTCTGACTGCTCTGCCCAGTGACCCTTCGCCCTGCCTCCCCTGAGACTATCTCAGTGACACAGCTGTGAATCAGCATGGAAAGCCACATCCTCAGCTCTCTACTTAGTTTTCATTCAGCTCTCAGTGATGTCAGTGGGAGTGTTGCCTGAGCAGAGGCGATGCGTTGAGGAGGGAGATATGGGTCACATGCCCCTCCAGATTTCTGCCAGGGTTTATATTTTTCTTTCTTTTTTGCGGGGGGGGGGGAGGGGGAGTGGATTCAAAATTCTGCCCCCTCCCGCTCTCAACCATTACATGTCACCTCTGTGCCTGAGCAAGGACAGGAGGGTTTGACCTGTAGATTTCCTGCAGGATGTTTTGTACAAGTACTCACTGCATCCCCAAGGGCAGGTAGATGATAGTGGACAGGCTGCTGTTAACAGGTAGATAAGAGTGTGGTAGAATCCTGGGCACAGTGGCATTAATCCGAGTTGGGTAACACAACATATGTAAGGGCAGGGGAGGGATGTCTCCTCTAGCAGAGATAAAGGCCCCATCTTGGGGAGCTAATTAACACTCAGTCACCTTTCTGACGTATCTCTAGGAAGGAGTGGGGGGTAGGGGAAACAACCAAAAAATGCCCCTTGAGCAAAGGGAATTCAGCAGACAGTGGCCGCTGGGTGGCCCTCTCTATTTCGAGTTGCTTGCTTATGATCTATCTCTGCCAAGCCATGATTCATTGCTGGCTCTGTTTGGGGTGAGGCCTTTCATCTGAACCTTAGAGAAGCTCATTCGTCCCACCCTCAACAAGATCCGTCTTTTCCTGCTGTGGGCAGGTGTTGGGAGGCACTGTGACATTTCCACCAAGAGAGGAGGTTCCTTGGATACAGAAACCTTCAGAAAAATGAGGGAGACAAAGATATGGAGCCCAATGTAATCTGTGTTAGGATTTGCTAGAACCCCAAGCACCACCGTATCTAAACCCTGGACAGATCATTAAGACTCTCAGACCATGCTCCAAAGGGGACTCTATTCTTCATCTATCCCAGTTTCTAGGAGTACATGTAGGTTTTGTTTCCCTTTTCCCCTGCCCACGCTAGTGTTGTTCTTTCATCTATTATGGCAGGAATTCTTTAGTAAACAGGTAGGCCCTGAATCATGTCCTGAAGCTGGGAGAAGGTGTTTCTTGCTATTGTTGCTACCTTGGCATTCCAGGGATATTCTTGGCTTTACTGAGAACTGAGGAGGCTCAGGACCTCCTAGCGTGGTGCCCTGAATCAGACACAGAGTACACCCTGACATATAATACACCTTCTGAAGGTTTATTCTTGAGATGTCTTTGGAGTGTCACTAGTAAGTCTCATGTGCCTAACAACCTATTAAAAAGGGAATTCTGTCTGTTGCTCACTGTCATCCCATGATGTTACGAGCCCATATACACTCACAGACATGTGTCCACTACTAACCCTTCACTAACAACAACACATTATGTGCCAGATCCTTAGAGGTACTATCTATCAGTGTAGATGCATTGACGTCCACAGAGCTATGCCAGTTTCCACCAGGAGACAATCTGGCTCTACATGTCCAAAGAACTTTTGATTCTAAAGGATCCTCAGTCACTTTATACACCATAAATAAAGCAATCATTACACCAGTGATTGACATGCAGCCACTTCTGAGGCAGGGCAGGATAGCTACTGAACAGGGCACAAGAACATAACAAAATTGTTTAGGACAGGAAGTGAAGCCGACTGTATCCAATTGAAATTGCAGGGTGAATGCTGGGAAATAGATACACCTGGAAACTTGCGCTAATGTCCCCACTTCTGCAAAAAGTGCCATGGGATCGTTAATGACATACATTACTATTTAATATTTGTACTACAGCAGTGCCATGACTAGGGCTCCGTTCTGCTAGGCACTGTGCAAATACATAGTAAGATGCAATGTCTGCCCTGGAGGGCTTACAGTGTAAATAGACAAGACAAACACAGGGTGGGAGATGAGGTGCCGAATGGGGCAAGCCTTTTTTGGCACACAAGGACAGACAAGATCACGGCCTGAGGAGCGATGGTTGCAGATGTACGCACCTCACCAACAATTAAAATCAGAGGAGGCAGAACAAAGAAAGAAAGAGAGGACAATGGCACCTACCCCCTAATAACTTTCTATTTAGCTATTCCTGTTGACTTAGTTTGTTTTGAGGAGCAGTCCCCTCAGCATAAAAAGAATCCTGCCAGCAGTGAAAATAAACCATACAAATTAAAATTCACCCAGAAAAAGATAGACATTCTGTGCAGAAATAAGTGACAGCAGAACTGGCCGGGCATGAATTACAACCTCAGTTGGCAGAAAAACAGGGAGCAGGGCATCAATCAAAAGTAGAGGAACCGTGCCCCTTGGATTTGAGCCTTCTGACACGACTAGTGCCCGAGACCAAGCTAGGCGTGCAGCCTCTCTGTCAGTAATGCATGCCCATTGAATAAAGCTTATATCTGTGGGCTAATGGCTTGAAATTGCTCACAGTTTTAATAAAAGCTTTGGGGAAGAAAAAGAAAATAATAGTCATTTAGATAAATGATAGGACTGTGAGCAGGACAAAGGCATTTTAATATGGATGTGTCGCCATCAATGGTGGCATGTGTTCTCTACTGTAATTAGACATTTCTATGAAGGCAACACAAAGCCAGCTGTTTGGCCTGTTGTGTGGGCCTCACTTCTCAGAGTCCCAATCGCTAGGCCTGGGCGTAAAAAAACACAATGGCCCAAAGAAAGGGGTTCATATTTGAAATATGAAAACACACAAACATACACACCGCAAAATGTACTGCCAGAGTGACAGACTGGCAATTACACAATGAGCTGATTATGTAGCATTAGTAATAAGGGATTTAAGGGCTAGACCGCTGCCAGATGGGCCAGGTACAGACAGTTATGACGCATCTGTTGTACAGTTGAATGAACCAGGTCCATTCAGGTAGAACACACCTGCTGCTAAATGCACCAGGTACATGGTGAGGGAACACCCTAATTTTGCTAGTGAATGTACCAGGTAAGTTTGTGCAGAACACACCAGCTGTGCTGAATGTACAGTCCTGGCCCTTTAAAATCCCTCACCGCCCGCAGTAGGTTTCCACCCTGCAGCCTGAATTCCATTGACTAGCACTGAGTTCTTATAGAGAAGGTGTCTCCTCCCCCCAGGACAGGTAGAATTTTAAATTGACCCCAGGTGTGTTCGGGTATGATGCGCCTTGGATATAGCCCATTTGGGGCCAGATGCTCAGCTGGTGTATTGGTAGTTACACTGATTTACACCAGCTGAGGGCCTTGCCCCCTCCATGCTTCTGAATGTCCTAGATACAACCAGGTAGAACAAGCCTGCTATGTGCCAAGTATGTCTGCGTAATAAAGACTTAACTATATTTCTGTGTATAGTAGGGATACCCAGGTAGAATATATCTATTGTCCCACTGAATGTGCAAGGTACTTCCAGGCAGAGTGTATCTGTTGCAGTGCTGTTGATTATGCCAGGCATGTCTAGGCAGAACCCACTTTCTGTGCTGCTGAACATGCCAGGTCCATCCTGGTAGAAGGCGCCACCTAGGCTGCTGGGCATATCTGGTTCTTCCTAACATATCACTGATTTCATTGCAGCATTGGTGGTAGCGGAAATACCACAGATTTGGTGACTGAAGGTCCAGCAAGGAAAGGGTTAAAATACTTTCAACAAATTCGCATTATAAGAAGAGGTTTGCTGATCTCAAAATACAGGCATTAAATTAAAATAATTCTTTCTTAAGATGCTTTGTAGAAATTAGTGGCCAGGCTCTGATCTCACCCTGTTTTTACACTGGTGTAACTCCATTGTCGTCAGTGGAGTGACTCCTGAGTGTCACTAGTTTAAGAGAAATCAGAATCAGGCCCCGCTTTTTTGTTTTTGCTAGTGCTCAATACTAAAGGAAGTGTGTAATTAGTATCACAGAGCGTAATTAGTAATGCTGTGACTGTATCACCCCTGCAATTATCTTTAGTGAGGACCAAAGGGAAGCAAAGGAGATTTGGTACAGTAGGAAGATGATTCGCTCTCTGTGGTGGGGCGGTGCCCCACCCCCATGCCAGATTGGGCTACAACAGGCCACAGCAGCCGCGCAAGGTGGCAGCCAATCAGGGAGGGCCTGTTAGAGAGCCAATCAGGGCCAGTATTACAGCCAGCGAATCAGGGCTAGGCTAGGCCCTATATAAAGGCTGCCCAGGAAGGGAGTAGGTAGTCTCTCCCAGGCCTTCAGAGGGTGAAGGTCTGTCTTCTGTGTGAGGAGACTAGCATAAGGGATAGTGCAGTCCTGGGCAGGTGGGGGGAGTGGAAGGGAACTCCTGCCCAGTACCTGCTGGGCTGCGGGCCCTGAGAAAAAGGGCCTAGCTGGTGCAAAGGGGCTGAAGGTGAAATGGCCCAGGGAGAGAGACAGACAAAGGGAGAGAAGGAGGGCAGGCAGGAAGGCTGCTGCCAAAGGGTCCCTGGGCGGGACCCAGAGTAGAGGGTGGGCCTGGGTCCCCCACTTGCACTTCCACCTGGCCGTTAGGAGTGGCCATCAGGGACTGCACCAGACCCCTGCCAAAAGGGGTTAGGCTTTGGGGTGTGGTTGGCCATTGTGGCTGGGGCGAAGAGAAGGACTGTTGATAAAAACCAAACCCCCAGAAGGGGGTGAGACAGGAGCAGTGGGCACTACTGGAGGGCAGTGTCCTGAAGAGGATGCTGGGAGCAATGCGGGCTGAGACACCAATTGAGGGCAAGAGACGGATGGGATACCACTGGTAGTGGGTGCTCTGCATGAACTGAGCTAATTTCCAGAGTGAACAGCAGGAGGTGCTGCGGTGGTGAGTCCCAACCCCATCTCACCCTCTTTCTCATAAAATACAGGGCATGTACTTTGAAAGGAACATATAATGGTCCTTGCCAGTAGGTTGTATGGATGATAATCATGCACGCCGTATCAGAAAGACCATGGGACCTCTTCTCTCCATCTTTCTTTTTGTGCATTTCACATGTGGCATGCAGCTAGTTTATCCTCATTAGGAAATAGGATGATAGGATAAAGGTTGCCACTTCTGGGAATTTATATTTTGGAGAAATCTTTCCTTCCTTTCCAAAATATAAATTCCCAGAAGTGCAACACCATGAGATGACACACAGTTAGGGGGAGTGCCATTATTTTGGAGGATAGAATGAAAATTCAGAGGGGTCTTCATAAATTGGAGAACTGGGCTATAGACAACAAAATAAAAATTCAACGAAGACAAACGTAAGGTGGTACACTTAGAGAAGAAAAACCCCATGCACAAATACAGAATGGGGGAAAACTGGTGTGACAGCAGCACTGCTGAGAAGGATCTGGGAGTTGTAGTGGATCACAACCTCAACATGAATCAGCAATGGGATGCTGCTGCAAAAAAAGGAAATGGAATTTTAGATTACATTAACAGGCATAGCATGCAAGTCATGGGAGGTGATAGTACCTCTCTACTTGACATTGGTTAGGCCTCAGCTGGAGTACTGTCCAATTTTGGTTACTAATATATAGAAAGGATGTTGAAAACTGGAAAGGATCCAGAGGCAAGCAACTAAGATGATCAAAGGGATGGAATGCAAGCCATATGAGCAAAGGCTGAATGAACTGGGTATGTTTAGTTTGGAAAAGAGGAGATTAAGGGGGTATATGATAGTGGCCTTCAGATACTCGAAAGGCTGCAATAAAAAGATGGAGAAAAGTTGTTGTTCTCTTTTGCCACAGAGGGCAGGACAAGAGGCAACTACAGCATAGCAGATTTAGATTAAATCTCAGGAAAAACTTCCTAAACTGCAAGAACAGTAGAACAATGGAACAGACTGGCTTAGGGAGGTTGTGGAACCCTCTTTACTGAAAGTTTTGAAAAGGAGGCTAGATAGCCATCAATCTGGGATGGTTTAGGCACAACAAATCCTGCATCTTGGCAGGGGGTTAGACTGGATGATCTTTGTGATCCCTTCTAACCCTACGGTTCTATGATTCTAAGTCATCACACGATGTGATATCATGTCATGAGGACCTCTGATGGGACATAAAACTGAGGTCCTGGCTACTTGTGATCCTTCAAGAATCCATGGCATTTTTGAAAGAGTACAGATGTGAGCCTCAGTGTCAAGCACAAATTACATTCTGCTTATCTAAAGTTCTCCATTCAATTCCATGGTGATACACCAGGGCTTAATATGTCCCATTGTTCTGAATTCGTTTAGTATAAGTGACAGCTCAATGTAACAGAAAAGAAAAAGGGTGATAGTGTGAGGAATTCTTGTTAGCAATGGGAACCTGGAGACGAGTATACTTCTTTAACAGACAGAGTTAACTGACCTGTCAAAGTAACCCACTGAAGAGCAGGTTTGACTGATTTTTGTACCTGGCCTGCTACATGTTGATGAACAGTTTCCAAGACTGTCTTGTCACAGGAGATCCTACTCCAAAACGTGACAATGAATGCACAATAGGCGGAGTGATACAAATTATGCTGGGTGACTGACAACACAATGCCACTGCAAGTGAAGCTAGCTGATCAAGAGTTAAAAGGTCCCAGGGGTGATGTGCATGGGGCCTGTGGGTGATTCATGTGTATCTGCCTGGTCGTGTATCTCTGCTAGTACTCTAGCAGTTAGACAAACTAGGGAACACATTTACTGTTCCCTTTCAGCCTTTTTATCACTCTTCTTGCTTCACTTACTTTCTTTGTCTCTCTCTCTCAAGGTGGTCATCAAGGAGAGAAACTCCAGCCAGACACTTATTGTAGTTTGAAGACTGACTGCCCTGTTTTTCTTTAAAACAAGAATGAAAAAAACCCCACATTTCATGTTCTGAAACCTTGGTCTACTGGCAGTTAGAAAGGGAATGAACGGAAAGTTGGAATGGGGGATTCTCCTTAGCAGAAGGAGACAGTACTGCATAGCTCTTAAAGAGGCAATGTCTTAGCTGGCAGGGAACATAGCCCTCTACTGGTGACATTAAACTATGCCATGCTAGTCAATGATCACTTGAAATTCTTTCATCTGCAGATAGATCCCTGTGTCGAATCTCTGACCCCATTAAGTCGTTGCACTTCTGCTTAAGAGTGACAAATAGAAGCCAAATTTCAGTTCTCAAGTTCAACCCTCCATCACTGATAATTCTTAAAAATAGCATTGGATTTTTTCCCTAAAAGACGTACTCTAGTTCAAGAAAGAATTATTTCAGGGAAGTTCTATAGCCCGTGTTATGCAAGAGTCAGCCAGACTAAATGATCACAGAGGTCCTTTAGAAACTATAAATCTAGGAATCTATTAATTATAGTTTGATATTTAACTGAAATAGCTAGCTTTATCTACATGGGAAAGTTTTACCAGTTATATTGCTATCGCTATACGAGTATAGTTATATTGGTGTAATTCCCATGTGGGTACTGTTCTGGTATACAAGTAGATTTTTTTAAAGAATTTAATTTAAATCCCTTCCCAAGAGACACAAGCTAAATGGAAAAAAAGGTCCCCTTCTACTGGAATAAGCATCCCCACACAGGGGAATTATACCTGTGTAATTCACACCTAAGCTCATACTGAAAAAAACTTCCCCATGTAGACAGGGCATAACTGGATTAAGAAGAAGGGAATCTATTCTTCCCTGGGGTGGGCTGGGGGGTGACTTTTGTTCCCGAGACAAAAATTGGTATGAAGGTTCTAGACAGCAGGGAGAGTGGGCTTTTAAAGGAACACAGACCCAGGCTCACAACTGAGAGGCTACGGGTGTGCCACACCAGGACCCTATCCCAGGCTGCCAACAAGTAGGGTTAGAGGGGACTTTGGCTTATAAGAATGGAAGATGTGTCCCTCATTTGCTATATTTTAAGATAAAATAGCCTTGTCTAGCTTAACCCCTAGCCTAGATAGGAGCAGATGTGTGCTAAAGTTTGTTTAGTCATTTTTCTCTTTGCTTTTGAATTCTTTAGATAAAACAGCTTGTTTTTCAAAGGGACCTGATGGTTTTCTGCAGAATTCAAACTGTCCTCTGTCTTTGTGGAGAGAACCGAAGCGGGTGGCCTCCCACTAAGGTGTCTGAAAAGTTAAGAGCATCTGTGGACTTAGGCACCTACTCTTGTTCTGGTCTAGGGGGACCAGGACTGTGGAATCCACTCAAAGGAAGGGTGACTTGCAATAGGTGAAAGTGGGCAGTTCACCAGAAGGCAGCCAAGAGATCAAGGGGAAGCAAGTATCACAGAAGCCTTAAAGGTCACACCAAGGTACATGCCTCAACTGACCTTCCTTCCCCAGTATGTCAGACACCGTTCCCCCTGCTTCATATCCCTCCTCAAAACTCACCACTTTTCTCTACCATTCTGCTACTAACCTGCCTCCCTTTTATTGCCCCTATGGAAAAGTCCTATAGGATTAATAGAGGATTACAACTTCCTAGTAGGATTTTTAAAACAATCCTATACAATTTTTTTTTAGCAGGGGCTATACAAGTCTCCACTCCATTTGGCAGGTTCTTAAAAGTACTTTGTATGGAACTCTTTCTTAATTTCTATAGAATTCTGCTGCTTTCATCCCTGTGAAGTCTTATAGAGCGTCCCCACAGAAGGTACTTCTGCAACCACTATGATAAGTTTATAAAATAAAGAATGGGAAAGGGCAAAGGCAGCTGGCATTTCATTACATAATTAGTTGCTTTTTTCATTATTTGATTCACTAGGGGGCATTCTGAGCTAATAATGTATCAGTGCCTCAACACAGCCTTAGAGTGTGCCGTGCTGCCAGAAGGTAGTGTCATCTTTCAAATGAGATGTATTAGGCTGAGATGCTAGCCCCATATGACCATGAGAGATTCCACGGCAATCTCTGCAAAGGTAGCTATATTAACCCCAGAGTCCTGGCCAAATTCCAATTCGGTAGTTACTTGTTCCCTGGCAGTTCAACTGGAAAATTGTTTTCGACTGCCCAGTCTAAACTGTGGTATTGTACTGTTGAACAATTGCCATGTTCTGCCCCAGAGGTAGCTGCATTTCGGTGGCGGGTGAAGTGATCCCATCAAATAGGGCTGGAATTTGGTCTAGGCACCCTTTGGTTCATTAGAGATGGTATGACAGGGCCGCTGAGCTACTGGAGTCCCCATGCTGATGTATCCAGAATTTCTTCTTGGGGCTCCAAGGTAGTGTACACTGGCAGGCCTGCTGCACTACCTTTCAAGAAGGTGCATGCCCCTTCCCACAATGCTTGGGTCAGGGGGGAAAGAGCGAGAGGGAGAGAGAGAAGCAGGGACCTTGCCTCATCTCTCCTTTAGGTATCTATTGTATAAGTGCAAACATTGCTTTTTCCTCCCTCCCTCCCCCCATCAGGATTCTAGACAGCTTCCAACACAGTGGCACAAGAAGTTCTTTGCATCCTTCCCCCACTTGTACATGGCTGGCCAAAGTCTCACCCACAGGCCTAGATCGGGGTGGCCAAACTTTTTGGCCCAAGGGTGACATCTGGTTATGGAAATTGTATGGTGGTCCATGAATGCTCATAAAATTGGGGTTAGGGTGCAGGAGGGGGTGAGAGCTCTGGGGTTGGGCCAGAAATTAGGAGTTCAGGGTGCAGGAGAGGGCTTTGGGCTGGGGCAGGGGGTTGAGATGCGGAAGAGGGATCAGGGCTGGGGCAGGGGGTTGGGGCATGGGAGAGGGTCAGGGATGCAGGCTCCGGGCGGTGCCTACCTCAAGCAGCTCTTGGAAGCAGCGGCATGTCCCCCCTTTGGCTCCTATGCGGAGGTATGGCCAGGCATTCTGCGTGGTGCTCTGTCCGCATGCATCACCCCTGCAGCTCCCATTAGCCGCAGTTCCTGGACAATGGAAACTGCGGGGGTGGCACTTGGGGCAGGGGCAGCACGCAGAGCCCCCTGGCTACCCCTAAACATAGGAGCTGGAAGGGCGACATGCCGCTGCGTCCGGGAGCCTCAGCATGCATGCTCAGAGTGGCCTCCAACCCCACTCCCCGGCTGGAGCACGGGAGTAGGGCAAGCCCCAGACCCCACTCCCCAGCGGGAGCTCCAGGGCCGAATTAAACAGGCTCTAAGGCCTGATGTGGCCCTTGGGCCGTAGTTTGCCCACCCCTGGGCTAGATCCTGCACTTGGGTCTGCCCAGATGTATCAGCAGTGAGCCCACAGTTTTCAAATGAATTTAAGCCTGTAACAGTTGCACAGATGATACAGAATGACAGGCGATAATTGTGTAGGTTATTCATTATTTATTATTATTAGGGGGAGAAGGATGACAGATAGTTAGTTCTGTCTTTTCCTTGTTAATTTCCACACTGCTATGGCTCTCAGATGTCTGAGCCTTTCAGTGGAGAGTTTTTGGCTGCACTCCCTGCTGATTGTTGATCTAATTAGCTTCTGAACCCCATCCTGGCCACAGGAATGTCGGCTCAGCTGGAGAAGCCATGAGCTTGAAGAGCTGGAGATAATGATGACTGCCACATTGTCACTGAAAGAGGGAACTCCCAGGTGTCGTTAGGAGCACTGGAGTTTAGTTTGGCTCTGCTCCCTTCAGACAGGGCATTCCTGGAGGAGGATTCAGTTGTCTTTATCTGGACAAAGAAGCTTTTCTCCTTGTGACAAAAGCAACATCTGCCACAGCATGTCTTATTAAGGGCACAGCTTCCAGTCAAAGACAAGCATTTGAGAATAGGGGTTATCATGGTGCTATATGCACTACCTGGAAACCAGAATGGCTGAGGATTTATTTGATCTAAAATGGACAAGAACTCGCTCATTCTCTCATTACCTGTTGTCAGTAACTCAGCCTGGGGTTGCAGGTTGGAGGAGGAATACCTTTAAACTCAGAAGCCTGGTGCTGTTTCTGATAAATTACTATCTACCCTGTGCAACTTGTACACACACTAACAGATAAACACTTATGGCTTCAAAAATCCATGCTGGTTTGGGTGTTTTTTGCATAGTTCACATTACAGCCATCTTCAGATCAACAATATTTAGGAAAACGCAAGGAAATGCTCTCTGCTCCAACAACTAAAGCAGCGTACCCAGAAAAAGAAACACTTCTCCCTCAGACTGTCAAGACAAGACAAAAGTCACATAAGCATAAGTTCATTCTTTTAGTGTGTGTGTGATCTGCATTATTAAGAGAGCTAGGTAAATAGTATTTGCCTAATGCACAATGCAGCATAATTGACCTCTTCTCTCTTTTCCATAACATTGTGAACTAGCTCTGTCATTTGCAAGTCTATTTGGAAATATAAAAAGTACATCACAAGTAAATGAATGGCACCTTCATGCTTTCTCCCACGCTGTTTTCTGAGTAGGAAAAACTCCCTGAAAAAATATACAAAGCCATTACCTTCTCCTTCTTCATACTCCTCCTTAAGACTCACCTCTGCTGACAGCTATAAATAACCACTGGCTGACAATAGCTAGGCAAGTAGTGAGCTGAGACCACTGCTTAGCAGAGGAGAACTCAATCACTTTATTGTTACCTCATTACTCTCCTAACCCTTATTTGTCTCAGCCAGCTGTTGCATCTTGTCATACCTAGATGGTAAGCTCTTTAGAGCAAGGATTGTCTTTCCAGCTAACATGGCTGCTACTCTGAAACCTGTCATTGTGTCCCTGTACAGCATGGAGCACAATGGAGCTGAGAGTGGTGCCCTGAGGCTCTATGGAAGCACTAATCAATAACAATAATTAGTAATAAAGCTGGAACAAGTAGCAATACATGATATGAATGGATTATTCACAAATTATCCGTTGTTGGTCTTAAAGCTTCATAACTTAAAGCGTCATAAGGCACTCTAGGATTCCTGGGTAGAATATGTGTTCCACAGCTCAGACATGAATTTGAGACCAGCTTCACTAAATCAAAACAGCTTGAAAGTGACTCTGACCAAAGCCCTAGTGCTGCGAAAGAGGGGAGTTTAGTGGGCTACAGATTGTTGTAATAAACAATTAATTATTATTAGAATAATTTGTAGCCCACTAACCCCCCACCCACACACACACACACCCCTTCTTTTTGTCCTTTGAGTGCAAAGGTGTTAATGGGCCATTCCAGGTTGAATGGTCCCTTAGAATATTAAACTACTTGTGCTAAATAATCTGTTCCACCTTGTATTTAGCTGGTTTCAGAGTAATAGCCGTGTTAGTCTGTATTCGCAAAAAGAAAAGGAGTACTTGTGGCACCTTAGAGACTAACCAATTTATTTGAGCATGAGCTTTCGTGAGCTACGGCTCACGTCATCGGATGCATACTGTGGAAACTGCAGAAGACATTATATACACAGAGACCATGAAACAATACCTCCTCCCACCCCACTCTCCTGCTGGTAATAGCTTATCTAAAGTGATCATCAAGTTGGGCCATTTCCAGCACAAATCCAGGTATTCTCACCCTCTGCCCCCCCACATTTAGCTGTGATGCTCCCAGTACCTTTCTCAGACCTGAAGAAGAGCTCTGTGTCCCTTGAAAGCTTGTCTCTGTCTCCAACAGAAGTTGGTACAATAAAAGATATTACCTCACCCACCTTCTCTCTCTAATGTATATTATTAACACTGAAAGAACTTTAAACATCTAATTCACTTGTCACTACTTATGCCATTTCCTTGTTGATATGAAGGTGATGAGAGTGGTTTAAAGAATCTGAATAGATTAGAATGCTCAGCAAGGACAATGAAACTAGGTTGGTCAGTTTGACTTTGAGGTTCTTGTGGACTAGAACAATCTAATTGTATTTAGGTTCCCAAGAGTGTAGGGGAATGTTTAATTTTTGTAAAAAATAAATTGTTTTCACAGGAATTAAAATATTTTTTAAAACCGCCAAAACATTTATATTCATAATGCCTTCAGTCAACCCCCTTTTTCTCCTAAATGTAGGTCCTAAATTTCTCAGCAGTAGGTTGCCTTGTCAGAGAGGGTTCTCTCTAAAGCCAGCTCCATGGTCCCACAGCAATGATAATGAACAATCTGTAAGGTGTGGATTGCCACCATTCAGCTAACACAATCTGGAAGATTTCTGCAGACAGTTTGAAGAGTGAATGTGAATGGAGCAAAGCAGCATTGTTTGTCAGGGAGGAAAACAACCTGTCAATTTCTCTGTCTGCTGGGAAGGACTAATCTGAAAGACCCCTGCTAGTATCTTTCAGTGCTGGGCAAAAGCCAGGCAGACGATACACCTTCTGTTTGGCCTTTCCTCCCTCCAGCCAGTTGGTTTGGCATTTTTTGTGTTCTGTTAAACTCTGTCCCTGTACTTGCCTACAGGAGAAAATTCAACAGCCTCAGATTTTTCTCTTTGCCAACCCTCACCCCTCCTCACCCTAACCCTCTAAAATCCCTCCCCTTCTCTCAGCTGTTTGGGGGGGAAAAATCTGATTGCAAACATTTTTTTAAGTCAGGAAAATAGTATAATTTTGATTTTAAGTGAAACCGGACAATGGTGGGACCCAGGAGGCTTTATGGTCTGTCTGCGCAGGATCCATCTCTCTCTCTCTCTCTCTCTCTCTCTCTCATGGCCCCGGGTCTGAGGGAGGGTTTAAAGGAACCCTCGTGCTCTCACAGACAGAATAAAGGGGTATCTCCTCCCTGACTGACCTGGCAGTACAGAGGGTAGCTCAGTTATTGATTGCACTATACCAAGTTCTTTGTTCAAATGGTGTTATATGTCAAAGTGTTACATGTTAATGGGAAGCAGTTGCCAAGGCATTGCAGAAATGACCCATGTTTGCATCAGGAAGAGGCCTGGGCAGAAGGAGATAGGATAACATGGGGTTTAGCTGGGATAAGGCATTCCTGGGGATGGGTATTCAAGAGAGGAGATGTTCAGAGCCCCCATTACACAACTCAGCAGCAATGCTGTGACTGCGGGCCTTGCCCTCAAATCCCTGATTGGTTAGTAGGTGGGCAGAGAGGAGAAACTGGCATCTGCACCCTCCTCCTTGAGCCTTGGCTGTCTAGAAGCTTGGCAGGAAATGCAGTCCTTACTTCCTGCTACCAGTTCTCCTCCAAATAGAGGAAGGGGTTGCCTTTCAAGAAAGCTCTGTGAGGGCTGTAGGAAAGTGCATGGGCTGCAGCTGCAGGGACATGGAAGGCCAAGAGTCTGAGCCCCAGGCTGGGGGCAGACTCATAGAGCAGTGTAAGTGGGTGGTCCTTCCGATTCTGCACCACATGTAAGAATTAGCCACTGCCCAAAGGGACTGAGGTGCCTTAATCTCGAACCAAGGAGCCCCAGCAGGAGGGCAGGTCAAGATGGCTTTTGACTGAGGGAGCTAGAGTTACTTTTAGGCATCTGGGATTTATGTTGTACTCCCACTGTCTGATTGCTTTTCGCAATGACACTGAGATTCTGTACATGCTAATAAAGGCACTGGGATAGGTCTCTGTGTTAGTGACTACAGGGTGAATTCCTCCCTCCACAATGGATTGTAAGAGTTTGGAACAACCTAGCAGAAAGGAGAGTCTCCACCCCATACATGCCAGGATGACAAATTGTCCACTCTTCTAGAGCAAACCAAAATAAAGAAACGGTGCAGGCATGATTGTATTCAGTGATCACTTGAGTCCTATTGTCAGGGATTTAAATCTTTTGCAAGTCCATGATTGTGAGACGATTATGATTGCCTCCCACTCCTTTCTAGTGGCTGGAAACTTGAGAGCAGCTATTGGGGATATTACTCAATTAGGAAACTTGGCCAAGTATTAAAAGAACACTGATTTTATTACAAGAGCAATAGAGGTTCTGTAAGCACTCCAATTGATCAAACCTTTTTATTCTAAGCATGATTTAGGGCCTGTTGTGTGCTGAGTCTGATCCATTTTTGCAGTGGGATTTGGTCCAGATTTTCATCAGTGTCTGAACACTCCTTTTGGAGCACAGTTTGTAATGGACTAAGCAGTAGTCACCCATAGCTCAACTGGTTCCTGTCATTGTGCTACTCCAGTGTTCTGTGTATACTGTTGCTATGTTGTCAGGGATTCACAGTGTCTGGGCTATGACTTGGCTTTGGTATAGTCTCCTGAGAGTAAGCCCTTTAGTAGGCATTTGCTTTGACACTGAGCATCCTTTTCAAAACAAGGTCGGTTTTAATAGTTAACTGGAATACAGCATCTGGAAATCTTTAGCTTAGCACAAGAGAGGTAATCTTCAGTCACACCTAAAAAGGTTCAAAGACAAAAATCTTCATTAAACTGGTGTTAGAGTTGGTGAAGTATTCGCCACACTTGTGACCAGAAGAGAATCTGGAGCTTGATTCCCACTTCGTTATGAAAGGGAGAGGGCTACTGGCAGCACATGCTCGGCAAGGCCCCTTTTCCTGTTGAATGCTCTCCCCGTTAAGGTCCAAAATAGCCTATATTATTTGGCCTTCCAGACATGTCTCCAAGCTCATCTGTTTAAGTGGTCATTAATGGAGGGTTAAGGCAGCTGAGTGAGATTTCTGACTAGTGGGATCAGACCAATGCAGGTTTTAAGTCGAACTGGTTGGGAATTTTCCATTATTTCTTTTTCCTGATGGAAAGTGCCCTTTTTGCAAAATCAAAAGTTTTCCATAAAAAAACTTCAACTTGGACAGAAATTTTCTATTTTCAGTCAGGAAAATCTAAATAACAGCTCCCAAGCTGCACACCTGGAAGGCTCTTGTTAATTTCACTTTCTCTGCAATAAAGTTGTGAGGCATAATTTTCTCTGGGAAAAAGTGAAATTGAAAAATTCTTCTAGGCAGGCAGCTGGCAAGCCAAAAAATTCCATTTTGGTTCTCTTGAAATGGCATTTGAACTGGAAATTCTGGAAATTTTTCTGGGAATCCCTTCTTGTGATAAATAACATGTTTTTGAATTTTTTTCACAATATGGGATGACATTGTTTTCAAAAGTGTGAAGTTTTTCACAGGAAGTGATTTCCATTTTCTGGACAGCTCTAGTTTTAACTCTAGTTTAGTATTGGTCAAATGGCTGATATGTCATGATGTGTGTTAGGTTTTATCTATGCTACCCAGTTTTGTTGCCAAAAGTTAGTTTTAGTGGACAAAACAGTGGAGTCGTACACACTGAAATGCTCCTCCCACCAATGTACCTTCCCTGCTATGCCAACAAAATCAAATCACCTCGATGAGAGGCATAGAGCAAGGGGTAGGTGGGGTCTCACAGGATCATTATGGGCATTTGCACATCTCCCATTGGAATCTTACGATCTGGGAAGAAAGTCCCAGTGTGCAGCTTTCTATACAGTCCAGTGTTCCTAAAGATGCATGCATCATGAATCTTCCCTGACCAACTCACAATGATGTCAGTGAAATAACCATGGCGATCCACCAGTGCCTTCAAGACCATGGAGCAGCAGTCCTTTTGGTTGATGTGCTCTGTTGCAAGATGATCTGAGGCCCAAATTGGGACATGCATGCCGTATATCACCCTGCTGCCATTAGGGAATCCCATTGCCGCAAAGCCTCAAGTATTTCCTGCACATTACCCGGAGTCCCAGTCCTTAATAGCAGGGGGTGATTAATGGCCCAACACACTTGCGTCACCGCAGCTCCCACGGTGGACTTTCTGGATTTGCCAGCTTCCACACAGCAATTGCCACTCCCTTTTCCACTGTGAGGGCAGCTCTCTTTCTGGTGTCCTTGTGCCACAGGGCAGGGGAGAGCGCCGCACCCAGTTCCAGGAAGGTGGCTTTGTGCATCTGAAAGTTCTGCAGCCACTGCTCATCATCCTATACATGCATGGCAATGCAATCCCACCACTCAGTGCTTGTTTCCCAAGCCCTGTACTGATGGTCCACCATGTGCAGCTGCTCCGTGAATGGCAGCAGCAATCTTGAATTGTTTCTTTCCATTGCACACAGCAGGGCAGGCACCACAGATTCCCTGTCTGTTCTGCAGCTCATTAAATACTGCAGGGCCAGCTGTGTTATGTTTGTAATGCTCATCACCAAACTGATCAGTAGTTCAGGATCCATTCTTTCAGGCACAGCTGGCAGGCACATAGTTTACAGGGGCTGTACAAAAACGGTGCAAAATGAAGTCAGAAGCCCTTGGAATGATGGGACGGAAAGAACTTCATCATGGGACGGTGAGTATGCCCCCATGATGCACTGTGATCCATTCCCAGATCTCCCAGTAGCAGAGGGTGGTGAATTGCACAGTGGGATAGCTACCCATGATGCAGCGCTGTCTCTGTCAGTGCAAGAGCACAGACTGTGGACGAACTCCACCGGCACAAGGAGTGTTGTGTGGATGTGCACAACTGATGTAATTAAAGCAGCTTATGATCGTCAATATTACTTAAGTCAACTGAACTCTGTAGTGTAGATATGGGCTTAGGGTGTGAAGAGTTTGAAATGCTGCTGCTATGGATGGTTCATGTTTTGTAACTCCTTTGTTACTGAGTTTTTAAATGTATATCAAGAGTGCCCAGAGCTTTAGATGTGCACTCTTTTGTGCTGAGTTTGTATAAGACTGATATCATAGAATCAGAGACTATCAGGGTTGGAAGGGACCTCGGGAGGTCATCTAGTCCAACCCCCTGCTCAAAGCAAGACCGATCCCCAATTTTTGCCCCTGATCCCTAAATGGCCCCCACAAGGATTGAACTCCCAACCCTGGGTTTAGCAGGCCCATGCTCAAACCACTGAGCTATCCCTCCCCCCCAATATCTAAGTAAATAAAAGAAAACAAACAGAAAATATGATTGAAATCCCTGAATTTTAACTTTAATTTTTAAAAAAATATATTTTAATCTGAAAATCTTTTAAAAATCTGAGACAATGTAGGCTCATTCTTCATTCCATTAACCACAAGAGAGATGGAACTGAGACAGAAAATTCGAGCTCCAACCCTGCCTATCAAGGAACTGCCTGGAATTCAATTTATTTTCTGCTCCTGAAATTCTGCGTAGCAGTAGCCATTTAGAATCTTGTGGACGTGTTGTTTATCTCTGTCCTCCACAGCATTCATTCAGCAGGCAGCCTGCAAAATGCCAGCGTGCTATGGGCTAAGATGACTAGAAAATGTGAGTTTTTCCCTTGTCAGATTTACTGGGGATGAATAGTTGTTCTCTTTAAGAAGAGAGCCAAACTTTATGTTGCTCCAAGATGAACCACCTCCATAATGCTGTGATCCTCTGAGAGCCATAGGGCTTTGTTTATGGACAAATTACTTTGACTCTTAAGTCTGATAGTTCTCCAACACTGATATTGGCAAGCAAGGACAGAAACTTGATCATACTTTCAGTTCACGATCAATAAAAGTATTCCATATAAATTCAAAATGCCTTCTGAATGGTAAGCTCTCTCCACAGGCCAAAATACAATGCAATATTTGTTGCAAGAGTAATTATGAATATCAGAAACACAGAGATGATATACACCTGCCTGGGAGAACAGGCAAACAGCTACACAGTTAAACAGATAAGAGGAACACTTTATTCAAGAAAAGAAAAGGAGTACTTGTGGCACCTTAGAGACTAACCAATTTATTTGAGCGTAAGCTTTCGTGAGCTTCAGCTCACTTCACCGGATGCATAAAAGTGGAAAATGCAGTGAGGATGTTTTTATACACACAGACCATAAAAAAATAGGTGTTTATCACTTCAAAAGGTTTTCAAGAGTCAATTAACTGTTCCATCGTGGGTGCACTGATGCAGGTATGCGGCTTTCTGCAGTAAATGATGGTGTCCAGCAGTTTAAGGTCAGGATAAGGAAAGAAAGAAAAATGAAATAAAGGAAGCACAGCCAGTGATTAAAGCACAGGACTGGGATTCAGGAGATCTAATTTCTACTCCCAACTCAGCTGCTGACTTGATGTTTGAATATGGGCAAGTCATTTCACTTCTATTGGCTTCCATTTCCACATTTGTTAATGGGGGAGAACAGTACTTCACAGGGATGTTGTGATTATTTGTACAAGCACGTTAGGATCCTTGAATGGGAGTCATCCTAGAAATACAGAGTATTAGTAGTAATAGTAAAATTAAGTAGAGCGGTAGAATGATGATTTTCATAACCAATAATCAGATGATCAGTTTTTGCCATAGTATACAGAGAAACAATCAATTAAACAGTTAAAATAAAACAGTGCAAAGCAATAGTCCCAAAACATGTTCATGTATTCCCAACAAATCCTAGTGGCCACACTACAAATAGCAGTGGGTGAGAAGGCCTCTGAGGAATTAGCATATGATGAAAATTGTTTACTGGCTTGAGTGAGTTGCCTCCTGGCCACCTGACAACCAGTTCAAGGTTCCCACACTTCTCATTCCACTTGTATTCTGTAAGAGATTGTGGGATCTAGTTGACCCAGCCCTGGTCTATGTTTAAAAACTAGACCAACCTAGCTAGTCGCAGAGGGCTGTGAAAATTTTTGCACTCTTAATGCGATAGGTAGGGCAACGTAACCGCTGGTGTAAATGCAGTTAGGTCAACAGAAGAATTCTTCTGTCCATCTAGCTACTACCTCTCAGAGAGGGGGATGACCCACACCAATGGAAAAACCCCTTCTATCGCTGTAGGAAGTGTCTGTGCTACAGGAGCCCGGCTGCAGCATCGTAGCTGTGCTGCGCAGCTATCGTGTAGACATACCCTCAGAGTCCAGGGGAGCAGTTAAATTCACCCATCCACCACAGCGAGCAATCATAGGAGAGAGGGGGCACAAACCAAGCAGATTTGTTCCTCAGATTAGCTATCTTAATAAAACATTGTCCCTCTGGATCTTTGCTCTCTTTAGTGGCTGAGAAGGGTCATTAATCTTGTAGGTTCTATTGTTAGAACCCGAGGATAAATTTATTATGCCACCTGACTTTGAAGTGTACCAGGTACTAAAGATTTATCTATCTGAAATTGCAGTGATCTCTAATGCTAAGAAGGATGGTGCAATTATCAAGTGGTTTTCTGCTTGCAGTGTCTATTGATGGGTTTTGGTCTGTCTGTCTGTCTTTCTTTCTTGTTGAGGGACTGGACTATGAGTCAGGAGATCTGGTTTCAAGTCACAGTTCTGCCACAGCCTTCTTGTGTGAGTGTAAGCAAGTCACTTAACCTCTCTGGGCCTCAGTTTCTCATCTGTAAAGTGGGGATAGTAACAGAACTGGTTAGAAAATGTTCTCTTTTCTGTGGAAAATGTCAATGGAAAATGGAAAAAATATGGTTTTTGTTGAAATCTACCATGGGAAATTTTGACTTTTTGGCAAAAAATCAAAGCCTAAAAATTTCAGCCAAATAAATAAATCTGAAAAACAAAATTTCTCAGCTGAAAACTTTTGGGTTAAAACTACATATTTTGATTTGGAACTCTTGTCTCGGTGCCTGATGGGCATTGTAGTTTGGGTGCCTCATCCTCATTCTCCTCTATGGGCTGGGCTCCTGGCTGGACTATATCTCCCATGGTGCCTCACAATGGTCTTGAGGTGACACAGCAGTGAAAGGCTCTGGCAGAGGGGAGATACTGGGGAAAGGCTTTGGTAGCTCCCCACTATTGGAGCCTTTCCCCCACTTTCTTTCACTGCTGTGTGTAGCTACCCACTACAGTCTGGATGCAACATCCCTTTCACTGTGGCATGTAGCTAAACATACCCTATATGCCACCACAGATGGTCTGCAATGTAGATATATTTTAAAGTGTTACCACCTTTGCTACATTGTGGGCAAACATGTTTATTTGCTCCAGTTTTGTGTTTAGAAATGGCACTGCAATCTCTGTGGTCCGTTTTCTCATTAATGTCTTCCAACAGTCCCACTATATTTGTTGATGTATAAGTTGGTGCTTCCTTAGGCCATGTCTGCAAGAGCAAGCTTACAGCTGTACATCGGTACCGATGCAGCTGCGCTGCTGTAAGATCACTCATGTAGCCATTCGCTGCCAACGGGAGAGAGCTTTCCAGTCGACATCATAAAACCACGAGTGGCGGTAGCTATATCAATGCGTGAAACTCTCCCATGACATAGCGCTGTGCACCATACCACTTGTGCCAGAGAAACTTATGGTACTCAGAGGGGTGTTTTTTCACACCCCTAAGTTTTACTGACATAAGTGGTAGTGTAGACATGGCCTAAGGAAGCACCAACTTATGCATTGACTTTTCCCATCAGCACTGTTGATGAAGGTGGCAATGAGGCTTTTGTGGTGGAGGGAATATAAATCCAGCTATTTGAGTTTGGATTTTCCACCATTAGATTTATTAGCCAACCCGAGTGATCTACAAGGTTTGGAGCAAACGATTTCCAAAGAAAATTTCCATCTAAAATTTTAAAAGGAATGAGAAGCCACACACACACATGCGCGCACGCACACACACACACACGCATGCACACGTATTTTACAGCTGGATGAATCTTTTGACCTGTTACTGGAAGCAACACTGGTTCTCTGCCTCTCATCTCTTTATCTCTGATTCTGTTCACTCTCTGGTTTTTCAACTAAGAGTTCTTTAAGCCGAGCTCAAGGCTTTTCCCTTTATGTTTATTACCTGGTACTTTCCCAAAGTCTCATTCACTCCTTATCTGTCAAGATGAGTTCCTTCTATCTTTCATTTGACTGTTTAATCCTGTCTGAGATGACAGCCTGTGCCATTACACAGATACTGTGCGGGACAGCTATAGAGTGTGTGTTCAGTTTGGAGTAAGCACACTAGCTATATACTGCTTTGGGCATTAATGTAAGCTGGAATTGGGAATCCTCTTCACTTTTCCAGTTGCTGAAATGTTCCTCTCTGTCATTGCCAGATTGTTCTCTTATGGGTATTTTCACGTGTTCTGGACATTTCCATCAAGAAGTTCTCGTTTTTTCGTGCAATGTTGTGCAGTTTGAGGCTGAATTTAGCACAGGCTTGTGGTGACCTGAGATGTGCACCAAGGATCTTTGAAATGGCATGAGTCGTGGATCCCCATATGAGAGAAGGGAACCTCCTGTCTTTGCTCCCACAGGCACATGGGGCATGATTTTCTAGTGCCATGCTCATGCTTCTGAGTTAGTAGCATATTGCTTTCATCTTGCTCAGGTATAAATGATTGCACAAGGTTCAAGGCAGTGGATCTGTCTTATGTAGGTATTTATATGGCTCGCATCACCATAGCTGAGCACAGGCATCACTGGATTTTATTCTCACTACACATTTGTGAAGTAGACAGGTATTATCCCCATTTTACAGATAGGGAATTGAGGCACCAGACAGATTAACTGAGTTGGGCAGGGTCACTCAGGGAGTTTGTGGCCAAGTTGGGAACTTAACCGAGGTCACCTGAGTCTAAATCCAATGAGACCCAATAGACTACCCCAAGGAGAGCCAGGCCCATAGTGTCCTCACTATGGCGGAGCTTTTATCACCTTTAATGACGATGGTAAGGTTAATTAGGATACAATGGCTGTATTGGGTAGGGTTGTCTGTGCTCCTCCTGCATTTGGTAATTCCTCTTCCTGTGTTTCAGGAACTGGTTTTGTTGTTCATGAGTGACTCCTGAAGTAGGTCCACTAGTCTGATGCCCCATCTTGCTCAGGCCTTGAAGTGTCAATAATTACTGAGGCCCTGCCAGTACCTTCCTACACCCTTTTACTCAATTTTCATATGATGGCTGATTACACAGAGTCACCCCTGTTATCAGTCTAGGCAGGAACCGACTGGAATCTCTACAATCAGGCCATTAGCATTTTAGTTCCAGGAGCTCTCACTATACACATTAGACACTTTTCTTATTATAAGTCAACATATTGTATCTGAGTCAATTTTCTGTGTGTGTGTGTGTGAGAGAGAGAGAACTAGAGTTGATCAGTGAACTAGAGTTTGAGCTGAAAGTTACACAACAACCTTTCCATTACTAAGGCAGTTGTGAGCTACCTATCCTCACACTTTCCTATATTTTCCTATCTCTGAGCTCAAACCATGATCCATTATCCATTTCTTTCAGTAACCCTTTAAGAGAGTCCAACTCATCTCTCAGGGATTCTTGATTTTCCTGTCTGACTCCATCCTGCGTTGGTCTCTGATCTAATTATCATATATCACTAACTTATGTAGGCATAATATCTTGTGTTGTCATATGTATCACATCATGTGTTATATTTTCATCTCTTCGTTAATCCCACGCCTCCATTATTAAATCTAATTTTATACTTAGATCCTTCCCTGCCTTTCTTGACAATGAATGACTATTTTAACACCTTTTAGGCCTGAAGATTTGAAACCTCATTTTTTCTTATTTTTTTTTAAAAGCTTCTGATAATTTTTGGCATTTTGTCATATTTTGTAACCATCAAGTGTATCTAAGGCTGATAAACTAATTATCTCTTGCCCTTCTCTGTCTAACATAAAAGGATTAAATTTATCACATGCAGTTCTAGTTGCATTAAACATAGACACGTTCCCTTTTGAGGAGAAAGATAGAAATCAGTGGCTTTTATTAAAGGGTTTTCTCTGCACATTAGAATCTTCCCTTAATTTTAGAAGTGCTGTTAGTAATTTTGCTTATTTTCTATTCATTTAAAATGGTTTCATATTCTTCAGAAGAAGATTGACTTATATTAAGGCCCAGTTTTATAACACTCACTCGCATGAGTAATCAATCCCCAGTGAGTTCAGCGGGGCTATTATTATACGACAATATTAGAGCTGTGTGGAGAAAGGTAATTACATTTAACGGAGGATTTCAATAATTCAAAATTTGGTTTAGTTTGGTTTAGCTCTCCACAGCAAGAAAAGCCTTCAGGCCCTGGCTGGCTTCCCCAGAGCTGCAGAAGCCCTGGGGTCTCATGCCCCAGGGGGATCTGCATATTGGATGGTAGGGGAACCGCAGGCCCTGGAAGCCAGGCAGGCAGCAGCACAGCTAGGTGGGTGCTAGTAGGAAACTAGGCAGAAAAATGCCTGGCTGGTAGGGTTTGAAAACTGCCTGGCTTCTGAATGTTTCAATTTTGACAAATTGGCAAATTCCAATGAAAAACTGTTTCATCAGAACCTTTCCAACCAGCTCTAAACATTACAGGTGTGCATGGCCCTGCAAAGTCAAATGGATACATGTGTCCTGCCCCGAGGAGCTTACATACTTAGGGCCTGATCCTGCAAATGCTTTCAGCCAAATGCAGTGCTTACTACTGTGGGTACTCTCATTAGCTTTAAACACCTTTCTCAGGAGTAAGTCTTGGCAAGATCCAGTGGTAAATTGTAACTACTTAAGTAAGGATCATAGAATCAGAGAAACATAGGGCTACAAGGGACTTCCAGAGGGCACCTAATCTGTCTCCCCATGCTGACCTAGACCATCCCTGCCAGGTGTTTGTTTAACCTGTTCTTTAAAACCTCCAGTGATGCAGATTCCACAACTCCTAAGTCATTTGATCTTTCAGCCCTTGGTTTTCATAGAATCACCACTGAAATGTCCTAAAGGTTCATGTTACTTAATAGATGTGCATGTTGCTGCTTATGAACTACAGGTGGGCCCAAGTCACAGCAGATAGCTCCAGATTTGGATTCTGAATTTTCCAAAGAGAAAAGGGTGGTTTGGGGCCCTTTACAGAGAGACCAGCCATCAATGATATTGTAAAGCAATTCGGATCTCTATACTGAGTCTCACCCAGAAATGGCACTTCAAGCAGCACTGTGCCCTCTCACACCATGCTGGGGTACTAATTCGGTACTTTTATGGAAGAGCTCTACCTCCTGAATCAAACCCTTGGCACTTTTGGCATCACCTTATTTTCCCTTGGAGGTCTCAAAACCCTGCTCCGCTTCTGAGGTCTGAAGACATTACAACCAGAGGGGGTCGGACTGCAGGGTGATGGGAAAATGACCATCATGCAATACACATCTAAGGCAAATCAGCAAGTTATCAACATCCAGACGGGTAATCTTTCCCGTGGTGGGTAAATATTTGTGTCTGTGAGGCTGTCGGTACCCTGCTGCCATTTGGACGCTGTGTCTGTGTATTGCAGTGAATGACATTTGATTTAGAAATGGCTTGAGTGGGAAACCAGGGTGATTCACCTGCAGGGATTGTGCAGCACATTTACATAATGAAATCAGTATGAAATCATGGTAGCGAAAGGGGCTGCTTTCTCCTCAGATCTTTGTGCCCATTGAAAGCAATAATGATGCCCTCCCCAGCTAAACATAGAGACTCATGAAATGACACTCTGGGAGAGGCGTGGCTAAACCATCAGTCACAGTTCCAAAGCATAGCCTGGGTTTCTATGTGAAAGATTGCTTGGATATAGAGTTTTCAGCAGCCAATAAGCTATTGCTCCATCTCAGACATATGGTTCTATAATGGACATATTTGCAATACGATTGTATTACATTGGTTAAGTGTTGCCAACTCTTGCTATTTATCTTGACCCTCGCAATATCTGGAGCATTTCTTAAAGTCATAGAATCATAGAATATCAGGGTTGGAAGGGACCTCAGGAGGTCATCTAGTCCTCAAAGCAGGACCAATCCCCCATAGTTGCCCCAGATCCCTAAATGGCCCCCTCAAGGATTGAACTCCCAACCCTGGGTTTAGCAGGCCAATGCTCAAACCACTGAGCTATCCCTCCCCCCAAGTCCTAGCTACTAGATTTGTGTGATGAGAGGAAAACTTCAGCACTTACTTAAACTTACTTTTTTTTTATGGCCTTCATGATTAAAGGGGGAAAAGCTTGAAAACGTGACCCAACGGCACCCTGGAGACTCAGAAGCCAGAAAGCAAATTACACCCCCCTCCCCCCAGCATTTTGTTTGTTTTGTTTTTGAAAATCTTGTGATTTTTATGATAATCACATGATTTTTGAGCCTGACTCAAAATTTTTAAACACTTGGGGTTAGCAATATTGATGTTGTCTAAATGCCCAGTGCTATGCCACATGCAGACATCAAGAGGGTCCCTGTCCTAGAGAATTTACAGTTTAGAAGACAAAATTGAAAGAACGTAAGAATGCCCATACAGGGTCAGATCAATAGTCCATCTAGGTCAGGATGTCTTTCTGACAGAGGCCAATGCCAGATGCTTCAAAAGGAATGAGCAGAATAGGGCAATTATCAAGGGATATATGCCCTGTCATCTAGTCCCAATATCTGGCAGTCAAATGCTTAGGGACACCCAGAGCATGGGCTTGCATCCCTGACCATCTTGGCTAATAGCCATTGATGGACCTATCCTCCATTAAGTTACCTAATTCTGGGAGAACTAAAGGCTGGTAGTTAAACCTCCTCCCCAATGCAGTCTATTACATTATGCAACTAGTTTAGATTACTTTTATTTCAGGTTAAAGGAAACAGCAAAGAAAGAAATCCACCAGCCATGATTGCTACTTTGATGGCTGTTGTTTTTTTTTTCCAGTCAGTTGTGCCAATTCCTTCTCCAGTTATACTGATTTCCTTGTGCAAACTGTTGACACATTTTCAAAAGTGATTAGTGATTTTGTGTACCTCCGTTTTTGGGTATCTAACTGGGGATGCCTTAAAAGGATTAAGTTTTCAGGGGGTAGATGCACAGCACTCACAGACAGCTGCAGCGGCACAGGAGCCAGCAAACAGAGCTGTAAACAGGGGAGTTTGAGCGGGAGTTTGTAAGGGGAGTTTGTCTTGTGGTGCTTTTTTTTTTTTTTTTTTTTGCTGTGGGTGGTGGTGTTTTGGGTGTGGTTTGTGTTTCCCAGATTAACAGGATTTAGGTGGGGAGGCTATGACAGATACAGAGGCTGCAGTGGGAGTGACCCATGTAGCCAAAGACACAATGAGGATGACTGGATGTGGAAGCTGTGGTATGTACATGATCCTGGAGGGGGCACCTGGTAAGAGTTTTGTCTGTATGAAATGCCGTTTGATAGAGCTGATGGAGGAAAAGATCCGAGGTTTGGAGATGCAGGTGGAAAGTCTGGTTGAGTTTAGGAAGGGTTCGAGCAGATTATGGAGCAAAGACATGAAGTATCTGAAGGGAAAAGCTCAGACTTGCAGGTGGAATCAGGGCTGGGGAATTCTGAGGGGAGACTGGGTGAGGAAAGTGGTCAGTGGAAGCATGTGACTAAGAGAACCAGGCAGAGGAAAAGACGGGCTAGTGAAGGAGAAATAGAGCTCAAGAATAGGTTTGCAGAGTTGGAAAATGAAGAAGGGGCTCAGCAGATAGTCACTGAAGGTGGAAGGGCAAGGAAGAAGAGAAGAGCGGCTAGTCCTATAGGAAAAGGGGAAGAGTTAATGGAGATTACACCAAATATGAGCCCCAGGAGGATACAGGATGGGTTAAAGAGGATTACAAGGGAGAATAGGAATGGAAAGAACTTGCAGCCAGAGGGAACAGGGGATAGACTGGAGAATAGCACCGTCACTAGGAAAAGGCAGGTCTATGTGATTGGGGACTCTTTACTGAGAAGAATAGATAGGCCTGTAACCAGAGCTGATCCAGAGAATAGGAGGGTGTGCTGTCTTCCAGGTGCTAAGATACGGGATGTAGACCTGAGGTTGAAAAGGATTCTAAAGGGAGCAGGAAAAGAATCCCCTAATTATCCTTCATGTGGGAACAAATGATACGGCTAGATTCTCGCTGGAAAGAATTAAGGGGAAGACGCTTAAGGAAATCGAGGCTCAGGTCATCTTTAGTGGGATTCTGCCTGTTCCTAGAGAAGGGCAACAAAGGTGTGACAAGATTATGACTATCAACAGATGGCTTAGGCAGTGGTGCTATAAGGAGGGCTTTGGGATGTATGGCCACTGGGAGGCATTCATGGACAGAGGACAGTTCTCTCGGGATGGACTTCATCAGAGTAGGGAAGGAAATAGACTTCTAGGATGGAGGCTGGCACAACTGATTAAGAGAGCTTTAAACTAGGAATTTGGGGGAGATGGTTGGGAGATGTCCAGGTAATCTCCACGCCGGATTTTAGCATTGAGAGGAAAGAAAACGAAGTAAGAAAGGATACAGCCGTGGGTAAGAGGAAGGGCAGTGTAGATACCAGTCTAATAGGTTATACTGGCTGTAGAATGACCGTGCCTAATAGGGTACAGAATGTGAGTGAGGCCAAACAGCAAAAATTAAGATGTTTGTACACTAATGCGAGGAGCCTAGGTAACAAAATGGAGGAACTAGAGCTACTGGTGCAGGAAGTAAAACCAGATATTAGAGGGATAACAGAAACATGGTGGAATAGTAGTCATGACTGGACTACAGGTATTGAGGGGTATGTGCTGTTTAGGAAAGATCGAAATAAAGGTAAAGGTGGTGGAGTAGCATTGTATATCAATTATGAGGTAGAATGTAAAGAAATAAGAAGCAATGAAATGGATATGACTGAGTCCGTCTGGACAAAAATTACATTGGGGAAGAAAACTATTAGAGCCTCCCCTGGGATAGTGCTTGGGGTGTGCTATAGACCGCCGGGATCTAATCTGGATATGGATAGAGCCCTTTTTAATGTTTTTAATAAAGTAAATACTAATGGAAACTGTGTGATCATGGGAGACTTTAACTTCCCAGATATAGACTGGAGGACGAGTGCTAGTAATAATAATAGGGCTCAGATTTTCCTAGATGCGATAGCTGATGGATTCCTTCATCAAGTAGTTGCTGAACCGACTAGAGGGGATGCCATTTTAGATTTGGTTTTGGTGAGTAGTGAGGACCTCATAGAAGAAATGGTTGTAGGAGATAGTCTTGGCTCAAGTGATCATGAGCTAATTCAGTTCAAACTGAACGGAAGGATTAACAAAAATAAATCTGCAACTAGGGTTTTTGATTTCAAAAGGGCTGACTTTCAAAAATTAAGGAAATTAGTTAGGGAAGTGAATTGGACTGAAGAATTTATAGATCTAAAGGTAGAGGAGGCCTGGGATTATTTTAAATGAAAGCTGCAGAAGCTATCGGAAGCCTGCATCCCAAGAAAGGGGAAAAAATTCATAGGTAGGAGTTGTAGACCAAGCTGGATGAGCAAGCATCTCAGAGAGGTGATTAAGAAAAAGCAGAAAGCATACAGGGAGTGGAAGAAGGGATGGATCAGCAAGGAAAGCTACCTTATTGAGGTCAGAACATGTAGGGATAAAGTGAGACAGGCTAAAAGTCAAGTAGAGTTGGACCTTGCAAAGGGAATTAAAACCAATAGTAAAAGGTTCTATAGTCATATAAATAAGAAGAAAACAAAGAAAGAAGAAGTGGGACCGCTAAACACTGAGGATGGAGTGGAGGTCAAGGATAATCTAGGCATGGCCCAATATCTAAACAAATACTTTGCCTCAGTCTTTAATAAGACTAAAGAGGATCTTAGGGATAATGGTAGCATGACAAATGGGAATGAGGATATGAAGGTAGACATTACCATATTTGAGGTAGAAGCGAAACTCAAACAGCTTTATGGGACTAAATCGGGGGGCCCAGATAATCTTCATCCAAGAATATTAAAGGAATTGGCACATGAAATTGCAAGCCCATTAGCAAGAATTTTTAATGAATCTGTAAACTCAGGGGTTGTACCGTATGATTGGAGAATTGCTAACATAGTTCCTATTTTTAAGAAAGGGAAAAAAGGAGATCCGGGTAATTATAGGCCTGTTAGTTTGACATCTGTAGTATGCAAGGTCTTGGAAAAAATTTTGAAGGAGAAGGTAGTTAAGGACATTGAAGTCAATGATAAATGGGACAAAATACAACATGGTTTTACAAAAAGTAGATCATGCCAAACCAACCTGATCTCCTTCTTTGAGAAAGTAACAGATTTTTTAGACAAAGGAAAAGCAGTGGATCTAATTTACCTAAATTTTAGTAAGGCATTTGATACCGTGCCACATGGGGAATTATTAGTTAAATTGGATAAGATGGGGATCAATAGGAAAATTGAAAGGTGGATAAGGAACTGGTTAAAGGGGAGACTACAACGGGTCCTACTGAAAGGTGAGCTGTCAGGCTGGAGGGAAGTTACCAGTGGAGTTCCTCAAGGATCAGTTTTGGGACCAATCTTATTTAATCTTTTTATTACTGACCTTGGTACAAAAAGTGGGAGTGTGCTAATAAAGTTTGCGGATGATACAAAGCTGGGAGGTATTGCCAATTTAGAGAAGGACAGGGATATCCTAGAGGAGGATCTGGATGACCTTGTAAACTGGAGTAATAGTAATAGGATGAAATTTAATAGTGAGAAGTGTAAGGTCATGCATTTAGGGATTAATAACAAGAATTTTAGTTATAAGCTCGGGACGCATCAATTAGAAGTAACGGAGGAGGAAAAGGACCTTGGAGTATTGGTTGATCATAGGATGACTATGAGCTGCCAATGTGATATGGCCGTGAAAAAAGCTAATGAGGTCTTGGGATGCATCAGGAGAGGTATTTCCAGTAGGGATAAGGAGGTTTTAGTACCGTTATACAAGGCACTGGTGAGACCTCACCTGGAATACTGTGTGCAGTTCTGGTCTCCCATGTTTAAGAAGGATGAATTCTAACTGGAAAGGTACAGAGAAGGGCTACTAGGATGATCCGAGGAATGGAAAACTTGTCTTATGAAAGGAGACTCAATGAGCTTGGCTTGTTTAGCCTAACTAAAAGAAGGTTGAGGGGAGATATGATTGCTCTCTATAAATATATCAGAGGGATAAATACTGGAGAGGGAGAGGAATTATTTAAGCTCAGTACCAATGTGGACACAAGAACAAATGGATATAAACTGGCCACCAGGAAATTTAGACTAGAAATTAGACAAAGGTTTCTAACCATCAGAGGAGTGAAGTTTTGGAATAGCCTTCCAAGGGAAGCAGTGGGGGCAAAAGATCTATCTGGCTTTAAGATTAAAGTCAATAAGTTTATGGAGGAGATGGTATGATGGGATAACATGGTTTTGGTAATTAAATATTCATGGTAAATAGGCCCAATGGCCTGTGATGGGATATTAGATGGAGTGGGATCCGAGTTACCCAGGAAAGAATTTTCTGTAGTATCTGGCTGATGAATCTTGCCCATATGCTCAGGGTTTAGCTGATCGCCATATTTGGGGTCAGGAAGGAATTTTCCTCCAGGGCAGATTGGAAGAGGCCCTGGAGGTTTTTCGCCTTCCTCTGTAGCATGGGGCACGGGTCACTTGCTGGAGGATTCTCTGCTCCTTGAAGTCTTTAAACTACGATTTGAGGACTTCAATAGCACAGATATAGGTGTGAGGTTTTTTGCAGGAATGGTGGGTGAAATTCTGTGGCCTGCATTGTGCAGGAGGTCAGACTGGATGATCATAGTGGTCCCTTCTGACCTAAATATCTATGAATCTATGAAGTTCATGCTCCTTTAAGATGTCTCAAACTGGGCTCCCAAAAATTAAGACATGCAAAATCACCACTAGAGTTGGTTGAAATTATTTTGATGGAACATTTTTTCCATCGAAACACGCTATGTCATCAAAACTGACATGTTTCATGGGACCATGTCAATTTAGATGAAATTTTCAAAGGGGAAAAGCCAAACCATTTCATTTGATTCTCTTTTGGACAATGTGAAAATGATTTGTTTTGACTTTATTGTTTCTATTCATTTTGTTTTGACTTTTATATTATTAATAAAATTAATAGCATGAACTTTCTAACTATAAGGATAGTTAAGTACTGGAACAGACTTCCAAAGGAGGTTATGGAGTCTCCATCACTGGAGGTTGTTAATAACAGGTTAGAGAAACACCTGTTAGGGATGGTCTAGGTTTACTTGGTCCTGCCTCAGCTGGGTTTGATGACTTCTCAAGGTCCCTTCCAGATCTACATTTCTATGATTCTATATTATATTTAACATTATATATATATATATAAAATTTACTGTTTTAATAGGATATAAAAGTCAAAACAAAATGAACCAACATTATTACTGAAGTGAACTAATTTAACATTATTGAAATAAAATATTTCTATGTTACGAAACTGACATTTTTTGGAATTTTCATTCTGTGGGAAAATTCCAATTCAGAACTTTTTTTTCCAGAATTTTGGAATTTCCCATGGAAAAGAAATTCCACTTTCCAATCAGCTCTGATCACCAGTCACTTTTGTGTTGGCCAAGATGTAATTTAGCCTTATCACGAAAGACCTGAATTAAAAGGATTCTATCAGGTTGCTTATCAATGTATTTTAAAAATGGCCTTGCCTTTGTTAATGACACCTTGGATGAATACCAGAATAATGTTTTATCATCTATGTGATATCCCGTACTGGCAGTGAGAGGGTTAAGGGGAGCCAGAGAGTTCAATTATCCCATCCTGTAGCATCTGGAAGGGAGACGGCTAATTAAGAAATAGCCCTTGTTGGGGAGAACCAGACTGAGTGGTTCCTATAAGGGAAGGACTGCAGGGCAATAAGGAGAAGACCCTGGAGAGAGGTAGTTGGGAGTTTCCTCTCTCTGAGAAAGGAAACACAGAGGGACCTGCAGGAAGGCGCTTGTCCCCTGGGACTGTCCCTAAAGGGAGAGAGCAGCTGGGGAGAAAGAGATTCCTAATGCAGGCGTGGGAGAAGAGAAACTCCAGGGAAGAAGCTTGGGAGGGGATAGGAAGAAAGCCCTGAGAGGCAGCACTCCATAACTGTGAGGAGGAATTCTGCAGAGACTGAAAGAGAGGTAGAGAGTCTGTGGAGGGTTGAACTTGGGAAGGTGGATGAGTATTCATTCCTTTGAGTTGGGCTATCATTACCCTGGAAGGGATGGGACTCTTAGTGTGACTTGACCGGAGCGCTCGTTATTACAAAGACCACTGAAGTCCAGATGATTGGGAAGGTAGAGAGGCTTCAATGCTGGGTCTCGTGGTAAGCCAGTTTTCTGTTCTGGCTGTCATATTCTTCCAAAGTATTGTCCTGTGTTGGGTTGTTTCCCTGGAAAGATGAATGTTGTTTCATTAAAAAAAAAAAAAAAGTCTTCCACTGAAATTTTGTAAAACGTTCCCTGGTAACAGTTCCATTGATGTTACATTTTGTAAAAGCTTTTTTTGGCCTTAAGCACTTGACCTCATCTCATTAAAGCAGCTTGACTGTATTACCAGTGATGGAAAGTGAATACAAAACAGTTATGTGAATGGACTGCTATCTACACATCTATGATGTTTTTGTTTTCTGTGTGCTGTGCTCTACCATGGAAACTTTACCTTTGTTCTTTCTTGGTGTACTTTTTCCCATTAGCTTAACATAAAAATCCGATTGACACTACACAGTATATGAAAATAAACCTCATAAAATGGCTGAAGCAAGTTTATTTTTAAAAAAAGTTGAACAAATCTTCATGGACTCTATTATTTACCCGACTCCACTGCGTACATGTACAACCTGTAAATGCACAATAACAGGTCCTTTGTGGAGGTGATGCATTACTGCTGTACTATGAATAACTTGCTTATCAGCCCGAAGTGATGAGTACAACAGCATAGATCTGTGAAGTCTCTTTCTGTCAGGTTGCACCTGTCTTGTGCATCGTCTTAACTCCAGTGCCATTCAGAGTGGCCAGATGGCTAGTTCTTTTAGTTGCCATAGCCTCTGTTGAAGATTCTATAATGCTTCAAGCATCACACAAGTCAATCGTCTAATGCCACAGATCTTGTGAGTGGCATAATATTTTCCAGGCATCTGATGTAGTTCACCTCTTCTTCTCATACATTTTCATCAGTAGAGCTGTCAGGCAGTACAGCAAGCAATTCTGACTATTAAGAAGGGGAAATAAGGTCATCCCATGACACATTTGATATGTAGTCTTTACACAGTCTGGTTTGCTTGTCATTAGGGAACAACAGAGAGACAAGGTGGGTGAGGTAATATCTTTTAAAAGACCAGGTTCTGTTACATTACCTCACCCACCTTGTCTCTCTAATCTCATGGGACCAACACGGCTACAACAACACTGCAAACAACAAGCAGGGAACCTGATATTTATGGGAACACCCCTTGATCTCTGTGGGTATGTCTACACTGCAATTAGACACCTGTGGCTGGCCTGTACCGGCTGACTCAAGCTTTGGGGCTTGGGTTAAGGGGCTGTTTAACTGAAATGTAGATGTTTGGCTTGGGCTGGAGAAGCCTGAGCCTAAACGTCTACACTGCAATTAAACAGGCCCTTAGCCTGAGTCAGCTGGCATGGGCCAGCCACAGGTATCTAATTGCAATATAGACATACCCCATAAGGCCTGCTCTACACTAACAGGTTAGGTTGACCCAGCTATATTGCTCAGGGGTATGAAAAATCCAAGCGCCTGAGGAACATATTTGAGCTGACCAAACCCCTGGTGAAGACAGCACTAGGTGGATGGAATAATTCTTCTCTTGACCTAGCTTCCAAGTCTTGGGGAGATGGATTAACTATAGTGACAGGAGAACCCCTGCCTGTTGGCGTAGGTAGTGTCTACACTACGGCAGGGCAGCTGAAGTGCTCCAGTTGTGCTGCTGTAGTGTTTCAAATGTAGACAAGCCCTAAGTTAAGTTCCTTTCTGAAACTGGTAAAGGAAATGGACCCATTAGGCAAGATGCAATTCTGAAAAGAACCCTCATCTGGTCACATTCTGTTTCTTCCCTGCCTCTGACCCATTTCCCTCCAGGGAAGAAGTGAGTGGGCTTAGTTCTATTAAGAAAGTAAAACCCTTCTAGAAATCCTGTGTTGCTCGGATTCTTTATGGCATTCAACATTCGTTTTCTGAAATGCAACACAATCATCCCTTTGGTGAAAGTTGCCCCCATGCAGACAGCAGCAAAAGGTCAATGCATCACTTCAATAGGACTTGAGTGGGAGGGAAGTCACAGAATGAATGCTGCCCTATGAGCATTTGCTTTGCCTGACTCAAATTGTTCAAACTGACCCCTGTGCACAGGGCTGGATTAACTTTGATGGAGCCCAGGGGTTTCTATAGTTTTGGGGCCACCTCTTTACATATTCAATGCTTCCGTCGACTGTTTCACCACCATCCATGCCTGATGCCAAACACCACGTTGTTAAAGCAGCTTGATTGTTTCAGAGCTGTTTTTTTACCTGTGCTATATCAATTGCAAAGTTGAATGAAAGTTCAAACAAACAAAACCCATTTTAATTTCGGCATGTAACTCATAGTAATGCATATAGTGATGCTGTGGCTTGAATGACCTAAAGCACGAGTATTGAGCTACATTTCTGGCTGGCTGGATAAGGCACTTGCCAAATCTTGGTTGGTCAAAGCGTTCTTTCTAGGGCCAAAGAACTCTCCAAGTGTTTGCTCTCCAGTGAGCCTGCCACAAGCCCGTGCTTTTCAAGAGTGGTGTGCTGGATTGTATTTCTTAATCTCAAAAGAAAAGGTTCAGTGTACTGGTAGACAATATTCCAATGAAATCTTGCAAACAAAGAATGATAAAATACACCACAGTGCTATTAAACTAGCACGCTATTAATATTAATTCTGGCAAAACTATGAAATTAGAAATAGAAGTTAAACTCACCAGAAATGAATGAGCATCCAATTACCCTTCCTTCTTGCTTGAAATTTTGAAACTCCCTTGCACCGTCTTTTTTTATTTTTGTAAAATTTTCCCAAGGAAAAGTACCGTGCAGCACGCAATCAGGTTCACTAATGTCAATTACAGATTGCTTCATGTCGCATAAGTGTCTGATTAAGCGCCTGATTAAAAGTCTACCATTATAAATCAAAGTGTATCAACACTCTCCAGCTCCAATGTGCTTAAATGTAAATGAAAAGTTTTGAAATGAAATACATTTCAGTTTATTTTCCCACTGTTTACCATCATGCCATGTATCTGCCTGCTAGCTCCAGCAACTGCGCAGCCCCCCCCCCGAGCTTCCAGCCCCCCCATCAGCTGTGCCCTCCCCACCCCAGTCTCACCTGCTCTTGCTGGGATTCTTCACCCCCCTCTCCCAGGCCTGGTAGGGCAGAGGAGGGCTGCAGCAGGGTCTCCCAACCCACTTCCATGCAGGAGGCGCAGCTTCCCCGAGTTCTTCAGCCTTTTCCCCCGGCGGGGTGCGGGGTGCTGCAAGGGAGGGAGTAGGGAGGAGCTGTCTCTGCTCACAGGAAGGGAGAAGGGAAGAGGGAGTGGAGCCATACTGAGCTGCAGGGCTCTGTCCTCTCCCTCTGCCTGTCTGTCCTGTAAGAATAGGCTAGGCTCCTGAGCAGAGGGAGAGAGAGCTTGGTGACTTCCTGAGCATGGCAACTGGCAAAAGACTGGATGCTACAGATATTTCTTGCCTTACTTGTTAAGGAAGAGGTGGTATCAGCTAAGTTACAACAGTGTTTGAGGGCTCAGTTTCCACACCCTCATGTTTTAAAAAAATCTCATCAGGTCAAATTACCTGCTGGCACAACTCCCCGGGCTTAAGTAGTGACAGGTTTCAGAGGGGCAGCCATGTTAGTCTGTATCAGCAAAAACAACGAGGAGTCCTTGTGGCACCTTAGAGACTAACAAATTTATTTGGGCATAAGCTTTCGTGGACTAGAACCCACTTCATCAGATGCATGGAGTGGAAAATATAGTAAGCAGGTATAAATATACAGCACATGAAAAGATGGGAGTTGCCGTACCAAGTTGGGTCAGTGCTAACAAGTCCAATTCAAATGTGGCCCATTCCCAACAGTTGACCAGAACTTGTGAGTATCAACAGAGGGAAAATTACCTTTTTTTTGTTTGTTTAAAGGTGCTGTAGTTCAGTACTGTCATGCCTGGGGACAGGGACTTTCAAAGGTGGCTAAGAGGGGTAGGCACCAGATTAATTAACGACATCTAAACATGCCAAAAAGGTTTCCAAAGGTAAGTCTTATGGAAAGATTTTAACCATTTTGTCTTCAGAGTTGCAAATTTTTGCTGTTCATCTAAGTTTGTCTCCTGGGCTAAAGTTGTTTCTCTAAGTGAAATGATTATAGAATTTAGCCAGGATTTATTTTTAATGACACTCAAAAAATATTTTTGCAGCGTCGTAGGGAGGCAGAGGAGTGTGCATAGAAATCACTCTTCTTCTTCCTTCTCAATGCCTTTCTTTCCTCCTGGAATTCAGATAATAGGCAACAGCCCTAGCTGGGTCAGCAGAGGAGAGCAGTCAAATTACCCCCACATACTGCAGTGCTGAAATAATTTCTGAAACCACTGGACAAAATCTGCTAGTGAAGCTAAGTTCTTTGGACTCACATCTGTCCCAAGTTACGGCGGGCTTGGGTGGGTTCTCTCCCCCCGCCCCCGATATCTCTGATTAGTTAATAATTCATTTGCTGTTGTGCGTTTGAGGAGATCAACTGCTCAAGAATCAAAAAGTTGATGAGGCTGCAGGCTCAATCACTCCATTGCTTGGGGGATATTAATCCTCCAATTTATTTTGCAAGCAAACCCAAGCAAGTCTGTCATCCTCACATTAAAACAACAGAACCATCCTTATTCTTGTCTATAAAGCTAGTCTAAAATTTCACTGTTGCTTTCTTCCATTGTCTATTATTTAAAAACTCCGTGGTGGATCAGCTCCTCCTGTGGGAGAGTCTCAGCTTAGTCAGCTCACCAGTGATCATGTCTTGTAGGTTGCTAATGCAGTGTAGTGACCAGTCTCTTTGCAGGTGGGAACAGATTTTCAAAAGAGCTCAGTATCTAATCTGAAAATCTGGTCCTTAATGACGGAGAAACTCTCTAATGTTCAATATGGATCGATAGTGTGGATTGCCATGGTAATGTTGTCTAATAGTTAGGGCACAGAAGTGGGAACCAGCACTCCTGGATTTTTTTCCTGGCTTTTGTCAATGACTAGGGGTAGGACCTTGGAGAAATCACTCAACCTTTCAATTTCAATGTACAATAGTAACAAGGAGTCTGGTGGCACCTGTTAAGTCTTTAAGGTGCCTCCGGGCTCCTTGTTGTTTTTGTGGATGCAGACTAACACAGCTACCCCATGAAACTTAATGTACAATAGTGATACTTCTCAGTACCTTCTTCACAGGCGGCTGGTGAGGCTTAATTCATGTTCCAAACTACTCTGAGATTCTTGAAGACAGAAAAGAAAAAGGTGTCAGATTAATCCCAGAGCCAACTCCTATAAATACTGTGAAGACATTGCGGTCGGTACTGTATTTGCCCTGGCAAGCAAACCAGCATAACTACAATGCTGCTGAAAAACAATAACACTACCCCAAAATTCCCTTACATCCTCCTATATCCCTAGATGGAGATAAAAAGAAGAAATCCTGGATAAACTGAGGAAAATGAAGTCACAGTTGAAGGGGGGAATTCGGTTTCCAGACTCGAGTAGCTTCTTGGGGCTCAATAACATTTAACTTGCAATGTTAACACAGACTGGAGCTGTCACATGTAGAGTATAGCCCCTCCCCACAAACCTATCAACCTGTGAGGGGATTAGAGGTGTTACTGCTTATCCTGCCCTGGTTCTTAAGTGGAATGTCCGGCCTCTTGTCCTGCCAATTCCCGGTTCCACAGGCAGCACAATGAATATTGAAATGCTGGTGTCACTCCCTATTTCTAAGAGGGATGACAGGAAGCCAGGTGTGAGCACTGGGGCTTTGGTAACGCGCACAAAGGAGCAGGAATGATATGCTATCTACGGCAGGCTATGATTAAATAGTCTGAATAGAGAAGGAAAGTTTTTTAGAGTTTATTTACTCATCTAGTGCAGCTAGGGCACCCTGTGTCTGCAAGTTTGTCAACTCCCACAAGCTAAGTGCTTTCCCCCAATATACTATAACTGGGGCTTTGCCTCACTTTCCTTGGCCATATTCCAGCTATGGCAATTGCATTCTGCCTCTCTAATTTTCCCCCACCATTTTTAAGTGGGCAGAGTATTCTTTGCATTCTGTCTTGCATTGTTGTGAAGTGCTGCTAAACTATGTTCTATGCCAGAAGTGGTTGCCCTTCAGAAGTGTGTAACATTATTCCTGTTTGTAAAGCATGCTGGGATCCTTCAGAATGAAAGCTGCTGTGTAAATGTAAATTATAAGTAATTATTGTCTCAAGAATTCATTCAAGTGCCAGCAATATGCGGATGATGCACAGCTCTACGTATCTTTCACATACTACACCACAACTCCCACCGAGATGGCCCTGTACTTGGATGAGATTGTCTGTGACCATAATATGTGTGATTGTGCCTAGTGGGCAGAGCAGGAGCTAGGAGATGGAGCTCAAGGTCAGAACCAGAGTCAGAGGCACTGTTCCCTCTCAGTTGTGCACGCGCACACAGATCCTAAACCCTGTGCACACGGCGAAACACCGCGTGCACAACAATTTGCACAGAAGAAATTTTTTGCGCGCACGGCCTGTCAGAAATTAGAGGGAACATTGGTCAGAGGCCAGATGGCAGAGCTGAAGTCAGAGCTCAGGAATTGGAGTCTAGGGTGGGAATTGAGTTACCTAGAGTGAGGTGAGGCGAGGCGAGGCAAGGAAGGAGCAGGGCAGGGTCCAAGGCCGGAGCAGAGCTGGGAACAAGGCAGGAGCAGGAGCTATCACAGCCTTGGGCAAATGCTTTGAGCATACCCTGAGCTGCTGCTGCTGCTGCTTCTTTTTTATGGCAAAGCAAACTCACTTGCTGAGTCTTTGATGGCCAAGCACTGGACACCAAAGATAATTCAAGAATTAAAGGCATTTCACCTTTCCCAGTATTCCTAAAGAATTTCAAAATTTTCTTATAGACTCCCATTTTCCTGGTGCTCTTACTAGGTGTTTCAGTGAACATTTTGATACTTTAAGGCCTCAGTTTTTCATATAAATACCATCTTTTGATGGTGCACTCTCTTTTTCCTGGACCTTGCGCATGCCACATAATCCATCTTTATGTTTAATTAGAAACAAATGACTGACTAATCCACAATGGCCAGTTACAATTCTAAATGGAGCCACTTCATTCTGTCTCTCACGGTCTTGATGTATATCAGCATTTTCAATTCTTGGGCATATTTCATGGAATCTTTTCCCCTTTGTTTCTTTTGCCCATAATTTCTTCCATACCTCTCATTTTTAATTAGATTTTTAAACTCCAGTTTACTTTAAGGGATCTCTGAATCAACGTGCTTGTTTTTAACAGCATTTTTTGCCATTTTGTATTCCAGCTCATTGCTCCGTACCCCTGCATGTGCTGGGATACCTGATGACACCCAACTGTGTCAATTCTATTGTTAACAGAAATGATATATTTCATGTAATAATACTGTTTTCTGAAGACGTTTCTAATCACCAGTAGTCCAGATAAGGAATCAAATAGGATGACCACGGATGACTGCGCACACATCTATGACACAATTTAATGCCAGCATTATCCCTGCTATTTCAGCCATCAAAACAGCTACAAAATTTGACAGTCTTACAGCTTTTTTGCTTCCCAGTGTGGGAAGGCAGAGTGCTGTTCCCCCTCCTCCTATTCTTACATCATTATATGTAAGAGCCATCAGTATATATTTGACAGTAGCATCCCCACTTGTCACAAACGTATTGATTTGCTATATCTTAAGAACATAAGAATGGCCATACTGGGTCAGACCAAAGATCCATCTAGCTCTGTGTCCTGTCTTCTGACAGTGGCCAATACCAGGTGCCCCAGAGGGAATGAACAGAACAGGTAATCATCAGGCGATCCATCTCCTGGTTGTCACCCATTCTCAGCTTCTGGCAAACAGGGGCTAGCAACACCATCCCTGCCTGTCCTGGCTAACAGTCTTTGATGGACCTATCCCCTATGAACTTATCTAGTTCTTTTTTGAATCCTGATATAGTTTTGGCCTTCATAACATCCTCTAGCAAGGAGTTCCACAGCTTGACTGTGCATTGTGTGGGGAAAAAATACTTCCTTTTGTTTGTTTTTAAACCTGCTGCCTATTAATTTTATTTGGTGACCCCTAGTTCTTGTGTTATGAGAGAGAGAGTAAATAACACTTCCTTATTTACTTTCTCCACAGCAGTCATGATTTTATAGACCTGTACCATATCCCCTCTTAATTGTCTCTTTTCCAAGCTGAAAAGTCCCAGTTTTATTAATCTCTCCTCATATGGCAGCCATTTCATACCCCTAATAATTTTTGTTGCCCTTTTCTGAACCTTTTCCAATTCCAATATATCTTTTTTGAGATGGGGTGACCACATCTGCATGCAGTATTGAAGATGTGGGCGTAGCATACATTTATATAGAAGCAATATGATATTTTCTGTCTTGTTATCGATCCCTTTCTTAATGATTCCCAATACTCTGATCGCTTTTTTGACTGCCGCTGCATATTGAGCGGATGTTTTCAGAGGTCTATCCACAATGACTCCAAGATCTCTTTCTTGAGTGGTAACAGCTAATTTGGACCCCATCATGTTATATGTATAGTTGGATTATATTTTCCAATGTGCATTACTTTGCATTTATCAACATTGAATTTCATCTGCCATTTTGTTGCCCAGTCACCCAGTTTTGTGAGACCCCTTTGTAGCTCTTCACAGTCTGCTTGGGACTTAACTATCTTGAGTAGTTTTGTATAATCTGCAAATTTTGCCACCTCACTGTTTACCTCTTTTTCCATTTCATTTATGAATAAGTTGAATAGGACTGGTCTCAGTACAGACCCTTGGGGGATACCACTATTTACCTCCATTCTGAAAACTGACCACTTATTCCTACCCTTTGTTTCCTATCTTTTGACCAGTTACCAATCCATGAGAGGACCTTCCCTCTTAACCCATGACTGCTTACTTTGCTTAAGAGCCTTTGGTGAGGGACCTTGTCAAATGCTTTCTGAAAATCTAAGTACACTATATCCACTGGATCACCCTGGTCCACACGCATGTTGACCCCCCTCAAAAAATTCTAGTAGATTGGTAAGGCATAATTTCCCTTTACAAAAATCATGTTGACTTTCCCCCAACAAATTATGTCCATCTATGTGTCTGACAATTTTGTTCTTTACGATATTTTCAACCAGTTTGCCTGGTATTGAAGTCAGGCTTATTAGCCTGTAATTTCCAGGATCATCTCTGGAGCCCTTTTTAGAAATTGGCATCACATTAGCTATCCTCCAGTCATTTGGTACAGAAGCTGATTTAAATGATAGGTTACAGACTACAGTTAGTAGTTCTGCAATTTCACCTCTGAGTTCCTTCAGAACTCTTTGGTGAATACCATCTGATCCTGGTGATTTATTACTGTTTAGTTTATCAACTTGTTCCAAAACCTCCTCTAATGACGCCTCAATCTGGGACAGTACCTCAGATTTGTCACCTAAAAAGAGTGGCTCGGGTTTGGGAATGTCCCTCACATCCTCAACAGTGAAGACCGATGCAAAGAATTCATTTAGTTTCTCTGCAATGGCCTTATCGTCCTTGCGTGCTCCTTTAGCATCTCGATCGTCCAGTGGCTCCACTGGTTGTTTAGCAGGCTTCCTGCTTCTGATGTACTTTTAAAAAAAATTTGCTGTTACTTTTTGAGTCTTTGGCTAACTGTTCTTCAAATTCTTTTTTGGCCTTCCTAATTATATTTTTATACTGCATTACCAGAGTTTATGCTCCTTTCTATTTTCCTCACTAGGATTTAACTTCCACTTTTTAAAGGATGCCTTTTTGTCTCTCACGGCTTCTTTTACTTTGTTGTTTAGCCACGGTGGCATGTTTTGGGGTCTCTTACTATGTTTTTAAATTTGGGGTGTACATTTAAGTTGAGCCTCTATTATGGTGTCTTTAAAAAGTTTATATGCATCTTGCAGGGATTTCACTTTTGGCACTGTACCTTTTAATTTCTGTTTAACTAACAATATCTTTATACAATCCCACATCTACCTCAGGAGGTATAATATTCCAATTATAATGCGTTTTCCCAAAGCTATAGATTTTAATCTCTTTTAGATCTTTCTTTTCACAAAGATCCTTTGTCTGTGCTTTAACCCTACTAAAACAAGGCATTTTTAGTTTTTGCCCTACATGTCAAATACTTTGCATTCATTGTATATTAGCTTAGTGTTGCCATCTTCATGCTTTCCTATGACTTTAGCCCAAAAGGTTAAGTCTGAAAGCTTCAGCTTTACAGTAATGGGCATTTCCCCAGCAGCCATCTGGTGTGATGAAGGCACCACATACAGTTTGCAGCACCTGGTCTTGGATCAGCCAACTACTGAACAGCTGCTGCTGCTGCTGGGCTTAAAGGGTGGTCTGCTGACTCTTCCAACCAATCGCGTGGTGTAGCCATGCAGGCCACCTACTACAGGGCAGCTGCACTTGTTAGGTTGTCCAGAGACTGGCTCTGCTGCAGGACCTGGTTCCTGACAGAGATCAGCTCAAGTATGAAGAATAGCTGGCTGAAGCTGAGCAAGACAGAGTTGAGGCTGGTGGACAGAGGAAAGTACTTTGGAGAGTTTTCAGCTATGATGCAGCCTCCTTTGCATATCTTCAATTGATCAATTTGATCAATTGATCAATTTGATCAATATTCTCGGAATATTATTGGTTCCTCACTGCTCCCTTAGCATCATCCATAATAATGCTTTCTAGCATCTCCGGGTGCCTAGGAGACTGTCCCATCACTGCAGATGATGACATGACCTGAGTTATTCATGCCTCCATCACCTCTCAGCAGGACTACAGAAATGTGATATACCTGGGCATGAAGTCTTCAGCACTGAAGAACCTCCAGACATGCTGTAGCATGTCTCTTCAGCAACAGAGGCTACCGTGAGCACATCAAACCCACCCTCTACACTGTACACTGGCTTCCCATAAACTATTGAGTCAAATTGAAAATCTCGGTCCTTCTCTTCAAAGAGCTCCATGGTCTAGGCCCGGGATATCTAAAAGGCCATCTCAAGCTCCAGGACGAAGACCAGGGATGAAAATACTGCTCCTCAGTGTAACTCCCAGCAATAAGAGTCACACGAGTCTGCATGGGAGACAGAACTTTCCCAGGAGCCAGTGTGAGACTGTGGAAAGAACTTGAGGACCAGAAATTGAGGACCATCACAAAACTCACCACCTTCCTCTATAAGGGCAAGGCATATTTTTGACCCTGCCTCCGCTAATGTAAAAATATATCAACAGATCTATTTATTTTTTACAAAACCCTCACAAAACAAGACACTCCTCTGCACATGCTTTTCCCTCTGGGGAGAGGATGAGAGAACAAACACATGAAAGTTGCTTAGTCATGTTGCTTAAAGCACTCCTGGAAGATGCTCAGAAACGGCAGTGAGCACGGTATAAGAACCTATACAGAACAGAACATTCTAATTGGCCATATAACTTGTGCTCATATAAACATGTGTCCACATAACTTGTTTAAGATCTTAGGTCAAGATTTTAAAAAAATTCATGCCTAAAGTTAGGCTCCTAAATCCATCTTTAGGCATCTTAATAAGTGGCCCAATTTCCGAAGGCGCTGAGCTGTGCACCCAGCAGTATTCATAGGAAACAACAGAAACTGAAAAGTGTTCAGCATTTTTGAAAATTACACCACTCATTTAGGTGCCTAAAGATGGATTTAGAAGCCTAATTAAATTTTTGAAACTCTATGCTATAATCCATGTCTGGTAAGGAGTCTGGTACTGTGGGAGTATGGGAATAGATAAAAGCTACAGAGCTTTACCTGAGGATAAATGTACTACAGGAGTGCAGTTTAGCTATGGCTAATTAGGTAGCAGGTGAACATAGGAAGCACAGAGTATGTTTACAAAGGACAGAGCAAATGATAAACAATGTAACAGGCAATGGAATATGTCTCTTGGAAAGCGTCTTTGTTGCAAATGAACAATGTGAAACTAAAACAAGGCTATTTTTCAGAATTGGACATATGGTGATTGATAAAGAATGATGAAATGAAAAATATAGAAAAGTGATGTTGAAAAAAAAATGTTTCTGAAATAGAATGGTTTTGAAAGATTCCTGTATCTGACCTTTTAAGGAAATTTACAAAATAATGCCTTTTGGCTTGAATCATTCAGAACTATGATATGTCCACTGTCTGTGCTAGCTCAACTCACTTGCTTGAAAAATTTCCAACCTTCTAACAAGTAGTTCTAACTGGAGCTGGTTGAATAGAGTAAAAACCTGTTCGCAAGCAATTCACTGATTTACAAATGGGGCCATTTATTATACAGTTCTTGCAAAGATGCATGCAACAGAAGTTTTGTTTGCCTTATGCAAATGTTAACAAACAATGAATTTTGTACCCATAGAACTACATTTGCATTGGGATTAAATGAAATGCTGCTTGTATGGATGCAGAAGTAGTTTTGCAAATGTGAGGTCATTCAATTAAGGAACAGAAATATTATTATGTGACTGTACTGACGTGCCACAAACTTTGTATTAATATATGATAATCAGCTAAATACTTGCAATGGATGAAATTCGCCATGGTGTAGAGGGCCAGCACAAAGTCTATGTACCACTTAAAGTGTGCTCTCACAAAATATTGAGGAATTAAAAACCCTATTATTTAAATTAGCAATGGTTTTCTTTTGAAATGTCACGAGAGAGTTTTTTGGCCATTTTGATCAGCCCTACAGACTAATAATAGCTAACCCCAGATCTCTTCTGTTCATATGAATCTTTGTATTCTGGGCCCCAATTCCTGCTTTCTGAACAAGCCAGAGAACAGAAGTGACAGCAGATCCCAAAGAAGCACAATTTTCTTTTGTTCCATCTTCAGTATAACTGTCTTGCAATGCCACACAGTCATGGCAATGGCAATGCCAGAATAAAAAGGTGTGGGAGTAGATGGGAATCGAGGCAAGGAGAAGCAATGGAGGCTTGGTGACAGCAAGTGCTAGCATGGATAATTGGTAGCATAGGACAGGTGGGTTCAGAGCCGCATTTCAAAAGCTGGTGGTGAGGCAAAGAGAGGAGTTTATAGCCTCCCAGAACACTGGAGGAGCAGCAGCTGTCACTTCCACCACATACTTTGTCCAAGATTTCCCTTAAAAACCAAGTTAATTAACTTAAGGACATAAAAAAATTTTTTTTTCACTTTTAAAGAAGCCTTTTGTCATCTCTGTATGGCTGAAAACATCTGCGGGTAGCACTGAGCCTGTGAAATCTCTAGTGAAAATAAAGTGGCACACTGTTAAACATGGCTATTAAACTGTTTTCTCAGGAGCTGTTTTTGATTCATGTGGAATAGATTAAAAGTCTGTTTCTAATCCCACAAGATTTCCCACGGAGTATAATTATACATGAAACAGAATAAGAAATGCGGGCCAACAATTACTTTAATTAGACTGTGGTTACTGAAGCTGTCAGCATGACTAGCCCCACAAAGAACTAAGAGGGAAGAACTGGATAATGGAGTTGTTGATAAATGTTCGTACTGCAGAGGAATTAATTATCTGTGTAAATAAATAATGGGCTGAAGAAATCACAATCAGCTGATAGGGTTTTGCCCTTCATCACTGATGACATACTAACTGCCTGATGGACCATTTTGCTGCTTTAGCTCCTCAAGGGCTAGCTTGAACTGCTCCAAACTTTTCACTAGGGCTGGCCGGACAACAAGAATTCCACTTCATTAAAGAAATGCAAGGATTCAGCATTGGTTTTTGTTCTACATTACAACAAAAACTAGACCTAGTGACATTTTTCATGAGAAGAAACAAGAGCTACCCACCCCAGAATAACAACTGTCCTGGTGGTTTGGATGCTCCCCTAGGATGTGGGAGACTTGGGTTCAGTCTCTGCTGTACATCACAGAGAAGAGAGACTTAGACCTTGATCTCCTACGTGAGCATCCTAACCAGCAGACGGCTGACTATTCTAGGGTGAGAAGTAGTCTCTTTCTCTTCTTCCCTCCCAGATATTCTTTCGTGGCCTGAGCCACCTTTTCAGTGAATTGTAATTATGTGGCAAAAAAAATGTTTAGTTGAAAAATTCCTGATCAGCTTTACTTTCCCACCTGGGCAGTTTTTTGAGGCCTGGGACTCAGACAAAGCTGAAGTCAGCTGGCAAAATTAGCTGGATACTGCTACCATCCTTTCCTCTGCTAGTCATTTCCCTTTAGTAAGCTAAATATTGAGGCATCAGGGTCCACAAATGTGGGGGCAGTTATGAACTTTACACCACTGGCCAATGGTATAGAATTGCACCACCCGATGTACTATGAAGACTTCTTATGCCTTCCTCTGAAGAATGCAGCATTGGCTTCTATCAGAGAGACATTGGAAGAGACCGCCCTTTGTTTGGTTCCAATATGGCAGTTCCTAGGTTCTTATATTCTGCGTATCATATGTACCATTATAGTGATGCCAAGAGTGGCTCAACATGTAGAGGATGGGAGCTTGTACGCAGGAAGTTCTGAGGCCACTGCAGCTGTGGAGGACTGGGTGATTCAGGTAACTGGCAATGGTATTTGGAGTCTCTCATCTCTAGATTGCTGATTCAAACCTATTCCAGGCCAACAGCAACTGAAATTCATTACCAGCTAACAATAGTGCTTGTCAGCCTTGTGAAATGAGTTTAGTGGTCTCAGTCCAGTTGCTAGTGGCCAGGGGTGCATGGGACAAAAAGCCAGAGTTACGATGGTCATGGACTGAAGGAGCCATGAAGATCCTCTTAATTTTCCTCCTTACTGCTAAAGGTGGTCCCTCCCGGTTCGGGACAGCTCATTGGTTAGGGTGCTACCTTGGGACTTGGGAGACCTGGCTTTGAGTCCCGGCTGTGCCACAGACTTCCTGTATGATCTTTGGCAAGTGACTTACTCTGTGCTTCAGGTCCCCATCTAAAAAATGGGACGAAGTAAGTACTTTCCTATGTCAGAGGGGATTTGTGAAGTTAAAATCCAGGTTAGGGATGAAGCATACTGGTGTGGGGAAAGGTTATACTGGTCCTGCCACTGTTCTGTACATGCGTAGTGTTATGGACTTCCCTACTGTTAGCTGGGTGGCAGGTGGGTATGGTTGGAGAGAGAGCCTGGGGGAAGGGGAAGAGAAACAAATTGTCCTTTTGATGTGTTGTGCTGCTTGTCTCCAGCTCCTGGGAAGGCAGATGCTGCTCTGTGAGGGTTCTGGCTGCAGCGAAGTTTGTTGGAATTTTAGAAAAATATGGTCTTGCCTCATTCCTTTGGGAACAACAAGAGATTTCAGTCTCCCAGGGTTTGAATAAGCCATCACTTTTCACCACTACTTAACTCACACAAGATGAATTCAAACTGGAACAGGTGCAGAGGAGACCTGGTATGGTGATCAGGGGACTGGAGGGTCTATCTTATGGGAGGAGACTGGAAGTGCTTGGCTTGTTTAGTCTAGCAAAAAGAAGGCCGAGAGGGGACATGATTGTTCCCTATAAATACAGTGGGGAAAGAGGGGTAAATACCTGGGAGAGTGAAGAGCTATTTAAGCTAAAGGATGATGTTGGCACAAGAACAAACTGATATAACCATCCATGAACAAATTCAATCTGATAATTAGAAAAAGGTTTTTAACCATTAGATGGGTAAGGTTCTGGAACAGCCTCCCAATTGGCGTTTCAGGAGCAAACAACTTAATTACTTTTCAGAGAGAGCTGGACAAATTTGTGAGTGCAATTGTATGACAGGCTTGCTTGTGATGGCAGGGAGCAGGGCTCATCAGCCCTGGGGCTCACTTCAGGTTTATGTCTTACGTTCCTAAAAGCTCATGCTTCAGGATTTCAGCCAGCCACCTTCAGGGGTTAGGAAGGGGTCATCACCACAAGGTATTCTGGGAGGGTTGTTTTAATCTCCTTCCTCTGAAACATCAGGGATGAACACAGCTGGAGATGGGACATTGGATGGGGGGCCTAGCTCTCTGAGGTGGCACCAAGTGTTTTCTCTCTGAGGTGTTTAGCTTGCCTGCTTCTTGCTCACATGCTCAGAATCGAGCTGATTGCCATATGTGGGGTTGGGAAGGGATTTTCTCTCTGGTCAGATTGGCAGGGACCTTGGAGGGTTTTCACATTCCTCAGCGGCAAGGGATGCAGGATTATCTGGGTATGTCTCGCTTAATCATTTCCTTGCAGGTGCAGGGGCCTTGGGCACTGGTGCATCTTGGTTCCTCCTATTCTCTGCCTGTGGCACATAATAGTCTAGTTTCCTGTGGGCTGTAAATCTTTGGTCTAATTTGGGATGCTGGGTTTCGTGTGTGGGTGTTGGGTGGTGTTGGTGGTCAGACTAGATGATCTGATGGTCCCTTCGGGCCTTAAACTCTATGACTGTATGACTCAAAGAGCAGTAAAGACAGTAGTGCCATCTTCAGCAGTGAGTGTTGTTGTCATTAGGCCACTAGTACTTTCAACAGATTTTTATGTCCCTGTAATATTCTAAGGTATTAGTATTGGCTCTTTGCAGAAGGAGAGAATTCTATAAGAGAGAGAGCTTTCTATGGAGGATTCTGAGCTGTAACCCTTGTTGGAGCGTTCTCCAGTTTGGGGCTCAGTCTTGGCACTGAGGACAAAGCAGTTTCCACTTCTCCAAATATCTGGGATGGGAATTCAATTCTATGGATTCTAGAATCTAGATATTTGCTTCTGAATGTAACTGTCTGACTTACTCACAGTTCACAGTTTCAGTCAATGGAAAGAGAAGCTCCTGAATGGAAAAAAACCTCTTCCTCTTTAACGCGTACTCAATCTGCATTGCTAGGCAAGAATGAACCACTGCAGAGAGGCTTTAGGACATATGGAGAAGGATACAGCTATTCAGAAGAAGGGAGAGGCATTTCCTGACACTGGAGCAATTGGCGAACTGGCAGAAATTACTAATATTGCTTCCACAGTCAGAAAATGCTGCTGGGACTGGTGTTTTCTCTGCTCACCTCCCCGGGACTTGGTCTAGTAATTGCATGTATGTGCATTTAATGTGACTTTTCAAGGAGTTTTTGACTCTGGTGGTAGCACTCTCTCTCTTCTGTCCGGAGATGGTAAGAGTCCTGATGCCTAGATGGAGATGGGCTCAGTATTAAGAGGAAGAGCTACCAACGTGATTGAACACTGGCAGGCTGTCTACATAGTACTGACTAGCTGCTTCCAAAGAATCCCATCAATGAGTGTGGATTGGATTCTTAAGTCACTTGATTGTTCTGAAGTCCTGTTCTGAGGAGCTAACCAAAAAATTACAGGCCCCTGTGTCTTCTGGCTCTCAAACGAACAACCACCAAATCTTAATCATCTCCCTCTCCCAGCTCTTAAAAGGTCAAATGACAAATTTCTTCATGTACAGCCACTGTCTCTATAGCCTTTGTTTAGGATGCCGGGTCCTAGGTGGTTGTTTTCTCTAAGGGAATAGGAGTTCATTGGTTCCCCTCCCTTTCCCCCTGCAATGATGACCAGCCAGTTCATCAGAATGGCCATACTGGATCATCTAGTTCAGTATCCTGTCTCTGACAGTGGCCAGTACTTGATGCTTCAGAGGAAGGTGTCAGAACCCTGCAGTAGTAGCTGTGGGGTAATCCTGATCCCCACAGTAGGTCTCATCCTGATCTCTAATAGTTAGAGATTGGCTTAGGACCTGAAGCATGAGGTTTAATATCCCTTCCACAAATAACTGGATATTCTTGTTCACATTCCCCATCACAACCATTAAGTAGCACTGCTAGCCACATCACTGCATTTCCAATTTTTTTTTTTTAATCACTGTGACATTGGTGCTGGTACTTTGAGGCTGTCTGAGAGCAGGCAGGAGATGCAGCCACTGGCCAAGCTGTCTGAAGGGACTTCACCATGAAGCTTTATCTGCAGTATGTCTGTGCCCATGCACAAGACTTTCCATCCCCTAAATCAGTGTTTCCAAAGCTGGCAAGGGCTTGAGGGCATGCACTAGACTAGACTAATCCAGGAGGAGAGATTCAGAGCATGTCGGGAACAATAATGGCAGGGAAAATCAACTCCCCCACCCCGAACTGCAGACCTGCCTTTTGCATCTGAGAGGCCAAAAAGATGGAAGTTTCTTGAAAGCCACTTCCTTCCTTCCCTGCTCCCATCATGGTCTTTGCACATTTGGCCAGAGTAACAGCTCTTTGTGTCACGAGCTGTTCATTGACCCACGCGTCTCTTCTCTCACAGCACTCAGCTTGGCCACCAACCGCAGCTGGCTCACCCTATGGGGATACTAATGGGCAGGGCCGGCTCCAGGCCCCAGTGTTCCAAGCAGGTGCTCAGGGCGGCAGTCAGAAAGGGGCGGCCGTTCCTCCAGCCACGGCGGCAAATTGGTGGCAGCTTCTCCCCTTTGCCGTCCGCAGAGGAAGTTTTTTTCACTGCTTGGGACTGCAAAACCTGTAGAGCCGGCCCTGCTAATGGGCATCTGTCTTGAGCAACAGGGAGTCTTCGGGGAGGGAGGATGGGAAAGAAGCAAAAAAACCCCCCCAAACAAACAACAACCCAGAACGAAAGGAAAAAAAAAAAAGAAATCAAAGAAAAGGAAAAAGGACAGCGAGCAAAAATGCAATAAGACGAAGAGAGAGCTGCAGAGACGCTGACAACAGTGCCAGGGCCTGGTGTGAGTGGAAGCCAAGGGGGGTCGTCAATCCACCAGTCCGCTGCAGGGGGGACTCTGAAAAAGTTTGGGAACCACTGCCCTACTTGGAAAGAAGGGTGTACTATGCAAGGGTGACTGTAAATCCAGTGACTTACCGGTACTCTAGGGCCAGCTCTGGCCCCCAGAAGGGGCGGGGCCTAGGGCGGAAGAGGCGGGGCTGAGGTGGTCCGAGCCAGCCCCAGCCCACCCTGTAAGGTAAGTGCACCCCCCCACACACACCGGGGTAGCAGCAGCAGCCCGGGGCTCCGGGGGCTATTTAAAGGGCCCGGGGCTCCCCTCTTCTACCGCCCTGGCCCTTTAAATAGCCGCTGGAGCCCTGGGGAAGTGGCGGGGCTCCTGCGGCTATTTAAAGGACCAGGGCGGCAGAGGCAGCTGGAGCCCCGACCCTTTAAATAGCCCCTGGAGCCCCCACTACCCCAGGGCTCTGGGGGCTATTTAAAGGGCCCGCGGCTTCCCTGCTTCTACCACCCCGGCCTTTTAAATAGCCACCGGAGCCCTGGAGTAGCGGCGGTGGGGCTCTAGCAGCTATTTAAAGGGCCCGGGCGGTAGAAGCAGGGGAGCCCCAGGCCCTTTAAGTAGCTGCCGGAGCCCTGCAGCCGCTACCCCAGGGCTCCAGCAGCGGGGCTCTGGAGGTAATTTAAAGGGCCTGGGGCTCCAGCCACTGCTGGGAGCCCCAGGCCCTTTAAATTGCCCCCTGGGGATGCCGGGATGCCCCAGTACGGTGCACCGGCTCTTACCGGTATGCCATACCTGGGCGTACCCGCTTACTTTCACCTCTGGTACTATGTTTCCAACAACCATGATTCATAGGAGGCAGAGCAGCAGCAAATGAAGGGCAAAGGATTTGGGTTCAGCTCCAGCTTTTGTGAGCCCTTAATGTTCTTAAACGATAAAGAAGAATGCACTCAGCTTTCACACTTCTGTAGCATGGGAGGGCTTGCAATGGGACAGTGAGAAAAAACAAAGGAGGAAAATGCCAGAAAACGTGAAGAAACAAGACAAAATAAGCTTGACTTCCAGGTAGATCTGTAGCAGCCAAATGAAAAATATATATATATATATATATATATATATATATATATATATATATATATTTGCTGTTTGTCCTCTCCCTTGCTCAGGTACAATCGTAAAGCTTTCAAATTTCATTCACCCTGCAAGGGATTCCTGCCCTGCAGAATGAATTCCATTGAACAACAATGAGCTCCTGTAACTCGGAGCCTCCCTCCCTACAGGCCAGGTGGGATTTCTGAGGCTCCAGGACTGAATTCAGAAGAAGACATAGGTCACTCCTATTACTTGGGAGCCACATGCTGCCCGGAGATATTTTAATTCTTCAGACAGTCTTTAAATTTTTAACATCTTTTTAAAGTGTTTCACCAGGCAATATCCAAATAAGCCTTGGTGATTAGCAAAGATGCTCTACCAGACCCAGAGCTGGGTCTTGTGAATTATTCAGCGCTTAAGTTCAGCGAGACTGTTAACTCCAGCATTTGTCATTTACAGCTCGTGCTTTGTAAATGTGCGAAGGGAGAGAAACGGCTCATTTGTCCTGACCCAGCCATTTGGGATAATGACTCCGATTTCCTCTTTACTATGAATCCCGCAGTATTTATTTCTACCTCTCATGTGCTTTTCATGGTCAATCAGCAGTTTCAAAACACATCCCCCTCCTGTCCTGCTAACCCAGCCTTCTCTGTGGCATGGGTATAGGTTGATGGAATTTGCAAAAGCTCCTGCTTGGAGAAAGATGCTAAGGGAAAAGCTGATTCATTTAGCTCAGCACAGCAGGCTCAAAGATCAAAAGTTAAGATGCAGTCTCACCACTAATAAGCTGTGAAACACACTTGTCAAACAATAACATTTTTCATTTAGCCCCTTCAGTGCTGGAAGAATACTGTGATGGGAGGGGGGCAGGGGGAGAGGAATGGTAACTATGTCAATGGAGTAATGCACGTGAATGCTGCAAAATTCATCCACTTGTGCAAGCTTGTACAGCTGCAAAAACCATAAAGAAGCAGTCAGGACACAGCCCCTGTGTGCTGAGTGTGTTGTGAACTTGGTGGGCTGTGAGTGGGCATAAGTGGCCTTGAGGGAGAAAGGGAGTTGGAATGAGGTTGTCCTTGTATCTTCCAGAGGAACGCCAGACAACAGAGTAGCAGATACCTAAGTCCCTGATTTATGAGCACAGTTTTAAACCTACAAAAATTGAGGCCCAGTTGAGGCTGGGCCGCACATCTGTCCCTTTTTGTGTAATCCAGGACATTGCCACAGGCAGGACAAAAGCAAGGTAATGCACACTGGAAGGAACAAATTGAGCTACTCGTGCCCATTGCTGGTGTCTAAATTAACTGCAATTAGTCAGGAAAAGGACCTGGGCATCAATGTACACAGCCCAATGGAAACTTCTGCTCCTTGCCTAACACAGTCTGGAAGCAAACAAAATGGTCAAGATTCATAGGGATTTGAGATTGAAAATATCATCAAACTATTGTATAAACCGAAGGTACTCCCTTACCTGTGATACTGGCCACTGAGAGTGTAGACTTAGTCTAAATTTAGGCACTTATTATCATAAATTGTAGCCTTAGATTTTTTGTTTTGTTTTAATTGCTGAGACAAAATGAGGGAGGAAGGAGACGAAAAGGGTCAATATTAACATATGTTAAAGGATGTGTTGTAGAACTGTTGTTGAAAGAAATGGTTTGGCCTAAAAACTGGGTTTCAAGGCATCTGGTGAGATTATAGCATTGTTGTGATTACATGCCAGAACTTTCTGAAGATGAGAGTGAATGTCAATATTTGAAGTGCTGGAAGCTTAGTTTTGCATGGACACTCATAATGGATGTTCTTGGATACTCCCATTTGGATCATTCCTCCCTGGAACTTTGTCAACTTAATTAAGAATTCTTGTTGCCATCCTAGTCATCATCACCATATTCTGGGATGCAGGGTTTTTCCATCGTAACATTGGGCCATTTTGCTGATCTTCAGAGATTCTTCCCAGATGAGGAGAAAGAAGATGAGTCCGGCTCCTCCATGACTGTGTCCTATGCCACACTTGAGATGGGAACCTAAGGTTCCTGCTATGCCCCTACCAGTCTGTCAATATCCACCCTCACTTGAGAAGGCAACTGAAAAGTGCCGGCATCCTGAAGCTTCACTGTTGGGTCTTCTCAGCAATGCACCACTCTTCTAATGCCCAGGTGGAGATGGAGGTTGCTGCTTGGTGGAATAAAGGTGCTTGCTTGGGCAGAGAGGAGAAGTGCAGGAGAAATCTATGTAATGATAGCACATACTATGGAGCACTGGGGTTCTTCCCTCCCCCAGACTTGGCTTCTTGCATCGGGCATCAGTCAACAGGGGACTGCTATCACCTGTTTTTCTGAATTGATTTGTTTGTGAAGCTTTGCTTTCTTCTTCATGCAGCCAGCCCACTACACATAGGCCTGGCTATACATCATTATGCACTAGAGTTAAAATACACAAAAGGAAGAAGTGGTGTGCCATATTTACGACATGGCTGTTAACAACCCCGTGCAAGCATACAACGAGGCAAGCGCCTTCCATGCTGCTGTGTTCCCTTGAACCACATCGTGCTGCCACTGCAACAATCACCGCTTTATGATATGGAAATGGGAGGAAAAGCGCTGAAGCAGGATCTTTAAGGAGGCTGCGGAGAGTGATTTAGGTGTTGATGAAGATGGAATTGTTGCTGTGTGTACAGTCTGCCTGTGATCCTGGGACTAAATAGAGAGGTGACTGAAATCCACCACCTTCCTAGGGCTCATAACGCATGGCATATTCTTAATAAGCTTGACGTTAAATTGCTTGTGCACTCTCTTTCCTTCTCTCTCTTTCTTGAAACTAGTAATACGGCCCCTAGTTCATTAAAGTTGGCACGTCTCTTTGCTTCACTTTTGTAATGCATGAGAACACAGGCCTTAAATAAAATCTTTGTGAGGCACTTGCACTTGTCTGAAGATAAAAAGCATGTTCCTACATTTGCATTACAAAGAAGCTCATATCAGCACCTCCTTTCTCTTTGGCACCCCCCTTCCTCTGGCTTGTATCTGATGGAAAAGGCAATTTCCAGCTAATCATTCTAAAAGCCTGTCATTTGGGTCTGTAATGAGAGGAGAGAGTTTTCACTGTTGATTTTCAGTAGGCAGTGGGTTTGTGGCAGTTCTGGAAATAGGTACAGCACGCAGAGCAGAATGGGAGCATACCATGCATGGGATTTTCTGCCCTGCGGGGTGAATAATACTGTTGAGACACCCTGAGTTCCTATAAAAACTGACTGTTATGGGACAGTTGCAACTGTAAATCCCCTGAGGGCAACTTTTGCTCCCAGTGTATGCTAACGTAAATCTGGAGTCATTCCACTGACTTTAGTGGAGTGACTCCAGATTTACCCGGGTGCAGCTGAAAACAGAATCTGGGCCCAGGACACTATTCACTACATGGGAAGTGCTTCGGGTCACCACAGCATGCCTTGTTCAATGCACTTTACAGTCTGTAGTTTCACGGTCTGTAGTTCCATGTGGTGGTGTAAATCTCTGGAAAACGTATCTCCAAAATGTTTGGAGGTCGAATAGATCAGTACCCAATGGGGAAGATGTTTGTTCAAATCTATCAGCCATTCAGTGGCCAGGAAGTTGAGTTTTAACCTCAGGAGAACAGGCTTTCTCCCAAGATTGCTAGTAAATTCTAGTGTTAGCTGTGTCCCTAATCCCTGAGAATGGCACAACCCATGTGGTGCACTCGGCAGTGAAGAGATTCACAAAGGGATGGAAGCTGCTGTAAGATGTTTTATTTGAAAGATTAGGACAGAGCTTGATCTCTGCAGGGCAGATGAATACAGTTTAGCTGGGAGCAGGGTGGTGAAAGGCTTAACGTTTTCCAGAATGGCAGTACGAACTAGCTGGGTTGGTTTTAGACCATTCAGTTTACAAAACCAGAAACCCATTCGCTCTCCCAGCTGTAGCGTCCCTGCAGCAGTAAAATTCCCAGCATGGATATTTCAAGGTGCGCTTGATTCCTTGCCGGTCGGTCCTTGAAAAGTGTCCACATGCCAAGATTCATGGTTGGGTTTGTGCTCTTCAGATTTAATCATTTCATGACTAATTAATGTAGTCATTCCCACAGTGCCCTGGGAAAGGAGGATGATTATTGAAGGTTAATGTCATCACAGCACACGCTGTGACTTGAATTGTTACAAAAAATGTTCAAGGTATTTAATTGAACCAATAAGTAACAATATAATTACATTTAATAATGTATGTCCAACCACATTTATTTGTCCCTCTGTGAGGCCGGTAACTGCCTATAACTCCAGTTGTGTATATGAGAAACTTAAATCCATTAGCTTTCTGTTTTCCTTTTTATTATGCATCCTCAGCTGCTTTCTGATTTGCTCCCATTGGGGGTCAGCTACGGGTAAGGTAGCAAATACAGGCAGCTGTGTGGGAGGATATTTGAAAACGCATGAGGAATTTGAGGGCCAAGCACACAACCCAGAAGTCCTGTCAGCTTAGTCCATATGAAGGAGGTTCTGTTCCATCTTCTTTGCCCAGACATAATAACAATACATCGTTTTACTATGGCCACGGATCTCAAAATATTTTAGGTTCCTTAACCCTCCCTATCCCCACTTTAACCCTACTTTGCTGAAGTTCACTAGTGTGCCCAAGGTTAGATGGAGGGGCAGAGGCAGGGATGTTACTTGATTCCTAAGCCTCTGCTCTAGTCAATAGACATCACTGTCCCCTAGAATATATATATACTTCAGAAGCACAGAAAGGAATGGAATGGAAAGCACCCAGGCTATTCAGGAAGCTTCCCCTAGCAAGATGCAGAGAGAGTGAAATTAAATGAGAAACTCTACAGTGAGGCTGAGAATTTAAATGCAAAGAAATCAAGATGTTCCAGTGTTAAGGATCTGAGCCACTGAAACATTAACTTAGCCACCTTGTGTGTCTTTGGTATTACACACACCCACCAGTGAATAACGTGTGTACTGTGATACTTAGGGTGGTGCCTTGAAGGGCTAAGTTTCCCAGGCAAAGGGTCTAGGTGTGGCACCTCAAAGCTCTTGTTATATGCAGTCAGTTGGAGCAGGACACAGAATAAAGCAGATCTCTTGCAAGTGCCTTGAACACTGTCCATGGGCTTGATTGACAAAAGAATATAGGCATGGGGACACTAAGCATCACCACCCCTAGCTTTTAGGTGCCTAGAAAAAGCACAATGTCTGGCAAGAGATCTCCCCTCAGAATGGCTTGTGTTTTCTGTAGTACAAGATATAAAAGAAATGATGTATGTAGAAGGCCTTGTCCTGAGCCTGTTGCATCAATGGGAGGCTTGCAGAGGGCACATATTGCTCCCTGTGTAAAAGAATTGGGAGAAACTTTCAGTGCTGGAAATCCCATATCTCAGGGCAGCTTTAAAACCAAATAGGTTGAAGCACTGGAGAAGCAAGGACAGTGTTGCATTGGCAGTCAGAGTCGCTAACAGCTTCCCTGATTCTGGTCTAGAGTTCACAAGAATGTCAACAACATCTCTGCAAGCCAAGCTGCAGGAGGCAGATTTCTCACTTTTTCCTCACCAGCAGAAAGTGATGTTCAGATTCTCATTGACCAGGTTCCACAGTGAGGGAGAAATTAATCCCATTGGCTATCTCTTCTTACCGGCCAGCTGGGAGCTGAGGGAGTTAGGGATGCTGACCCTATGTCAGCACCAAGATGGGGGACTATTGTAATGATCAGATGGCTCCTCCCAGGGATAGTCCAACAAGCCCCATCATTTTCAGCAAGCTGCAGAGAGGGGCAAAATGAAATCCCAGGCTTACTTCAAAGAGCAGCTGCCCTCCCTCTGGTGTTTAATTTCATTAATTTATGTTTGTTGAAATAAAGCCAATTAAGCTAATTTATCTTCTTATCAATCATGCCTCTGCTTTCATTACTCAGCTGTAGAAGTGGCATCATTTGTTTTATGGCAGACAGCAAGGATGATCAGAGCCAACCTGCACACAGGGCCACCTGCAACAGGCAGCTCAAGGAGAAGATGGCACGGAAACAAACCATCCTAATGTGCAGGAAGAACAGAAAATATGGCAGGCGACCATCTTGGCTTAACAATGAAATCTTTGGTGAGTTTAAACTCAAAAAGGAAGCTTACAAGAAGTGGAAATTTGGACAGATGACTAGGGAGGAATATAAAAATACTGCTAGAGCATGCAGGGGTGCAATCAGGAAGGCCAAGGCAAAACTGGAGTTGCAGCTAAGAAGGGATGTGAAGAGTAGCAAGAAGGGTTACTACACATATGTTAGCAAGAAGAAGGCCACATAGTGACAGATGATGTGGAAAAAGCTGAAGTTCTCAATGCTTTTTTTTGCCTCAGTCTTCACAGACAAGATCAGCTTCCAGACTACTGCACTGGGCAACACAGTATGGGGAGGAGGTGAGCAGACCTCAGTAGTGAAAGAACAGGTTAAGGACTATTTAGAAAAGCTGGACATTCACAAGTCCATGGGTCCAGATCTAATGCATCCAAGGGTGCTGAGGGAGTTGGCTGAAGTGATTGCAGAGTCATTATCTTTGAAAATTTGTGGCGATCAGGGGAGGTCCTGGATGATTGGAAAAAGGCAAATATAGTGCCCATATTTTAAGAAGGGAAGAAAGAGAACCTGGGGAACTACAGACTGGTCAGCCTCACTTCAGTCCCCATCAAAATAATGGAATAGATCCTCAAGGAATCTATTCTGAAGCACTTGGAAGAGAGGAAGGTGATCAGGAACAGTCAACATGGATTCACCAAGGGCAAGTTATGCCTGACCAACCTGATTGCCTTCTATGATGAGATAACTGGCTCTGTGGATATGGGGAAAGCGGTGGATGTGGTATATGTTGACTTTAGCAAAGCTTTTGATATGGTCTCCCACAGTATTTTTGCCAGCAAGTTAAAGAAGCATGGGTTGGATGAATGAACTATAAGGTGGATAGAAAGCTGGCTAGATCGTCAGGCTCAGCGGGTAGTGATCAACGGCTCAATGTCTAGTTGGCAGCCGGTATCAAGCAGAGTTCCCCAGGGGTCGGTCCTGGGGCCGGTTTTGTTCAACACCTTTATTAATGATCTCAATGATGGGATGAATTGCATCCTCAGCAAGTTCACAGATAATACTAAACTGGGGGGGAGAGGTAGATATGCTGGAGGGTAGGGATAGGGTCCAGAATGACCTAGACAAATTGGAGGATTGGGCCAAAAGAAATCTGATGAGGCTGAACAAGGACAAGTGTAGAGTCCTGCACTTAGGAAGGAAGAATCCCATGCACCGCTACAGGCTGGGGACCAATTGGCTAAGCAGCAGTTCTGCAGAAAAGGACCTGGGGATTACAGTGGATGTGAAGCTGGATCTGAGTCAGCAGCGTACCCTTGTTGCCAAGAAGGCCAACGGCATATTGGGCTGTATTAGTAGGAGCATTGCCAGCAGATCGAGGGAAGTGATTATTCCCCTCTATTCGGCATTGGTGAGGCCACATCTGGAGTACTGTGTCCAGTTTTGGTTCCCCCACTACAGAAGGGATGTGGACAAATTGGAGAGAGTCCAGCAGAGGGCAACAAAAATATTTAGGGGGTTGGGACACATGACTTATGAGGAGAGGCTGAGGGAACTGGGGTTATTTAGTCTGCAGAAGAGTGAGGGGGGGATTTGATAGCAGCCTTCAACTACCTGAAGGGGGGTTCCAAAGAGGATGGAGCTAGGCTGTTCTCAGTGGTGTCAGATGACAGAACAAGAATCAGTGGTCTCAAGTTGCAGTGTGGGAGGTTTAGTTTGGATATTAGGAAACACTATTTCACTAGGAGGGTGGTGAAGCACTGGAATGGATTACCTAGGGAGGTGGTGAAATCTCCATCCTTAGAGATTTTTAAGGCCCGGCTTGACAAAGTCCTGGCTGGGATGATTTAGTTGGTGTTGGTCCTGCTTTGAGCAGGGGATTGGACTAGATGACCTCCTGAGGTCTCTTCCAACCCTAATATTCTATGAGAAGCAGATTTTGATGGCCAAGGACACAGCTTTTCAGTTGGCTTTTTACTTTATATGTGTATTGCCTTGCCATACCCCTGTATTATCTCCATCTTACATAGGGGAAACAGAGGCACAGAGCGATGTCATGCCTTGCCAACCGTCACACAGCAGGTACTTGAACTCATGAGTTCTGGCTGCCAGACCCCTGTTCTAACCACTGCTAAACACGTCATGTTTAATTTTTGTAGCCACCACAGGATAAAATAGCCTGATGCCCCTTGGAAAATACACTTGTGCACTGTAAAGGACTGGCAGATCATGTTTGTAATCATGTATGAAGCTGAGGAAACTCCATAAAACATCGAACCCAAAGCTAATCAGCCTATTGATAGTCCAAACTTTTCATTTCAGCTAATCAGTATGTTTTGTGATTGGTCACCCATGCCACATGGTATTGTTTCACCTCTTTGACTGGGCAACTGAAACTTTTTAAAGAGGGAAACAATGAATAAGGAATCACAATAACAAATAATGTACTAATGTCTACTGCTGCTATTTTAAGTTGTTCTAAGGTGCTTATATCATCATGGCGTCTGCATCTCCTATCTTCCCTTATGTGAGTTTTCAGATGAAAAAGCTGAGACAAAGCTCCCTATTTGTGAGGTTTGCCCATCACTGGGGATTTATTTGGGGATTTGCTAACCCCTAAGGATGCCTCTCCTCTGCAGAATTCTCTTGGCTGAGTCTGGCTGATACACTTGCTTAGACCTATTTCTCCAGACCGCCCTTCTAAGCAACGATTGGCATTTGGCTCAGTTTCCTGGAATGTGCAAACTACTCGCCCTTCATGACAATTCTGCATAGGTACTTAGCTTGCTCAGGACCCATCAGCACTTCCTGTGGTGGATGCTTTGGTCACAGACACGTGTGTGACTTGAAAAAGTCTGTCTCAGGTGCAGAAGATACTGCCAGGGAGCAGGGAGGTATTAGTTGTGTGGGTGTGAATGCTTGTGCATAGATGTGCTCCTGCACACGTGTCTGCACACCTAAAGAGCACAGTGAGTTTTGAAATGGAATTTGTCCTTGACTTTTTCTGTTCTGTTTTCTTTACTTTCACAAGGAAACTGAAATGGGAAATGAACTTGGAAAAATGTTCTGTAAAAAGAAAAGTTCTAAGGAGAAATAATCTATAACATTTTAAAGAAATGTGATAGAGAAAAAAGGTCATTTTGATACAGAGCTTCTATAGATCCAGCTACAGTTCCTATGAGAATTTAAAAAAGAAAACTTTAGCAATGCCCTAAGAGTCCTCACCAAGGCTTTACAAGACATCCAGTAGAGAAAGCTTAATTTAATTTATATATTTATATTTTCAAACAGTGAATTCCTGGGAAAACAAGCCCTTGATGGGATTTATGTTTTTTAGCTAAATGTGATCACTGATTTAGGAAAACATTGCCTGATCAGTGGCAACTGGTCTTCGTTTGTCTAACCTGCTGAAATATTCAAAACAAGAGGTAGAGGCACAAAATGGGTTTATCAGCAGACACTTTAGGCAGCTGTACCTTCTCCAGGGAGGAAGCAGTGTCTAGTGTAGTTAAATCTGGAGCTGGGAGGCTGGAAATGAGTCTAAATTCCAGCTCTGCCATAGAGGTCATCTGACAAGTCTTGCTCTGTGCCCAACCTAAAAGGGTCAGGTTAGGGTTAATTCCTTCATGTTTATAAAGTGCTTTGAGATCCGGAGATGGAAGAGACCATAGAGTAGAAGAATTTTATGATTTTTATTATTCTATTCCTCATATACGGCAGTTTGAATAGTTATTACAAGTGCAGCCGTTACGTGAAATGGACAGTCCTTAACAGAGGGTCAGGGGTCACCAGACACTGATGCATGCAAATATCAGAAGAAACACTAGAATGTAAAATGTTGCTTTGCAGTTTCAAACTGCAGAGTAAGAGAGATTGTGCAACAGATAATGAACAAAATGACATGTAGGTGTGTGTAGGAAAAAAAAACCCTCCATTTTTATTTGAACTTGCCACATCTGTGCTCACCTCTTTCCTCTCTAAGTCTTCAGAAGGCAAAAGCAGTGATGAAGACTATGCCTATGTTAGTTTATCTGCCCATCTTCAGAATGGTAGCCATGGTACTGCTTCCCTCTGGTTCAGACATCTGTGGTAGCTGAGAGGGAGGATGGGTGTGTGGCTAAGTCTGGGCTGGCCTGGGAATGAGGAAATCTGAGCTCAGTTCCTAGCTGTGTCTTAGACTTTCCATATCACCTTAGGGTCACTTGGCCTCTGTGTGCTGCATTTTCCCCTCAATATAATGGTACCTCGCAACCTCAGAGGAGTGTTTTGATCATAAATCCAACCACATTCAGGAGATACTCAGCTACTAGAGTGAGGGAGCTATATAAATACGTAGAGAGCATCACAGGGAAGGTTCTTCTCTCCAGTTTGTACAACTAGGGTTTTGTTTGTATGTGTTTTGGGGTGGGTGCACAGGTGCGGACTTTTATTTTTTTTTCCCTGTGGGTGCTCCACCCCTGCTCTGAGACCCTGCCCTTGCTCCACCTCTTCCTGCCCCTGCTGCACCCCCTCCCCTGAGGCCGCCGCTCGCTGGCTCTCTGCCCTCCCCCAAGCGCTTCCCACTAGCTGCCAAATAGCTGATTGATGGAGGTGCCTAACAGCTGATTGGCAGTGCCACGGAACAGCTGTGGCTGGTGTGTGCTGAGCACCCACTGTTTTTCTTCCATGGGTGCTTGAGTCCCAGAGCACCCACGGAGTCGGTGCCTATGGGTGGGTGGGAGGGAGTTGTAAAGCAAACTCCTGGTAGTTGTAACCTACCTGTGACGCATGTTATCTCTCCCTCTCTGTAAGCTGGTCCAGAGTGTATCAGCTGGCTACTGTGACCAGCTAATAGAATTAGTCCTTTAGCTCAAGATGTAGCTGTAGCGCTGAAGATCTTGAGTTCAACCTCTACTGGTAAACTCTACTGATACAGGAGCTGGATGTCATAACACAGTCCTCAAAAAAACAAAAACAAAACCAGAAAAAAGTCAAATAGCTACTGATAGCATCTTGGCCTTTGACTCTTATCATCAGCATCATAGGGTACATAGGAAATGTTTGCCTTCAGATATCTGCTACTGGTCGCTGATGAGAGTGTGATCAAATGTTTGGCCCCAGCAGGATAAATCAAATAAATAGACTTGGGAGGCATTGGGTCACCACATAAAAGGAACATTTTGTGTGTATGTCTTGTTTTCTCCAGCACTCTCTATAAAAGTTTATATAGAGTCACAAATCTACCTGGAAGTGAAGAGATTTGAAATATACAGGGCACAGAAAGTGATTTCACATATTGCAGAAATCATAACGCGAGATTAACAGTACACAGGACAATATAATGACTGCATACTTCATAAAAGAGGAAAATACACACAGTTGATAGACCGACTCCTAGATGCTGGGCCTGGAAAGTGTGCCATGGATTATGTAGTCTATCCTACACTCTGACACTAGTGCAAGATTATTCTCTATAGGGATGTGTTTTATCTGAACTCCACTTGGTGGTGAGGAGTAGTGAAGAGCTTTCAACACCCTTTTTTAGAACAACATTGAATGTTTCCATTGGCAATTTATGGAAATTCCCCTTTGACTTATCTCCATAATATCACCTTCAATCATTTCTTCCCCTCTCAAGTATTTTACAGAAAGCTATTATCACACTCCCTGTCCTCCCTTTTCTAAACCAAGTACTGTCTGTTAAAAATACTACCTGGGTTAATTGCTTTTGAATATTGATTTTAAGATTGATTGTGTTCCCATTGAAGTCAAGGCCAAAGCTCCAGCTGACTTTGAAAGCAGGACTGGGCCTTTTGCGTCTAAATCACTTTGAATGAGATGTACTTAGAACCAGATATTCAAAAGGGGTCAGCACCCAGAGCTTGGGCTATATTCTCCAAGGAGCACCAGCGGGCTGGGTGCTAAGCGCTTTTGAATATCTGCTTGAAAGTGTCGCAGCAGAAGCTGGTGGATGCTGAGCCCTTTTGAAACTTTGGCTGAAGTGTTGCAATGGGAGGGGCTAGTTGCTGAGCATTTTTAAATATTTAGTCCCAACCCTGGGTGCTGAGCACTGGCAAATGTGCGTGGAGCTTTTTTTTTTTTTTTAAGTCCCCACCCTGAAGAGCTTCCACTTTGTCATCTCTTCGTCTGTAAAGCACCATGTATGTTTATGGCACTGTAAGGGTATAATAAATAATATTAATAAACACTAGAACTTTACTCTCTGAATGCTTATTCCCTTTAGCTTTAGGTTCTTATTCTGTGAACAGCTTCTCATGCCAGTGTTTCTCTCATGCTTCATGTCCAAGGCTGGTTGGCTACTACCTTGCTTCACCCCACACCTACCTTTTCAGTCATTATCCAACAAATACCCTCATCAAACACCCCACTGCTAAGGCCCTTAATGCTCTCAAAGCAGGAAGCTGCTGCTGGCCACAGACTCTGCTTCTGCTGGAGGATTATATAGAGGCGAGTAGCTGCCAGGAAATCTTTTCGGGGGTAGGATGTCCCCAGTCGTCAATTTCCGCTCTGAAGCAAATCGAACTGGAGAGCAGGAGCACAAGGAACACACACACCAGTGATGGGAGGAGAGAGTGCCACCGTTCTCTCCTCCCCTGCCTCCCCTCATGATCAACACTGTAGATCAGGCAGCCTCATGCTATGTTCCTGAGTTGCTATGATTTCAACGTGCATAATCTCGACTGGTGCATTCTCTGTTGAGCAGAAGACTGCGTTTGCCAATCAGCTGACAGTCTTGCCGGGCACACTGATATCTTACTACCTGCAAGTATTTAATCTGGTTTAGCAGTTAATATATCATGCAAAAAACTAGAGGGCATGCACTTGTGTCTCTGTGTCTAGAATGGCACACTGGCCACAGATGAATGTAATATAGCCCAGTGGAGGTGGTTAGAGCAGAGGATTGGGTGCCAAGGTTCCTCAATTCTGTGCTCAGCTCTGCTACTATCTCGTTGTGGATACATCTACCCAGTTGCTGGGATTCCCGGGCTGGGCGGACATACATGTGCTATCTGTGCTTGAGCTAGCACCTAAAGAAAGCAGCGTGGCTGTGTCAGCACAGACAGCGGCTTTGCTGCACCCGTTTTAAAAAAATAAAACACACTCCTAGCTAGAGAGACAGAGATTTGACTCCTGTGTAGGACAAAGTTGCTCTGATCATATTCATTTCTTCTTCTTCCATTATTCAACATTATATTTCCCTTTTGGCATCATGAATTCCTGAACCTTTCAGTTCCAATAGTAACCAAAAAGACCTCTGCTCTTAGCAGAGTGTGTGTGTGTCTATTTCACCTATTTTTTATCATATATAAAAATCTGGCCTTAAGCACAGTCTCTCAGCCTGGAAATAATAAAATAAATTTCACTGGATGTGAAAAAAGTAAGTTGAGACATTACAAGTGTTTGGGACCATAAGCGGCTGCAGGCAGACATTTAATAACAGCGAAAAGCATCAGTTCCTATATAACGTGCTGGGTAATGGGTTTAAATAAAAGGCCCAAAAAGAAGTGTTTAATTTACACTTAAGCAAAACAATTGTGAATAAATTAAACATTGATCGTAAAGATGCTGACTAATTAAGATGTACTAATTATATAAAACTCAATTGTTGTGCAATTTATGCACAATTACCCCTGAACAAATATTTAATTACATTCCCTTTAATACATTAAACCAATATTGCTTTTTCCCTCCCTAAGCTGCTAGATAGGAATATGTGAGCACTGAATTGATGCAGAATAAGAGAGCCAGGTATTAAATGAATTTGTTGAATTGCACTTACATTTTTAGTTTTAAAAAGTTTAGTAGCAAAACACTCAATTATATACTGTAACATATAGGTGATCTGAAGAGTGTATAGTGGCTTTACAGACTAATTGTTTTAGTTAATTGAATTAATTAGTGGATGTTTGCAAAGTGATTTAAAAACATAAATCGCTATATAAGTACCATAGTAGAATTATTATTATACTGAACACTAAGCTGTCTCCCAGGAGCTGAACTGAGAGAACCTTTAGTTGGTTAAAGAGGGGACCAGGGAGTGGAGAGGATTTATTTACTTGAAGTTCTATTTCTAAAGTAGGATAAAAGTAAACTAAAGACTATAATGTAGAATCCAAACTATATTCAGTAGAGATGAGTGAAGCAATTTAGACAAAAGAAAACAGTTACAACTTTGCCCCAAATTCAAAATGAATACTACATCAAGTTGTTCTGGAGGGGTTCAAAAAGTTCTGAATACTTTCCCCCAAATTTTCACACACCTAATAGACTAAGATTTATAGATTTTAGGGCTAAAAGGAACCACTGTTATTATTTAGTCTGACCTCATGCATTACACAGGCCGTAGAATTTCATATAGCAATTTCTGTATCAAGCCCAAACTTCTCTAACTTCTGTTTGAGCCATAGCATGTCTGTTAGAAAGTAATCCAGTCTTTAAAAACTTCCTAGCTGTGAAAACAGTAGGACAATGGAACAGACTGCCTCGGGAGGTGGTGGAAGCTCCTTCACTGGAGGTTTTCAAAAGGAGTCTGGATAGCCATCTGTATGGGATGGTCCAGTGGTTCTCAACCTGCGGCCCGTGGGCCACTTGCAGCCCAATCAGTGCAGAGCTGAGGCCCACGTGACATCCTCAGGGCCATACAGGTAGTATTGGATGCAGCCTACAATAGTAAATAGGTTGAGAACCACTGGTTAGATGCAACAAATCCTTCATCTTGGCAGGGGGTGAGACTAGATGACCCTTGCGGTCCCTTCTCACCCTACGGTTCTATGACTCAGACCAGCGGCTCTCAACCTTTTTCTTTCTGAGGCCCCCCCCCAACATGCTATAAAAATTCCACAGCCCAGCTGTGCCACAACAACTGTTTTTCTGCATGTAAAAGGCAGGGCTCATGTTAGGGAGTAGCAAGCAGGACAACTGCCCTGTGCCCCACACCACAGGGCGGCCCATGAAGCTAAGTTGCTCAGGCTTCAGCTTCAGCTCAAGGTGACAGGGCTTGGAGCTCTGGGCTTCAGCCCCATGCAGTGGTGCTTTGGTTTTCTAACCCTGGGACTCAGCAAGTCTTATGCCGGCCCTGCTTGGTGGACCCCCTGAAACCTCCTCAGGGCTCTCCAGCAGGCCCTGGACCCCTGGTTGAGAACCACTGACTTACACACTTCAAGTGATGGAGAATCTACTGTGTCCTTAGCTAAGTTGCCCCAACAGTTCACAACCCTCACTGTTAACATTTTTTGACTTTGTAGTCTGAATTTGTCTAGCTTCATCTTCCAACCACTGGAAACCATTATAACTTTTTCTGCTAGAATAAAGAGCTGCCTTCTGTCAGAACTGGCTTCCCCGTGTAGGTATCTGTAGACCATTATCAAGTCACCTCTTAACCTTCTCTCGGATAAAAGAAATAGATTGAGCTTCTTAAGTCTCAGTTGCATCTGAAGAAGTGGGGTTTTTACCCATGAAAGCTTATGCCCAAATAAATATGTTAGTCTTTAAGGTGCCACTGGACTCCTTGTTGTCTTTGTGTATGCAGACTAACATGGCTACCCATGGTACTTAAGTCTCATTGTTTCCTAATGTCCTCCAAGTTCCCTGAATGACCAATCAACTTCTATCCTGTAACACTGATAGACCTTGTAACTTAGGGTAAGATTTTCAAAAGAACCCAGTGTTGGCCAAACTCTGATCTCACTGAAGTCAGTAGGAGTATTGGAGGAAAATCCCACCACTGTATTCTAGCTAGTTAAATTGCTGATCTTGAGTGAAATCGTGGCCCCATTGAACTCAATAGGAGCTTTACCACTGATTTCAATGAAGGCGCTATTTCACCCCTTAGTCTGCAGCCTAGAACTCCAACCCTCTCGAACACTGACTTTTCACCGTAATCGCCTCCTCCCTAAGAGTCAAGTTGGGTCAGTGTTTGGCTCAATGGGGGAACCCTAAGGTACACCTGCATGCTGCCGGGTTTGGTGTTGGTGAGTGAGTAGTTGGGAGTCTTTCCTTTATGCCAGTGTCCCAGTCCTGTGCTAAGAACAGAGGCATTGTGCTGTGGTGGTGTTCTCTTTTGGCTTAGATGTGAAACTGAGGCTTTGAACTCTCTCTCCCTTGCTCATCAGTGTGATATCTGAGCACAACATTGGATTCTCCCCATGTCTGCAGTATTATTAAGCAATGGAGGCATTAAGGATAATGTTTTCAAATGGCAAACCCTAATTCTGTGCATGCTGTATTTTGTATGGGATTCTTAAAGGAGAAGTTAATGCATGTGAGTTGCAAACAGGCCTTTGTACATGCATATAGGGTATTGGGCAATCAGCTATTTGGTGGAAAATGAGGCTTTCAAATATGCGAGGGGAGGTTGTTTCCTGTATGTAAATTAAGGTAACATGTATCCGGAAAGTGTTCAGTTCTGTGAGGGAACTCCAAATTATCCTTGTTGTTATATTTTCTGCTGCTCTTACCATGTTCCACTTTTAAAAACAAGGTACTGTAGTTTTGGTTTAAAGTAGGGTTCCGAGTCATTCTGTCCTACATTTGTTCTTCATCTGAGTAACATCTCTTTTTTTCCCCTAAGTCAGTCATTGATTGCTGTGAAAGGTTTCATATCCTATGTGAAATTATAGTTAATTTACTGCCTCCTAGGCTCTGTGCTAACAGCCAGCGGGAATTATCCAAACATATTTTTTTTAAATCACACAAACAAAGACCAACCCTTTCCTACATACAAATATTCAAGCTTGCAGGAGCTTTGTCTGCAAATACACAATAGCCGAAATATTCAGCTTGTGCTACCACTTGCCATGAGTATGGGTTTTCTGCAGCTCTCCCTTTTATTCACATCAATATGTGAATAAAAGGGCATTGAGAGCATAATCGTAGATCATTTCCGCGATGTCAAATAATGGTATTGCGGTAATAACAATGGGTAAGGAAGATGGAATATTAATTATTATTATTCCCAAATGAATGGCAGATGAAATAGTTTGGCTAAAATAAAAATCAGTCTGAATCTATGCCCCAACCTCAAACCAAATCCAAGTTGTCTGATATTTCAAAATATTGAGTGAGCTAATTAGTTCCAGGCTATTTTCTGTTTGTTTAAATTTTGCATGTGACTTTGCATTTCTGGTGTCCATGTGGGACCAGAAACAAAGGCTGGGATTTTCAAAAGAGCCTAAGGAAATTAGGTGATGAAACCCCATGGAAATTCAATGGGATTTGAGCACTTAGCTCCCGTAGACTCCTTTGAACATCCCTGACAGAACTGCTGAAATACAGCAACAGAGGCACTGACCTTGAGGTACTTTCAGACTTTATCAAAGCCAAGAAGCACCAAAATTCCCATGACAATGTACCCGAATGAGGTCTATATACATTTGGATGAGCCTGTGGATCCTGATCTGAAGCAAACTTTTCTAAGTGCATTCAACATCACTAGTCTACCCATAAAGTTTCTGAGTTCAACTGGGTATTTCTCCTTTTTCATCCAACAGTACCTGACCTTTTTCTGTTATAAGCTGCAGATACTATTTGAACAGGAAAAGAATCCAAGCTGTGCCAATGGGTAGAAATAATTTTTTTAATTGCCACTGCTAGAAGTGGTCATATTCCTAGATTGCTCTGCAACTTGATGATAAGTTACAGAATCCTTATTCACTAGCTCAGTGGTTCATCCGTAGCACTAGGTGGCTAGTTACAATCAGCTGTAAGTTATTCCGTGGCCTATGTGAAATGTCCTAGAGAATCTCAGTCTAGTTCTTACTAAACCTACCCAGTCTGTATCAATTAGGCCCCTTGTTGGCATTTTCAGTAGAGAGGTCAAAGACTGATGGCTTTGGAGGCTGGAACTACTCTTTAGAGGAGGTTCTGGAAGTCCGGGTTTAGGCAACATGGTGGGCAAGCATGGATCGAGGCTGACACCTCGCACTTAAGTGGTGCATAGGCCTTGTTTTGACCCACTGCACAGGGGTTAAGTTCACCCTTGGGGAACAACACAATAGATTTTTTTTTCTTTTTTTTGACAACAATTGTTTCTCACTACAATGCCATCTACAGAAAATGTCTCCCAATTGCATGGAGAAAACATCTTTTTCTTCTAGGAGCAAGAGAATGAGGCTTTATCTGTAGACACTATTTTTCATTAAAGGAGTGGGGGGCGGGAGAAGGGAGAAAGGAAATGGGAGAAAAATCTCTTTCCCCAGTGGAAGGAGAGCCTTGTTTGCATACAGTAAAGCAAATTTGAAAGGGCAGAAGACGCAGCAGGCTGTGGGAATCTGCTCTTCCCATCAGGGGAATGCAGGCAGGCAGCTTATGATCTTGGAGACTGAGATTAAGTTCTTCCTCTAAACCAGAGCTTTGCTCTCTTAATACGTTTATTTCTCTGCAGTTCCAAGCATTTCCTAGTTACCTTTGCAGTGATGGTTGTTTAGCACAGTCCTGGAGTTTTAACATTCCACCTACCCTGAAGCGACTGAGTGCTCTTCATCTGACTAGAAACTCGATGGTATTCAAAGGAATTCACCCTGCAGCGCAGCTCTAAAGGAGGAATTTTAGAGTGGGGGGTTTTAAAAAAATGTCTGTGTCCCTTAGGCAGCTTTCAAAATCTAAGCCCGGACTCTATGTAGACAATAGCCCCTGTGGGACTCTGCACAGGGTGATGCATGAACCCTAGAGAGAGTGGAAGGTTTCGATTGGATAAGCAGATAGCAGTTTAAATGCTTCTCCGAGTGTGTTCAGTTCACTTCCTGTTTAAGCTGCCTTGCCCATATGTACACAAAAATGGGTCTATGTGGACAATTTCACCAAGAGCCACATTTTGACTTCCTCTTTCTCACTGGCAATCATGCAAGTAGTCTGCTGAAGTCCATGGCACTATGAGTGTACATAGCTGCTTATCTGTAGGAGTGAGGCGGTCACTGTCTCACTCTAGGATGTTATGAATTCTAACTGAGATGCCTTTTACACTGGAAAGAGCCCAAAGTGAGTGTGTCTGTATGATTCTGATGCCAAAATAGCCATCTTGACCAACCTGCAGATAAAGTGAAATGTGAGGGAGTATAATCTTGCACCAAAAGAAAATGAAAAGTTTTACCCAGTGGCTCAGTTCACCTGGAATGCCTAGATCAGGAGAAAAAGGAGGATCCAAATTTTAGAGCAGTAGCTTAGGAACTGGGTTCAAGTCCTTGCTGTGCCACAAATTTTCTGTGTGAGCTTGGGTAAGTCGCTTTGCCTCTCCGTGCCCCAATTCCCCATTTCTAAAATGGGGGTAAATAGCACTGTCTACTTCCCAAGGGTGTTGTGAGGTGTTCAGGAGCTACAGCAATGGGCAATATAAGTACCATAGACAGAAGAAGAGAGAGAAGGTAGCAGCTAACAAGTAAGTGAAACTGCCAGAACCTGGGACTGCCAGGTGATGGATCACTCAATAATTGCCCTGCTTTGTTCATTCCCTCTGGGGCAGCTGACATTGGCCACTGTCAGAAGACAGGATACTGGACTAGATGCACCATTGGTCTGACCCAGTATGGCTGTTCTTATGTTTTTAAATAAAAGAGGAACAAAAAGAAGGTGGGAAATTTAAACCAAAATAAAGAGATACTGGGAGTAAAATTAAGAGGGATTTCCAGAAGGCATTGGGTACCTAATTCCCTTTGTGAACTCAGCCTTAAAATGAGGCAAAGGGAACTGCCTTAAAATGAGACAAAGGGAACTATGTATGGAATATCAAAATAGCAAATAGCAAATTAAATGATGCACAGTAAAAAGAAGAGGAAGCCGAGGGAGATAGAGGAGAGGCCACCAGCTGAGAGAGGAGGAGGCAGTTTGTAAATGAGCCACAGAACCACAACACATTGCTTCACGAACAGGAAAGGGACTTTTTGTGCTTCATATTTAGCTTCAAATCCTGCACTGAGATCAGCTAGTGTCCTCACCTCTCCAACCCATGCCTGTGCAGACATCTGTTAAATTCAGTGGCAGTTGCAATTGTACCCATGCAACCAATGGAATAACTGTCCACAGCAAACATTCCCACAGATTCAACTAGTTTCAAGGAAGGCTATGGTTTGGGCCCAGTTGTACTCGACAATATCTTTTTTAAAGAGCGCTGTTTTACTAACTATTTCCCCATGTTTATTCCCCCCCCCCGTTCCTCAGACATTCTTAACAACTGCTGGAAATGGCCCACCTTGATTATCACTACAAAAGGTTTCCCCCTCCGCCCTCTCTCCTGCTGGTAATAGCTCACCTTACCTGATCACTCTCCTTACAGTGTGTATGGTAACACCCATTGTTTCATGTTCTCTGTATATATAAATCTCCCCACTGTATTTTCCACTGAATGCATCCGATGAAGTGAGCTGTAGCTCACGAAAGCTTATGCTCAAATAAATTTGTTAGTCTCTAAGGTGCCACAAGTCCTCCTGTTCTTTTTGTGGAAGCGTAGTTCTGATATGCACCATTAGCATCACTAGAAGGCACTGCAGAGTGGTTTTGCTTTGGTTTAGTGAAAATATAAACTTTTGCAATGTTCTAAGGTCATTTGGTTAGTGAGATGACAGTTTTATATAGTTATGTTACCCTGAACTGGCTTCGGTTTTAGTTTTGTACTATCCAAAAGTTACAGGTTTGTAAAATGTAAACAAAATACAGAGTATTCACTATTCAATTTGTAAGTGAAACAAGCAGCAAGAACTGAGAAGAGGACTTGGAAGAAGGCTGTTCAGAAGCCAAACGGAACACCCTGGGAGTGTCCCTGATACATTACTCTCCACCAGGGCTACAACTGTAACCATAACTGACTCCTGAACATGATTCTGTAACCATGTTACCCCATCCCACTCCAAAACAACAAGTTGTGGTTGCACATGCAACTCCCTTGTCATGGGTTAGCGCATTTAGAACTGTGGTGTAGATGAAACCTAAAGCATCTGGAGTTAGGGCTTGGGAGGAAAATAAGATTCAGGAAATGGAGGATTCTGAAAACACTGATGGGCTAACACTCTAAAGGGAAATAAGGAAACTCTGAGTATCTAGGAACTTTAACGATATGGGCTGTACTAAGCCCCGATTTAGCTTCAAGGGAGTAAGGGTTAATCCGCTCCTGACTCTCAGGGCTTGTCTACATGGGGGGTTTAATCCTTAGGTTTTTTGCTGCACATCTGGTAACACACAAGATGCAAGCTGCAGGACCAGCATGCATATGGGACATCTGCAATGCACATCACTGTGTACATATGGCACTGATTTCCTGCAAACTGAAGGTGTGGCATTCTTGGACGGTATCCCATGCACCTTTGCATGGCTGCTGAGCAGCGTGTGTAACCCACACACCTCTTGGGTGTGGTGTTCTGTCCCATCTACTGGCACCGAGACCACTTAGAGAGAGATTAATGAGCCTGCTTCAGCCTTAATGAAGGGCCATATGGCTTTTAACTCATGCAGTAGAGGCTCATGCATTTAGCTCCAGAAGTCCCAGTTTTGATCCTGACGACCGGGGTCTGTCGGTGTTTACACGTGCATTCTGGGATTTTTCTTGCTGTGGGATGTGGGATGCGTAGTGGAAGCCTGGCGAGTTCAATTTTTTTAAAAATTCCATAATTCATCTGTCTCCACCCCATATTTCCTTTCTGGATGGGCTAGCACCATTTCTGAGTTGCTGCCTACCAGCATGGACCCAACAAATGCTCTGTGCCACTATGTTGACAACTATGAATACACAGAGGCTGTTTGGGCTCTATAGCCGCACTCAGAGCCAAGAGAATTCAGCTTGGGGCTTCGCCTGCCGCACCAAGCAGCTGATGTGGCAGCAGTAGCAGCTCCTCCAGCAGCAGGAGGCTCTTCAGCCACAGTGGGACTGGGAGGTGGACGAGGAAGAAGAGGAAGACACCAAGCCACTGATAGAGGAGGCCATGCTCCTGCAGCAGCTTTACAGCAGCAGTGTTTCTGGGCTTGGGAAACCAGCGTGGATTGGTGGGAAAGAATTGTTCTGCAGACCTGGGCCCAGCAGTGGTGAGAGAATCTCAGGATCGGGAAGGCAACGTTTCTGGAGATATGTGCTGAACTAACTTGGGGGCTACAGCAACAGGGCTCTGTCCCCATATGCAGGCAAGTATACATCTGGGCTCTGCCTCTTCTGCTGAGTGGGTCTTCTGGCATGGAGTGCCAAAGCTCAACATTGCCAAGGGTGACAGAGGGTTCCAAAGGGCTGGGGTCCAAGGTGCCACTCTTCTGCCCGGTGAGCTGGGGTCTGGGAGGGGACTAGCCTCTGAGACCACAACGGCTGGAAATGCAGTGGGAGTTTATGGTATATCTACTGTGAAGGGGTGGACTCACCACTGATGCCTCTTTGTGGCCGGACCAGGCATAGGAACTCTCTCCTTGCTGGGTGTCTCCTGCTGACAGCCGCTCCATCTCTGCAAGCGACCTACCTTTTCCTGTGCCTTAGTCCTCCGGCCAGGTCACTGTAAAGTCTCCCCTCTTCCGGGGCATGAACATGAACAAAATTTTTGTCCATGAACAAAAACCAAGGGGAATTAACAGTAAACTGAATTAATAAAAATAGAGGGCAATGACTCCCTGTCAGTGTGCGTCAGACACTGGCCCTCTGGGAGGGGCTTTCAGGCAGCAGTCATCTGGGAAGCTCCTGCCTTCAGTCAGCTCTTTCCTCAGGAACTGAGGGCTGAAGGTCTATTCTCTTCCCTGGCCTGCCAACAAGAAAGCTGTTCTGCTCCCCTTTTAAGCTCCTCCGCCAGCCAATGCATGCCTTGCAGGTGTGGCAGGGCGGAGCTGGCTAAGCCCCGGGCAACTTCTTAGCCCCTTGTTCAGTTACCACCGAGAAACAGGAACCCAGCAGCTGGAAATGGTATGGGCTTTGGTTTAATAGCTCATTGGAAAGATAACTCCATGACCGGGGCATTGGCTCAGTACTGACTCTGAAGGAATAGCACCGAATTACATGGATGGCTTTATTAACCTTGCCAAGGATATTTTCAAAGGCGACATGTTTACAATCAGAGCTACTTTTTGTGAAACACGTTTTTATAAGGAGGCGGATTTCAAAAACCACCTGCTAAAATTCCTTTTTGATTAAACACAAAGCCAAAGACAGAAACCCCACAATAATGCTAATGCTAATAATATATCACATATCTTTTAAACCACATTGTGTTCACTTGCACTGGGAAGGATTGCAGGGGGAATATGGTTCTTTATTGATAATGTCCACATAGCCAAGGCAACTGTAGTTAATAATGAGAAATCTCTGGCCCCTTCTCAATAAATCCCTTGAGGGAGACAGAGTTCATCTGCTTTATGTATGCAAGAAATCTTTTTTCAGATGGAAAGTTATGCCATGTTTCTTAATTGCTTTTGCTTCGACTCCAAAGAAAAGGAAGACTTAATGGTTCGCTCATTGCACATTCTATATGTGAGCGTGGCTGTCTGTCTCTGAGCACTCACAGGGGCTGTTTGTGGCAGGATTTGAAATCAATGTGATGTTCCCAGCAGAGGAGAGCACTCACTCTGCCACTGAAGCAGGAACAGATGGTTTGACAGGGGAGGTTCTCTCTAGGCCCTTTGCTTAAAACATGTATTCCGATATGTGGGCTCTCTTTTAACAGCAGCTTCCAGCACAGGGCTTGGCATTGCCTTGTGGCTAGGGAAGCAGATGGCAACAATAGCCCTAGGATTCCACTCTCTCCTTTAATACCTATCATTGGAACCCAAGAGTTAGAGATGGAAAAGACCTACCAGAGTGGAAGGGGAGGAAAGGAGATGGCCCTGCAGTCCAGACACAAGATGGGGAGTTAGAAGATTCATAGATTCCAAGGCCAGAAGGGACCATTGTGATCATCTAGTCCAATGGTTCTCAACTGTGGTCCACCACTTATTCAGGGAAAGCCCCTGGTGTGCCGGGCCAGTTTGTTTACCTGCTGCATCCGCAGGTTCAGCCAATTGCGGCTCCCACTGGCCGCGGTTCGCTGCTCCAGGCCAATGGGGGCTGCAGGAAGGGCGGCCAGCACATCCCTCGGCATGTGCCGCTTTCTGTAGCCCCCATTGGCTGGGAGCAGCGAACTGCGGCCAGTGGGAGCCGTGATCGGCCGAACTTGCGGACGCGGCAGGTAAACAAACCGGCCCAGCACACCAGGGGCTTTCCCTGAACAAGTGGTGAACCACAGCTGAGAACTACTGATCTAGTCTGACTTTCTATAGAGCACAGGCCATAGAACTTCCCCAAAATAATTCCTAGAGCAGAGCTTTTGGGAAAAAAAATCCCAATCTTGATTTAAAAATGGTCAGCGATGGAGAATTTACCTTGTAAATTGTTGCAGTGATTAATTACTCTCACTGCTAAAAATGTACACCTTATTTCCAGTCAAATTGCTTATCTTCAACTTCCAGCCATTGGATCGTGTTATACCTTTCTCTGGTCGATTGAAGAGACAATTATTAAATATTTATCCCCATGCTGATACTTATAGATGGTAATCAAGACACCCCTTACCCTTCTTTTTGTTAAACTCAATAGACTGAGCTCTTTGAGTCTGTCACTATACGGCACTTTTTCTAATCCATTTGTCATTCTTGTGGCTCTTCTCTGAACCCTTCCCGTTTATTAACATCCTTCTTGAATTGTGGGCACTAAACCCACATTATTCCAGCAGTGATAGCACCATTGCCAAAAAATGAGATAAACTAACCTCTCTACTCCTGCTCGAGAGTCCCCAGTTTATCCATCCCAGTATCACATTGGCTCTTTTGGCCACAGCATCACACTGGAAGCTCATGTTCAGTTGATTAGCCACCATGAGCCCCAAAGCATGGTGGTCTCTGCTTACTTCTGCTATTGACTGTTGCTAAAGTCACTTTAGCTCTCTGTGCTTCAGTTTCCATGTCTGAAACATGGAAATGATAATACTGTCCCACATTTCAGAGGCATTGCAAAGCTTAATTTGTTAGTATTTGTGAGGTGCTCAGATAGCATAGTGAGGGAGAAGCAGTCACAGAAATTGCTAATACTGCCAGTTTGGTCAGCTAATTCTTCTCTGGCCAATGCAAGCTTGTTCCCTAGAGTCTATTTTCTAGAGCTTTTGTCCAGTTTAGAGTTAAATGTATTAGGTGACAAACCTGCCCCTGTTTATGCATACCTTGCCATCTCATTTTGGATCGATTTCTATTCCATTTACATGCTTCCCTGGCTGATTCACAAGCCAGCCTTTCTGCAGCATGACTGGTAGAGAGAAATATTCCTTCATCCCTCTCAAATCCCTGGAAAGAGGAAATCTTCCCAGCTGGATTTCTGTTTGTCAGGTTTCTTTTATCAGAGGCAAAGGATGTATTTTAGGGGTAAGCCCACAGACCATGGCCTTACCTGGACTCAAGTAATCAATACATTATAATGGCACTCAGTCGAAGGGCATCACGTGTCCACACCTAAATTGACTACAATCTATAGAAACTACCCCCATAACTTGCAGGGGTAAAGCCTCAGCTGGTACAAGTTCAATCAAGTGAGTGCCAGAGTGGATACCAGTGTGCCCCCACTCCTACCCAGTTATATCAGGGAGCAGTGCAGGGAACTCTGGGATTACACTTCAGTTGGTGCAGTGCATTGTAAGTGAAGACACAGGGCAAATCTGCTTGTGGCCTTGAACTGGTGTAGCATGACCCGTGTGGACACAGACAGACTCGGTCAGTGGTGGAACAATTGATCACTGTACAACAGATTGATTTTTTTTTCTAGTGGAAGCAAGGGCTGTGTTGTTTTTAAATGCAGACAGGTTTCATCAGTGATCCTCAGAGGTAACAGCAGCCAAACATAGCAAAGTTCCTTCAGCATCTGTGGTGCATACAGGCCCAGAAGCTTCAAAGGGAGAGGAAAGGGAAAAAAATATATATATATATAGTATGAGAGAATGTTTTCTGCATTGATTTTTATTTAGAGATTGGTGATTTTCTACTGACAAGGAAATAAACACGTCGCCAGGCCAGGCTTGCTGAATCACTGATATATCCGCAGAGCAAAAGAAAATGAAACTAGGGTCCCTGGAGGACATCAAAGCCGCAGCAGCAGTAACAACAGCAGCCATCCCACCCACCAAATGCGGGGGTGACTGCTCTGGTGCATAATGCATGAGTGAGGCCCTAGGCAGGGGGTAGTGGGAGAGGCTGTCAAAATCATTTTCAGAGAAACAGCTGCAGCTGATCTTGTGGATGCCAAGCAACTTGTCTCATCTCTGCAGCAATGTTTTGCTCGTTTTACCACTCTATTTCACTCCCTTTGCCGGCAGAAGCAACAGGACTGGCTCTGACACTTTCAGAGCATATCCCCCTTTGGAGCAGGGCTGAGTCTGAGTCAACCATAGCTCATAGTCAGTATCCGCAAAGGGATTCATAGTAAAGTTCCCAGAGCAATCCCCCCATCTCCATTCACAAGAATTAGGGCAGGATATAAGGTCTTTAGTTTGACTATGTTGTAGAGATGGACCCAAACCTCACAAACCAATTCCCAATCCAGATTTCCAGTGTTTCAAAGGGCTAGGGTCTTTAGATCCAAGATTGGGATTTGTGCCATAGTGAAGGTAGTGGCCATTTGCAAGATACAGATCCATATCCTGTTTGAGAACTAAAACACGCCTTGTGATGGTCTACTCTATACTATTATGTTCACCACTTTTATAAGACCATGATAAATTTTGTACAAAGTATGCCTTGTGAGGTAGCATTTGAAATGTCATAATCTGCTGAACATTATTATCCTGGGAAATATGTGTATCAACATTATATATAAAGTGATATGTTTCTACTGCATAATATTGCTGTAACATGTTCCAGAGTTAGAAAATCAAGCCCAAACCAGTTCTTCAGAGACAAAGACACACCGATGCCCCAGCCAGGTATCAGTATAATCAATTGGACAATCACCTAGTTAATGGCCATTCCTTAGCAGGAAGAAGGGTGTGAACGAGGACTTTAAATATTGGCAAAGACACAATGGGAGGTTTCCATGTAAACAGATCGCCTGTCACCTGGACCATAGTTGGAGATAATCCTCCAAGAGGGGAGAAGGGTATAAGAATGGAGGACACACACTACACAAATTACCTCTCTCCCCGCATCTCTACTTACAGCAGCTACAAAGCTTGAAAGAGAAAGGAAACATCTTTGAACTGGGGAAGGGTTCCTGGCTTCAAGGCTTTTCAGCCAGTACAGACGACTATAAGCTTATGGAGAGAGAACTTTTTGCTTTTAAGTTCACTTAGCTCGTTAAGTTAGGCATTCAGCTTGCATTTTATTCTTTTATTTCTTTTGTAACCAATCCTGACCTTTGTGCATCATTACTTGTAATCACTGAAAATCTATTTTCTGTACTTAATAAACTTATCTTATTGTTTTATCTTAACCGGTGTGTTTGGTTGAAGTGTGTGGGAAATGCCATTTGGGACAACAAGGCTGTTGCGTACCATTTTCCTTTGATGAAATGACAGACTTCCTATGAGCTTCAATTGTTCATTAGTGTGCTGCACTGAGAGATGTGTGTTCTGTGTACAAGACACAGATTTCTGGGGAAAGTCTGGGGCTAGAGAGCTTGCTGGTGTGGCTCTGCAGTTTAATTCACGAGTGGCTAACCAGTAGCACTCAATATTGTGCAGCTGGAAGCAAGTTACATGCTAGAGGCTGTGTGTGAACAGGCCAGGAGTGAATGTTCTTACAGCAAAGCAGTGTAAGAGTCATCCGGGGTTGGAGACCTGACAGGACACAGCTGTTCAACAGTCCGGACTTTCCCCTGGAGAAGGTCACACTCCTAATGCTTGGGGCTGTTCTCACGTGTGAGTTTGATCTAGGCCTGCCTCCCTGAGAATATTTAATAATTGTTCTAGGTACCAGGAATTGACCCGAATCTCTGGATAGATGGTTTCATATCGGAGGGTATGTCTATGATGCATTCAGAGGTGGGATTGCGGCACGGCTAGACAGATCCATACTAGTACAGCTAATAATAGCAGTTTAGATGTGATGGCGGGGGCTTCAGCACAGCCTGGACAAACACACCGGGGGCCCTGGGTATGGACGTGTGTTACTCACGCATGCTGAAGCCTGTGCTGCTGGGTCTGCACTGCTATTTGTAGCCATGGTAGCAAGGGTAAAGCTATCAAGGGAATGTCTTCCTGTGTTGCAGTCGCACCTCTGATTGCAATGTAGCAATCCCCTGAGACTCTGTCTTTTCACAGTGAGTTTTGATTGTCAGCAGAAGACACCAGAGACCTTGGGGTACATGTAGTTTGAGCTGCTGCATGAATGCAGACTGGAGCTTCTGGTCTTTAAGAAGAGTACCAGGAACACAAACAGCATTGTCACTGACTAAGAGAAAGAGCACAGGGAATTCTAAAGAGATTTCACTGTGAATGCACTTGTTCTTGTACAGCCCTATCCTTCTCTTTATTTGACAAACAGAAATTAATTTCACACTTTAATGCTCACTTAGGCCCACACTGAGTGTCACTCTCTTCCAAAAAAATAAAAATCAAATAAGATAATGGCACTAGCTAATCTCCCCTGAGATGTGTATTTTTGTCACCTCCTTCCTCTGTGATCTTCGAAGTGATGAAGGTGTATCTTGAGTGGCCACCAGGGTGAGAGAACTGGCTAGTGGCAGGCAAGGAGATGCTGCAGAAGCTTTCCTATGCAGAGGTGTTGGGGAAGGTGAGGAGAGAACAGAAGAAGGGAAACAGGCTGGAAGCAAGGAGGAGAGAATAGGACGTGAAAGATACAAAAAGGAAAACGAAGGGGTGGAGGTTAAGGAAAGGGTTAATGGTAGCAAACAGTCAGTTGAATGGGGCAGAAAGGAAAGGGATGGAAAAAGAGGGGAAAGATATTTAAGAGGAAGGTTGTTCTTATGGTTAAGGTGCTGGACTGGGTCCCTGGAGATCTGGATTCAATACCTAGATCTGCCACAGATTTTTTGTGTAAGACATTTAATCTCTGTGTGCCTCAATTCCTCATCGCAAAATAGGGATTATTATTTTTTCATTGCTTCCATTCATGGCCTGTCTTGTCTATTTAGACTGCAAGTTCTTTGGGGGCAGAGGCTGTCTCTTAGCATGTGTAATGTGTATATGCAGTGCCTAGCACAATGTGGCTCCAGTCTTGGTTCGGCCCTCTAGTAATGGCTATAATAAAAATAATAAATTGCAGGATTTGGCTGATTTTATTTTCTTATCAATCGCTGAGCCATGCTCCAGCAGTACAGTTACAAACGATGACTTCTCCCTCCCTGTGGCACAGGGTGATCATTGACATCCAAGGGATGGAGGAGCACTTAAGTCAAACATCATTGTTCCTGTTGAATATTGATACCCATCAACGAACCATCTTTGAGAACCACCGCCAGACTCCACCCTCCCCTATGGAGGATTAAACACCGCATTGCAGTCAGCAAACACTGGATTTCAGATTCCACCGGCAATAGGGCTTTTTACTCCTAGGTACACAGCACCTTAAAGGAGCCCATAGTGTGGCATCGACCCGTTCTCAGCCATCCCTGAGGTGGAACGTGGCAGCTGTTTAAAGACAGAATACCGCATTGAAGAAGAATACCATACCCAAAATGCAGAGAGAATTTGGGGCCCTGTAGTTTCCCAACTGAAGTTTGGCCAGGGCAATGGGCATAATATGTCACAAGAACCTCAAATGACCGCAGGTAAGCGGGCCATATTCTGCTCTCCATTTCCGTCCTCTGCAGTGGGGATGCAAAGGGTATGGGAGATCGGAACTTGGCTTGCAAGCACTGGAGGCAATAGGAAGCCAATAAGGGAGCACGTTGTGAGAATCACTTTCCTCTGAGACAAACGGTGCAGCTTTATTTTTTAATGTAAACTACATGCACACGCTTTCTGCTTCCTGTAAGATGTCACTAGCCAGGGGTACAAGCTGTAGCAGTCATTGAAATGCAGTTTGTGCGACTGGGGAAGACCTGGCGATGCCCTGTTGTCTCAAGGGTATAATTAGGGCTGGGGCCCAGATGTCAACGGGCAACGGAAATCTTGCATGAGCAACGCATTTACACTGTTAAACGGTGGAGAGGTGCCTCATGTGTATTGCCCCTCCTCAAACCATGGCATCCTCAAATCAGCTCTGCTGCCATTTGTCTCAGTGCCTGATTCAAAGTCTGTAGGCTGCAGTTCTGTCACCTGCACAGAGATTTCCAAACTGGAAAGTTACAAGCTCAGAAAGAAGCCGTCAGATTACTACGTTGTCTGGCCGTTATGGGCCCAAATTCCCCCTTCAGTCAGCCCCATGCAGCCCTGTGAATTCAATGGAGCTGCAGAGGTGGGATGTCGACAGAGATGCTGTAGCGATTCACCTCAGTGACATTAGGCCCAGCATTTCAGTCATTGCTCATTGTGTGCTAGGCCTCACCAGCTAGGTGGGCTAGGCCTCACCAGCTGCTGGGTATCTGTTACAATCACACTGAATTATAATGGGAGATGACTGGTGTTGTGGAATAATAATGGGCTCCTCCAAGGAGCTGAGAGGGTTCAACACCTCTGAGGGGCCGGCACTGCGGCCTGGATGCACAGCAGGAGTTAGGTGTTGTGGCACTGAATAGCACAGCGCCTAACTTTAAGGCCATCGCTATGGTTCGCGGAGCCTGAGTTGGGAGCATAGGCTCCCTGTGCAATGAATGGGGAGTGACTGGCACCCTGGACTGCAATTCATAAAAGCCAGCACACCAGGCAGGGAGCGGCTTATGCTAGCCAATGGGAGATGCTGCTGAGGGGTGTGTCTGTGGGGGGGGAGCGCTACCCCTCTCTCAGAGTTAGGTGCCTGAGTCCAGGCTGCAGGGAGACACCTCTCTTTGTTGTTGTGCCACCTCTCAGGTGAGTGCTCTAGCCATTGGGCTCTGGGAGAGTCTCATATGGAGGTGCTGCAGTCTCCGCTGGTGGAGCGGCTGCACTTGGATAATTAGAGTCATTGGCTGGGGGGACTGGCCCCTGGCTCTCCCACACCCTTGGTGAGTGTGCTAACCACCAGGCTCTAGAGTCATTCTTATGCTGGCTCTCTCTTCCTTCCCCCGCCTCCCCTCACCCCCCAAATGATTCTACAGTTATTTATCCTCAGTGCAACAGCTTCACCGGGAGCCCCACATTACAATATCCCATAGCCTTGTGGCTAGGGCACTTACCTGAGAGGTGGCAGATCCTGATTCAGATCCCTTCTCCTGCCTCAGCTGGAGGAGGGATTTGAACCAGGGAACCCTCACATGCCAGGTGTGTACTCTAACCACCCAGATAACAGTTATGAAGTGGCAGCAGCCCAAGGGGCCCAATCTCCTAGGTGTGCTCAGACAGTGCCTACTGAATTAGACCTTGCACGCCATTTAGGCAGCCAAATGCCAATCTTCCCCTGGCTTGTGAACTACTGTGGGGCTGAGGGGTGGGACGTAGGCATCCAGATGTCTAGAGGGAGGCAGCAGTGTGCATGTTCAGAGGCAGAAACATAGGTGCGTCGGGAACTCCTACTGCCAAAACATAGGCACTGAGTGTGTTTAAGCACCTATATGATTCAGCGGCACTTTTGTAAATCAGAGTGGAGCCTAAAACAGGGACTTAGGCATGTAAATCCTTTTGTGCATGCAGGCCTGAGTTCCCCTTGCTCTCTATGCTTTGGAATCGCACTGAGCAGAGCTGTCCCAAATATCACACACAACCCAGGAAGCATTTACCATTCCAGTAAAACAAACAACTTGCTAATAAACAGGTACAAACAGTCCAGCTCTGATGCCAGCCATTGCCACATCACTTCAGGATGTGAATTTGTTCAGTTCTAGATAAGGAAGAAAATGGAAGTCCTTTTATTTGGCCAACTCTCTATGCTGTCACTAAATGGAGCTGGACTAGGCTTTGTATTCAGTAGGCTGTGGGCACTGACTGTCCTTTGAACTGTTTCTACTACTTACAGTCAGAACAACAAGGACATTTTTGCTTTATCAGTATTCACAGGCAGAAATGCAACAAGTCACCATTGTTCATTCTTTTGATCCCAGGTACAGGGTCAGTGATTGTGGATCCTTGCAGCAAAAATGGATAACATTTTCCTCCTCCAGCAAGGAAAAAGAAAAGAGAATTGCACAAATTAGCCCCTGGGGGAAAACTGTCCAGTAAGTCGCCTATGTCCATGTGTTTTTCCACTATCTGCCTGTGTAACTCACTGGCTACATGTTTTATGTCCCCCTCTAATAGCTGGTCCACACAGAGGATAAAAGCCTTCTACTACCATCTGCTAAATTACTCTTTTAGCTTAACTGATAGAAGCCTGAGTTGAAAGACGTTATTCCGGTGGACGTGACCAATGGTGTAAAGGTCACTATTAGAGCGAGGCGAGTTATTTTTGGCAAATAGTTTATTCTCCCAAAAAAGGCATTTTTCAGTCAAACAAAACTATTCACAAATTCAGGTTGAATTCAGCAAATAGTTTTAGCCAAATAAAAAATGAAATAATCGTTGAAAAAGTCCAAATAGTTCATTTAGCCAATTTCTAAATGAAATGTTTTGACCTTTTAAAAAATCAATACTTTGTTTAGAAATTTAGATAGATTTATTCAATAAAATGGTAAAAAAAACAAAACAAAAAACCAACCATCAGAAAACATAACGAAACAAAATGAACAAGCAAACAAAATGTCCTTTTTGGGTTGAACAAAATGTTTTGCTTGGCCCAAAGCTGTTTTTTTTGTTTGGCCACTGACCCAAAAAATCATTTTTGTGCTCAACTCTAGTCACTATCTGTGCTCTGCCACCTATATGACAGAGAATAACAATTGGAGAGAATAAGGGGAGCGAAGGTAAGATTTCTTCCCCATGCCGCCTCCTCCCCACAATAAAGTTTGTGTGTGAAAGATCATTTCAACAGTGGTGTGGGCTGAACTGGGTTCCCCTGGGAAGCCTGTCATGTTTAAAAAGATTCTCTCTCATCCCAGTTTCAGTGCTGTCCAGTGTAGATTACTCTGTTAGCACTAAGAACAGGAGGACTTGTGGCACCTTAGAGACTAACAAATGTATTTGAACATAAGCTTTTGTGAGCTACAGCTCACTTCACTGTTGCTCAGTGCTATACTATGGTCACGTTCAGAGCCAGTGCATCATAATTTACAACTCTATGTCTTGTGCAAGGAGCTTGTTTTAGTTCTGCTGCTTTAGGCACCAATGGTCACTGAGAAATTATTAGTGAAAGAAGAAGTCTGTATAATCAATAAGGGAGGATGCATGGCCTAGTGGCTAAAGCAGAGCTGGGCTCTATTTCTATAGGAACAGACTAGTGGTCCAAAGGTTCTCTCAGCAGGTTCAGATCCCGATTCCACCAACACAGCTTGGAGCCCAGAGCTTCCCAGAATGAGAGTAAAACTACAGAATCTTCCAAGCCATAAAAGGTCCCAGAAAATGCCTCTGTGGGAACCATAATGGTAGTAATCGCTACAGATACCAGCCTCTGGGGAGGGGGAAGAACACTTTCGCTCAGCTGACTCAGGGATTGCGGCCTAGGCATTATTCTGGTGCCCACAATTGAAGTCTGTTATGTGACAGCATATAAATTGTGAGGACAGAGGAGAGAGAAGCTTGCTTCTGACCCTGGCAATGATCAGCTTATTCCTTGAAGCATGAGAGCGGATTCTGCTCACATGCAGAGCTATAACTTTTATTGTTGGTCTAAAAACTATTTGGACCTTTCTAAAATCCAGCTACTGGATATATGTGTGACAGTGAATTCTCTAGGCTGGCTCCAGGCTGCCCAAGAAAGCATCTACTTCCTCTGTTTTTGATAAATTTGCCTGCCAGTAATTTAATAGGGGTGCTGCCCTTGTGCTATTCATATGGTGCAGCATAGAAAGGGGGCATAGATGAGTTTTCATTAGTCCCATCACACCTCCAACAAGTCCCTTCTTACCCCTTCTCCTTGGCAGCTACATGATCCTTTGTTCCCCCCCTTTCCTTGCTCTATATTTATTCAGTGCCTTTCTCCTTGATTCCTCACAACTCCCCCTACCAATGGAATCCTGAGCCCCCTACTCAACGTGTGCCCTCACCACCAGGCCTTCCGGCGCACACTTTGCAACTGAATGGAGTCCTGGTTAGGTCAGAGAAGCCTGCTAACAGGAATTTGACTAGCCTTCAGCAGTAGTGTCTGGGCAGTGGGGAAGAATAGGGGCAGGCAAAGTCTTTATCTGCTGTAATGACAAACTGCATGTGAACCTCCTCCGGAGGAGCCAGCTCTGGGAGTGATTCATGGAGCAGCGCTAATTGTACTGGGCACTCACTGATAAGCTGCCCTGGTGATAACCATTGGTGACAGATTAGCCCATAAATCACTGTGGGAAGGTCATTTGTTTGATGTGATCACCTATGGCTGCCCGTTCTGGAAGCCTCCCGATTGTTTTTTTAAAAATGAACCTCCCCATAGAAAAGAACCAGCATCCTGGCTTCTCTCACTTCATGCTCCAACCTGTACACTGTCACCAGTGCAAACTTCAGAATTTTCTACTCACACTTTTGCTTCTTCCTGTGCTAAAGGGCCTGTTACAGGTAGTGACGTCTGAGTGAGAGCTGGGCAGGACCCAGAATCTCCATTCTGCAGAAAAATTCACATTTCCATTTTTTTTTTCACTTTGGGAAGAAAAAGTCATAAATGCAAAATATTCCATGGGGCAGAATGTGTTGAAACATTCTGGGTAGGGAAGCAGCCAGCTAGCCAGGCAGCTGGGGACAAAAAAAAATGTCAGACCCAAATCCCTTTCCCTTAAGTGGTTCGTTGCAGAGGAAAACGTTTATAAGGACGTGGCCCTGCCCCTTCAAGGCCCCACCCCTAGCAACACATCAGGCGTGTCATTAAAAGCTATGAGAATGAGGGAATGAGGCTGCTATGGAAGGCCGCTGCAGGCTGTCCAGTGGAAGCTGGTGACAACTAGATGTCGCATGCACAAATCTGACACACAGAGGTATCAGCCATGCCCTTTCACAGCAGGTGAGGCTCAATGTTTGTGATTGCCTGCCTTAAGGAGCCTTCAGTGGGTCTGGGTAAAGCACGTCTGCTTACCCTGATCCTGGGCAGAGGTTCATGTTGCCGGGAAGAAGTCACGTTTTGGAGTTCTCACATGATGGCTGGGTAAGACAAGGTGCCAGGGGAGAAAACGCCAAATTACGGGCACACTCAGGCTGAGTAGGAGGCTCAGATTTGTTAGGCTGTGGAGTAGTTCACCTAAGGGTTTCAGTGGAAGCCCCATTCCTTGGCACACTGTAGACTGGCGAATGTACTGGAGAATACTATACAGCGAGGAACAGTTTTGACCTGATCCCTGGGTGATGGCAACATGTTATGGATTAGGTGGCTTTTTAATAAGACTATTCCACCTCTATCTTCTTCTTCCCCTTATCCCATCAACTGGGGTTGCGTCATTGTGCAAACACCTCTATTTTCCATCGCTCTGATCTTTACTCACTAAATTCAAGGGACATAGTTGGATTTAATGGGCTTCAATGTCTGCCCCCTTTCCCCTCCCACCCTCCCTCCGACATGACAAATGAGGGACTGGATTTTAACTATTATATCAAAGTATTATTCCCTGTCTCAAGACCCTTCTTTGCTGTGTGTACGCTGAAAGGAGAGTGACTGCTTACAACACAGTGGGGAGACAGCGGCCTGGAATCCAGTCTCGCACAAGCCTCTGTCTCCTGTGGGCAAATGTATATAATTTCTTTCAGAGTAACAGCTGTGTTAGTCTGTATTCGCAAAAAGAAAAGGAGTACTTGTGGCACCTTAGAGACTAACCAATTTATTTGAGCATGAGCTTTCGTGAGCTACAGCTCACTTCATTGGATGCATACTGTGGAAACTGCAGAAGACATTATATACGCAGAGACCATGAAACAATACCTCCTCCCACCCCACTCTCCTGCTGGTAATAGCTTATCTAAAGTGATCATCAAGTTGGGCCATTTCCAGCACAAATCCAGGTTTTCTCACCCTCCGCCCCCCCCCCCCCCACACACACACACAAACTCACTCTCCTGCTGGTAATAGCCCATCCAAAGTGACCACTCTCTTCACAATGTGTATGATAATCAAGGTGGGCCATTTCCTGCACAAATCCAGGTTCTCTCACCCCCTCACCCCCCTCCAAAAACCACACACACAAACTCACTCTCCTGCTGGTAATAGCCTATCCAAAGTGACCACTCTCCTTACAACGTGCATGAAAATCAAGGTGGGCCATTTCCAGCACAAATACAGGTTTTCTCACCCCCCCTCTTTCCAAAAAAACACACACACACAAACTCATTCTCCTGCTGGTAATAGCTTATCCAAAGTGACCACTCTCCCTACAATGTGCATGATAATCAAGGTGGGCCATTTCCAGCACTAATCCAGGTTTTCTCACCCCCCCACCCCCATACACACACAAACTCACTCTCCTGCTGGTAATAGCTCATCCAAAGTGACCACTCTCCCTTCAATGTGCATGATAATCAAGGTGGGCCATTTCCAGCACAAATCCAGGTTTTCTCACCCCCCCCACCCCCCCACACACAAACTCACTCTCCTGCTGGCAATAGCTCATCCAAACTGACCACTCTCCCCACAATGTGCATGACAATCAAGGTGGGCCATTTCCAGCATAAATCCAAGTTTAACCAGAGCGTCGGGGGGGGGGGGCGGAGGGTGTACCAATGTGATATATGCCATCATGTGCCAGCAATGCCCCTCTGCCATGTACATTAGTCAAACTGGACAGTCTCTACGTAAAAGAATAAATGGACACAAATCAGATGTCAAGAATTATAACGTTCATAAACCAGTCGGAGAACACTTCAATCTCTCTGGTCACGTAATCACAGACATGAAGGTCGCTATCTTACAACAAAAAAACTTCAAATCCAGACTCCAGCGAGAAACTGTTGAATTGGAATTCATTTGCAAATTGGATACTATTAATTTAGGCTTAAATAGAGACTGGGAGTGGCTAAGTCATTATGCAAGGTAGGCTATTTCCCCTTGTTTTTTCCTACCTCCCCCCCCCCCCCCCGACGCTCTGGTTAAACTTGGATTTATGCTGGAAATGGCCCACCTTGATTGTCATGCACATTGTGGGGAGAGTGGTCAGTTTGGATGAGCTATTGCCAGCAGGAGAGTGAGTTTGTGTGTGGGGGGGTGGGGGGGGGTGAGAAAACCTGGATTTGTGCTGGAAATGGCCCACCTTGATTATCATGCACATTGTAGGGAGAGTGGTCACTTTGGATAAGCTATTACCAGGAGGAGAGTGAGTTTGTGTGTGTGTGTTTTTTTGGAAAGGGGGGGGGGTGAGAAAACCTGTATTTGTGCTGGAAATGGCCCACCTTGATTTTCATGCACGTTGTAAGGAGAGTGGTCACTTTGGATAGGCTATTACCAGCAGGAGAGTGAGTTTGTGTGTGTGTGTTTTTTTGGAAAAGGGGGGGGTGAGAAAACCTGTATTTGTGCAGGAAATGGCCCACCTTGATTATCATACACATTGTGAAGAGAGTGGTCACTTTGGATAGGCTATTACCAGCAGGAGAGTGAGTTTGTGGGGGGGGGGGGCGGAGGGTGAGAAAACCTGGATTTGTGCTGGAAATAGCCCAACTTGATGATCACTTTAGATAAGCTATTACCAGCAGGAGAGTGGGGTGGGTGGAGGTATTGTTTCATGGTCTCTGCGTATATAATGTCTTCTGCAGTTTCCACAGTATGCATCCGATGAAGTGAGCTGTAGCTTACGAAAGCTCATGCTCAAATAAATTGGTTAGTCTCTAAGGTACCACAAGTCCTCCTTTTCTTTTTATAATTTCTTTGTGCTTGTGTTTCAGGCAGCCAGAAAGGCTAGAACAATGTGGGAGTTTGCTAAGAACTGGTTGCTGCAACAAAGGAACAGTACAAGGGAGGGAAAAAGTGGTGTTGGTAATCTAGGCAAACTTTGCCCAGGATCCAGGAATAGCCCGATGTTCCTGATAAAATAATCAAAGAGGCCTAATGGATAACATTTATTTGTTATTGTAACTGGCCCCACCTATCAATTTTCAAAGTAAGAGCATGTGCCTCTAGCCCTTGAGCTAAAGAGCCAAGTCCCGGAGGTAGGAGCAATAGCAGGCTCATTAACCTCTCTGGATCAGCCCCCTAGGCAGACATGTTTCAGAGTAGCAGCCGTGTTAGTCTGTATCCACAAAAGAACAGGAGGACTTGTGGCACCTTAGAGACTAACCAGTTTATTTGAGCATGAGCTTTCGTGAGCTACAGCTCACTTCATCGGATGCACTATTCGGTGTGTTACATCATCATTAGCCTTCATTAACATCCTGTTGAGGTGAACGGGGACAGTTCACAGCTCGAATCAATGGACCAAATTAATCTCTGGTGTAACATTGTTGAAGTCAGTGGAGTCCCACCAGGGATACATTGGCCCATCATTTACTGCCTGTCTGCTACAGCACTGTCTTGGGGTGCCATTTGGAAGGCTTTCTCTGCAACGAAAAGGGCTAATGAGTTTTGTGTTATCGCCCCCGCCCCTTTTTAAATGAAACTGTAAATCATGCAAACAATGCTGGGCTTCCTAAAGGAATCCTGGTAGGGTGCGCCACTTTCCATCTGCTTGTTCCAATCCCTCCTTGCAACACAACTCAACTTTTCAGGGGCAGGGAAATTAACCCCTTGCCTCCCAATATTGGGGAAAATGTTATAGGACCCAGGTCACATTTTCAGATGTAGTTGTGGAAGCTGCCTGTCGAATGTTCATTTTCACAGTCACACACAGGTAAGTGTACACCAAATATGCCTTTTGCACACGATCTTATCTGTGCATGCAGTTACTTTGCACACACAAATGTGTGTGCAATTAGCTGTGTTGCAGGCTTAATTTAGGTTGCCTGTCTAGTATTGTGCTGGTAGCTCCTTGTATATGCATTGACTCTTTGTTCTTTTGAAAGTTATGATTTGTTTATAATTTAAATGTTCTAGAAACGCGTTTCCAAGAAAACTGGAGACAGTAATAACAGATGTCATTGTATAACGTACAGCACAGCAGGTGCAATTGAACAAACACAGCTGGCATGTGATAGCAACCAGTTATTCAAATAAGAGACATATGTGCCCTATAGTGAAAACAATTAGCATGTAGCATCAAAACCAACAGAAAGGGAGGGGGAAGGAGGAAGCAGAAAACAAACTGGAAAGAGAGCTAGAAGAAAGGGTGGTGTCTGACCAACAGGCCAGATCTTCAGCCACTTCATCGCATTGGTTGCATAGTCATCTGTATGTCAGCCTCTTCTAGACCACCCTGCTGTGGCGGGTTTGTGCTAGGGCTAGAACTAGGGCATGTGGCTGGAGAGTACTGCACTCCAATGACCTTTTTACAGGAGCTGGGGTCATAGGGGGCTGTTAAAAGCTAGTATAGGTTTGAGCAGTTGACAGTCTCCTTTAACTTATGGCAGCGGGTGAACTGGCCCCTTTGTGGCCTGGGCTATTGGAAAGATGGCATAAAGCCACATTTGCCCTCCTCATCTTGAGTCCTGGATCACTTACAGCTTGGCTGGACCCAAGGGGTGGAGCCTTAATTGTTCCTTGGACTTCTCCTAGTCAACACTCTTGCCTCTGAGTCAGTACTGAACCTAGCCTGGTTCTAAGAATTGCTGCTGGATTTGTCTTGGGTGACCTGTTAAAAACAAGGTCCACAAAACCCATTTCTCTCTTTCATGGACTATGGGGTACCAGTATGTTCCAGCTGTTGAAAAATGTTTTGGAGTACACCATCTAGTTTTATTTCAAGTGAAACCTTTAGCTGTGAACTATAATACTCCGGTGTATCACACTTATTACATGTTAGTACAGTTCAGTGTTTCTCAACTTTTTTGGTACCAGGGACCGTCTTGCTGCCTTCCTAAACTGTGTCAGGGACATCTCAGGGAGCGGGCCCAGTCATTGCGAAACACTAGTACAGTTGATAGCCCTGGGGCTTGGTAATGGGAAATAGACCGTTGGCTTTTATCACTAGATCACCAGTTCAAGCCTGACCCGGTATGGTAGGTAGTGCAAGTCACAGAGCCTGGTCTGTGGCCTATGTGAAATAAGTTCATGGTCTCAGTCTAGCTGATATTGGACAAGAACCAACTCAATAAGGTCATTACTGAAATTAGTCTCAGCAAAGAGGCCAAAGGTTTAAAAGATCTGGAGACTGATCTACAGTCTAATCCTTAAAAGGTCCCTGAAAAGGTAAGTCTGGGAGACATTGGCAAGGTAACAGGTTGAGCTGTTGCTGCATTAGCCATTCTCTACTGTGGTTAAGTGGAAACTAGAATTTCCGTAGCCAAACCAAACCCACAGCCCTTTCACCAAGGAACTTAAAATAATGTATTGCCTTTTTCTGACTTTGCTTCTGCTGGATGTTTCCCTAGAAAGCAGCAAGTGGAGCTGGGCCTGACTCCCAGGCTTTAGATCCAAATCCAAACTTTCCCCAAGTTCAAGGAGTTTGGATTTAGGGGGTTAGTTTGACCCATTATAAGAAAAGGGGCCAAGTGTGAAATCTGTATCTAAATAAGAATTTACAAGAGTTGTAATGCTCACAACCCTTAAAAATCAGCCCACTTATTTAGGACTCTAAATATGGATTTACATGCCTAACTGTACACTCCAACGTTTTAAGATTTTTGTGTCTAGTTCTCTAGGGAAGTGCTCATTCCATTATGTTCCACTTTACCTTAAAAATGTGTTTTGTGTAACTTAGACCCTATTTACCTATTTGAGGTGATGGAAAAAAAATACAGTCGCTTAATAAATAAGACTATGGAAAAACTCTTACTCTTGATATCATCTATATCATTGATTATTTTTTGGAAACACAAACAGACCTTTCCTATACAGACTCCCACTGGGAATTCTGTTCACTTGGAAATGCAGCGCTAATAGTTTATGATGAGTGATACTCCCTTGTAAATTGCTTTCCAATCTTATTGGAATAGGCGGATGCAAACTGTACCCTAATTGCTGAATTAGGACCATGTTTTTTGCTGAGCTAATTTCCCTGCTAAATGGGCACGTGAGGTGGTGGTTAAGGGCTTTTTAGCAGATTATTACAATGAGGGATTATACAGCTTCAGTGTAATTGAATTTTAACGAGGATGGCTCTTAAGCAAATACACCTCCATAAATGATGCAATACTGTATTGGGAAACAGAAGATGACAATTCAGTGGAGCCAGCTGGACCTGTGGGAGCCTTTAAGGTTTTAATTAAAAGTAGAGATGAGTCTTTTTTACATAATTTTTGACCCTGTCTCCCTTCTTGGCATAACCATAGAGAGCCCAGTGGGTCTGAAAGGCAATCCTGTATTCGTTCCCAGTTGTCTCCGAATCACCATCTGTCAAGTGGGTTGCACTGAAAGCATGACCTAGGCAGCTTTTGTTCCCTTTGGAGGCATATTGGCACCTGGTCCATGCACCCCAGTAGTAAAAGCTACCCATCTCTAGCAGCACAAGTGGTTTTGAGCAGATGACGAAAAATCTGGGTACCATCGAGCATGGCAGAGACTTTTGTACCTCTTGAATTCCTGCCCTGCGTGGTGAATACTAGGCCTACCTCAGAAATGTGTAGGCTGGATTCTGGTTACAGGTGGGGGGAAATCATCTAACAGTGAACAAAAATTGTGCTTGCCAGCAATGCAGCTGTATAGTTCCCTTTCCAGTTTGCCACATTTCAAATGTTAAGGTATTGGTGGAGATAGGTTTTGGATGTGAACCTCTCATAGAGGAGTTACAGCAATAATTCTTGTGCATTGTTCTGAATTCCCATGAAGCCATGGTTGTCTGTTAGAGGTGGTACACCTCTGGGCAGATTCTGTGTCTGTATTACTGCAGGAAAGGCTGAAAGTGAAACTGCCTTAATGGATGCACAATGTAAGCATCAAACCAACCCTTGCAGCAGTTCAATGATTATTCTGCTGGGGTGGGAGGCACTTGCCACCAAATCTGTGTCACTTCAGCAGATTCAGATGAGACACCACTTGGCCAAGTTGGTTACTGATATTTCATTACAACTGCATGTACACTGGGGTATTGGTTTTTTCAATTTCTCTATTCAGCCCCTATGTCTTTCTTTTGGAGGCAACCTGTGTAGTGCAAGGAAATGGCATGGAGACTAGCTCTTCACAGGAGGAGACATCATGGATGAAATACTGTGGAGCAGAAGATGTGCTAAGACCATATACCCGCAAGTGTCAAATCAGTATGGGAAACTCAAAACTGGGCTAGAAAGTGCACTAGATGAGTCGTCAACATTTCCCGCAGTCATGTCCTGTTCTAAGTATGGAAAAAAACAGGGTAAGCTCCATTGCTCCTGTCTGCTAACTGCTGGTAAATGCTCACTCTTTTTAATGGCCTCCACTGTGTATCTGTGCGTACATGCAGTCGTGCACAGGGTTAATGACTGGAATGCTGAGGGCTGGATGGAAGCCACTGCAGGTGTGCACCTTAACGAGGTTCTAATGGGGAGGCAGGTGCATACAGAGAAAGAGTTCTGAGGCTACAGGAAGAGTCGGCATGGAGAGGAGAAAGCAGTGTGAGCACTTGTAATCCAAATGAAGGCATAATTAAATTTTAATCGTTGGTGTGGCAGTCTGTCTCACACACACATTCTTCCAATGATGATCAAGTCAGGATGGGCTTTTAATCAGAGAGACATTTGATAACATTTGTCATAATTACTGCATTAGGCACAACTCGCTGCCCCCTGGAAAGGTGACCCAGACCTGGTGCAGTGAAACAAATTGAATTCAGCCACAGAACATCAACTGTGAAGACAGCATACTAATAACATCTGCTTTTTGTTTTTATAATCTCCATCTTGTCTAGTACTCTGACTGAGAACAAAGGAGATCCCATGCCCCACTTCCGAAGGGCTCTGGGAACTTCCCAAAGCACAGCTATGGAGCAGTTAGGTTCTCAGAAAGAAAGGCGAACCAGTGTCCCGGAAATATATGTACTCAAATATGTCCATTAATCCATCCATTTAGGGTATTTCACAACTTCGAGTAGCTTCAAACAACTAGTTATTAAAGCAAAATAAAAACCAAGACTGGGGGGCAGCATGGCCTAATGGAGAAGGCACTCAACTTGAAAGTCAGATAATTCAGGTTCTGCTCCTGACACTGGCCTGTGTGAGAGGTGGGGCAAGTTATTTAATTTCTCTGTACTTCTATTTACCTTCCCATCCTTTGCCTTGTCTGTTTAGAGTGCAAGCTAATCGGTGCTTGGGACTGTCTCTTACTATGCATTTGTACGTTGCCCAGCACAAATAGGCCCTGATCTTGGTTGGATTCTCGGGGTGCTACTGTGATATAAACCGTAATTTCTTTCAAAAACTATGTTAAAAGAACATTAAGGTTGTAAAGTCAAACACTCAAAAGTTAGAAACATTTTCTGTGTTCCAGACACTTCCCTCCTTCTACTCCATGCTGCCTGGGCACTGGCCATGGGAGCATGAAGAGCCCAGGAGAGACACTGTCCCTGCTCTCAATTCCAGTGGCTGGTATCACAGCAGCTGGGTGCAGAAATTGCACTTTGAAGAGATATTGTATATACAGTCCAATCCCACATAGAAGCTCTGAAGGGGTGTGATACCTTGAGGGTTAGACTAGGGTTAGACTTGCAGTCCCTTCTAACCCTATGGTTCTGTGATAATACCCATAGGATCCCTATGATCAAAGGGATGGAGCATGCTCGGCGCAGACAAAATCTTCAGAGAATGTAGCTGCCAAATTTTAACAAGTCTCTGCTGAGCATTTGCAAACTGAGAATTTTCAGAGGTTTATAACTTGGGCAGGTTTTCACATGAATGACAAGAGGTGAATCCTTGACATCAGGAAGTCCCCTCCCCCCACCAAAAGAAGTGTCAGGACCCTGCTCCAAAGCATTGAGGTACTAGAGTGTAATGATTAAATGATTGTAAGACTTCTGAATAGAGACAAAAGAACTTTTTTCCTCCCTAATCTCGCTTTTAGAATTGTCTGAACAAGTTAAGAGCTAAAACTTTCCAGAAAAAGTCAGTCTCAGGCAGATATCCAGCATGGATTAACAATTCATTCAAGGGGGTAATTTAATTAATGCTGATCAACATGGGTTTATGGAAAATAGAGCCTGTCAAACTAACTTGATATAGTTTTTTGAGGAGATTACCAGTTTGGCTGACAAAAGTAGTAGTTTTGGCATAATATACTTAGACTTCTGTAAGGTATTTGACTTGGTGCCACACAATATTTTGATTTAATAAAAAAACTAAAATGATATAAAATTAACTCTGGTACACATTCAATGGATTAAAAGCTGCCTAACTGATCAGTCTCAAATGTAATTATAAAGGGGGTTTAATAATCAAGTGGATGTGTTTCTAGTGGTGTCCCCCAGGATCAGTTCTTAGCTCTATGCTATTTAACATTTTTATCAATGACCTAGAAGAAAACATAAAATTATCACTGATAAAGTTTGCAGAGGACACAAAAATTGGGCACAAGGTAAATAATGAAGAGGACAGGTCACTGTTACAGAGCGATCGGAATTGCATGGTAAACTGAAAGCAAGCAAACAATATGTTTTTAATGTGGCTAAAGACCAAGGAACAAAGAATGTAGGCTGTACTTACAGGATGGGGGACTCTGTCTTGGGAAGAAGTGACTCTGAAAAAGATTTGAGGATTGTGGTGGATAATCAGCTGACCATGAGCTCCCAGCGTGATGCTGGGACAAAAGGGCTAATGTGATCCTTGCATGCATAAACAGGAGCACCTCTAGTAGGAATAGAGGGGTTATTTTACCTCTCTATTTGTCACAGGTGCGTCCACTGTTGAAATAGTATGTCCAGTTCCAGTATCCACAATTCAAGAAGGATGTCAGAGAAGAGCCACATGCAATTAAGAGCACGCTAATTTTGTCCTATGAGGAGGAAAGAAACAACAACCTTTTGTCTCTCACCTAAATACTTTAAATTCCATTTGATAGGAGGCAAATTGCTTAATCTTTATCAGCTCCTAATATTTAATGCAGCAGGCATTATATGTGCTGTCTTAACTGTTTGTAAACCTCTGGGAGCCCAGAAAGCTCCATTACCTTTGTTCCTAGACTCCCCTGGAAAATCAGACACACAGAATGAGAGACCAGTTGAAATTGAGTAGGCTCAATGTGATTGGTCTGAGCTGCCTTGTAGTTCTCTTTTGGTCCCCAGCTCTAAAGGCTGCTGACCCCTAAAACTTGCCATTTAACGTGAAAGTTACAGTTGTACAAGGAAAGGAGAGTAGGAGTTGGAGGGGAGAGTTTTTCAAATCTAGGTTACCAGTTCAAAGTCAGAACAGAGTAGTGAATTGAGTTAGTACTTCTCAAGTACTATCTTAGAGGTGTCTGTAACAATTCCATCATGGGTTGTTGGCAGGGTTTGAACCTAGGACCTTCAGCACCAAAACATGGACATCTACCACTTCAGCTAAAAGAGTAACTCCTTTATCTGGCAGCTGTTGGCTGTTAACCTCTAGATGGGGTAGCCAGTGGTAGGGGACATGGCAAACACCTTACAAGATGTACGTCCACCCCACTACAATCCAATCCACTACTAGCAATCTCAGTAGAGAGGCTGAGGATTGAAAGTTCATGGAGACTGAACTACCCTTTCCCCCCGAACAATGCTCCCACCAGGGAAGAATTGAACACGCTGAGTCAGGGATCTCTGGGAGAAACTTGTGCTTCACCTGTTCTGTGAGTATAAGGCAGTCAAGCTCCCGGGCTATCAAACCAGCACTCCTAAAAATAAATATACAGTGGCTAGTAACAGCACAGCTAACTCATGCTTAGCCATTAAAAGCTCAAACTCGGTCCCAGAAGCACGCATGCATCTCACCTTATTTCCTGTGCTTTACGAGTGCCGCTGCCTTGAACATGTTGTCTGCATTATACAGCAGTGGAAATATGCTGCTGTCTGTTTTGACAATTCGATTACACACACATTTACTGCTGGATATAATTCCAGGGTCCTGTTCCTGCTCAGTTAAACCGTCATTCCGCTGGGAGGGGAAGCGAGGGAGCAGCTGAGTGATACAAATCCACAGTGCTTTGTTCTTCTCAATGAACTGAATCTGTAGGTGCTTCCCTCATGCTCGTCGATGGCTTGGCCTTGAGTCTGTGTGATTGGGATGGTAATTGATGGTGACCTTTTTACAGCACATAATGGCACATGTCGTGCTTTGGGCTTTCCTTGCTAGAAACACCAGTCTAGAAGTGTCCATCAGCTAATAACTTATTTAGTGCCAGTTTTTTTGTCTGTTGTTTCTAACTAGAGACAGACATTAGCTAACATAAAGACTATTTAGGAATAAAGGACCCTACAAGGCCTGTAACTATATGCTGTCCCGACTCCTTGATGCCTCTTATTCTTAATTGGTGTTGTGTGGACACCTCAAGGGCAACAGTTACACAGTGTTTAGTCCCACTACTAATTGTCAGAGGGTTAAGGGTAAACTGTAAATGCACAGAGGAAGAGGGGGTCTTTCTGGGGACCCCTCTGTGTTCAATCTTCCACCACTTCCACCACCACCACTTCAGGTCCTATGTCATGTCCACTCTAACTCTGATAGAGAACTGAGCAGGGCTCCTTTATGCACCAATGCTGTTCCTTTCATTGGCCAGAGAGAAGAGACCTACTGCACAGGCCACTGAACCGAGGGTAAATAGTTACCTGTAAAAAAAAAAAAAAAAAAAAAGCCAAAGCCCATTGTCAATCTCGTGATCCATGTAGTTCCACAAATCCTCAGTCTTTGATGTTATTACCATATGAATCCCAGGCCTCCTGTCCTGCCATGCACAGCACTTTTCACTAGGCCTGCAGGCTCAACTAAGGTTGGGATAATCTTTTTTTTGCATATGTTGCTTTACTTGCCATGTGATGAGCCAAAATCTAAGTCACCATTTTATCCCGTTCTCCACGATCCTACGTTCTGTGCTGGGCTTTGTAGCCTATCAGGTTCCCTGTTTGTCTAGTAACCCGTGGGCCCAGTCATGCAGTGTTCATTAAAGGCCCTGTTGAGCGGTAAGTGTTTACAGGATTGGCTCCTCTGTCCTTACTCAAGAAAACTTTCCGCTGAAAGGTTTCAGAGTAGCAGCCGTGTTAGTCTGTATCTGCAAAAAGAAAAGGAGTACTTGTGGCACCTTAGAGACTAATAAATTTATTTGAGCATAAGTTTCCGTGAGCTACAGCTCACTTCATGATGAAATGAGCTGTAGCTCACGGAAGCTTATGCTCAAATAAATTTATTAGTCTCTAAGGTGCCACAAGTACTCCTTTTCTTTTTCCACTGAAAGTAAGTCAACTGCTTTGTTGATTTGTCTTTTGTGCAACTCATTCTTGGTACACAGAAGCACAGACCCATTTTGGGACACAGAGAAACACGTGTCTCTTCCCAAAGAATCCTCCCCCTACTGCTAGACCTCAAAGTGACCATGTATTGATTGCAGCATTATGTACAGCTCAGGTTCTGAAATTCAAATAGGGTTTTAAATTCTATTTCATATTCAAAGTAACCGAACGTCAGGAAAACAAACCCATCACTGGGGCATACAATCCGCAACACTTATTGCAAGATTAACTTTTGCAGCCTGGCCTGACCCGTGGCTTTGGCTAAAGAGTTTGACTTTGTATGGGTGAAAATGGACTGCTCACACAGGGGTGAACACCTACAAGAGCAAAGAAGAGAGCTGTTAAACTCTAAGCTGTGAAGAATGACAAATGACAAGTTCAATCTGTCATATTCGTCTGTACTTCATATAGCTCATGTCAAGCTTCCTCATCAAACGAAACATAGTAGAATTCTACAGTAGAATACTAAAATACCAAAAGTACAGAATAGGCTGATTACATGTTATCACGCTGTCTGGAGTGGCTTATGACTGAGAGCGCCAACAGCAAAAAGGAGGGCAGACCCTCCAAACTGGTGGTCTGTTCTATAATTAGATTTCACCAACCCAGTAACAAATGTGGGCTCCTGGATCACAGTTGCAGTCTTACCATGGAGTCACAGTCCCCTGAGGCTCCCCAGTCTATGTTGCTACCCAGGCAAAATGGACTTAGTGAGAAATGGCCACTTACACCAAAAATCACAAAATATTCAGGTTGCTCCTAGTCCCAAGAGACCAGTCACTTACCCCAGGTCAATTTGTATCTTAGATCTCATACCAAAGACAACACAGCTAGCCAGTCCTGTAATAAACTAACAAAACTTTTATTAATTAGGAAAAAGGAATGAGAGTTATTTACAGGTTCAAGCAAGCAAGCAAGCATATATACCCAAATGAGTTTCAGTTTGTGACACAAAAGGCAACAGAGTTGTAATAATTTGTTAATTCAAAGTGTCTTTCAAGGTTAGCCCATGCCAAGCCACATAGCTGTCTCTATGCTTATGTTTATAAATCCTCACCCCTCAAAATCCCGAGGGCATAAAAGAGATTGTTTCTCCTTGTCAGAGATTTTTTTATCCCCTCCACTCCAAAGACCAAAATCGATGGGATGAGTTCATGAGTAGGTCTCTCCTTCCTGGAGGGAGTTAGGAATGCAGTCAACAGGGCCTCTGTCCTTTGATGCTACACAATACCTCATTTGCCTTCAATGAGCCATTCTTGTATGCAAGGCAAGCATTTTACTTTAATGAATGCTTCTTTTCCTGTTTGAGTTACACAATTACAAAGACAGGTTTCAGAGTAGCAGCCCTGTTAGTCTGTATTTGCAAAAAGAAAAGGAGTACTTGTGACACCTTAGAGACTAACAAATGTATTTGAGCATAAGTTTTCGATGAAGTGAGCTGTAGCTCACGAAAGCTCATGCTCAAATAAATTTGTTAGTCTCTAAGGTGCTACAAGTACTCCTTTTCTTTTTACAATTACAAAGGTTTACAGTACAGATATTCAATATAACTTTATACCATGGGCTATAGAGGTTACAAATGAGACCAGTGCACGCAGCATCCTACAACCATTTTATAAAGTCTAAACACATTCTTATCAACTTAACATCTCATAGCAATTTTGATAATGCTAAAATAGAGGTGAGCCAGACTGGTTTCCAGCTATACATCTGTAAGCATTCAGTGAGGCCTGGGGCCTAGCACCTGGTCTGCCCACATCACACGTGCTCCCATGTACCCTATGCCATAATACAAAAAAAAAGTAAGCTATTGAAATTAAAAGACTAAAATGAATAAAAGGAAACATTCTTTGATTAATCCCATGGGGTTATTAACCTGCAGCATTCATTTTTGCAGGATATTATTGAGGTAAAGAGCCTGTTCCTAAATCCTATGAGTTCTGCATCACAGGCTAGCCAAGACACATTTCTTCATTCTGACCCCAAGGGAAGATACACCCAAACCTCCCGAGAGCTGAAAACAGCTGAGTTGCTAGAATGGCTGAGACCCAAACATGAATTCCAGCACCAGTCAGCAGCTGTGGGGAGAGGCTGTGGTTTGGGAAGGGGAGGATTTAATTCTGGACATTTTAAAAAGGCTTGGGTTCAATTTAATATTACGGCTACAGTTTGGGCCAAATCTGAATCCCTTTGGCTGGCTTCACTTAATACGATACAGTTTATTTTTATAGAAATAGGTGAACCTCAAAGCACTGAGAACCTGACTTCCACTCCTAGAAGCTTTCCAAATGTGGGATGCTTTTCTGAACCTCTCCACTTTGAAGCCCCTTCCGCCCCACTGAAGCACTCTGTCTTCCTCCACAAATCACCTTCCTGACAGGCTCCAGATATTATTACTAATGACAATAATGTTCTTAAGTAGGGGGAGCAGCAGATGCAGAACATCAATGGAGATAAAGCAGGTGGTGACAGATTCTGACTGCCCTCTTTCAAGAGAGTCTATCTGTCTAAGGTCCTTATGTGGCCCTCATTACTGTAGTAGCTGAACGCCTGGCAATGTGTAATGCATTTAGCCTCACCACACCTTTAAGAGGCAGAGCAGTGCATTATCTCCATTTTGCAGATAGCTTTTTTATGCCTCAATTTCCCAAATGACTTTCCCAAGGTCACACAGAAAGTCTGTGGCAGAGCAGGAAATTGATCCTAGGTCTTTCAGGGCCTAGGCTGACACCCTGACCACTGAACCAGCCTGCCTCTCAGGAAAGAATGATCCATCCAGCTTCCCCAGCCAGAGAAAATTTGGCAGGAGAAGGCACTGCCCAAACTTTGCCTGAACTTTTGAGAGTCTGGTTTTGGTGAATGAATGAGTTTGGTGCAGTGTTTATGTGGCTCATCCCTACTTAGTACATGGCATCAGAAAATACTTGCGAGAGAGTGATGAGAAGGAGGGAAGAAGGAAGGATATTTTTAAAGGGACTTTAAGTGACCCCAAATAGATGCCAGTAATGCATAGAGTAAAGGATGTATCCTATTTTTAGTCTATCCAGCTGGATGTGCTCCCCATGCTTTCAGAAGATGGACAAGGCACTTCATGAGATGAATCCAAGAGCCTTTTGGGTTCCCCAGACTCCAATAAATAAATGAAACCCCCAGTGCAGTGCCCTCCCAATATTTGTAAGAACCCCTCAAAATCTATAGAATTACCCAAGTGCAAATAGAGTGTTGGTTGACCTGCTCTGTGGCTGCTACTGACCTGCATAATTGCTGAGTGCTCCAGGCAGAGGTGTATGATGGAAGGCACTGTGCTTCTGGCAGCAGAAAAATAAACACCCAAATCCCCCATTAAATATTGCTTGCATACATAGTTCCCTATGGCCGGCTGTCAGGAGGAATAAAACATGTGGAAGGCAGTGCTCTGAGCTGAGGCAACACAGCTTGACTCAGATAATAAAGGATGATTGTTTGGGATTTGGAGCAATAAACACCTTATTTTAATGAATAATTTTTTGAGATAACAGAACACGGAGTCATGACAAGGGTTATCTATTTGCATCAGCAATCTGTGGTGTTTGTGAAAGTAGCCTCTGCCTTTTTGTGTTTAAACTATTCTTACACCAGGGATCCTTAGAGAAGTAATTACAGCTTGTAATTAAAATATGTTGGGGGAAATCTGAATTTGTAACAACCCTTGTAATATTTGCCATGCACTTTCACCAAGTGTAAAAGAGGAGCAAGTCCACTGTGAAGCTGAGGTAAGAGAGAGGACAATCAGGTCTCAAGATTTTCTTAGCCTTACTTGGAACAGAACAGGCTTCTGTAATCTCAGCCATGGTGACATTCCTGTGAATCCCTGATACCTGTCACATTTTGCATTACTTAGAACTGCAAAACTTGGATCTGGATTTCAGAGCTCTTGAAATTCAGAAGATCAGAGGTGTTCAGAAGAAGGCTGTCAAAGTGGCCCATTTCACTGGGATGGGGAGCTCTGGATTTTAGCTCTGGATCCAGGCTCAGATTCAGACCTCCCTTTGAATTTCAGGAGTGTTCAGGTTTTGGTTCAAGCCTGTCTGTAGCACTAAGTGTTTCCCTGTCACTCAGATAATACTTTCAATGAATACAGTCTCTTTCACTTGAGGATCTCAAAGCACCTTTGCAAATGTTTATTTATTAAGCTTCACAACACTGTGTAAGGTGGGTAAACATTATTATCCCCATTTTACAGAGGGGGGATATCAGGGCACAGAAAGGTCTAAGAGACTTGTCTATGGTTGCAGAGTGAGTCAAGGGCCGATCTAAAAAGAGAATCTCATGGCTAGACTCTGCATCTCGGGACATCAAAGGACGTTTTGACACTGACTTCAATGGAAGCAGGATTGGACCACAAGAGTCCGTTTGGCGAACTGATACGGTACACAGCTTCTCACTGCTCTTATTATAGAGCCGTCACTTTTTTGGGCAGCTGTGAAAGAGGAAGAGAGTCGCAAAAGTGGAGAGAGAACCAGAGAAAGGAGGATGAGGAAGGAAGAGAAACAAAGGGAAGGAATAGCGGAGGCCTTTACAGGAGAGCATATTCTCCAAATGAGTGATGCTGAATGCAGCAATAAGGCCCTGCAAACTAAAATTAAGTTACTGCACTCACTAAGGGCCTCCTTTATTTGATCTTTATGCAAACTTCCCATTGACCTCAGGGTGACCTGTGCTGTGGATGCCGGATTGTTTGTTGTCTTAAAGATATACTCAGGCATAGAGATTGTAATTAAAACTAGAATATGACCCTCTCCCCAAAATGCACTTAACAACTTCCCCACACACACTCACACTGCTTTACAGAAAGAACAGGAGGACTTGTGCACCTTAGAGACTAACAAATTTATTAGAGCATAAGCTTTCGTGAGCTACAGCTCACTTCACCGGATGCATAGAATGGAACATATAGTAAGATATATATAGATATAGATATACACACACACACAGATAAGTTGGAAGTTACCATACAAACTGTGAGAGGCTAATTCATCTTAACTAATTAGCCTCTCACAGTTTGTATGGTAACTTCCAACTTATCTGTATGTGTATATCTATCTATCTAACTATCTTACTATATGTTCCATTCTATGCATCCGATGAAGTGAGCTATAGCTCACGAAAGCTTATGCTCAAATAAAATTGGTTAGTCTCTAAGGTGCCACAAGTCCTCCTGTTCTTTTTGCGGATACAGACTAACACGGCTGCTACTCTGAAAACTGTTTTACAGAGGAACCACAGCCCACTATCTGGACTTCAGCCCAGCCCAAATATTAAGCCAGCCCTGTCTACTGAATAGAAAGCTGTTAACTGTGGATTTCTCAGGGGTTATTCATGAGCTGGAAGCAGCTGGGGGTCAGCACCAGAGGAATGGAGAAGAGAAGCCCCCACTATCCAGCCGTTGATGGCTAAATGCTCCTCCACTGAACAGGATGCAATGATTATTTCTTAGGGGGGAAAGAAAACCACAGAGACAAGAGAAAGCAATGAACAACTGAACTATTTTCTGACGTTGAAGGACAGTCTATTCTTTTTCTTCCCCTGGATGTGCAAGCTCTCAATCCATCTTGAGCCCAGGTGTGATAACAGGAGTCTTTCACATGCAAATATATCAATTTATTTCCACAATGGCAAAGCACTGAAGGCTGAAAGGGAAGCTGCTGTTACACTGAAAATGTTATTATCCCAGAAACACTGTTTTCTTGAAAATCAGGAGTGGAAGAAGAATAAAGGGTCATTCAAATCTGAAAGCCACACATGGTTAGAGGGAGGAAAATCTTGACTTGGATTCCTAGTCCTCTTTTTGGCTTTTTTCTTAAATCCTCTTTTGCTGCAAATACCCTGACTCTGTCACCTGTCTTGCTCCATCTTGCTGTATCAGAGCCTTTTGCCAGGAGAAATGGGGATATGTGATTGCTTCTTTCATGGTTTCAGCAATCCCTTTTCTCCCTTTTGCCCTCTCTGGTTTGATGATGGCTCAAAACCAAAGGAAACTTGACCTCATGGGCTGTGCAGGTGACTGCATAATCTTACCAGCTGCTGACAGCTTCCATTTACAAAGTTAGCCAAGCCTTGAGCACTAATTAATTAGAATCTCCCACTCCAGCGCTAGAGGCATCTCTTGTGCAGAGTAAGTACAGGTCACAACTCTTAGTCTCTTACCATGTGTAAATATAGAGAAATAGATAAACTATTGTATGCTACATGACTGGCCTATACAGTACAGTATTTGGGCCCTTTCCTGTAGTAAACAAAACCTGACACTATTTTCTAAGGGACACTTTTATAGCAAAATCAATAAGTTATGAAATCTGGGGGTTCTAAAATGGGGCTTCTGAGTACCTTCTCCCAATCACTGTAGGGGGAGAACAATGATGATCAATTCATCATGATCTTTAGCACTTACATAGCGATTGTTATTTGTAGACTCCCAAATGCTTTACAAAGGTGGGTAAGCATTCTCCCCATTTTACAGATTAGTGTCACTGAGACACAGGGCAGGTTAAGAGACTCACCTAAGGTCACATGGCTGGCTAGTGGTGGAGCCAGGAAAAAATACAAGTTCCCGGTCCGTCGCCCTATCCACTGGACCATGCTGCCAATTTTTATTGTGGATTGACTCACACAAAATACAGATTTTATTCCCTATCATTGACAGTACAAGCACAAACAGATGTTGTGATTCTAAGGATCACTTTATGCTAACTTTATGCAAATTAGAGCATTGGCCTTCTGGCAAAATGCAATGTGGCCCTTGGTATCCCAAAGCCTGAACATCCCCATCATCAAAGATTTTAAAGCATTAAATATTAACACCTATTCCATCCCCCGTGGAAAATTTCTGTGTAATTTTGCCTTGTAGTTATGGTCAGAACAATCCCTATGGGAGATACAGTTAATGTTCCACAACAAACATGAGAGGAGCCTTCCAGGCTTTGGCTGGAGCTTGTTCTCAAAGTAAAGCAAAACTGAAGCTTTCAAAGCCTCAGATATTGCCTAGGGGAACTGCTTCTCAGGCAGAGCAGGCCCATGACATCTGCAACAAGACAGTCAGCCAGATCCTAGAGTCCAGCTGAGCTGTACTCATCATGGGACCTGCTCGGAGTTGGGGGGAAAGTGTCTCTAAGCCACGTTCCTCCCTTCCCATCCACGCTTTGAACAGTTCAAAACAGCTGGTGGCAGGACCCAGGATCTGGCACTATCGGTCCTATTATGTAGGATTTTAGTGAATAGAAGAGAGCCTCAATCTTTTTAAAGAGATGGCTGCTGAAAATGGCTGACTTCCAAGATAGGCCAAAATCCTGCCCTGAGTGAGTCAGGATAGCTTCTATTGAGGACAATATGAGTCTTGTGCTTGCCTCTGAAGGTGACGTTTTCCTCTGAGAGAGGACACTTATATAGTACATTGGCTTAGTATGTGTGATAATGTCTTCCTCTAGTGCAGGGGTCGGCAACCTTTCAGAATTGGTGTGCCAAGTCTTCATTTATTCACTTTAATTTAAGGTTTCGCGTGCCAGTAATACATTTTAACGTTTTTTAGAAGGTCTCTCTCTGTAACTCTATATATTTTATAACTAAACTATTGTCGTATGTAAAGTAAACAAGGTCTTCAAAACGTTTAAGAAGCTTCATTTAAAATTAAATTAAAATGCTGATCTTACGCCGCCAGCCCGCTCAGCCCGTTGCTGGCCTGGGGGTCCGTTCACCTAGGCCGGCAGCAGGCTGAGCAGGGCCTGTGGCCAGGACCCAGCTGACAAGGGGCCAGCAGCCAGAACCCCAGACCAGCAGCGGGCTGAGCAGGGCCGGTGGCCGGGACCCCAGACCGGCAGTGGGCTGAGCGGCTCAGCCCGCTGCCACTCAGCCCGCTTCTGGTCTGGGGTTCCATCTGCTGGCTTCTGCCAGCCAGGGTCCCGGCTGCCGGCCCCGTTCAGCCCACTGCCAGTCTGGGATCCCAGCCCTGCCCACATAGAGTAGGTACGTACCTTCTCCCTGGTTCTAGCCCATTCTCTTCCTCTCTCTCTGCACTGAGCTGAGGGTGGGAGTGCACTGAGCACAGGTCTGGGGGTGAAGGATCAGGCTGGGGGTTGGGGTGTAGGGTCTGGCCAGGAGCTAGAATGAGGGTTCGGCAGCGGGCGCTGAGCGGGGCCAGTGGCTAGAACCGGCAGGCAGCCTCATGCCAATAAAAATCGGCTCGCGTGCCGTCTTTGGCACGCATGCCATAGGTTGCCGACCCCTGCTCTAGTGGCTGACCTCACGATTACCCTACCACTGACATCACCTGCTGGTGTTCTCCTTTCACTCAAGTGATTAGTCTGTGGTTTTGGTACTGAAGGGCCTGGGTTCCACATTCACTGATGATTCTACCCTCTCACTTTCCCTCCTGCCTCCATCCCCTATGTAGATTTATTTATGTATATTGCTATGGTTTGTTATACAGGCACATAGTGAAAGAATTATCCCAGTGTCAGAAATGTCACCAGTTTGGTTGGGAATTTAGTAATTTTTATAATTAGAATAAATAATCCTTATTTAACTACATTCAAATTGTAAACAATATACAATACTGTTAATTGATTAAAATTCTCAAACCCAAACTCCTCTCCCCTCCCCTGATACGCTTGGCCCACTGTCTGCTGCAGATACCAAGAATGCCTATGGATTTCTCAAAAGGAAAAGGAGTACTTGTGGCACCTTAGAGACTAACCAATTTATTTGAGCATAAGCTTTCGTGAGCTACAGCTCACTTCATCGGATGCATCTCATTTCTCACTGTATCTGTAAGGGAGCCAGGCAGCCAGTGAGTCTGATTGCTCACATTCCATTCAGACACAAACAAATCCGCCCCCTCAAGTCCCTGACAGGGTCCTTTCCTTCTGGAGGATTCCTTCTGTTGAGTTCTGCATTGATGGTGGAATTGCTCCAAATTCATCCTTTTTTCTTTTCTTTTTTTAAGTGGGTTATTATTTTTTTTAAGTGTTGGTGCAGCTCCAGCTAATTACTAAGAAATGGAGAACCATGTGCTTCCTGCCACAATTAATTAGTCCACTGCCTGTTTCCAATCTTACATAAGATTGCATTCTAATTATATAGAGAGATATTCCTGCCATGAAGTATTAGCATCCAAACCAAGAGGTGTGCACACATCTCCACAGATCCTGTGCGTTGGATCAGCTGTGGCAGACTCTCAGAAGCACAGATGGAGAAGGCCTACTAAAGAGACAAGGTGAATGAGGTATTATCTTTGATTGGACCAACTTCTGTTGGTAAAAGAGACACGCTTTTGAGCTACACAGAGCTCTTCTTCAAAAGTGGTGTAGCTCAAAAGCGTGTCTCTTTCACGAACAGAAGTTGGTCCAATAAAAATATTACTTCACCCACCTTGTATCTCTAATATCCTGGGACCTACATGGCTGCATCACTGCAAACAAGACCTATTAATTCATCTTCTCTCACCCTCCCCTTCAGCACTGTTCTTAGTGTTTTTTACAATGCCTTTTCTACTCTGTGCTCAACACACTCAAGCAACAGGGCTTCTGCTACTTTTCGCAGGGCAGCATTTCTCAATCTGTGGGTTGTGACTCAGGTGGGGGGTGTCACTAAAGGTAATTAGGAGGGTTGTGAGGCATTGAAAAATTGTAGTACAATTCTAAAACAAAGAATATTAGCACTTCCAGAAGAGCTTTGGGGCAGCAAAAAAACTGTCCAAATTTGTGTGGTTCTCGCCAAAGGAAAGTATAAAAACATCATTGAGTGTAGCCTAAAGGCTCAAAAACCAGAAGGCAAATAAAAAATAAATTTAAAAATGATTTTTAGAGTCAATTTCATGATTTCTAGGGCCAGACTCATGTTCTCTATACATTGGAGTGCTGGAAATGCAGGAAGGACTTCTGCCCCACTCAGAAAAATGCATAAATCAAATCAGAGTACAATATACTCACTCAAGCAATCTTGGGGATGGGACTAGATGACCTCCTGAGGTCTCTTCCAACCCTGATATTCTATGATACTGACTCCCATCCCAGCTGAAGTCCACATGCCATTTGCAGTTGCCTGATTTAACGGAATCCAGCTGAGGCCTCTGGGTGGAGGGCCAGCATTCTGGAAGGTATGCAGCAGCAATGCTTTAGATGAGGCTGCCCACAATTCACTTCGGCTGCTCTTACAAAAGACCCTGCTCTGAAGAGCTCCTGTTTGGCTCAGGGGCAGGTTGCAGGGACCTACATAAAATCCTGACAGCAGGTGGGTTGGCTCAGGAGAGCGGTAGGACAACTGGAATGAGGTTAAAGGTTAGGCTCCTCTTTCATTGTTGAACACCTAGAAAGAGAAGGCACAGCTGACTGTGAATTTTAAAGAGTTTGGGGAAGATTTTATCATACTCCTTCCAATTTGCTCCCTAGCAGTTCAAAGCAGCTTGTGCTCCATGCTTACAGCACGCCAAGCATTATTACCACCCATAGAGCTTCTCTGTAGAAAAGCCGCTGCTGGTAAAATAGGTAACGGCCCAGAAAAGCCCTCTCAGGTCATCTGCTCTGTGCCCTCTGCATTTCATAGGACTTTGTTCTTTACCTCATTCTCACTAATGTCTTATCTAACCTCTTGAATCTGTGCCGTGATGGTGCCTCAGCCATCTCCCCTGGGGAGTTTCATCTGTTTTCCTCTTGTTCTGACTGTTAAGAACTTTTTCCTAATATCTGGACTAAACTTTTCCTTCATTAGCTTCAGGCTATTTCTTCCTGTCCTGCCATTTTCAAAGGCTGTGCATTAATTCCCTTCCTTCGTTTATATTGTTACCTGGAAGGTATTAGACTCAGATCTTCTTCCCACTGGTCTTCTTTTAATAGACTCCTTCACTGTCTCCTCCTATGACTTATCCTCCACTCCATGAATCTTTTTTTTTTCTTAATATTTCCCTCCTTGTCTTTCAGCCTCCTTCCTTAACTGTAAAGACCAGAGCTGCTCATAGTTCTGCAGGATCCCTTGCACTGGGGCTATGTCAAGTGGCATTTTCACCTCCCTAGTTTTGCGTGTATTCCTCTGCTGCTTGCAGCTGAGTATAATATGTGTGCATCTCAGCTGTCAGCTGTGTCAAGAAAAAGATGAGGAGTCAATGAAAATAAAATCTATTAAATCCTCCAGGGTCCTCTTCTTTTTTAGTCTGGCAACTGTTAAAAGGGAGAATAAAAATAAAGCAGAAATCTCTCGGGCAAATCAGCAAGGCAGATGTAAAATTGGAGGGAGTGTGTGACAGATGACCATATGGCGAGGGTATATCTGCATGTATCTATATAAAACAACTTCTATTTTGTTTTCTGAACACCATTTTGATTATGAGTCTAATCTGTGCCTTCACTTGGCTTTGTAACCTCCATATTGAGCTGAAACACATAGGTGTGACAATTTCTCCTGAAACCAGCTAGCAGAAGGATAACAATACAAAGTCAAAAGAAAAGGAGTACTTGTGGCACCTTAGAGACTAACCAATTTATTTGAGCATAAGCTTTCGTGAGCTTCATGCATCCGATGAAGTGAGCTGTAGCTCACGAAAGCTTATGCTCAAATAAATTGGTTAGTCTCTAAGGTGCCACAAGTACTCCTTTTCTTTTTGCGAATACAGACTAACACGGCTGCTACTCTGAAACCAATACAAAGTCATTAAACCTTGATGTTCATCCATTCAAATGGAAGCACTCTTGCTACCATCCAGGGAAAATCTGTTCTCCCAGATGAACTGGTAACCAAGTAACTGATCTCCTGATGAGGAGACTTTGCTCACCTGGCAGGGATTTGAGACTTACCAGGAAGGTCACCTTACAAGGGGGACTGGAAGCCTGTTAAAGGAATGGTCTCTCATGGCCATTTTGAGAATAGACCAGAAGAAGAAGGGGAGGAATAAAAAGCAGGGGAGGAAGGATCTTGGACTCCTTAGAAGACACTGACCAAATCCCAAAGGATGTCTAAAAGTGGAGAGGCAACTCAGGCAGGGAATGGCATATAGTTGTTTTTTGTTTTACCTACCTTACTGAGGGGTGCCACCTGATATATTGGGGTACCACCAGCCTGGGCTCCCTCACGCTGTCCTGCTGAGCCAGGCCCTCAAGCCTCCTCCAGCACACATACACACAGAGAGGTAGGGACACACCCAGCCGCAGAAAGACACAGACATTGAAATCAGCTCTGTGTTGGATTGCCCAGTATTCAAGTGCACACCCCTCTGGGGTGCAAAACCAAAATTTTATTGTCTTGCGTTGCACAGAAATCTGTACAGTGTAAGCTCATGAAAATCGCCCCCTCCCTCAATGTGGAGGAAGATATGCACAGCTTTCTCTCCCCTCCCCCATTATAAATTGCATAAACTAGTTTGAAGAAAACAAAACAAGTTAATTAACTAAAAATGATAGATTTTAAGTGATTATAAGAGATAGAAAACAGATCAAAGCAGGTTACTGAACAAATTAAACAAACATGCAAACTAAGCTCAATACATTAAAGAAACTGGCTACAAGTAGTAATTTCTCACCCTAAATGTTTTAGGCATTTCTTTCACAGGCCAGACACCTTTTCTGGCCTGGGCTCAGATCTTCTCCCCTCCCTCCTCAGTCCTTGTTTCTTAGGCTTTGTCTACACTACCAAGTTTTGTCAACTACACTTATATTGACACCCAAAAGTCAACTTAATAAAAATCAGAAAAGCTTGTTCACACTCTCCCCCTCTGGTGACAGATCACATCCACATTGGGGGGCACCATCATTGGCACCGTGGGTATGTATTCCACAGGACAGGGTGACACCTTCTGTCGCTAGATGTTGTGGGAAGGCAGAGCGGATTGCGGAACATCTTGGGACCATGCTAAATGTCCTGTGATGCATTGCTTTGTGTCCCAGCCCTCCACTGGTTTCCAGCTTTCTTTCGTGCCATTTTTTCAATGGCCGTTCTTTGTCGTGCACCCCGACATCTGTAGTGAGAAGGGATGGATCCCGCACTTATCTCCTATGCTCTGTTAAGTGTCATGAAGACATCACGCATGGCAGTGCAATTAATTGTGAAATTACTGACAGAAGAAGACTCGCAGGCACCTGACATTCTGCGTGATATGGACAGTAGCAACTTTACACTGCTTTTGGCATTTTCCGAGCAGCTGCATAGGGTAGACTGTCACTTTTGGGCTAGGGAAACCCAGCACTGAATGGTGGGATTGCATCATCATGCAGGTGTGGGATGAAGAGCAGTGGCTACAGAACTTTTGGATGCGTAAAGCCACCTTCCTGGAACTGTGTGCTAAGCTGGACCCAGACCTGTGGTGCAAGGACACCAGAAGGAGAGCTGCCCTCTTGGTAGAGAAGTGTGGCAATCGCTGTCTGGAAGCTGGTGACTCCAGACTGCTACTGGTCAGTCGCAAATCAATTTGGAGTGGGGAAATTGACCATTGGGACTGCATTAATGCAAGTATGCAGGGCAATAAATCGCATCCTGCTACAAAGGACTGCGATTCTGAGAAATGTGTGTGAAATAGTGGACAGCTTTGCAGAGATGGGTTTCCCTAACTGTGGAGGGGCAATAGATGGCACACATATTCCAATTTTAGCACCAGACCCCCTTGCAACAGAGTACATCAATAGGAAAGGACACTTCTCTATGGTGTTGCAGGCGCTTGTGGCTCACCATGGGCGTTTCAAATACATCAACACAGGGTGGTCTGGAAAGGTGCATTACGCACACATCTTTAGGAACACTGGCCTGTACAGAAAGCTGCAGCGGGGACTTTCTTTCCATACCACAACATTATAGTGGGGGATGTGGAAATGCCCATAGTGATCCTGAGAGACTTGGCTTACCCCTTACAGCCCTGGCTCATGAAATCTTACATGGGACACCTGGACAGCAGTAAGGAGTGTTTCAATAACAGGCTGAGTAGGTGCCGGATGACAGTTGAATGTGCCTTTGAGAGATTAAAGGCACGCTGGTGTTGCCTTGATGGCAGGTTAGATCTTAATGAGGAGAATATTCCCATGTTCATAGCCACGTGCTACACTTTGCATAATGTCTGTGAATCTAAGGGTGAAATTTTTGCTCAGGTTGGAGCGCTGAGGCAGAGCACTTGGCTGCTGAGTTTGAGCAGCCAGGTACCAGTCAGAGGAGCCCAGAGGGCAGCAATTGAAATCAAGGATGCTTTGAGAAAGCACTTTGGCAATGAGCAGCAGTAACTTATATCTTTCTAAGGGTACGTCTTCACTACCTGCCACATTGGCGGGTAGTGATCGATCCCCGAATCGATGCCGGTACTCCTCCTCAGCAGGAGGAGTAAGCGGAGTCGACGGGGGAGCCGCCGCGGTCGACTCACCGCTATGAGGATGGCCAGGTAAGTCGAACTAAGATACGTCGACTTCAGCTATGCGAATAGCGTAGCTGAAGTTGCGTATCTTAGTTCAATACCCCCCCTCACCCCACAGTGTAGCCCAGGTCTTAGAGTAGCTTCCATTGTGCATTCCATGTTTTTTTCCTAGGAGGCTATGTTGACATCTGGGGCTGCATATCCCAGTAAGAAAATGATTAAAGTGCCTGTACATGTACTCATAGTGATTGCACTGTGAATTTGTAGAAAACAAAATAAAGATGATTTACCATTATACAACTTTGCCTTTATTGATCAAGAAAAAGCACAGTGAAACTCACCAAAACACAGATGCTTGCTGGGAAAGGAGGGACTGGGAAAGGGCAGACCCTCACAACTGTGTGTAGGTCCAGCTATCATTGTGAAAGCTGTGTGAGGTAGTGGAGTGAAGGGGAAACTGAGGAGTCCCAGAAGTGGAAAGGAACATGCGGGCGGAGAATGGGAGGGTCCTGGTAAAGAATTGTGAATGTGCTGCAGAGGAGGTCGAGCCCAGGCCTTCTCACTCTGCAGAATTATTAAAGACTTGAGCATTTCTATTTGCTCCTCCATTACTTTTATCATCCATTCAGTTGCAGCCCTAGAAAATGCTTGATTCTCTTTTCTGTCCTGTCTTTCGGCTTCCCAGAACTCCTTTGGTTCCCTGTTCTCTATAGTGGAGCACTACAGTACCTCCCAGAACATATCTTCTTTGCTGCATCTTGGCCTCTTTCTTATCTGGTGGAGACTGTTGGCAGGGTGCATGGGGTGTTTCTGAAGGCTGCATCTGGTGAAGCACAGGGGACAATGCACAGCAGTAGGATTGTTAAATTCAAGCACAGCATTGACACATTTCACTTATATGCACCTTTTGCAACATACCAATCACTTTCTCACTGACATCTCTGCAAGCACCCAAAACATGGTGAGTGTTGGCTGGGGTGGGAGGGGGCTGCACCTGGACAGAAGAACATACAGTCTTTGCAGGGGTTGTGATGCAGCTTTATAGGGAAATAATTCTAAAATTATCCCACACTTTTCCACAGGCAGGGATCATTCTAGCAGACATCTCACTGCTGAGGGTAAGCAGGGAAATCAGGGTACATCTACAGCATGCTTGCAGCTTCCGTCCTGCTCTATATGCAGCTCACCTATGTGCCGCTTTGGTCCCTGCACAAGTGATGGCCAAATGACATGGGAAAGTGTCCTACAATGGGGGAAGGAACAAAGCTACCCTGCCATGCAACCTGCAGCAGAAGATTGCTGAGTACCTCCAGGAAACTTTCCTGGAGACCTCTCTGGAGGATTCCCACTAGATCTGGGTGTGCATCAACACCCTGTTCCGCCATGCTGATTAGCTACATAGGGAAATGTCCAGCTCACAGAAACACAGCCAGCCTCTCACATTTCTATGCACTGAACCCACCTCCGCACTACACAAGCCACAGCCACTTATCAGGAGTCTCATCTCCTGCTTTTTGCTCGCCGGAGAGCAACTGCTGAGACTGGCTAGGTACTTCAGGAGTGGAGAAAAATTCCTGGCTGCCTGCCTCACCGGTCGAGCCCACCGGGAGCTCCACATCCTCCTCTAGCTCTACCTCTTCATCAATAACTTCATCCTCCGGGTTAGGTCCTCTTTGTGCTGCCTCTGTTCCCTCTGAAGTATCCAGGGGGCTCTTGGCGGTGGAGGTGGGGTCACCACTGAGGATACCGTCCAGTTCCTTATAGAAACGACAGGTCTTAGGTGAGCACCGGAGCGATGGTTTGCCTCTCTCGCCTTATGGTACGCCTGCCTCAGCTCCTTTATCTTTGCTCTTCACTGCTGCGTGTCTCGATCATAGTCCTTTTCGCACAAGCCTCGAGAAATGTGCCCATAGGTATCCCAATTCCTATGAGTCCGCTGCAGCTGGGACTGCACAGACTCCTCTCCCCATACACTGATCAGATCCAACAGCTCCACGGTGGTCCAGGCGGGAGAGCGTTTTGTGCGATAGCCAGCCATGGTCAACTCCCCACGCCAAGCCAGCAAGCAGGAAATGGGATTTAAAATTCTCAGGGTTTGCAAGGGGGAGGGGCGGATTATTGTTTACCTGGCTGCAGGGCAACGGAGTTCAAACTGCTGACCAGAGCGGTCAGGATGGGCATTGTGGGACACTCCCTGGAGGCCAAATAAAGCAATTAAAGCAGGTATGGTGTCTACACTGGCTCTTTGTCGATAATAAAGGGAAGGGAAAAGAAAAAAGTCTCCTGTAGGAGTGGAAGTATTTTGTTGCCAAACTGGGCATTTTTCCTGAAAAAAGTTGCATCGCAGTGTGTACGCACTCACTCTTTTGTCGCCAAAGGCAGATTTTGGTGACAAAACTTGGTAGTGTAGACAAAGACTTCGATCTTCTCAGCAGTCATCCTGGGTGGGAATTCAGTGAAGAAAGAGCACCCTGATTAACTCACTTCCCTGCCTTAAATAGGATTTACATACGGCTGGAATCCTTTGTTTCCCAGTTTCTCCACCCCTTTTGTGGAAAAATACTAGAAGGCCAAGATGGGGTCCAGCATATAATAACATAAGAATGGCCCTACTGGGTCAGACCACAGGTCCAGATAGCCCAGTATCCTGTCTACTGACAGTGGCCAGTGCCAGGTGCCCCAGAGAGAATGAACAGAACAGCTAATCATCAAGTGATCCATCCCCTGTTGCTCATTCCCAGCTTCTGGCAAACAGAGGTTAGGGACAACATTCTGCCCATCCCGGCTAATAGCCATTGATGGACCTATCCTCCATGAATGTATCTAGTTCTTTTTTGAACCCTGTTATGGTCTTGGCCTTCATAACATCCTCTGGCAAGGAGTTCCAGAGGTTGACCGTGTGTTGTGTGAAGAAATACTTCCTTTTATTTGTTTTAAACCTGCTGCCTATTACTTTCATTTGGTGACCCCTAGTTCTTGTGTTATAAGAAGGAGTAAACAACACTTCCTTATCTACTTTCTCTACACCAGTCATGATTTTATAGACCTCAATCATATCTCCCCTTAGCCATCTCTTTTCTAAGCTGAAAAGTCCCAGTCTTATTAATCTCTCCTCATACAGAAGCCTTTCCATATCCCTAATAATTTTTGTTGCCCTTTTCTGAACCTTTTCTAATTCCAATATATCTTTTTTGAGATCGGGCAACCACATCTGCACATAGTATTCAAGATGTGGGCGTACCATGGATTTATATAGCGGCAACATGATATGTTCCGTCCTATTTTCTATCCCCTTCTTAATTATTCCCGGCATTCTGTTTGCTTTTTTGACTGCCACTGCACATCAGAGAACTATCCACAATGACTCCAAGATCTCTTTCTTGAGTGGTAACAGCTAATTTAGACCCTATTATTTTATATGTATATTGGAATTATGTTTTCCAATGTGCAGTACTTTGCATTTATCCACATTAAATTTCATCTGCCATTTTGTTGCCCAGTCACCCAGTTTTGAGAGATCCTTTTGTAGCTCTTCACAGTCTGCCTGGGACTTAACTATCTTTAGTAATTTTGTATCATCTGCAAATTTTGCCACCTCACTGTCTACCCATTTTTCCAGATCATTTATGAATATGTTGAATAAGACTGGTCCCAGAACAGACCCTTGGGGGACACCACTATTTACCTTTCTCCATTCAGTACCAGGTGACATGATCACATGACCTTGCAGTGTCAAAGCAGCATCCCAGGAAGCTTCTCAGGAAGGTGAGAGATTAGCATCTTCAAAGTCCTATTGTTCTCCTTAATGGCCCATTGACTAGCCAGCCATACTGATTGCACTTTGTCTGGTGGGCATTCCCAGGTGCAAAGACTTTTGTAATTGATACATAGTCCATATTTCTAACTTCAGATATAGAAATGATACATGCATACAAATAGGATAATCATATTCAATAAATCATAACCTTTCCAATGATACCTCACATGACCCATCTTGCATAGAACATATCTGAGTTGTGCCATATTCATCTCATAACAATATCGCTATGAAGAATATAGGGGTATAGTGTCACATGAAAATCTGCAAATCTCTTGTGCCTTCTAAAGTAAAGAGTGATTGGTTTAGAAATCCCTCAGTTAAGTCTGTCAGTTGTTTGCTTCAACTATCCTGTGTCTCTGAAGAGGTAAATGAAGAACTGGAGTACACGCAAGGGTGGAGCTCTGTGAAAGGTGTGCGTAAGCTACTGGGGAGTCTTGGAGGGTTCAGTGATGGTCTTGGGACCTGGGAAGCTGGATTGTGGGGTCCCACTTCCAAACGGAATTCCAGGCAGAAAGTCTAGGGAGTAAGCTGAGAGGCCAAAGAAAAAGAGAGTGCTTAAAGCCTCCCCAGATCAACGGGGAGCAAAAAGCACTTGGATCCAGTGTTGCGATCCAAACTCAACAGCCTGGTGAGTATCCAGCAGGGGCAGGAGACCAAGGCTGTGATAGAGGGAAAAACGAGCTCTCTATGGTGTGATGACCCCTTGTAGTTGTAGCTCTGCAGCCCAGTGGCTGGTGGCATTGTTGGTGTTAGAGATACAGGCTGGTGATATTCAGTTTCTCCTCACTTTGATAAAGCATTGAAGGAGTGGATTCACTCATAGCATCTCTGAGCACCGTGGTGCATTATAGCCAATATCCTTATGCCTTTGATGGCAGTTCAGACATATAGAGTCAGCAGCTCTGATGTCTGCCATACCTAATAAATACCCATAATAAAATGACATGACAAAATATTTATGTATGGTCTTGTGTATAACAATGCCTCCTAAACAATGCCATTATTATTTAAGTTCCAATAGTGTGCTTGGTTCTGCACAAGACACAAAGGAAGGCACAGTCCTTGCACTGAGGGGATTAAAATCTATTCTGCAGTTGGATGTGCATGGGTGGTCATCTGCACCTGTATAGTGCTCCATCCACTTCATGAGGATCCTGCATGGACATAAAGGGCAACGTGGTAGATCTGGTTAGAGGATCAGGGCCAAAAGCCCTAATTCTCCTTTAATTTACAATGGTGTAAATCCTGAGGAGCTTTACTGCCTTCAGTAGAATTACCCTGGATTTATGTTGGTATGAATCAGAGCAGCATCTGGTCTGAAAGGGACAAACAAAAGAAAAAGAACAGACACAGATGGACCAGTAGTGCTGTCATACAGTGCTAAAGTGGGCATGACAGCATTTTGCTGGCATGGGTTTGGGTTTCCGGGCTTGGGGAAGAACTGAGTTTTAACATATGAACAGTGTATCTGTCTACTTAAGCTCCAGTTCAACAAGGTTCTTGAGTATGTGCCTAACTTTAAACATCTGAGTAACCTCATTGAAGTCAACAGGACTACTTATATGCTTCAGGTTAAAAACTTGTGTAGGTATTTTGCAGTCAATGGGAGTTGAGCACGCACTTAAAATCAAACAGACATATAAATACTTTCCTGAATCAGGACCTGATCCAAGGTCCATTGAAGTCAATGGGCTTTGGATCAGACTCTTAAATTATTAATATCTCACAATAAAACACAGTTTTAAAAAGAACTTCTTGGTCTTATTTGCACACACCAGAATGAAAATGGTTGAAACACGGGTTATCTTGACATATTTGGTGGGTATTTGGACACTTATAATTGGTTACAAAACAGGTTATTTGTCCTTAGCATCCCCGCTTCTCTTTCATCTTATTCAGTGCTTAAACGTTGGAACAGTTTGGCAGGACTAATTAAAAGCCTGTCAGCAAGTAATTTACCTGACATCAAGGATTCTGCCATGCCTACTTAAAAGAAGCTCACTGAACATTAATAGTTTCTGCAACTTCCAAGAGTGTAACACTATCAGATGCTGATATGTTAGGGGGAAATAGTAACTGGCGGAAATAAAAGCAGCAGGAAAGTGAGATGTTGCTAGCTCATTTTCTCTGATCGCCAGACAGTTTACACATGTTGTTTGTGGCTAGTTCATCTTCCATTTTGTAGATATTAGAAATGGAAATGACCTACTAAACCATCCAGTCTGTCCCATGGGGCAGGGAGTGATTATTCTTTGTAATATAGTCTTCAGATACGTCTAGTCCTGTCTAGTTTTAAAAGACACAAACATACAAATATAACTGAAGTGCAGCACTACAATTCAATAAACTCCCTACTAGGTAACCTCCATTCATGCATCTATGAACTTAGCTTGCAAGTTCATTGGGGGTGGGAGACCTGTCATGTTTGTAAAGTTCCACTTTTAATATGGTCTAGTGACGCGGAGTGGCCTCCCTCCAAGCCTGAGATGGAGGGACCACTACATTCTCTCAGGTGGGCAGGGCCAAGCCAGCTCTACCGCCTGTGTTGGAAGCATGGGGAAAGGACAGGAAATATAAGAGGCGGGCCCTTCGGCTCAGTTGGGCTGGAGCCAGCAAAAGCGGTAGATGTCTCTAGCCCGCTGCAGGACTCCGGACCAGACCCCAAGCTGTTCGGTGCCCTGCCTGCCCCTGGAGGAGGAGACTGAAAGTGGAAAGGAGCTCCTAGGACTGCCATCTGCCACCTACCCCAGGGAGACTGAGGACCCACAAACTTCAACGCCACACCAATGGACTGGGGTAGGAAGTAGCCCAGGGGAACCAGACATTAGTCAGGTTGTGCTGTTGTAGTCAGCATGTTTTGGTAGGATCTTCTGCCACTGTAAGGGCCCTGGGCTGGGAACTGGTGGAGTAGGATGGGACTGGGTACCCCTACCACCCTGCCGCAAACCCCAACCTTCGAGTGGCAGCCTACTCACCCTAAGCTAGAAGATCTGTATCTTGTTTGTGGCTTGCCCCAGCCAGAAGACTGCAGGACCCTAGACTGTGTATGCTGTCTGTCTTAGCCAGGAAACTAGGCTACAGACTTCTTAATTGCTTACTGCTCTGCCTTGCCTGGAGGGCCAGAGCCACTGACTGTGTTGGCTGTCTGCCTTAGCCAGGAGGCTAGGCTAAAGACTGCTTATTGCCCGACACCGCAGAAGATTGTAACCCAGACTGTGAGCACTGTTCGTCCTAGCCAAGAGACCTGGGCTGGGAACCCCAATTAACTGTTTGTTGCCTGACACAGTGGGTCAGTGTGGCCACCCACTAAGCCGGAGACAGAGGGACCATTACATATGGCATAAATAATAATCAATGGCCCAATCAATCCTTGGCCTCTCTCATGACTCTGAAAAGGCATGTGCCAATTAATGCCAAGTGCAGTGATGGTTTTTGTGAAAGGGGACATCTGGTGAGTAGAAACTGGATTGATACTACCAGGCTCATTTCAACACAGTCTAGAAGTCCTCACCAATGTCCTCCCAGACCCCCCTGTTAGTTACTCCCAAACTATGGATGAACGACTTCTTACCCTATTACCAGTCCCCTGAGCAATCCAATCTCTTGCTAGACCTATCACTAAGAATAAACGAGATGGAGAGAAGAGAGAGAGGCTGGCCACAAATTTTGGCTTCAGTTCTGAACTTCCCCGTAGTTCAGAGGTGTTTGTATCCAGGGATTTTGGTTCAGGCCCATCTCTAGAATTAGCTTTTGTCCTGATGCAAAAGAACACTGGAGACCCATATCCTCAAATTCATACCAAGAACCACATGTGATACCCAGAGTCAATCCTGTCTCCCATAGCTCACTATACTTAGGTACCTAGTTCCAACTGAATTCAATGGGAGTTAGGCACCTAAATACTTTTGAGGATGTGAGCCTCAGCCTTTTGCAAGTACACATAAGAGTTTAGGCCAATGGTCCTGCTATCCTCATCCAGTGCTACTATGGAGATAGTGATTCCCAGAATAGGCATCAATCTTTACACAAATCAGGACATCAAGTAACTTTCTCTAATAATGAATTAATATTAATAATTGAAAGAGCACTAAAGAATGTGTGAATAAGAGCCACCCAAACTGTGGACTGTGGGTCTGATCTGATATGGCTATTCCTCTTACTTCCCCCAAGAGGGGAAGGTACCACCAGTCAGAAAATATAGCAAATAACTAAAGAAAATCACAATCTATCATTTCAAAAACCCCTATTGTACCTCCACTGTGAAATCCAGCTAGGTCTTCTTCCAGCCACACTTTTGGATCTCTTTGCCCAGGTACAGTCCAGGACCACAACTGTCCTGCCACTTCTTGCTGTCACCCCAGGAAGAGTGTGAGAAAAGAGCTCATGACACCTGACTGTGCTGCTTGTATGATCTATACAACCTGTGACACCCTGGTTGCATACAACAGGGTAGGTCACACTAGCTGGGAGAAGATTTTGTTTTTTCTTCATACTACATGTCTTGCCTTATTACTCAGATACATATTCTATAATCAATGATACTTGGTGCCTAACAAATAGAAAAGCCTAGGATTTGTCACATCCCTGCATGGCCCCACAGTATGCCAACATTTTTATGGCTGACTTAGAACAACGCTTCCTCAGCTCTCGTCCCCTAACGCCCCTACTCTACTTGCGCTATATTGATGACATCTTCATCATCTGGACCCATGGAAAAGAAGCCCTTGAGGAATTCCACCATGATTTCAACAATTTCCATCCCACCATCAACCTCAGCCTGGTCCAGTCCACACAAGAGATCCACTTCCTGGACACTACAGTGCTAATAAACGATGGTCACATAAACACCACCCTATACCGGAAACCTACTGACCGCTATTCCGACCTACATGCCTCCAGCTTTCACCCTGACCACACCACACGATCCATTGTCTACAGCCAAGCTCTGCGATACAACCGCATTTGCTCCAACCCCTCAGACAGAGACAAACACCTACAAGATCTCTATCAAGCATTCTTACAACTACAATACCCACCTGCAGAAGTGAAGAAACAGATTGATAGAGCCAGAAGAGTTCCCAGAAGTCACCTACTACAGGACAGGCCTAACACAGAAAATAACAGAACGCCACTAGCCGTCCCCTTCAGCCCCCAACTAAAACCCCTCCAACGCATTATTAAGGATCTACAACCTATCCTGAAGGATGACCCAACACTCTCACAAATCTTGGGAGACAGACCAGTCCTTGCCTACAGACAGCCCCCCAACCTGAAGCAAATACTCACCAGCAACCACATACCACACAACAGAACCACTAACCCAGGAACCTGTCCTTGCAACAAAGCCCGTTGCCAACTGTGCCCACATATCTATTCAGGGGACACCGTCACAGGACCTAATAACATCAGCCACACTATCAGAGACTCGTTCACCTGCACATCCACCAATGTGATATATGCCATCATGTGCCAGCAATGCCCCTCTGCCATGTACATTGGTCAAACTGGACAGTCTCTACGTAAAAGAATAAATGGACACAAATCAGATGTCAAGAATTATAACATTCATAAACCAGTCGGAAAACACTTCAATCTTTCTGGTCACGCAATTACAGACATGAAAGTTGCGATATTACAACAAAAAAACTTCAAAACCAGACTCCAGCGAGAGACTGTTGAATTGGAATTCATTTGCAAATTGGATACAATTAACTTAGGCTTGAATAGAGACTGGGAGTGGCTAAGTCATTATGCAAGGTAACCTATTTCCCCTTGTTTTTTCCTACCCCGCCCCCCTCCAGACGTTCTTGTTAAACCCTGGATTTGTGCTGGAAATGGCCCACCTTGATTATCATACACATTGTAAGGAGAGTGATCACTTTAGATAAGCTATTACCAGCAGGAAAGTGGGGTGGGGGGAGAGAAAACCTTTTGTAGTGGTAAACACCCATTTTTTCATGCTTTGTGTGTATAAAAGATCTTCTATACTTTCCACAATATGCATCCGATGAAGTGAGCTGTAGCTCATGAAAGCTTATGCTCAAATAAATTGGTTAGTCTCTAAGGTGCCACAAGTACTCCTTTTCTTTTTGCGAATACAGACTAACACGGCTGTTACTCTGAAACACATCCCCACAGTACACACAAGGTGGTGTTTATTTTTTGCTTTAAAGCAGCACTACTATTCACTTTTAAAAGTATCCACTTAAGTAGTGGATGGCAGAGGAGGTTGGCAATACCTCAGGGGCTTTTCATGTATAAGTAAGTGCTTCAAATCCATACTGGATCATTACTGCCTGTAAATTGTTGCTTAGTGCACTATGTGAAATGGAGTTGATAGGCTCTGAGGAGTGAGTAGTAAAGCATGTATCCACATCAAGAACTGCACTTGGCACTATCTGTCTCCCTTGTTGACAAACTCAGCAGAGAGGCCAAGGGTTGAAAAGACTGTGAAGAGTGCAATATCTCCTCCTCCTAGAAGTGGTCCCTTCAAGACATGGTTAAGATGCTTTAGAAGGGATGTAAGATGCTTTAGCGAGGAGAGGGGAAGCTTCCACTTCCACTACAAGTCTTGAATCTGTGCTGTGTGCATAAACATGGAACTTCAGCCTCCAGAGCTGTCAAACTAGCGCCTTTTCCCTCAGTAGTAAATTAAAGAAAAAGAAGGGGTCTGAGAAGGATTAGCTAGAGGAAAGACTGAGAATTCACTGAGGAATGTGCCTGTGGCTTTGACAGGCCAATTTATTTTAATATTTAATTAAGAGAATTAAAAAAAGGAATCTTGAGCTGGTGGATCCTTCTTGGGCATAGGCGTGTGCAGCACATTTCATTAGGGTGTGCACCCAGGGAATTTTATTTTTTATTTTTTTTGAAGGTGAACATTTATTGAATACTCAGTCATAAGGGACATTATTTTCATTCATCAAACAAATTAAAGAAACTAAAAATTAACTAAACTTAATTTTTTTTAAATTAACAACTAAACTTTACTTAAAAAATACAAACTTAAAAAATGAGACAAAATACCAAATTTTTGCTGTAGTGATAACCAGGCGTATACAAAGATACAGTCAATTTTCATGATCTTTATCTTTATCTTTAACCAGATAATGAGCTAACCCAAACTGACCAAACTGACCAAGATTAAGGTTTCTTCATCTTCCTGTCCTAGAGAATGAGACTTACCGGGTGTTATGGACTTAAATTCCTCAATCACATCATTGTAATTAACTGACTAAGCCAATTTTTGTTCAATGTACAAAATCATGAGTGAGTCGAGGCGCTGTTGGGACATTGTACTTCTTAGTTTGTTTTTTACATGTGCTAGTTTCGAAAAGGCTCTTTCACATGAACAGCTTGTAACAGGTAAGACTGCAAAGCATTGAATAGATTTGTAAAAGGCCTGGAACATGGAAGACCGATCCAATTCCTAGCCCTGTCCCATTCTTCAGGGGGACACAGGGTCCAGGGCAGCCTGGGGGTTTAGCGGGGGGCCTGGCACCAGTGAGCAACCCGGCACCAGCACGCCCCACCCCACCTCTTCCCCCCCCCCCGCCCCCACTCCACCCCTTCCCCCAAACCCCTGCCCCTGAGCAACGCTGGGAGCCAGTGGAGTGGAGCAGAGTGGGCTAGGGCCAGGTCACTTGTTGCTACCAGCGCCAGGCCCCCCACTAACCCCCCAGGCTGCCCTGGACCCCTTGTCCCCCTGAAGAATGGGACAGGGCTAGGCACCACCATGTTGCGCAATGGACACTTGACAAAGTTATCAGACTTAGTGATGGACACTGGGGGAGGTAGGAGGTATTATGTCATTCAGTCATTCAACCTGTAAAATAGCACACAATTTTCCACACTGGAAAAAAACAGTAACCTAGTTAATAATAATAATAATTAATAATAAAATCAACTCATATAATTAATGAAAAATGTTTGTATACTGTATATGAGATTATTATATGAGAAATGAAAATGAGCTTGCTTTGGGATTTTACAAGGCACTTATATCATTTAAACACATTTGGTACCCTGAGTAATGATAACACTTCTTGGAAATCACATAAATAGGGATCTCATGGTCCCCTTCCTTCACCCCACTGCAAAGCACAGGTGTTATTGCTGGCTGCCCTAGGGCTGCAGAAAACCCTATGGGCAAAACATACAGAAAGAAGAGGATCAATTTATACAGCGGGCTGAAGGGGGACTCCCATAGTGCATTAATTAACACTTAATAAATACATCAAAATTAAATACATTACAGAGATAAGAACCTGTAATGACAACTTTACTTCATGAGAAACTCCAGAGAAAGAAGACGCAGAGGGAGTAATGGTAGGGGGAATCCCAGGGAGACCAAAGGGGCTGGTAGAGGGAGCAGACAGAGAACAAGGGTAGAGGCAGAGTGTCTGCAGGGTTGGCCCAGTCTTCTGCATCTCCCCTGTGGGTGAAGACACTGATCTCTATCACTATAAGAGGGAACAATAGAATGGAATGCCCAGAAGAATGAATGACTTGAGGACAATTTCCTGAGGGACCCATACCCTTGCAGAGCTTTTCTACCTCTGACATTTACATTTCTACATAGGGTGCTTTGGCCCGCAGAAATAAAAATCTGCACCTCTTCCATGTGTTTTTGGACCAATGGAAAAAAACAGTTATAATTCAAGTGACTTAAAATTCCCTATGAAACTGAGCTAACAAAATAAATGAGCTTATGAACAACCAAAAATATACTTCTCAAGTGAAAAACTATAACTGGACTTCTTTGCAAAGAAATCATAAGTTTTCTTACAGGAAAAGCCACAAACTGTCTGGAAAGGAAGAGTAGATTAAATTACTTCCCTCAGTGAAATTAAATATCCAGAGAATTGCTGTGCCTGTGATGATGATGACCGAGGTTTGCCCACCTGTGGCTCCCCCTCCCCGTGCTGTAGAGACACAGCCGGGCAGGTCTGCATCTGCAAGCAGGCCCCTGCTTCAGGTGCAGCTCCCATTGGCCTTGTTGGCCAACAATCTGGGAGCCTCCTGGCCAATGAGCTGGGGGCGGGAGGGGGAAGGCAAAGGGGAAGAGTGTAGGGAGCTCGGGAGCAGGGAGGGCAGGGGGGAGGGGAGCTGTCTCTGGAGGCACAAAGGGGGGGCTCTCTGGAGAGGGGTGATGGGGGCATAGGGGCTGGTGGGGATCTTCCAGGGAGGCAGAGAGTTGTGTGGGTCTCTGTGGGGTGGCGGGGCTGACGAACAGAGGCTGCAGCCTGGGTCTCTGGGGGAAGGGATTGTTGCTATACCCCCCGGAAGCCCCCTCTGTACTGTGTATTTTATGCCAGCCCCGGGGTGCCCATCGCTTCTCCTTTCTCCTGGCCCCGGCTCCATCTGTTTGTCTGCCCTCACAATGCCCCCTCCATGTGTGTGTCTGACAGTGACAGACTCCCGCTGCTCTCTCTGCCTGCAGCTCCCTCCCGCTCCCTGCTGGGGAGGCGTGATCAGGCAGCTCTGGCACCCCCCCGCAGCTCCCATTGGCCAGGTTCCCAGCCAATGGGCTGGGAACCAGGTCAGCTCCGGGAGGGAGGACGGAGGCATTGTGCGGAGCTGCCCTGCCTCTGCCGAGACTCTCCGCAGAGCACAGGGACGCCGAGGAGGGGGGAGCTGCCCCCGAGGTGAGAACATCCCACGCCCCACGTTGCCGAACCATGGAGCATGGGCACCACGGCCCATCTCGCCGCCTATGTATCCAATCCACCCTGCTCCCTGTCCCCTGACCGCTCCCGCCCCTTATCCAACCCCATGAGGCTCCTAGCAGCATTTGGCTCAGCGGGGAGCCAGACACGCAGCCCCACCCCCCCAGAGCTCTGCCCTACATTAGGGTGTGCCTAGGCACACCCAGCACACCCCGTGCGCATGCGATGTTCTCAGGTGAACGTGGTTGGTTTGTTTTTGCTCATTCTTAGATCTGGATTTGGAGCCTCAAGTCCTTCCACAAAATATTTGCTACCAGCATGATCATAGTACACTGAAAATTGCTCCATTTTTATCAAATTAACCAGACGTGTGTGTGTGTGGTGCAGGGGTTGTGTCACCTTTATTCATAGTTTCAGTGGGACTATTAGAGTAAAATACTATTTGGTGTAAGTAAAACTGGCACCATCAACCTTATACTAGCCAGATAGAATGTCTTTGGCTGGGAGCTTCTGTTAATGACTATTATGGGGGACTACTCCCACCTCGGATGTGGCCTTATTAAATAGATCAGGGGTTTTTCAGTGCTATGTAAATTACCAGCCGCTTGAAGCCAGGAGCACGCATGCACAAAATAAATCAGTTTAAATTAAGATCAGAAATGAGCTTTAAAATGTGTTGCTTGTAACCGAGTCTCTCTGGAGGCCCTCGTGTCAGCTAGCATGACTAATATCATTAATATAGTCACTCACTGGCTGTCGTCCTGAGAGGGAATCCAAGCCAAATGGAGTCACGTTTTTCTAAAGAGGCCCATCTAGGGAGAATAATGGTGCTGCGTGGTCTAATATGAAACACTGTTGGGACGAGAAACATTTGTGAAATTGGGATGAGGTGCCTTCATGAAGGAATATTTTGCCTGTGGAATTCGGGGGAGGGGTACACCAAAGGCATGTCCCTCCTAGCTCAAATGATCTAATTCCACCTTGATTTAGTATTAATTGGGGGATCATCCCAGTCAGGCTGGGGTGAAATGAGTCATCATGATGTCTTGTTCTGGATGTGGGGAGGAGACAGCCTGGAGACAAATATATAGGGCAGGCATAGAATAGACCTCAGAGAATAGGCTTCAGACAAGATGAAAGACACTTGAAAGTACTGTAGTCATATACCATGATATCAGGCTGGACCAAGAGGACTCATTCTATTGCAATGAAAGTTAATCACCTATGATGATAGTGATCAGTGCTGGGGTCAAAGGTCATAGCAGGCTCTTTCAACCTCTCAGGATAAGCCCTTGTCACTGATTCCAAGAAAACTCGACATCCCACATCAGGCAAAGCGTTTGGTGGCTCTACGATCACAAAGCAACTCTCTTCATAAGGGTCTGTTTGTTTTGCTGATGAAGCAGACCACAGTAATTAAGTTATGATTTTAAGTTGAAGTGGGATCAACCCGGAGCTACTGTCTGTGATTTTAGTGAGCAGCTACTACCTCAGCTCTCCCGCCTTTGCGCCTTCAGCTGTGGTGGCTTTACCAGGATGGCTGTCTGTGGCGATGGGCATTTAATGCAAACATCTTATTCTTTATGGAGCACTTTACACTACTTAGATGGGTTAAACTAAAACAGAAATGCTGTTGGATGGCTCAGCAGAGAGCATCTCCATCTGATGCAGCAGTTTGCCTCCCTGGGACTCCCAAGGCATACACATGAGCAATTCTTCCCCAAACAGAAAGGAAAACATCCCACAACTCAGCACTACCGCTTAAGCAACAGGAACCTCTGTCATGTGCAAACGGGGCTGCTGAGAGCTAGCTACAAACCAGAGCTAGCATCAGAGTATTTCAGATCAGTTTAACAAGCCAACGGCAAGGTAACAGGTCTGGGAACAAAGAACACAGGCCATAGTACAGGATAGCTCTCCTCCATGGTGATTAGGCCTCAACAGGAATATTGCATCCAGTTCTTGGTGCCATATTTCAGGAGGAATGTGGACAAATTGAAGAAAGTCAAGCGAAGAGCAACAAAAATGATTTAAGGTCTAGAAAACATGACCTATGAGGGAATTTTGAAAAAATTGGGTTTGATTAGTCTGGAGAAAAGAAGACTGAGAGGGGACATGACAACAGTTTTCAAGTCCATAAAAGGTTGTTATAAGGAGGATGGAGAAAAAATGTTCTTCTTAACCTCTGAGGTTAGGACAAGAAGCAATGGGCTTAAATTGCAGCAAGGGTGGTTTAGGTAAACGTACAAAAAAGATACCTGATAGTGGAGGCTTTTCAACCTTGCTGAAAAGGCAGAACAAGAGCCTGCAGCTGGAAGATGAAGTTAGACAAATTCGACCTTGAAATGAGACACAATTTCCTAGCAATGAGGGTAATTATACATTGGAACAACTCATCAGGGGTGATGGTGGACTCACTATGGCCTGGAGTCTTTAAAGAGAGATCAGATAGCTTTCTAAACGGTATGTTTAATCCAGCTACTGAAAGAAATTCTACAGCCTGTCTGTGTGTGTGTGTGTGAGTGTGTGTGTGTGTATGTGGAGTGGGGGAGGATTATGGGGGGCATGGCCTTGGTACTGTCTCGTTGTCTCCCTTCATGGGCCTTGAGAGGAATGAAAAGCTCTGCATTTTCCTCACCATGCTCATAACACTTGCAGCTCTGCAGCAAGACAATGACTGTATTCAAATCGTATGCTTCGCTTTAGCCAATCACCTGCAGATGTCAGAAAGGATTTCCCCCCACATTGTTGCCAATGTATTCTGATTTTTTTCCCCCCTCTCTTTCAGCTGAAGCATCAGGGGTTGGCCACAGCTGCAGAAAGGACACTGGATGTGGTGGACCAGTGCACTGATGTGGTACGGAAAATCCTCCCTCTTAGATGCCTGGCCAGTGAATCTTGCTCACATCACCAGAATCAAACTGATCACCATATGTGGGGGCAGGAAGGAATTTCCCCTCAGGTAAGATTGTCTGGGACCAGTGGGGTTTTAGCCTTCCTGTGAAGTATGTGGGGGTGGTTCAACTGCTGGGATCATCTCTGCCTATCCCACCTGACCAATTCCCTGCCACTGCAGAAGCCTCAGGCATTGGTAGTGCCTCAGTCTCTCCTGTTCTCTGCCTGTAGTGCACAACTGTTTCGTCTCCGAGGAACTGCAGTACATCAGTCTAGCCCAAGTTATGTGCAGCTGATGACCATGGCATATGCACTGGGGTTGCAGATCATTACAAACCCAGGATTGTGTTGTCTCTGCTCTGACTGAAAGAAATTGGCCGCTTATCGGCACGCTTTTAAAGAGAGAGGTTGGTTCTTAACCAATCTGTGACAGAACAATGGCTTCCCCTATTGATAATTGATGAGACCCTGTCCGATCTCTCTCTTTTTGCATCATGTCTGTGTGCTCATCCCAGCACTGCTCATCTGCCTCTCAGCATCTGCGTCAGAGGGGAATTGGAAGGACAGTTTGAAGCAGCTGGTTCACATATGTAGCCTTGACTCACACGTGAATGCTGATGGGATAAAGCCACAGACGATCTGCTCAGTAATTCCTTATTGAACAAAGCCCTCCGAGGGCAGAATGGCTATTCCATTAATATGCCAGGCAGGATGGGTTTTTCTAATAGGACCAGCACATGCATGTCCATAATCATACAGATCTAGGCATTGGTTTGGAAGACAGTCTTCATCAGATCCAGGGGTGACTGCTAAGCTAAATACGGTGAGCCTGGCTTTAGAGTTTCTGACCTGCCAAGCATATGCAGTGCTGTGTGGATTGGGTCTGAAGGGAACAACAGGCAGAACATATGAGGTCTGACAGCCCTCAGAGACATCGGGGCCGCTGCCAAGTTCATAGTGCAGTTGCCCAGATGTGGCAGTCTGCCTGGCAACAGCTTTTCAGAGAGAAGTACTGTTTGCTCTGGACTATGCTCAAGAGCAGGAGATGAAGAATCAGGATTCCTTGGTTCTGTCCTTGGCTTTGCCATGGGCAAGTCACTTCATCTCTCTGTCCCTCAGTTTCCTCAACCACAGTATTATAATGCCAGTTATGTAGATGTGTGGTCTTGCAGTCTATTTACTGGGGGACTAGCACACAGGCATGTTCCCCAGAATAAGGATGCAGGCACAAGCTGAGTAAGCAAAATATCCATGTCTGTTTATTTGTGGGAGAGGGCACGTGCAGCTGCTGCCGCTGTTACATATGTTTTCCCTCTCCCGCACAGGAAGGAAGAGCAGACACATCCCTGATCCCTGGGTCCCCTTTGAGTGGGTGTCATTGTGTGTACCAAGGAGCAGTTGCTCATTCAGCCAGCACAATAACGCTGTTGCAATCCATACAATTCTTTACAGAGGAGGGGCTGAGAGGCTAATATCCAGACAGGGCTTTGAGATCCCCAGATGGAAGGTGCTATCTATAGAAGTGTGAAGTACTGTAAAAACCCTGCTGGCTCTTACTGGGCACTGTGTTTACTTGCAGTTCAACATCCCGCCAGTAGATAGCTCCATAATCCCTCCAGCAAATGGAAGGAAAGCAGAACCTGAGGTCAGAGGGGACCAGAGGCTGCATGGCTGCAGGAGCCACTGGCTGAAGGCAGCAGCCTGGGAGTTGGCTGGGCAACTTGGAAGCTAGGATTGAAAGGATAAAACCTGGGCCCATGGAGCAGCTTCTTCCTGGCAGGGGGCCAACACTAGCCACGACAGGTGGATACTTGGGAGCAGCCTCCAAACCCGGCGACCATGAGGCTGGATCCAAACAAGACAGACTGAAGAACTGAACGCTGGCTGGGGATAAGATCATGGGCTGCAAGCAGCAGAAGAAGGAGGCACTGAGCAGAGAATACAGGCTTCAGTGAGGCAGGGTATATGCCTCCCTCAAGCATCCATCCCTTGGAGTCCCAGAAACACATGGGCTTTTGTTGATCTGGTCAAGAGCTGACTTAACCCCCTGCAATCTATCCCAGCAGAAAGCTCAGCTGTTGCTTTAATGATGCCATGCTTGAGGAATAGGGGGGAAATAGCCCTTTCTTAGAAATGATAAAATGGCAAAGCTGTACTTGCTGAAAGAGGAAAGCATCCCTGGCATTGCCACTGGAATCTCTAATGACTCTTAGCCTAAAATTGTGTGGCTCGCAGCCATGCATTAGAATCTGTCTTGCTACACTCCGGCACCTTTTTGGACAGATAGGCCAATTCTCCCCACCCCCCACTTCCACCTCCTTATTGTACCAATTTAAGAAGGGAGTTAAAAGAAAAAGTTTGCCCTGTTTGTGAGTGAAAGGTTTGAAATGGCTTCTCAAATCCTTGCAGCGCATCATCTGACAAACCTGGTAGAAATCCCTCTTTATGGAGAAAAAAATTGATTCAAGGTGCATGAAGGAAAGAAGCTGGTCTGCTCCCCCTGCCTCCTTCAGGACGAGAAATGAGCAGCATAATCAGTGAAACTCCATGAGGCTGCTGCAGTGGCTGCTAACTAAGCAGACTTGACTGATTGGTAAGGTTCTCTCAACACCACAGCATCCAGTGCCTGGAGTCTCCGGGTTTGCAGCCTGCTTATTGCTGCAGACAAGACTCCAGTCCAGAGTCAGCTACCTTACCAGGTGAACTGTAAAGCAGTCTTGGTCAGGCTAAGCCTGTTCGGGTGATACTGAGTTTGTCTTGTACAGAAGACATTTTCTGAACAGCTTAACCTACCTTGTCTGTTTGAACCAGCTATGTAAACAAGGCACAATTTATGTCACACACCTTGAAGTTGTGATAGATTGCTATTAGATCCTGCATGTTAGTAGCAAAACACTTTTCCATCTTAGGATGATGGGACAAAGGGCCCTTCCTAGTTCAAAAGGAAGCTATTGTAAGTGTGTATGATGGGTTGTCACCCCCAGGGTGCAGTCAGGGAGCCATGGGAATCACTGTGCTCCTCTAACCACCCAGCTGGGCTGGCCCTGCTCACACTGCTCTGTTGGAGATTTACAGCTAGCACCACCAGGCCCTGATATCACCCAGCACGACAGCAGGTGGCACCACACACTCAAATTGAGCTACCTGAGTGCTAACAGTGGATGCCAGCCAATTTCCCAGCTCCCCAGGCATGCACTCCCCCTCCCCCCACTGGAGTATAAACCCAAAATTATACCATCTTGTACTGCACAGGGATCTGTACAATGTAAGCTCATAAATAGTTCACCCTCCCCTCCATCTGGGAAAGATATGCAACAAACCTGTGTTAACCAAGCTGAGATTTTTCCTCAGACACTTCACTCAAAGGCACAGTTGTTTAGATAAAGCAAATAACAAGTTTATTAACTACAAAAGATAGATTCTAAGTGGTTATAAGTGATAGCAAACAGATCAAAGCAGATTACCTAGTAAATAAACAAAACCACAAATTAAGCCTAAAATACTAGAAAGATTGGATATGAATTAGCAATTTCTCACTCTGGCTGATGATATGAGCAGTCCACCAGGTTTCCATACACAGGCTAGAACTCCTTTTAGCCTTGGACCATCGCTTCCCCCAATTCAGTCTTTGTTTCTCAGATGTTTGCAGGAGTGTCCTTGTGTGGGGATTGAGGCCCCTAGATGATGTCGCACCCCACCTGACATAGTTTTAACATATGATGGGAACCCTTTGTTCCAAACTCAGTTCCCACCCCAGTTTGTGGGAAAATACAGGTACCCAAAATGGAGTTCAGTAGCATGTGATCTGGTAACATGCCCTTGCTGAGTCATAGCAGCCATTACTTATAGGCCAGCTGAAACGTTTACAGGAAGGCTAAGCCCTTTCATAGTCCATTGTCTTTGCTGATGAGCCATCAGCACTGTCTAGCTTCTTCACTGTTATACCTGAAAGGCTAGCTGTGGATGTTCCTCAGAGTAAGCACATTTGAAATAAGATACCTAGTCAATATGCATAACTTCAGATACAAAAATGATAATGCACACAAATAGGATAATCAGATTCAGCAAACCATAACTTTTCCAATGATACGTTACGTGACACGTCTTGTACAAACTGCATCATAATTATGTCATAATCAGATCATAATCACACCCTCATGATGCATATGGGGTGTTGTATCACAGTGTGGACTAGCCTATTTGTTCCCTTTAGCTGTGGTTCCACCAGCTATGTTGCATGCTAACACCATCACAGAGAGAGCAAGCACTTGTCCTACAATCACAGAAATCAGAGATGGAAAAAGACCGAAGGTCATCTGGTCTGTACTACACCTGGCCAGTGCAGGATTAATCCCCAATATGTTGTCATGGGTTTTGTCCATTCTAGGGGTTGATACTCAGCTGATGTATGCAGTGCTATTGAAGTTAATGGTGCTACAATGATTTACACCAGCTGAAGATCTGGCACTAGATTTGGGTGCTAAATTTTGAAACAATGACGTTCTGGTGCACTTGCAGAGCTATATTTTTGCGTCTGGTTTTTGTAATGCCATATGCAAATAGACCATTAGATATCCACCTGTGTGCATGCAAGATCATTGTAATTGCAGGCACAGTTGTAGTAATGTGCAGGCAAATGTAGATGCACCATTGTGCATACAGGAGAGACGCTACCCACTGAAAATTTAGTACTTATGTCCAAAGTGTCTGTGCTCTCTCCACTTGCCATGGAATTATTACACAGCCTAGTAGACTGGAATGTATCCAGTTGTGAAATAATCTCCCAAGAGAACTGGTGGACACTTTGGGAATGTGTCCTGATTGTTCCAATTTTCTTTGCTCAATTTCTTCTTGTTACTGCTAGTGATACCCAGAGGGAATCACCCTAAATGATTCCATCTCCTGCTTGACCTTTGCATCTGTAGACAGTTAGCACAGTCATCCTGAGTTATATTGCCACACCCAATGCCTATGGACGTCAAATCCTTTGCAAAGTAGGTTGCATATGGCCAAGTAACTTCCGTTACTCAGAATGCAGCTGTGAGTGGGTGTAACCGCATAAAGGGCACCACTGATGTCTTAAGATATGTGTGGGGTTATACCAAATACATGCACAGTTCAAGCCCTCCTTTCATAATCTCCACTTTATACATGCTGTAGGCACCCCACAACAGCAATTAGCTCTGGACTCTGGGCTGGAAGGAATACATTTTGGCATCACCTCTCATCAAAGCAGTAGGAATGTAAAGGCCATCCTATTACAACATACAGGGTCCAGTAGATACGTAGCAAGCATAAAGATCAGTTTTAAAAACTATCTAATCCTCCACATGATTGCACTTGGTGCTTGATTTGTGCACATAGCATAATAATGTTATTAAGGGTAATCAGTACTGCCATCCCTATTCTGCAAAGGCAGGCTGCTGCAAAACAAAGCAACACTTGTAATGTGGATCATGTGGGCAAGTATAGCTCATAAAGTGCCCCTGTGGTCTTATCTACACTGGAGAAAATCCAAGGCCAAGATCTTGTTAGGGTCTTGGAGCACAAAATGCTTAATTAGAAAAGATGCTAGATATAACTTGGCCAGTGGGCAAACATCTTAATGAGACAGACCGTTCCCTGGGTTTGGATCTACTTTTCAAATAATTGGCATGCTATGTCCCTGACAAACACCAGTATGGGCATTGATTGACTATGTATCAGTGAGAACAGGAGATAATTCAGGAAAATAAAACTCTTGAGAAGGAAAGATTGTGAGGGAATCCTTCTATAATAACGCTTTCTTCTCCCCTAGCCCTTTTCATGTGAGGCTCTCAAAGGCCTTTATACACAATGAAGACATTAATATGCTTAGACGGACAACACACCTAAGATTTAGGTAAGGATTATTAGTGGAACTAATCAAAAAATACCAATTATTTTTCATGCAAATATTTCAAAATAGTCTATTTTCAAAATTTTCCATATTTATTTTTATGGAAAAACCAACCCCAAACATTTTTACCAAATAAATAAATACATTTTAAAAAAAATCCATTTTCAGTTTTTCCTTGAAAAAACTGAGAATGTTGAACAAAATGAAAATATTCAGAGCAAATTTTTGGTTGGATTGACAAGCTGTTTTTCATCAAAAAATGTTTAGATGATCAACTTTCAACCAAGTCTAATTATTATCCACATTGTACTCATAGGGAAACTGAGGCAGAGAGCATGCAAGACCTGGGCTTTTAAAGGTGTTTAGGCTCCTTAACTCTCTTTGAAATCAGTGGGATTTAGCCACCTATATAAATATCTAGGTCTAAGTGACTTGGAGCAAGACTGGCAGATTTGGGAACAGACCCCTGTAGACCTGCTTGCCAACAGCATGCCCTAATCTAATATTTTCCTCCTTGCCTTTGTTTTTCAAGCAATGCAATCTACACATCGTGGTGTTTGAGCCCTAACATGCAATTAGCTAATCTGTGGGACATCGTGGCTTCTAATTGGTGTATGCCCTAGAGACGGTGTGACAGCACCTTGATTTAGCTGAGCGCATGGGGAATTCTAGCTGGGCCTGTGGAATGTAGGATAGGGCCTGCTACCTTGACAGCATTTCTTCCTTTTGAGGGGAAGGGGCTGGGGATCTTGGGACAGGAGAATTCAGTAACTCTGGCTGAATGAGACTCTCTCTTTCTAGGCCAAGTACAAAGTAGAAAGCTACAATAGAAGATTATAGATCTCCAGCCCCTCCACCGTCATCCATCTCTGCAGGCAGGTGTGGAAGGCAGATGGGATCATGATGTGCCCCGCCCCCATTTAGATTGTTAGTGCCCACGGTGATGCTAGCTGGGGCACAGCCTGTGCTCCCAAGGAAATTGGACCTAGCTCATGCAAAGAGCACACAGTGTGAGGGAAGGCTCCTCACACCCTTGGCACCTTACAGACCAGTGCAAGTCAGGTCATATTCAACCCCTACCCCTTTAATTTCAGTCAGATGTGTCAGTTAGAACTTAACCCTTTGTGTGCAGCCTTGAGTTCTTGGATGATGCAGTGGGAAAAGTAGGGACAGATGAACTGCAGTAGATAAAATAAGAAACCTCCCAATGAACATTGAACTGACCCTGACTTAGACCTTCTTTGAAGTTACAAACAAGGTGGGCAAATTCTCTTTACAAAAACACCTTTTCATTTGATTCCCCAGCCCTGGTCCTGCCTTCTCCATTGCCCACACTGTTAGTTATATCCATTCGTTCCATCTTGGCTCCAATTAGATTACGTGCTCTTTACACTTTTTGTCTAGACTGATTGCCAGTACAATGCCTATTATAATGAGACCTCAAATTGACTGGGGCCTCGGGGTATTATCACTAGACAAATAATAGTTGGCTGTAGGGTGCTGCTGCTTGGTGGTGGTGATCTGGGATATACAGGAGGTTAGACTCAGTGACCTGGTGGTCCCTTCTGGCTTTAAACTCTATGACTCAAAGTCATAATACAAATAAGAAGGCTCCAAACTATGGGCTCATTGTGCTGTCCCTGCAAATAAATAAATAAACAAAGACCTGGATTCTGATTTCAGTTACTTCCCAACAACCTTTGATTTCACTGGATGCACTAAAACTTGTAACTAGGGTTGGAAGAAATGTTTTCTACAGGACATTTTTCCAGAAGGAAATGCCATTTGGTCAAAACCAAAACTTTCCCTGGGAACTGTCTAGTTTGAGGAAAGTTTGTTTACAGATACATTGGGAAAAAAGCATTTTGATAAGGCTGGAACATTCTGTTTTGACATTTTGGAATGGAACAGTTCAAGTTTTCATTTTGAAATAACTTTGTTTCAAAATTTATTTGATAGTACTCAAAATAATAGTGACACCATTGATGGACCCCCAATATTTTTTTTCATAATTTCATTCCATGGGAAATTTTGAAATTCTTTGTTTTCATTTTGAGTTTGTATGAAAACAAATTTCAAAATTATGTACTTCCCCACAAAATGGAACTTTTGGTTCCTGCACTGCTTTAGTTGTGACTTAGAGTAGAAACTGGCTCAATATATTAAATTTAATGCAGAGCACAAGAGAAAACATCTTGTCAGCACAGGCTTACTCTGTACGGCAATGCAATCTCCCTCTTGTTTTGCTTAAGCTTAGATGTGTTAGGCAGGCAGCCAACAGAGTCCACTTTCCCTGTTATCAGAAGTGTCTGCTTTAAGCAAACTTTCTGATCTTCAGTTTCTCAGCCTTCTCAGACTCTAAGGAACAACTACAGTCAAATTCACCAAAGCATTATCCCATCCTGCTCAGATTTCCCCTAATGTTTTTTTCCCTAGGTAGGTTTCTGTTCAGACTTCCATTAATAAAGAGGGCTCCATGACTAATCACATTGCGTCTATAACCATCTCCTTTCATTTGGAAAGCAAAATATATTCAGGTTTTTGACAGGATTGACACAATACCATAATCTAATGATACATTGACCTTTTATGGACCTGATCCCCAAAGCCAATTGAAATCAATGTGAATCTTTCCATTGTCTTCAAGGGACTCTTGATCAGGCCCTGAATCATCTTCCACCTGGAGATTTCAAAGCACTTTACACACACTAATGAATTTGTCTTCACAACAGCTCTGTGAGATAGACATTGCTATTCCATTTTACAGATAAGGAAATTGAGGCACAGAGAGCTCAGATGACTTATCCAAGGTCATAAAACAAGTCTGTGGTAGAGGTGGGAATAGAACCTAGATCTCTAGTCTTGTGTCTTAACCAGAAGACCAGCCTTCCTTCCTTTGTGTTACCTTTGTCACAGTAGAGTAGTGCCTCAGGTTTGACCTCACTGGATTTTCACAGGGTGAAGTGACAGTTTCCAATGACCGTATTTCATATTCATCACCTCCCCCTGCATCTCTGCTCAATATTTTTATTGTAAAGCTGTGATATTTCATCATTTGTGAGAATTTTCCATCCTTCTGCGCCCCAGAGGGCCCTGGTATAGAAATACAGCAAGAAGAGTGGCTGATTAAAAAGCTGGGTCAAAATGCAGTTGCTAATATCTAGAAAATAGGAATATAAGTGTAGTACCCTATTATATTCAATACATACAGCATAAGATGCTAATTATTAGTAGAGAGCTCACCATAGAGTTCATCTGTAATACTGGGGAAGATACTGGGGGAGGAATCTGAGGTTTGAAAGTTAATGAAGGAATAACAAAATAGTTGGCTGACTGTTCATGAATGTGCCATCCCTTTTTGTTCTGAATTTCAAGATGAACCAAAATGACACCCCCAGATAATGGGGGTGGGGGTGTGCGGGTGTGATGGGATCCCTGGGGTACAACCTGAAACTGTCGGACCTCTGTGCCCCCTTAACTCTCCAGTCTGGGCTGTCTCCCACAATGCTATGCCAGTGACAAGCAGCAAACCCTTTCAGGCACTGTGATCACTCAGCCACCAGCATGTGGAGACCCACACCCAGCTAAATTGCATGAAGGCTCTGTGACGGGTTGGATCACAGAAACCCCCTAGGGACTGCTACCTGATGTGCCAAGACTACTTCTGCTCCTGCTTTCCTGCCCTGTCAGCTTAGGACTTCAGTGCCTGCCTGGTTTGAGCCAGACCCACTAGCCTGCTGCATACCCAGACCCAGGTCTAAACCACTTCCCCTAACAGCTGTAGGCTTAACTGAAAGCAGCTTACAGAAGTGTTCCTGTCTTTAACACTCAGATGCCCAACTCCCAATGGGGTCCAAACCCTAAATAAATCCATTTTACCCTATATAAAGCTTATACAGGGTAAACTCATAAATTGTTCACCCTTTATAACACTAATAGAGAAATATGCACAGCTGTTTCTCCCCCCCCCCCCAGGTATTAATGCATACTCTGGGTTAATTAATAAGTAAAAAGTGATTTTATTAAATACAGAAAGTAGGATTTAAGTGGTTCCAAGTAGTAACAGACAGAACAAAGTGAATTACCAAGTAAAATAAAATAAAGCATGCAAGTCTAAGTCTAGTACAGTAATAAAACTGAATACAGATAAAATCCTCACCCAGTAAGCTTCCTTTTACAGACTAGTCTCCTTCTAGTCTGGGTCCAGCAATCACTCACACCCCCTGTAGTTATTGTCCCTTGTTCCAGTTTTTTTCAGGTATCCTTGGGGGTGGAGAGGCTCTCTCTTTAGCCAGCTGAAGACCAAATGGAGGGGTCTCCCAGGGGTTTAAATAGACTTCCTCTTGTGGGTGGAGACCCCCTCCTCTCTCCTATGCAAAGCCCAGCTACAAAATGGAGTTTTGGAGTCACCTGGACAAGTCACATGTGCATGCATGACTGAGTTCCTTACCAGCCAAGCCACATTCCTGGGAAAGCTCAGATGTGGATTGGCATCTCCAAATTCATTGTTGGCTTAAGGGCTTCTTGATTGGGCACTTACTGAGAATAGTCTTTTCTCAGGAAGCTGACCAACTGCTTCACTAAAATCTACTTAGAATCGAACAAGTATACAGCCAATATTCATAACTTTGAATACAAAAATGATATGTGCATACAAATAGGATTAATAGAGTCAGTAGATCATACCCTTTACAGAGATATGTTACATGGCATATGTAGCATAAAACATGTTCCAGTTATGTCATATATATACATTCATAAGCATATTTCCATAATGCCTTATGGGAGGCACCTTCACTCTCCAAGCCACATGTGAATTACAGAGAGAGGCACCAGCAAATCACCCCAGTCCCCAGCTTTGCACCCCAGAAATATACCATCTTGCACTGCTCAAGACTTCCTTGGACAGTGCAAGCTCATTCATTAGTTCACCACTCCAACAAAGGGTGGTGGACGTGCAACAGCCCTTGTTAACCTAAACTGAGATTCTCTAAGGACTTCAGTGCAAAACACACTGTTTTAGGTAAAATATAAAACAGATTTATTAACTACAGAAAGACAGATTTTAAATGATTATAAGTAGCAGGCATAGAGATCAAAGTTGGTTACATAAGAAATAAAAATAAAATCACAGTCTAAATTCTACTGACTAAGCAAGATTTGAATCAAGCAATTTCTCATTCCACTGGATGTTTCAGGCAGTTTGCCATGCTCATTACACAGGCGGAATTCTCTTCTCAGCCTGGGACCAATCTCCCCAGTTTGAAGTCTTTGTCTTCCAGACAATCTTCCAGGTGTTGAGATGGGGGAGGAGAAAGGCCAAGTGATGATGTCACTTTCCCTCTTTTATATTTTCTCTCCAGGTGCTAGAAAGATCCTTGCTGTGACGTTGGGTTTAGGTAGTCCCCATTGCATCCGTGTACTCTCTGAGGAGTCTTGGGGAGAGTGGATTCTTCTTGATGGGCCATCAACACATGTCTGGCTGGTCCTGATGTAAATCTGTCTTACCAGGGCTCCTTTGTTGCCCCTGAAAGGCTAACGGTGGGTGTCTCCCAACCTCACAACATATTTCAGTAACACGCACATAACAAAATGTGATAACTTCAGATACAATGGTAACACACATTGTTTAACAGGATAGTAATGTTCAACAGATCTTGACTTCTCAAATGGTAGCTCACAAGGCATACTTTGTACAAAACATATCATAATCATATCACAGTGGTGAATACGGGGGTCCTAGGGTGCTATTTTGAGGCACAGAGTGTCACAGAGGGACAGTTTGCATATCTCTGAGAAAGAAGGCGATTTCTTGGTATAGCTAATATAGGTGGCAAAATATGTATTTAATACAGACAAACAGGCCTTTAACATGGTCAAAATATACATATTAATTCATGTAGGTTCCTAGGATAAGCTAAAACCACACTGTAAACTGCCAGAGTCCAATAGATAGTCAGAACACTAGTGAGTTAGATTGCCCTCCAGAGGCTGGAGGTCTGGCTTGATAATTTTCTCGCATTTGTATATGGACTCTCTGTATGCACATTACAGGCAAGCAACAGGCAGATAATATGCTAATCCCAGCACTTGAAGCACCATGAGGATTAAGAAAGAAAGAAAGAAATCTCCCACTGGACTACTCCTAACAAGCTGCAGCATCTTTACACTAGACAGAAATGAAAATACCCTTCAAACAGAGACACAAACTCAATGCTATTAAAAGAAGGGGACCCCCCCCCCCGACTTGCTTATGTTTTTACATTATTCATTAACAGTGCTCCACCTAAACAGTAATTCTACAAACAGAGGGGCTGCATATCTGCCAACAGCATCCTTCTATTGTGCAATCTGTGCCATGCTTGCTGCTGTATTGTGTCTAGATACCTAGGCCAGTTGCCCTGGTCACCAAGGTGATGCATATAACAGCTCTCTGGGTCTTGCAGTTTGTAGGACTTAAAGTGTGATGCAGAGTCCTGAACAAGAGACAAAGAGCCAAAACTCTGATCCCCTGGGAGCACTTCCCTGCCATCAGTCTGTCCTGTTCCTGGGGAATGAGGTGTGTATGCATAAATGTATTTGTATTACAGTAGCAGCAAGAGGCCATCATTTCTCCTAATATACCTTGTGTATCAGTTCACAGGGGATGTGTTTCTTGCTTCTCTATGCTGGTGGAAAAGGGAAACCTTACCCACCCTGTGAGGGTCTCAACACCTAATTGCTGGTTTGGGACAAAAGTGGTTTGGGTCTGGAGTTCGATCGTTTACCTTTCCTTGTCTCTTTCCCGTCCAGTGACAGTTCATCCTCCCACCCCCCCACCCCCTCGGCTGTCTTTAACACACTGCTGTTGTAAATCAATGTGCTGAGGCCCAGCTCACTGGTCTTAATTCTTTATCTAGACTTCCTTAAACACTCAGAAACCCTGTCAGCTCCATATTCACCTCAGCTAGCTTCTGCACAGTTTATTCATCCTAGGAGCATTTTCGTCCCAACTGGCGGGCAAAGGCAGGGGGTGGAGCAGGGGATGGATTGTAGAAGCTTGTTAATGAGGAAGATGAGTTATGCAGATTAAATATTGTGTTAAAGATGATCAGTTCACAGTCCACAGTCAGAGTCACATGCCTCCCCCGAACAATTTGAACCTATTTGTTCAAGATCAGACAATTCCATTTAGACACCAGCTGTCTCTATTGCAAATGCACTGATTGATAGTCCAGTATGAATTTGCATAATCCATAGCTGCACATAGGATTGTTAATGTACCTCAGGTTAAAAATCCCATTCTGCTTGTTTGAAAGCAGTTTGCAAAGAGCGCAGAGAAAAGCACCCACAAGCAGCCTTTCTTTGTTCCCCCTTGGATTCCTGTGCCACCTGGGGATAACGGAGTTGTGAGAGCATGCTGGGTAGAGGTATGTAAATGAGCTCCCAGAATGTTTTTGGTTGCTTCCGAGCTCTCTGGTACAATCCATCCACAACACAGAACTTCTTAAATTGTACTGTGTGTGTAAGACGCCATGAGAGGGCAAATCAGGTCCCAGAAGTTGCTGATCATGCAGTGCTTAAAATCAGTGAAAATGTTTTGGTTTTCACTCAGCCCACATTAATTTGGACTCCTTGCATCTGGTGACTGGGTCCAGTGTGTGTCACAGTGAAGAATTTTCAATTTATATTGCAGATGCATTCAGATTTCAGATGAAAAGGCTTGGGTCTGGATGGATAAATCTGCATCCACAATAGTGAAATCATGCCTGCTGGAGACAAAGATGAGGTCTTCACTGGTTGAGTTTTGACTGGTGTCACTTGCTACAGTACTGTGGGAGTCACAAGCTAGATCCAGGTGGCTCTTTGCTAATGAAGGCAGGTGGGAAGATACTGGTGACACTGTTGGAGTTAATTTCCAGAAGAACAAGATGTCAGCTTCTTTTAAAGAAGCAATTGTGTGACCCTCACTGAAAAAAACCATCTCTTCATTCTCTTGACATTGAGAGTCTGCAGTAAATTGTCCTATAGTCTTAAATATTACTTTTTGGGGGAAGATTATTGAGAAGGTTGTGGTAGAGTGACTCCAGCAGTTTCTGCAGTCCTCAAGTCTCCTAGACTTCAGACAGTTAGGTCTGGGTATAGTACAGAGGGTGTATTGATTCTGCTGGTTGATTGTTGTCTGGCGATTGATGAAGGACCATGCTGCTACTTTTAGATCTGTCAGCTGCCTTTGATAGCATTGCCCACAACATGTGGCCGTTGCACGGGTATGATAGACAGTGTATGCCATCATTGTCTCTCTTCTCTTATTTCTGAGAAATCTCAGAGGACGCTGTTGGGTAATTGCTCTCTCGGGGTCCTACTCATCACCTCTCCCGTCTGCACATGCTTAACTGTCACCACACCCCTCCCATTGCTTACTCTTAGAGAGGAGATGCAGTGCAATGAACTTGGATGATAAATATAGATGTCATTGGGTTGGTGAAAATTCTACAAGAAGTTGGGTGTCGGGTGTTGAGATTTTCACAAAGTGCGCTTTGAAATTCAATGAAGTTGGGCACCTGGCTGCTTTTATGCCTTTAAAAATCCTCTCCCTGTAATCATTCACCAAGAATATAAAGAAATGATTTAGGGTGGTAAAGGGGGACATAACTAGGAGTAATATGATGGACTGTGCTAAGGATCAATATCAAGAAAATCTTTCCCAATGATGAGAGCTACTAGACAGTTGAATAGTCTCTGTGGGAAATGGGAGATATCCCATCTGAATGGACACAGCATTGGAGAATATACTAAAGGGAATGGTCCAGAATATGGAGACAGACCAGATCCTGCTTTCCATCTCTGATTTCTAGATGTGATCCTGAAGCTGGAAGACTGGGTCTAATCTGTACTTGGAAGTATCAGAAATTTGGATCAGTTTTTATATCTGAACATTATGGCTTGGGCCCATCACTGCTAATTTCTCTGGTTGCATGATATTCAGCACATCCTGTTCTAATCACCTCATGTATGTGACAACTACTTCAGGTTTTAATATGACAATGTAACCTACCACATACTTACTCATTTATTATTAGAGGGACTCCTAAAAGCATGAATGAATGCACAAGGACAATCTCCGGAATACATTTTCTTATGAAGTATTTCCTAACAACAGCCATTAAATCCGTTAGTAAGAACCGTCAGTGCCCCATAACGTTTCAGTAGTGTTATAACAATCTCCGCAATGATGCAATCGTTATGGATTAAGAAGCCCAATCCATTGTTATTGATAAATACAACATAGATGTTCATGTTTGGGGGAGGGATAGCTCAGTGGTTTGAGCATTGGCCTGCTAAACCCAGGATTGTGAGCTCAATCCTTGAGGGGGCCATTTAGGGATCTGGGGGAAAAATTGGGGATTGGTCCTGCTTTGAGCAGGGGGTTGGACTAGATGACCTCCTGAGGTCCCTTCCAACCTGATATTCTACAATATTCTATGATGACCTTCAGAAATTCCAATTTTTTACAAATTGTACTAGGCATTTTTTTAGTTGTATATAATATAATGCTGCATTATTTTATTTATTTATGTATTTATTTATGTACTGAAAAATCTTTCATGCAAATGTTTATTGCCGAGTGTTTTCACCTAATCTCCCAGCATTTTTCACAGGCAACGTAAAAACAGCTGTGAATTTTGAAACAGCAGCAATGCCTACAAGCCAGGTGGTCTAAGCATAGAACTAGGAGCCAGGAGGTCATAATCTGTGTGTCTGAAAGACTTGATAATCCTTTGAGCTTTATAACTATTATTTACAAGCTAAATGTCATGACATCCATTTTACAAATGAGTAAACTGAGGCGCTGAGATAAGTGGCTTGCCCAAAGCCACAGAGTAAATCAGTATCAGAACTTCTAGGACTAGAACTCAGGTTTACTACTTGCTAAAGCCATGTCTAATCCATAGGGCAGACATCGATCTCGCCCCCCTCCCCCGTGAAATAAAAGAAATGATATTTGCTGTCGTGAAGATGTCCACAGCCAGAAATAAATAGACATGTATTATTAGCCCCATTTTTTTCAGATTCAGAGTGAAGTTCATAAAAGTTAAGGAATTAGCCAGAGAAGAACTGCACTTGGCAAGTAGATTAAGCGCCCAAACTGGTTAATTTTGCAAGGCATATACTTTTTCTCTGTGTGAAGGGGGTGGAGGAAATAAACCTGTATACTGATATTGCTAGATCAGCTTCATGATGTGTATATGAGATTTTGTGGGAGTATATGGGGGTAACATTACACTGGATACATTCATTCCTATCAGGCAGAACTCAGAGAGTTCTGATGGAAACCTACTTGCCATTGAGGTCCCTACCATATGAAATTCTATAGAGCTCTCTAATCTCTCCCCTACTGTCTGTCTCCTTCTGCAATGATGCAGTCTCTGCTATCACAAAGATGTCCCATTTCCTTGAAGAGTTAAGCAGATGGATGAAGTGCAGTTGGTTTGGACCAATGCCAGGAGAAGCAGAAGTGGTGCTGGGAAAGTGAAACATTTGAAGAACTTGTTAGAACTGGAGCAGCACTGTTGGTTGAAGGCCTCAGACCCTAGATTGGCAGGCAGTGATGAACTCCCTGTTATTCCTAGGAACACTGATGGCCAAAGTGGCAAGGAACATCTTCCTCTACCTTTGACAGGCTGGTATGTTATGTCTTTTCCTCTAACACAAGGATCATGGCATCATGATCCAGCCCTGATACCTCCTGGGATGGAAAGATGATGCAGTCGGTAGAGCATTGGAGTGGGTTTCAGGAGATGTGGGTTTAATTCCTGGCTTGGCTGTGAACTTCCTATATGTGGCTTTTGGCAAATCACTTAATCTATCCCCGCCTCAGTTTCTGATCGGTAAAAATGGGGGTAGCACTTCCCTCCATCATCATGGTGTTCTGAAGATAAAATCCATTAATTGATTGTAAGACGCTCAGATTCTATTGAGAGGAGGACCATATAAGTGCCATATGGAAGTTCCAGAGGAAGACTATATAGGAGAGAGAGGTTTGACTACCGCAATTCAGCTGCCACCAGAAGGCTGCTGTTGATGCAGATAGTCCATAAACAGATAACTACACCATGAACATATCACACTGATGCTTTGCAAATTCCACTGCTCCCTGCTTCTGTATCAGATCTGAATTCAAAGTCCTTATCCTAGCATACGAAACCCTTAATGGACTGGGACATGGTTCCCTCACACTTGGCTAACCTCCATCCTCTTCCAAAGTTCTGCTCCACAAAGATGATGAAACTGGAGAGGCAGAAGCTCATTCTCAACAGTGGGACTCTGGTCATGGGGATAGACTAAGCCCCAGTCTGAATATTCAGGGTGAAATGTAAGGCACAAGAGCTTCAGTAAAGCCTTCCCCAGAACCACCTGTAATTTATATAGATTATCCAAAGTCTGCACATTAGGGACCAGAAGAAGTTCATGAGGTTGTATCTGTGTGTGACTTGTTCCCTTGATCCTCTTGAGAACTTGGGTTTTGGGACTTTTTATACTTTCCTCATAACTATTGAGGGTGAAGGTGGTTGGCAACTTAGAAATTCTTTAGCTACATACCTTAGATTCATTGACATAAATATTTCTTATAAAAAACAGACAGATGTTAGTTCTCCTATACTGACCAATCAAATAGATCCACCCCCTCCTAGCACATTTCCAATCAAAAGCCCTTTTGCTACCTTGCAAATTAGGTTGAATTTTAAACGGTTTTATTGTTAAGTTGGACTGAACAAAAATAATGGATCACCCTCGCACCTTTCCTTCCCCACCACTCTCAATGTTGTCTCCACTCAGCCTGATAGGGTCACAATTGAGACTGACTGTCTATTTAGCCAGATTGAATAACTATCGCAGCAGTTGCCTTGTTTGGCTCATTGCAAAAAAAAACCTCTTAATTCATCTGCTTTGAGTGGAGGGGAGAGGAAATAAAATCTGCATATTAATATGAATTATTTCCACCCTTTTGATTTGAAACCAAGATAACTCGTTAGACATAACCTGGCTTGTATTGTCAAATGTGTCTGGCCTAGGATTCAATTAAATATCATCACATAATAGAGAAAAAAAACCCTAAATAATTTAAATTTATTATTCTGCTAATCTTCCCATTCTCCCAGGCTCCCTGGAGGTCTATTGGGGTAACTGAAAACATTTTAATACACTGAAAAGACATTCAAGACTAATATAGTCCAACCTCAGTAACTCTCACTTGATTTTTTTTTTCACCCTGGTATTTAACAGTAAGGAAGAAGAGTTCACTTGAAAAAAAAATCCATCCAGAGATAAAAACAGGCATGTACTGTAAATAAGAAAACTGACTTTATAATGCCATCTTCAGAATGAAAAGAATTTAACAGAGCTACGGACACCCATGAGAGTATGAGGACCATGAGGACTAGTGGTTAGTATGGGGAATTAGCCATTGGGACTCCAGGGACCCAATTTCTGGCGCTGCCACTAAATCAACATGTAGCCTTCAGCAAGTCACCTCATGGCTCTGTGACTTAGTTTCCTCCTCTGCACCTGGATCCTCAAAGGTATTTAGGCACCTAATGCCCATTGATTTCAGTAGAACTTAGGAACCTAAACCCCTTTGTGGATCTAGCCCTCTAATACTATTTACCTACCTCACAGAGCTTTAATTAATTCTTGTTTGTAAAATGCTTTGAGGTCCTCTGATGAAAGCTGCTGTCAAAGTGAAAGGTGGTGTGATTATTGCTCCAGCATCTGCTGCAGAGGAAGGCATTTAAATGCAAATGTTATTTCAGCGAGGTAGCACTTTGATACTTCAGGGCCAAACTGTGCCATTTAAGCACTAGCTCCGGTTAAGAACAGTGTGGCGCTTCACTACCCCAGGGAGAAGTTAGGGAGAGATTACTGTGGCATTTACTTCCACTTAATCATATGTTTAACTCTTGAGGGGGAGGGAGAAGGAATCTTTGCAGAGCCATTGGACACTATATTTTATGAGAACTGTGATTTTCCCATCCTGGTGAATTTATGATTGAAAGAGGCAACTTCCCTACCTATAAATCTGCTCTCAAGGTTGTGTTGCTGTTGCCAGTTCACATGTTGCAGGTCGGTACGAGCATTTGCCCAACTCTTCTTGTTGTTACACAACGATTTATGAATCAATAAAGCTTTCATAGGTTTGAAAAGGTCTGAGCACAGGCACCCGATAGCTCATGCAGTTGAGACTGGATTAAAGAGGCTTTTGCTTCTAGGTCATGTGTTTGAGCTAGGCTCTGGTAAGTAGTGCCCCAAAGTTGTTGCTACTGGATACCTGGTTGGAGGCGTATATAAAACAAGTGGGTGGTTTTGCTTCAGTTCCACAAGGACAAAACTGTCGGCACTAACTCCCCTTTGTCCTGGGGTAGCTGTCTCAGCAGAGAGGCCAAATATTGAACAGATCATAGGCACTGAATTCCCCTCTGACCCCTGGAAGCGATCAGGGCAGCAGAGAAGTATTGGTGGAAGCTTGCACGGTTGCAGTCTGTGCTCTGTAGTTAAATAGAAAATTACAGTTTTCTGGGCTTTCCAACCAGCACTAAGCTCGCTATTTAGTTTTAAATGAAGAAGGTCTGTAATGGTTTCCCAGTCCCTCCAGCTCAGAACCTTGTCCATTTTCTGGTTAATATACTAGAGCCTTGACTAGGGAATGGGGATGCTTGCTTCAGCAAATAGTCTCTCTCACGCTGACAGGTCCAGCAGGTAAGTGCAGTGAGTAATTTATTTCCCTATATGTCCCTTTGTCATTCTCGCTAGCTAACCGTGATGGTTTAAAAGGGCTGCCATTGAGTTTAGTTTAAGGCAAATCAGCTGAGTTATATACAGTGACAGGCCTGCAAATTTATTTATATCGGTCCCTTGTTGTGTCTCTGGTTTTCTGGAAGGTTTAATTAGTTCATTAAGATATAGGATAGATTTAAAAAAAAAACAGATTTATTGCAAACACGCAGCTGGGCTGGTCAATGACCTGAAATTAGCTAAAAATCTCACAGCATCTCCAGAATCTTGTGAAAAACCTGGGCTGGTTTCTGTGGGGTCTCCCGCTTTAGTCCTGCTTATGAACATAGGGTAAATTCATCCCTGAGATGGTGTAGGTGCAGACATAGAGGGGAGGCAGCTTGTGCCTCCCCTCTTCAGGCACGGCTGGGGCTGATGCCCTCCCCCATGTAGACAGCTCTATATTGGTGGAAGAGCTTCTCCCACCGACATAGCTACCACCTCTTGGGGAGGTGTATTAACTACGTTGATGGGGAAGTTCTCTGCCATCAGTTTAGAGCATCTTCATTAAATGCCACAGTGCATCTGCACCAATGCAGCGTTTTAAGTGTAGACAGGCCCTGAGAACTGTTGGCAGAATTTAGCCTTCAGTTATTGTTGGTCGTCAGCATTGATCTTGTTAGCTCCATGGCTTTGGGAATGGTGGTCACTTCATGGATTTAATCAGTGTGTGTTTAAAGGAAGTGTAATGGGGCCTCCCCCCATCCCAAACAGGGGAAGGCTAATGAGTGGCTCTGGGCTCAATCTGTACCAAATGGACACACCTGCAGAGCCTGCTCCACTTGGAGGAAGCAAGCCTAAAACAGAGAGCTGGTTACAGGAAAGGGCAGTAACCAAGAGGAAAGCTGCTGGACCTCAAATGGAGCTGAGAAACCTGTACCAGAAAAGACTTTCCAACCCCTCCACCCCCACCCAAAAGGCCTCTGAAAGGGGGGAAAGGGCTCTGAAACTTCCTGAGTGTGACCCCTGAGAAAGGCTCTGCCAATCACAGGGAGATCAGGGGGGGTTCAGGCCTCCTAAGAGAAGTGAGCTACAAGGCAGCATTTTATAATGAGTGAGGGAAGGCAGGATAAATCTGGGAGGTTACCTGGTTGTCCACATGTAGAAATGGATTGAGGTCAGGCAGCCTCTGCAGCCTTCTGTCTCTTGGTTCCCATCTGACATACACACTTGGCTTCTGCTGTCCTGGGAGAGTCTGATTGAATAGACTGTCCAGGAAGGCTGTGTGTTGCCCACTTCCCTGAGAGGCATGGACGCTCAAGGATCAGAGTCATTACTGCGTAATTTGCCTTCCCAAGAGCAAGGATGGGAGCCAGTTTGGATAAAATAAATACTAACACAAATCTTCACCCAAACTCAGAACCAGCCCTGAGTCTCCCCTCACCCCCATCCACTATTTAAAAAGTGTGAAACTTTTTGAACAGTCACTTTTCATTGGTGTCAGCTGGTCCATAGCTGTGCTCACACAGCCTCTTCTTGGAAGTTTATGCTCTAAATGTTGTTAAGAATCTGCCGCTTTGACAGCTTGACATATTGGCGGACACTGGTAATGCAGCTGCATTAAGATACTGTTCAATGAACCCTACTAAAACATCTAAATAATAGAAGTTACAATCAAACTATTTTGGAAGTCCCTCTGCTTTCTGTGATGCATTCAAATGTCGAGCTCCATTGTCTGTTTCACTACATCGTTTATCAGACTGGAGTTCTAGCTGGAATGTGTCAATAAAAGGGCAATTCTCATTGAGAGCCATCAGCACCACTGATCTGTAAGTGCAAAGTACTATTATTACTCACAGTTATGATGACATCAAGACTATGACAGGTATTTCTAAGTGCTATTTGGAAAATTATGTGCCAAATTCTGCTCTCAGTTACATCAAAGTAAATCCAGAGTAACTTCACTAAAGTCAGCGGAGTTACTCCAGTTTGCTGGGACTAAGAGCAGAATGTGTGTCTGCTCCGGCGATTTTGCACTGCTCAGGTGGCACAAAGTGGCTAGGTTATGGTTGTAAATGGCTGACGGAGAGCTTTCCT